>NC_088793.1:133266424-133891424 GCF_011386835.1 Chrysemys picta bellii | reverse complement strand
CTAATAGTCAAAGCCCAATTAATTGCCAAAATTAGGCTATTCCATCATACCATCCCCTCCATAAATTTATCAAGCTTAGTCTTGAAGCCAGATATGTCTTTTGCCCCCACTGCTCCCCTTGGAAAGCTATTCCAAAACGTCATTCCTCTGATGGTTAGAAACCTTCATCTAATTTCAAGTCTAAACTTCCTGATGGTCAGTTTATATCCATTTGTTCTTGTGTCTATATTGGTACTAAGCTTAAATAATTCCTCTCCCTCCCTGGTATTTATTCCTCTAATATATGTATAGAGGGCAATCATATCTCCCCTCAGCCTTCTTTTGGTTAGGCTAAACAAGCCAAGCTCTTTGAGTGTCCTTTCATAAGACAGGTTTTCCATTCCTCGGATCATCCTAGTAGCCCTTCTCTGTACCTGTTCCAGTTTGAATTCATCCTTCTTAAATATGGGAGACCAGAACTGCACACACTATTCCAGATGAAGTCTCACTAGTGCCTTGTATAACGGTACTAACACCTCCTTATCTCTACTGGAAATACCTCGCCTGATGCATCCCAAGACCATTAGCTTTTTTCACAGCCATATCACATTGGCAGCTCATAGTCATCCTGTGATCAACCAATACTCCAAGGTCCTTCTCCTCCTCTGTTACTTCCAAGTGATGCGTCCCCAGCTTATAACAAAAATTCTTGTTATTAATCCCTAAATACATGACCTTGCACTTTTCACTGTTAAATTTCATCCTATTACTATTACTCCAGTTTACAAGGTCATCCAGATCTTCCTGTATGATATCCCGGTCCTTCTCTGTATTGGCAATACTTCCCAGCTTCATGTCATCTGCAAACTTTATTAGCACATTCCCACTTTTTGTGCCAAGGTCAGTAAAAAAAAGATTAAATAAGATTGGTCCCAAAACCAATCCCTGAGGAACTCCACTAGTAACCTCCCTTCCAGTATGACCTGTTGTAGCCTCCCCCTTAACCAGTTCCTTATTCACCTTTCAATTTTCGTACTGATCCCCATCTTTTCCAATTTAGCTAACAATTCCCCATGTGGAACCGTATGAAATGCCTTATTGAAATCGAGGTAAATTCCTTTGTCTAAAAAATCTGTTACCTTCTCAAAGAAGGAGATCAGGTTGGTTTGGCACGATCTACCTTTTGTAAAACCATGTTGTATTTTGTCCCAATTACCATTGACCTCAATGTCCTTAACTACTTTTTCCTTCAAATTTTTTTCCAAGACCTTGCATACTACAGATGTCAAACTAACAGGCCTGTAGTTACCCGGATCACTTTTTTTTCCCTTTCTTAAAAATAGGAACTATGTTAGCAATTCTCCAGTCATACGGTACAATCCCTGAGTTTACAGATTCATTAAAAATTCTTGCTAATGGGCTTGCAATTTCATGTGCCAGTTCCTTTAATATTCTTGGATGAAGATTATCTGGCCCCCTGATTTAGTCCCATTAAGCTGTTCGAGTTTGGCTTCGACCTCGGATGTGGTAATATCTACCTCCATATCCTCATTCCCATTTGTCATCCTACCATTATCCTAAGCTCCTTGTGACGATATAGCGCATAATGCTTTATGGGAATATGACATAACTGGAGTATGTTTTATGCTACATGTGCCATGTAACTTATCTCTGTAAAGGTTATGGTCTACTGAATCTATTCATTCTATTTGTACACCTATGTCATTTTTGTACTTGAAGTTATGAATATTGGCTGTATACTTGCTTGATTTCTAAGTAAGCTTTGTAAGGCATTTGGTCAGCTTCTTTAGAAAGGAATTCGCAAAGTTAAGTGCCCAATCAAGAAGCACTTAAGGAACAATGGATCTTGGAATGCTCCAATCCACATAAGAAGTCTACTTGAGGACATTCAAGGTAGCATGTGAACCATGGTTGCTACCTGTAATTCTGAGGCATGGACATGTGACTTGCCCATGTGACTCCAAAACTTCATCTTGGAGCTAGACTTTGCATAGGAGTGAGGAGGAGGTCTCCACCCACAAGAGAAAGTCTATTTAAACCCCCGGGAGACCCCTCCATTTTGTCTTCAGCTGGCTAAAGAGAGAGTCTCTCCACCCCCAAGGATACCTGAAAGGAACTGGAACAAAGGATAGTAACTACAGGAGGTGAGAGTGATTGCTGGACCAGACTAGAAGGAGACTAGTCTGTAAAAGGAAGCTTACTGGGTGAGATTTTATTTGTATTCAGTTTCTTAGACAAACTTGCATGTTCTATTTTATTTTACTTGGTAATTCACTTTGTTCTATCTGTTACTACTTGGAACCACTTAAATCCTACTTTCTGTATTTAATAAAATCACTCTTATTAATTAACCCAGAGTATTTATTACGCAAACAGCTATGCATCACTATCAGTGTTATAGAAGGTGAACAATTCATGAGTTTACCCTGTATAAGCTTTATACAGAGTAAAATTTATTTGGATTTAGACCCCATTGGGAGTTGGGCATCTGAGTGTTAGAGACAAGAACACTTCTGTAAGCTGCTTTCAGTTAAGTCTGCAGCTTTGGGGCAAGTAATTCAGACCCTGGGTCTTTGTTGGAGCAGGCGGGCGTGTCTGGCTCAGCAAGACAAGGTACTGGGGTCCCGAGCTGGCAGGGAAAATAGGGGTAAAAGTGGTCTTGGCACATCAGTTGGCGGTTCCCAAGGGGCTTTCTGTGATCCAACCCGTCACACTCCTCGTTAGCCTCATTAAAGACTGAGGCAAAGTATTTGTTTAGATATTGGGCCATGCCTAAATTATCCTTAACCTCCACTCCATCCTCCGTGTTTAGCAGTCCCACTTCTTTGTTTTCTTCTTATTATATAAATAAGAATGTATTTATCTCACAATCCTACATCACCTTCCAGTCTTCCTTGGATGCCAAAAAGCCCTAACCAACTGCGCTCTATCAGTTGACAAAACCTCCAGCTTCCCTCTGACAACTTCTACGTTACAGTTATGTTTTCAGAACAAAAATCTGCAGTAAACTGAAATCTGAAAGAGTGGGGACAGTGGGAAATTAAATAGACTATCAAAACAGACACAGACTACTGCACTGACTAGGTTATTGATTTTCCTATTTAATTAAATAGAACCTCAATTTTCAATTTATCTGAAATAGCTGCAGAATTTCTAGTCTGATGCACCAGAATGCCAGCAAAATTAAAGGATCTTGTCACATGTTAGATCCACCTTGTCACTGAGTACACAGGACTTTGACTATTAAGTTAGAGAATATTTGTACTAACACCAAAGACAAAAATCTCTCATTTAACAGTATTCCATGAGATAGCACAAATAAAAGACAAGTCACATTTGAAACGAATGAATCAATGTTCAAACTGCTTTACAATTTAAAACTGTATATAGTGACTAACAAATGTGTACATTTACATCTGGTTTATCTGTACATAGCATTGTAACCTAGCCAGTTCAAACCATTGCAACCCTGATTCATTCGATGACATCAAAGTCTGAATATGAATTAATTTTATGCTTTCAAAAAAGTAATGTTCATGTAGAACCATTATATATAAAGAAAGATTTGAAGGATTATATTTACCAAGGGAGAACTCCTTTTTTGAAAGCAATAAATGCCCACAACAAAAGAGCACCTAGATTCCTTTGTCACATTTTCTGCTACATTTTAAATACAAATTTGATTCTCTGAACCCTGGTGCTAGGAAAACCTGGAGACTCTGATAAGGTTGGATGGATGCAACTGGCTGACGGGTGGTATATTGTGCTGTATACCATTTCCAGAGGTAGCTCAAGTTTAGTATTATGAGAGAAGAGTTAGTGCAATGCAGGACAAGAAGAAAAGTGAGCTGGACAAACATTATAATGAATGAGAGCTGTAAACAGCTAGACTCTAGAGGAAATTTAAGAAACATATCCATGGGATAAGGAATGTTTCTTCAGAAATAAAACTGTCTGCCCAATATCACAAACAATAGATTTTTCCTGATTTGTTAGCCATTAATCTCCTCCCTGGAAAAATTAGTATCACTAATTTTGCAGATCTATTTAGCAAGAATTGTCTAATATACCAATCCTTGATAAGCATTTTCTGTGTTCTAGATATAGACACATTCTGCTGCTCCATTACCCTGTTCTAGAATTTAGGTATGGAGCCATCTGGTTACTTTATGTAACCAAGTCTATAGTAAGTCTGTGTTATATACTTTTGCTAATTTTGATAGCTGTGTATTGTTCAACAAAAACAATAAAATCTTTACTGAAATTTAGGAAAATAAAATATAAGGGACTTGCTATAGTTAAATATGCCTTTGTTACTGAGAGATTACATTGCTGTGATGTGCTCTGTAAGAGGCTATGACCTGGCACCATACAGAAGCTCAAGCTAATGCAAAATGCTATGAAGCACTTATTAAAGCAGAGTTGCATTTTGAGAGCATATGAGGCCAGTGCTTTGAGAGCTGCATTGACTCCCAATAAGCTTCTAGATGGAATTCAATGTGCGGGTTTTAATCTATGAAGTCTTAAATGGTTTGGGACCTGGTTACCCTCTCCCTGAGCCATACTATTATGCTTGAGATCAGCAGAGACATTTGAGCTGAAGTCCTCTCAATATAAATGAGAAGGACTGTGGGCAGGGTGTTCTCTGTGAGGGGCCCACAGTTTTGAAACTTGCACCCCTTCCTCACTCTGTCCATCAGAAGCCAGATGCGTTAACCTTCTAGGCATGCTGCAAAACCCATTTCCCCCCCCTCAAGCTATATTAAGGGGCCTGATATTAGATCATCATTAGTAGACAAACAGACCACCTCTAAAAACAAACTAAAAATGACCACAGCAGCCTAGTATGAGATCAACTCACCCCTTCATCCCTGTATTTTCTAAAATACTTAGGGGTGAAGGGAAAAATCAGACGGCGAGTAGCAAGGGAGCTGGGTAGTGAAAGTTCACAGACAGAAGAAGGAAAAATTAACAAAGAGCAACTGGGAAAAATGCTGTGGGAAGCAGAATCATGTGGAGAGGGCTAGAAAGACACCTTTTGGGGGGAATGGGAAAAAAAACATAGAAAGGTAGGAGATGAGGAAAATACTGGAGGAGCAGGGAAGACAGCAGGTGTGTGCAAGCCAGAGGTATATCCAGGGAACAGAAGGTGGCAATAGGTATAGCAAAGATCCCCAAATTGTGAGGTGTGCCCCCTCCCAAAATTGAGGGGCATGGAGAAACATTGGGGGAGGCACAGCTGGGGCCTGGGCCAGCCCTCCCAGGGGGGCAGGGAGGGAGCACCCCCCAGCTCCCCTCCTGGCCCCAGCCACCAGCCCCCTTACCCCTTGTCCACGTCCCCTGCTCCCGGCATGGACAGGGGTAAGCGGGGATGCAAGGTAAAACGTTTGGGGACCACTGGGATGTAGGGATAAGTAGTAATGGGTGTTACGCAGCTTAGTATGGGACACAGCTAAGAGAGCCAGTCTCACGTCAGACTGCCGGGAAACAGGGCACGTACCCCAAACTGTTGGAATATTCTCATAAGATTCCACCAAGTCAGTAATAAAATGTGTGCTGCCAAAATACTATACTAGTATTATGAAGCTACAGACCGTCCCTTTCAAGCCCTCTAGCTCCTTATGCACCATCCAGACAAACCCGACTTCTGTGATAAAAGCTTATTAAAACCAAAACTTAATTTAGGTTCTTTCAGTTCCAAAGAACCAGGCACACATCACTGGTGAAAATATACTTCAGATCCTAGCCAAAAACCACGCTGGTAGCCAGTCCTTTGGAAACTAAAAAGCTAAAGGTTTATTTATAAAAAAAGGAAGAGTGTTATTAAGAGGTTAAAATAAATCACATACACTACAGTTGATTTCAGAGTTTGCAGATCCGCGTGATAGCAGTGATGTTAAATCTGCCAGTTTATAATAAGTCTCTGGTTCATCCAAAAAATTGGAGTCCAAGTGACAACTTAAATGTAGAGTCTTTCCATGAATCTTTTGGGGCATCCCAAGTAATTACTTGGGGATCTCCATCAACTTTCCCTGTTAAAGTTAAGCAGACTAGAAATGACAGGATAGTGCCTGAGGTTTTTCTTTCATATCTGAAGCATGCTGCCAAGTGTCTTGAGCACAGCATGCCTCTGAAGATTCCTCTTTGCTGAGCCCAAGACCCACCCTTTGAAATTACCATTCTATTTCCTAGGCATACACAGGTAATCCAGCTACACTGATTTACATCAGGCAATTGATGGTTATTCATTATAGCAGGGATAGATAAGCTGAAGACAATATAGGTAATATTCATTAGATTCATGCAGTATATACTATTCACCTGAGGGAATTCTGCACCAAAAAAAAATTCTGCAAAATTCTGCATAATTTTATTTGTCAATAAATAAATACTGAGGCTCCAGCATGGCGGCAGGGAGCACAGGCCACCAGCTGAACGGAGGTGGGAGATCACCATGCAAGCGCCCCTCCCCCACCCACAACAGGGGACAGATTTGGCAGTGAGGCTGCAACAGTGCAAGGGCTGGGCCTGCCCCAGAAACACCTGCCCCCCGTGCCAGGTGCACCAAGATAGCAAGCGAGGAGGGCAGAGTCTCCCACGTACGCCCAGCTCTGGCCCCTGATACAGGTGTGGGGCAGGCAGGCTAAGGCCATCAGGGTCCAAGTGTGGAGGGGCTTAGTGTGGGGGGATCCAGGTGTGGGGTGAGAGGGTTCTGTATGGGGAAATCTGGGTGCGAGCAGCTCGGTAGTGGGTCTGGGTGCACAGGGGATCTGGATGCACAGGGGATCTGGATGTACAGGGGATTGTTGGGGGGTTCCGGGTGCAGGGGGAATGGGACTCTGCAGAGGGGTCCAGATAAAGGTGGTTGGAACTCAGCAGGGGGGGTCCAGGTGCTGGTTGGGTGTGGGGGGCTCAGCAGGGGATGGTCTGGATGCAGGGGTGGGGGTCCAGATGCAGAGGGAGGGACTCAGCTGGTGTCCGGATTCAGGGAGAGCGGGGGGTTGGGGACTTGGTGGGAGGTTCTGGGTATAGGGGGTCCGGATGCACAGGGGTTGGGCAGACAGTGGAGCCACTCCCCACCCAGTGACCCCGCCCCCATGGCTGAGGCGCAATGGAGGCAGGAAGTGGTGGGGGAGGAGTGCAGACATTCCTGCAGCTGGGAGAGGTTTCTGGGGGCCAGGTCTGATCTGGCCCCAACCACTCCTTGCAGGGTAAGAGGAAGTCCTGTCCTCCCCCAGCCCAGCCAGAACTAGCAGCTGAGCCCAGCACAGGATAGGAGCCACTGGAGCTTCCCCTGCCCCTCGGTGATTTAAATCTCCACCAGCTGCTCCAAACGCCATGTCCATGCTGCGGGGGAAGGGTGACACACCACTCTTGTGGCGTCCCTTTGCTTCCCTGTCCTTTTTCTGTGGGGAAGCAAAGAAATCTGCAGGGGACAAGAATTCTGCCTGCGCGGATTGGTACAGAATTCCTCCAGGAGTACTATATACATCTTTGATTTTAAGGTTATTTAGAATTACAGGATATAGACAAACAAGCATACACACAGCATCTTCCTTGATTCCTTATCAACACAAATGAATGGGCCTCGCATATTAGCCCCTTTAAGCATTTTTTGATGCCCATGCAAAAGTGAATTGTCCTGATTACAATTACAATGCCTCTCAATTTGCCTTTAAGGGTCACACATGGGTTACTTGGCTGCCAATTTTAACCTGCGCTGGTTTGCTAACGTCACAGTGTGTAAATATGGAGGTAGACAGGACACACAGCAAAAGTAAGCAGCAGCAGCTGGCAGAGGAATAGAGCAGCAGGTCAGCTAGGAGGAAGCAGCAGAGGGCAAGCTGTGGAAGAAGTATCACAGGGCAGATGGGAAGGAAGGAAGATCTGCTGGCAGACAGGTGGAGAACACAGCAGGAAGTAAATGAGCAGTTAGGATGTCAGCTGGGAGGCAGTCTGGAAACTTGCATTTGTTAGTGGGGAGGTAACTGGGAGGGAGTAACCAGCTATGTAAACAAAGACTGTCATCAACGTAATAGCATGTCAAGGTGAAAGGATTAATCAGCCAATCAGAACATAGCAAAAAAAACCTTTACAAAATTCAAGACACACTGTTTCTCAATGTAACTACACCAGGTGCTTTAGCAATCATGTTGTGCGTACTGACATGATGATCATGAAAAATTATGGGGCTACCAAGAGCAGGGGAAATCATTTGGGCATCATGCATCCAATTTTTCAGTTGGAAATTACAAACCTGTCCTAATGATAAATTTAGTACTGGCAGCAGGTTTCCCCCCAATTTATTCACAAATGTTCCAAATACCTCCACAGGATAAGACAGTACTTGGAAAAGTATCTGTATAACAGTCTCTCTTATTTATTTAAAAACTACTTCTAAACTAGTTTTGTAAAACGTACAATAGTGAATTGAAGATTATGGTAGTTACAAAAGATGCATCGAAAATACTTTCACATAATATACATAATCTCCTACTTAACTAGCTAACTTCACTATTCTTTTATAAATAAAAATATAAAAGCCTAATAATTCTAACCTCATCACTACCTACAATTGTTTTTCACATCATATTAAGCTCTCTCACTCAAAACCCGATAGTTTGAAAACATATGATCAATTTAAATGCTCAGTTTCTCCACTCATCCAAAAACAAAACAAACAAAAAAACCCCACTATTACGTATCGCATAATTCAAAACGGTTTCTTCAAGCAATAAATCACAGCACTTTTGCATTCACTGTCTTAATCACCACATCTCTCACATGCAAACCACAACACAAATTACAAATGGTTTTGGGACTAGCATGGGACCCTGCCTAGAGCTCCGAGACTGGTGTGTAGCACAATTTTTTTTTATTCTGTCCATCTACCACACCCCTTTTCCGTATCAGAGCATCTGTCATCCTCCTCCTTTCACCATTCCTTCCTCCTTACTGGCTCCAAATCCCCTTGCTCACTACCCTCATGACTCTAGAGTTCCCATTAGCTCCACCTGCACCTCTTCCCCTCTCTGCCGGTGTGACATTATTGACATAACCTGCAACCACTGTTGTACAATATTTGCTGCAAATATAGTACATTGAGAAACACTGCCTTACACGACAACCAAAGACGGGGCGCCGCTTGTTCAGGGAAAGCCCCTGGCGGTCCGGGCCGGTTTGTTTACCTGCCTCATCTGCAGGTTCAGCTGATCACGGCTCCCACTGGCGCGGTTCGCCGCTCCAGGCCAATGGGGGCTGCGGGAAGGGCGGCCAGCACATCCCTCAGCCCACGCCGCTTCCCGCAGCCCCCATTGGCCTGGGACAGCGAACCAGTGGGAGCCGCAATCAGCCAAACCTGCGGACGCAGCAGGTAAACAAACTGGCCCGGCCCGCCAGGGGCTTTCCCTGAACAAGCGGTGGACCGGCTTTGAGAACCACTGGTGTAAGGTGTCTATGGGAAGGTTATGATTTGCTGGTTATGATTATGCTATCTGTATACATGCATAAATTTTGTAGTTGAAGTTATGAATATTGGCTATATACTTGTATATCAATGTGTTTTAATTCTGAAATAGCCTTAGTAAAGCATTTGGTCAGCTTCTCGAGAAAGGAATTTGCAAGTTAAGTGCCCAATCAAGAAACACTTAACTAACAACAGACCTTGGGAGATTTCAATCCACATAAAAAGTCTTCCTGGGGACGTTCAAGATAGCATGTGGGCAATGGATGCCACCTGTAAAGAACTGAGTCATGCATGGATATGTGACTTGCCCATGTGACTCCAAACTTCATTTTGTGGTAATTTTCCACAGTAAGAACAAAGAGGTGTCCTTACACCTGGAAGAGACTATAAAAGGCAGCTGGCTCATCTCCATCTTGCCTTCAATGAGGAGGGATAGTTCAGTGGTTTGAGCATTGGCCTGCTAAACCCAGGGTTGTGAGTTCAATCCTTGAGGGGGCCACTTGGGGATCTGGGGCAAAATCAGTACTTGGTCCTGCTAGTGAAGGCAGGGGGCTGGACTCGATGACCTTTCAAGGTCCCTTCCAGTTCTAGGAGATAGTATATCTCTATTATTTATTTCATACCTCTGGAGGTACTTTGCTACAAACTGTAGGGTTACTATATTTCAGCAAGCAAAAAAGAGGACGGGAGGAGCCCCACCCTAGCCCCTCCCACTTCCCGCCCCCCTCAGAACCCCCAACCGTCCTCCCCGCTCCTTGTCCCCGGACTGCCCCCTCCTGGGACCCCTGCCCCTAACTGCCCCCCAAGACTCCAACCCCTACCTAAGCCTCCCTGCTCCTTGTCCCCTGACTGCCCCTTCTGAGACCCTCCCCCATCCTAACTGGCCCCCTAGGACCTTACCCCCTACCTGTCCCCTGACTGCCCCAACCCTTATCCACACCCCCACCCCCAGACAGACCCCCGGGACTCCCATGCCCCATCCAACCACTCCCCACCCCCTGACAGCCCCCCCCCCAGAACTCCCGACCCATCGAAACCCCTCTGCTCCATGTCCCCTGACTGCTTCGATCCCTTTCCCCACCCCTGCTCCCAAACACGCCCCCCCCGACTCCTTGTCCCCTGACTACACCTCCTGGGACCCCTGCTCCTAACTGCCCTCCAGAAACCCACCCCCTACCTAAGCCTCCCTGTTCCTTGTCCCCGAACTGCCCCCTCCTGAGACCCCCCAACCCTAACTGCCCCCCTAGGACCCTACCCCCTACCTGTACCCTGACTGCCCAAAACCTTATCCACACCCCCACCCCCAGAAAGCCCCCCCGAACTCCCAAACCCCCCCCCGCTCCCTGTCTCTTGACTGCCCCCTCCAGAACCTCCCTGCCCCTTGAACCCCCGGGCCCCCTTACCCTGCCGCTCAGACCAGCGTGCCAGGGAGGAGGAGCAGGGGGAGGAGCTCCAGACTGCCAGTGCGAACGGCCGGCTGGTGATCTGCGAATGCAGGGAGGGAGGGAGTGCTCTCAGCTGCAGGGGAGAGGAGGGGGAAGCGGAGGAGGGGCTCTCTCTGGCTGTTGGAGCCCCATGTAAGTGGCACCATCCGGCCGGCTGCCCTGTTAGCTGCACACGTTCTGCATGCGGGGGGGGGGGGGGGGGAGGAGGAGGAGGAGGAGTCCGGACATTTACAAATCCCCTCCGGATGCTATTTTTAACTCTAAAAGCCGGACATGTCTGGGGGAATCCGGACTAATGGTAACCCTAACAAACTGAAGCTTTAAACAGAGTACTGAATGACCCATCCCAGCTGTGGATGTACTCCAGAGACTTTATTTGAACCTGCAGTTTATTCTATAACTGCTACAAGCATGAACCCAAAACTTTGCCATTACTGTATGTAATTGATTCCATTTAACCAGTTCTAGCTCTCATCTATATCTTTTTCCTTTTATGAATAAACCTTTAGATTCTAAAGGATCGGCGACAGCGTGATTTGTGGGTAAGATCTGATTTGTATATTGACCTGGGTCTGGGGCTTGGTCCTTTGGGATCGAGAGAACCTTTTTTCTTTTACTGGGGTATTGGTTTTCATAACCATTTGTCCCCATAACGAGTGGCACTGGTTGTGATACTGGGAAACTGGAGTGTGTAAGGGAATTGCTTGTGTGACTTACGGTTAGCCAGTGGGGTGACACCAAAGTCCTCTCTGTCTGGCTGGTTTTGTTTGCCTTACTAGTAAAGGAACCCCAGCCTTGGACTGTAACTGCCCTGCTTTGAGCAATTTGTCCTGAATTGGCACTCTCAGTTGGGGCCCACCAGAACCAGCATCGTTACAGCCGGTCAGCACAAATCTAGGTCCCACATGCACATCCTCCTCATCACCCGACATTTGCCCCACTCCTAGCCCTGCTTCATCCTAACTCTCTCCACATCCACACCCATCTACACCACAGCCTCCCTGGTGCCACCATTCCTATCGTCCCCTGCATTACCCTCCTTCCCCACTACCTCCTCAATCCTTTCTCTTGTTGTGTCTGGAACTCCTACCCCACTTTTAAAGAGCACAGTCATCCACAATCTTTCATAGCTCATTCTCCCTAGCTCCTTGCTTTCACGGATACCTGGATTCCTTCATCTCACACTGCCTCTGCAGCTACCCTCTCTTATGGAGGCGTCTTCTCTTATACTCCTGGCCCCAGATCAACTTGTCAATCAGGCTGATTACCAGGATCAAGCATCCACTCTAGTATTCTCCAGAAAGATCTTCCCAAAGTTATAGAAACAATGGTTCTGAGGAAGACAAGTGAATGCCTCACCTCCAATTTAAATACTCTGCATTGATGAGTGGAGAATATGGACCAATTATTACCAGAGAAACACTAATTAAAGCACAGTTCTGAAAAGAGGTATTAAACAGATTTAAATAATGCACAATATTTTCAATTTGATAGGAGAATTTGCAGTTTTGGCCTTCTATCATATTCTCTCAAAGATTTCCTTTCCATCGAATCACAATATCTGGTATTAGAGAAATTACAGCTGCAGAATCTTTGGGTATTTTTACATAATCATTTGAGACTTTTTGGAGTATGTACTGCTTTGTCAGTTGCCTGTTCAGGCTGGACACCTTACACAGACACATACACTGCACATACTTGTATTAGGTCTCCTAAGGCAGAGTGTAGCTAATTATGCCTTGGAAAGAGAGGATCTCGTACTTTTTTCTTCAACTGAATACAAAGCATTTGGGCCACTTTCATTACTAATTACATTATTTAAGAAGTATGGCAGTCCTGGGACTCTCAACTGGAATTCTTCTGCTAACAGGAGTTCAGTAATGTGTCATTCTTTTTCTTCCATTAAGAATGGCCTTATCTTCATTAAGCCTAATTTTATTAGTTACTATTATTAGATATAGAGCAAAAAAGTATGCCTCCCTGAGAGTGGTATAATTTTCCCCCTTTTCCTTTCCTCTTCTAAAGAATAAGCTTAGCTTTATCACCTCATTTTATGATAATGAAACCTCTTGGGCTTCCATGCCAGACAAGTCCTGAATTTTAGATGATACAGGCTGAAAGCTGTGATTTACATTAGCGAACAGAATCCATCCCTTCTATTTCTGCCTCTTTGCTAGGGGTGAGCAATAGCTATTTTGGAATCCTTCAGGGGGACCTTAGCTTATTTTTCATTTGAGTCATTAAACAAAATAATGGGTAAACTCTTCTGCAGCTTCAAGCAGAGGCTGAACTGCTGTCCCTCATTAAGAATTCAGAACACCAGGTTTCCTAAAGCAGAGAAGCAAGTTCTTTAGAGAGCCTTGTAATGCTACTGAATTCTAGATACAACTGTAACAATCACCCTTCACCTTGATGTTTCCTATTTGATTCCAACAGGCACATGTGACCTGGGAGTAAACTAGATCCAGTTTCTTTCTCAATAAACACAGAAATATGCTTTATCTCATGCAGTGCTGTTTCTATAGGACACCCTAAAATAGTGATTCAGACTTTTCCATACCATAACCCCATTCTAACCGAAGACAACGGCAAGACTCTTCCCATCTAGTCAAAGAAAGATGGATGATCATATCCCCCACACCAGGCCTGGCTGCAGCCTACAAGTTGAGAACGGGTATCTGGGAGGTACTTGGAGAACAGCTACCTATTGTGCTTGGGGTGGGAGTGGAGGGGGAGGGAAGAGAACCAAGTGGCTCAAATATCACATATATCTCTTGTTACAAGAGTAAGAGTAAGGCAGGCATTGCCAGTTTTCCACTCATTTTTGTGAAGGAAATCCTTACCATGAAGTTCTTCTCTCATTGGTTGTGCATTGGGAGAGAGATTACAAACTTTTCCTACTGATTTGAGCTGGATGTGTCATACACAAGTCAAAAATTCATCATCTGCAGATGCCAAGAAGTTTCAATTTCTAAAATCAACTAGCATGAGCAGATGGCCATTCAGATTTGTTATGGGGATGGCAGTCTGTTTACTTCGTACATCAAATATAAGCAAAGTTTCCACTGCAAAACTATAGATAGTATTTAAGTTAAGTTGTCTTGTATTTTGTCACTTGGCCACAGCAGTCATTTCCAATAGTAAAACACAAAAGACTAAAATTAAAAAATTCACAGAAAAAAAACAAAAAATAAAGAAATTCTGAATAGAAAAAACTGGCCTTTCCACTCCAAATATTCATGGCAATACATTTGATTATTTAGTTTGATAAAAAAAAAAGCTTGTTACTCTTTTTAACAGTATTAAATTTTGGTTAATTTTTTTTTAGTATTGACAATAGGTTAACTCCCCTGCAGCGATTATTGAGAACCTTAGGAGGCAAGAAGGTGAGAAAGCATCAGGGAATCTCTTCTCTGGAGATCTCCAAAGACTTTAATACACTGGTGATGGGTAGATCCTGGCTTTGCACAAGGGAAGGGAAAATTTGTGGTGACAACCTATCGTTTCCAACATTAGTCACTTCCATGATAATAAAAAGAGGTCTTCTACACAGAATTCTTATTACAGAAGAGCATTATGCCGTCAAGAGGTCAGAATAACTTTCCCTTTAAAAATTTCTACCAGAATTTTTAATCTTAATTTCAGAGACCCATAAATCAGGAAACACAAGATTTAAAGTTCCCATAAAAATATTAACCTTGTGCTTAATCATATGTTATGTACTTAGAGTACAATTTTTACCCCTGTAACCTGTACCAAAATACTCCATATGTACAATTTGAGCAATTTAATATTGCAATGAGAACCTTGCCTTTGGAGTGTTATTTATAACCTTAATGTTACATCAATGTAGACATTAAACACACACACACACACACAAAAAGCACACCACACCACTTACACTGATGCAAGTATTCCCTATTTGATCCAAATTGGAGAAATTGTACAAGGATAACAATTTGTATTTCTGAAGGGTTTTCTTGGGAGTTTTCCCTCTTTTTCTAACCACACAAAATTACAAAATACTAACCGTATTTTTAAATACAATAAGGTAATTTTAACAATGGCAGGCAAAAATAGTAACCTCAGACAAGAATTAAAGAAGGGAAGAATAAAAGACTGGTATTACAGAGTGGAAGTAAAAGATATTATGCTTGCTCTCACTAGGCTTTGTTACAATTAAAAAAAAAAAATGCATGCCAATATGGTCCATTAAATGCATCAGACAAACAAACATCTTCCCCCCCAAAGCAAAGAGAAAGAAACTGTAGTAAGGTAACACTTAGTATACCCCCTTAACAAAGTGCATTTATGAATAATTTTAAATCTGAATTCTAGCCATATTCAAGGCAGTAAATGAAGACTAAACACCACCACAGAATTGCGTAAGGAGACAGTCAGCAGAACACAATGATTTTCCCACTATACTACAGGGCCTAAACGCCGTTCTACTCCTTCCAGAACACAGAGTGGCCAAAGGCCACCTGTAATAGTGCCCAGAAGTCAAACCTTTTAGATGCATGAGAACCTCCAGGCAGGCAGCTCAATATGAGTCTATGGATTAGATCTGCAACTGGATCCATCTGGGTGCAACGTGCCTATGAGTGGAGCCAGAAGTAGGATCTAGGTTTTAGGATTTAATGCAACTTCAATGGCCCTTGGAACAAGCCCTAAATACTGAGGGACAGAACTTTGAGTATTTTGCTAATATTCACCATTTCTATTGTTCCTGGATATGGTCAGTATTTCTCTCCCTCTTCCCACTTTGTGTCTTGGTCAAATATGTAATCTTCTTAAGAAGATACTTACCCGCATTTAAAATACTGTACTCCTTCATGGCTGCCATTATGCTTTCCTCTTTGAGGATTGTCCCATTCTACTCCAAGCCAAATTCCTTAAAAAAAATAAAATAATAATAATATATTGATTCAAAAATAGAAGTTTGGAATTCAGGCATTTTCTGCCCACTACATTTGATTCATTATGGGTATACAACCTTTCTCTATAATACCAATTGTACCAATTTCCAATATAAAGTCCTACTTACAAGCCCATCTATAATTTTGGCATTCAAAAATTGATTTGGCCTGAAAGTTGCCACACTTACTTGGAAGGCAATGAAAAACGTTTCTGCAAAGTTCTTCCTTCTAGTTCTCAAAATGTATTGTTATTAATATTTTTAACAAAAACTATATTTTGGATGAGATTGTTAATGTGGATCTGTTAAAGGAATTCCTCTGAAAGGCTCAAGCGTCTGGAGAGAGAGAAAACAGGAGCAGGAAAAGGGGTCCAGGGCTATGCAGAGTCCTACAGAAAGGTAGGAGAGGGACTATAGTCTCTCCCAGGACCACAAATGGGGGTCTGTGCCAGCACAGAGAGAATCCTCAAACTTTACAAGTGCTAGAAAAATTATGCATCTATACCCTCTCTCCTGGGCTAATGAGTTACAAAGTCATTGACCTCGGAGTTTGTTTAGCCCAGGATGTTATTACCTCAATCAGAAACATAGAATATCAGGGTTGGAAGGGACCTCAGGAGGTCATCTAGTCCAAGCCCCTGCTCAAAGCAGGACCAATCCCCAAAGCATCCTCAAAATTAAAGTAATGTCAAAAAGTATTTTGTTTAGGAAATCACATACCGCAAAGCTCTAATAGAAAGTTCTTGAGACACCACGACACCACACACTCCAAGAAAACTAATTTTAATCTATGAGTTTATTGCAAGATATTCACCCTAGGCCTAAACT
This sequence comes from Chrysemys picta bellii, assembly GCF_011386835.1. Lineage (NCBI taxonomy): Eukaryota > Metazoa > Chordata > Testudines > Emydidae > Chrysemys > Chrysemys picta. The sequence continues at coordinate 133,874,767 of NC_088793.1, read as the reverse complement.
CCCTTTAAGCGGCAAGGCTGGGCAGCCGCCCAGCAGGTGATCAAGTGCCGCCACTTCTGGTGTAGCACTTTAGGTGCCCCTCCCATTGCCCCCCCCATCTCCACAGAGCAGAGGTGGGGAGGCTTGACAGGGCTCAGGAAGGAAGGAGCTTGCTGGCAGCTGCTGCTGTGTTTCAACTGGTTGATCTACTTAAAAGGACAGTGTACTTAAAATGGGGTCAGCATCCTTAAAGGGGCAACGCACATCTGTCTCTCTCTCTCTCTCACACACACACACACACACACACACACCATATGTGTGTCTGTCTCACACACAGTTTCACACTCACCTCCCAACACATACTTGCATTATTGTTGTTGTTACTTCTTGATACTTCTTTCAAAGTGTGTTATTTTAGTTTTTTGCCCGGTCTATGCATTTCATAATTTTTATTTCTCTCTTACGCTTAAATTTAATTCTTTCAGTAGTGAGTTCTAAAATACCTAACCTGTCCTGGCTGGAGTAATTATCCCTATGGTAACTTTTTAAAAATATATATTTATCTAGGTTTTTGGTTTCTACTGGTGGTGCACATCCGCACATTACCTCGACATGGTGCACATAAAATTCATTCTGCACACGGATGGAAAAAATTAGAGGGAGCACTGCCCTAGGCCATCTCTTGTCCTCTCCCTTCAGCATTCCCTGGCTACCCCACCCACTGAGTATTTTCCAGGAGAGTAATGGGCCTCTCCGTAGTAGGGCTGCTATAAGTGGTATGCCCCAGATAGCATTTCTCCATTGGAAGGTGTGGTGAAGCAAGAGATCCTGCAATAACATGACATTCCATTTAGGATAAGAAGGTCAGTACATGTAAAGGGATCACTATCCTAAGAATAAGATTGTTTGCTATACGGACGAGGCTTTTGGTCATTGGAATCAGTTTCTCCCCTTCCTAAAATACTGTTATGACTCCACCACATCATCAGTTATATTAAAAAAATAATTCCATTTCACTTTAGGTATTAGGAAACCATTGGAAGTTTTAGTACTGATGGGGCTGTACTGAAGCTAACTGTATTTTGCAAAGTTACCAGAGTCGCTCAATCTCCATCAATTAGAACAAAACAGACAGATAGCAAATGGCACTATGATCTGCAGCTAGTAGTTTCTCATGCAAAAGTTAACCTTTACATTTACAAAACATTAACTTTACCTGTTGTGGGAGGAACACTACCAGCATACCGCACAGTTGCATATTCTGTATCACACAGGATTCTTCGACCAAGCACATCAGCAGGCACACTACTAGTCATTGTGAGATATCTGCAGTCCAAGGCACTTATTTAAGGATCTGGGGAAAGGGAAACAACATTGTTGACAAATACACACAAGTGCTTTTAAGTTACAATTTTTGGGTTTGTTTTTCATTGTTCACAATTTCCTCTTAGAGACAAGAAAATAAAATTCTTCCTCTGTCAATCTTATACCTTTCAGTCTGGCAAATACAGATTCTCCTCTGCATCTCACTCTGATTTTTCTGTTACTGTTGCTGGAATAGCTATGGAAGTGACACTTATTACTCAAGTTTTTTTAGTCACAGGCATTTTCTTATTGTGGTTTATCGCCTAATTCTGCTTTTCTAAAGATCATCATGATGATTTTCACTCTTGAGTTTCACGCCTCCAGTAATGCAGAAAACTCCACCTAGTTTTTAAGATTGACCCTCTAATCCAGTGGTTTTCAACCTGGGGGTCCAAAGTCTGTGTCTAAGGGGTCCATGAAAAGTTGTTACCATAGAAGAGTGGTTTTCAACCTGTGAGCTGCAGAACATCCCTGGGAGTCCGCAGACTACGTCTAAGACTTCCAAAGGAGTCCGCACCTCGATTTGAAATATTTTAGGGGTCCACAAATGAAAAAAAGGTTGAAAACCATTGCTCTAATCTAGGGATTCTCAAACTTCATCGCACCCCCTTCTGACACCAAAAATTACTACATGACCCCAGAGGGGGGATCAAAGCCTGAGACCGCCCGAGCCCGTGCCCCAAAATAAGGGAGGGGGGCAAAGCCCCTCTGCAGGAGGGGCCAAAACTGAAGACCAAGGCTTCAGCCCCAGGCCAGGAGCCTGTAACCTAAGCCCTGCCACCCAAGGCGGAAGTCCGGAGACTTCATGCCCAGGTGGTGGGGCTCAGGCTTCAGCCCTGGGCCTCAGCAAATCTAAGCCAGCTCTGGCAACCCCACTAAAACGGGATCATGACCCACTTTGGGGTCCCAACCCACACTTAGATGGTCTGCTGTGCAGCGGCTCTCAATCTCAAAGACTCTGCTTTGCTGTGCATGCCCCAGCCTCAGAGCGTTCCTGCTAACTAGTGCCTTTCAAGAACAGGAAGCAAGAGCCCCCCTAACTGCATATTTGAGAGTGAGACTCACGTCATATATGCTCAAAGAAGCAGAATCATAAGGGCAGGGAATTATCCTCTCCAAATATACAATCCGTGCAGAATTCCTAATAAACAGTGTTTACTATTGTACCATCCATTAAGAACAGAGCCAAAGCCAGGCAACTAACACAAAAGATATTTTCTTTTTCATTTAATGGTGGATAAGATCTATAACCCCTGTAGCATAGCAGGGTTGAATACAGTAAACCTGACCAGTGTGTTCTGACAGACAATGAAACTCTCCAGAGCAGTGGTTCTCAACCTATTTACCTGTGGGCCATATATGCAGCTCTCCACGTGTTATGTGGGCCGCATCCACACTATGTCTATACCAGGAGTCGGCAATCTTTCAGAAGTGGTATGCCGAGTCTTCATTTATTCACTCTAATTTAAGGTTTCACATGCCAGTAATACATTTTAACATTTTTAGAAGGTTTCTCTCTCTAAGTCTATATAATATAACTAAACTATTGTTGTGTGTAAAGTAAACAAGGTTTTTAAAATGTTTAAGAGGCTTACTTTAAAATTAAATTAAAATGCAGATCTTATCAGTTTAGTGCAGTGGTTCTTAACCTGGGGTGCATGCAGCCCCAGGGGGTGCGAGACATGCGAGACCCCCTTTCTGGGGGTGCAAGACATGCGAGATTTTTTTAGAAGCTGGAGGTGGCTGCAGAGCACTGGGCCTAGGCCAGGAGCAGAGCCCTAGGCTGGCTGCCGGTACCCCAGGGCGGCTGCAGAGCATATGGCCCAGGTCAAGAGCAGAGCCCTGGGCTGGCTGCCGGTACCCCAGGCTGGCAGCGGGCTGAGCAGGGCCGAAGGCCTGGACGCCAGCTGGCAAGGGGCCAGCGGCCAGGACCCCAGACTGTCAGTGGGCTAAGCGGGGTGGCGGACAGAACCCCAGACCGGGGGTTCCGTTCACCCAGGCAGGCAGCGGACTGAGTGGGGCTGGCAGCAGCGTGCCAGTAAAAATCAGCTCATGTGCCACAGGTTGCCGACCCCTGATCTATACTATCTGTATGTCCCTGAGAATGTCACAGGGGCTGCAGCTGATTGGGCTGTGGGTTGAAAACCACTGCTCCAGAAATTTAACCAGCTCTAGTAATGGCCATGCTAGGTGACAATCTTTGTATGGAGTGATGAGAGATCAGAGAGAGCTTGAACCGGAAGCAGGTTTTCCAATTCTCCCTAGAGACCAAATCCAAACAAGGGCGCTTTGGAAGCTAGGCCCCCGTTGGGGCTAAGTCTGCGGGGCAGAGGCCGCCCTCCTTTGGAGGGAATGTGCCCGTCAAACTTCGGCTGCAGCAGGGAGGCCCCAGAGTCACCCCCGGCAGGAGGTCCGCGCGGTGCAGCCCCGCGAGGAGGCAGGGGCTGGAAACACGGGGCGGGGCGGGCAGGGCACACGGGCTCGGCTAAGACAGACCCATTAAGGCCATCGCCCCGCGCCGCCGAGAGAAGGCCACGGGGGCAGACAGTGGGCCGGGGCACAGCGGGGAGGGGCCGCCCCGCAGCCGGCACGCGCGCAACCGGGGAGCGGGTGACTCAACAGCGCGGGGGCCGCTGCCAAGGGGCTCAGCGCCTCCCAGAGCGGGCGGGGCCGCTGCGTGGCCCCTGCCCGGGGGTCCCGAACCGCTGGCGGGCTCCCGCTAGCCCCTAGGTCCGGTACCTGAATCCCGCCGCGGCGCCCCTCCCGGTAAGGACCGTTCACTCCCCAAACAAACCGACGGACAGAGACCCGCCCCGCCACCTTCCCATTGGTTCAAAGCGCTCAAGGCCCGCCTATTTCCCCCACCTCCCATTGGTCGCCCCATCGGAAACACTAAAACTCTCCTCCTCCTTCTATAGTCACAGAATCGGCGCCGTAGAGGCTCCTGGGTAACGTAGTTCTTCAGTCACTCCTCATGGGGAGCCACAAGCTACCCGGACCACAAACCCCATGATGCATCGCGGGGAGGCGCTGCAGAGCAATGTGTGCGGATAGCTCTTTTCTGAATGGCTGTTGGTTGTGGTGCGTTTCCTGACTAGACGAATAGTTCCACCCTGTTGCTGCGCCTGGCGGCGGGGATGCAGTGAGCCGCCTGGGCCAGTGAGTGTTCAGCTGCGGCCCCGCTAGGCACTAGCTCGCCACGGCTTCGGGCTGATCAACTGGTGGGCCAGAGTGGATAAAAATTGATGATTTTTTTAAATTGGATTTTTAATTAAATACCAATTTATTTCAGAAAAATAAACCTACTTAAAATTAAACGTGAAATTATTACAGTTTATGGTAAGGCCTAAATTTTCACCTGTTAAAACAGTTAAGTACATGTTTGGGGCCACTTTTTAAAGCAAGTCTAGCCCCTGAAACCAGGGTTAGTGACAGCCTAATCACTTGGAACCAGTTTGTTGAAGTGCTAAACCAGCACTTTTCTGTAGGTACAAAAACATTCTCTTTTATTTCAGTTTATTCAACTACTTAAGTTCAATGACTAGTTTATTCAAAGTTAAAAAACAAACTGGAAGTTGAGAAAGGCAGAAAAGCTTGGTTTCCTCATCCAAAAATATGAATACAAACTAGGTTTGTAAGGATGAGATTGACTAGTTTTAAAATCTTGAAGAACATGGTGACCAGAAACAATCAATTAATTCATTAGCAACAGATACTTTCTTTGTCTAATACATTAGTTTTAATTATAAAACGTTTTGATACTGTTTTTGAGAACACATTTTTATATCTAACTCATTTAAGAGTTGTGCATTTTTAATCTGATTTGAATTTCTAATTAAATAGAGCTTGAAACAAATCACGAGTAAAAAAAATAATAATCAGGAAATACATCATTCACCATTTTCTAACATAAAAATGTAAACATTAAAAATTGAACAAATGTAAGTTAAACTATAACATTCCTTAATTGTGTATAAATACGGTGTGTATCCTCCTGGTTAGCAAAAAGCAACACCAAAATTAGTGTAAAGACTATCTTTAGTGGCAAATCAATATTTGTCTGTTAATGCTTCCCAACCACTAAGAATTAACCTTTAACTAAAAAGTACAATTTTAATCTTGTTTTACATTTGATTATTTAAATCAAGGTTTCTTGCTTGCTAATTTAAATCGTTACTAAAATCAATACACCTTGACATTGGTACGGAATTACTGAACAAATGTCTCACCAGGATGCAGCATCTCCTGTGTGTTCTTATGAATGATACTGGACTGGGAATGAGGACTCCTGTGTACCAGGCTCAGACACAGATGCGGTGTGTGACCTTGAGCAAGTTACAGGTAAAATATTTCTTAAGTGAAAGCAGATTGTAGGTGCCCAAATTAAGATACCTTGGACCTAATTTTCAGAGACTATATTGCTCCCACTAACTTCAACTGTCATTTAAAACTCAAGGCAACTTTCCAATCATAGGATCTTTTGACTGAATGAATGCACCCCGTATTCACACCCTAGACACTATTGTAATCATCTTTGTACAAAATATAACTGTTGGGGTATCATTTGAAAACTAATAATTCACTGGTCAATATCTTGGTGAAATGTGTGTAGCAACATTATATGTAAAGTTATGAAGATAAGCTGAAATCATGATGAAGTGCATTTACCAGACAGAAGGGGTAAAGTTGTTCCTTAAAGACAAAGGTCAAGGTGATGCCTCTAGCCAGGTGTCATCAAAATTGACTAGCAATCACTGGTCAAGTGGCATTATTTGGCAATGGGGGCAAGGAAAGACAGGAACAGATCAATCTGTATTTTAACACATAACAACATGAAACTTTTTTCACCATGAGACTCCATGTGTCATGGTGAAAATAAGACTCCGTTTGGGGGAGGGAAAGCTCAGTGGTTTGAGCATTGGCCTGCTAAACCCAGGGTTGTGAGTTCAATCCTTGAGGGGGCCACTTAGGGATCTGGAGCAAAATCAGTACTTGGTCCTGCTAGTGAAGGTAGGGGGCTGGACTTGATGACCTTTCAAGGTCCCTTCCAGTTCTAGGAGATAGGATATCTCCATTAATTAAAAAAAAAAAAAAAGTCTTTGCCCTCCCAGCTGGAAGGAACTTTATCTAGGGGTAACTAACCCTCCAGAAGTTGCATTTCAAAAGTGAAGGGCAAAAAACCCCCGTGTATTCTCTCTCCCTCAAGATGACAAAGGAACCAGCCTTTGGAATTTGGGAGGGGTTCTGGCCTGAGAACTTGGTCAGCAGTGTTGCTGGGAACATCTGGTAAAGATTTTGTCTTGAACCAAGTCTAGCTTGTTAAGTTTAATTACTAGAAAGTGTTTTTTATCTTGTAACCATTTCTGACTTTAACTCCTTATACTTGTACTCCTTTTTGTAGTTAAACAAATGTTTTGTTTTGTTTTTTAAATCAAAACTAATCCAGTGCTGTGTTTAAACTGAACTGTTTGGGTAAATCCAGTTAAAGTAGCAAACTGTTACATATTTGCCCCTTACAGGGGCAATGGACCTCTAATATCTAAATTTCCCAGAACAGGGCTGGCTAGTGCAGAACACACGGTTTGGGGGAAATTTGGGTCTGGGAATGTGTTGTGATCATCCTGCATGAAGTAACCAAGGCTACTAGAAGCCAGAATATGGCTGGTGTGTTGCTGACAGGCTGCTGGGTCAGAGCTGCTGGACCAGGGCTGTAGCTATACTCAGAGTGGGACCTGCATGCTGTTTGTGAACAGCCCAGGTTGAGGGGCTACAACAGCAAAGCTTTGTGAGGCACCCAAGATTGCAGGGTAGGTGGTGACAACCCCTCACTGGTCTGGACTGCACCCCGGAATGTGACAAGTTTGCACTGGGTTTTTCACCTAATGCAGGGATTCAATCTCTTCATCTCATCTCAACCCTGCGTGGCTGTGTTGTTCTGTTAACACAAAGTCCAGCTCTGTGAACTAGGCAGTGAGGTGAGCATAGTACCTGGCTAGGAAACGAAGCCTGGACCAGGCAGTTAGGTGTAGCAGGAGCATGCTGACTGAATGCAGAGACTCATGGACACAAGGAAGAAGGTGAGAGGGAAGAAGGAAGGAGTGTGTGTGAGAGAAAATAGAAATAAAATAAATACCAGGTAAGAAGAGATGCAAGAGTCAACATGGAAAGAAAAGAGGAACCCAGATGTGGCACTGAGATCAGATAAGTGCCTCTGTTCTGTGCTGTACTGAGCTGGGATTCTCAAGTGAAGAATATGGCAGGGAAGGCTGGGAGGAAGAAGTAGGTAGTGCTGCAAATATGGGAACAAACTGGGGAAAGCCCTAGGTCCACGTGGCTAAAAAGTGAATAGTACTTCCAGAGGTTTAGTGTCTTTTGGACACATCTGGGCAAGACTGGTGCAGCAAGATGGGGAGATTTCTAGAGCTTGAAATTTGGTATAGGGGTGTAGGATACGTATAAAATTAAAGAATTTTAATTAGTTTAAAGTTTGGTTAAGAAATATGTGTGTTGTAAAGAAAGGCCTTTGTCTAGCAAGTAGAAGGAAGGCCTTGAAAGTGATGAGGTATAAAGCGAGAAGGAATGAAGTAGGGAGGATGTCTGGTTCAAAGAATAACTACTGAGATAAGTGAAAGTTTCTAAAAACAAAGTCTCTGACTGATAAGGGTGACTGCAGATGGTTTTAAATAAGAAAAAGAATCTGTCTTAAAATGAGCCAACGTGGCCCTTCCCACCCCACATACCAGTCTTATCTCAAAAACTAGGGCCTATGTGAACGGAGGTGCAAATTAAAAACTGTTGGTCAGCAGGAAGGAGGGGAAGAGAGAGGGAGGAAACTCCTTGGGGAGAAAGGAGGGTGTAAATCATATCTGGATTAAGACTGGAAATAAGGGTGAACTGTCTCACATTGGTTTTTAGCTGAAGTCAATCATTGGCAATGATGTCACTTGTTTGTTGAAGGGTATAAAAAAGTAAACTCTTAAAGGGTTCATCATTAATACCTACCTGACTAGGCCGGAGCCAACTACCATGGATCTAAGCATCCCTAGATTTAGCCTGTTTGTAAGTATTTTGATCAAATGCTTATATATGTTTTGTTACTGTTTGGATGTAGTAAATCGCTTATTATTTAGGCTTTTTAGGCATGTTTAGGGTAATTGTATAAATATCATTTGGCTTTTGGATTTAGTAAAGGAATTTATACTTAAATTAGTGTTGTGGTAACATCCTGCATAAATAACAATTCCAACAAAGGGAGTTGTAGCAGGGTATTCTGGGGACTTGCAAAGTCTGCTGCTATTCTGCAAACTTTCTGCATTTCACAGACACTTAATGAGGCAAACAGGTGTGTTTTGTCTCCTTAAATGAACAGACTGATCTTGATATTCCTCTGAATGTTGCAGGAGAGAGCTGGACATATCAGACCACATGAGTCTAGGGAAGTTTGGACAGCAGGTATATTGGTGTCTGGTAAAGACATAAGTGTGCGAGATAACTGCTGGCAGGCTATTGTATTCTAAGTGGTTGAATCAGAGCTGTACAGCATACAGAAACACACAGTGCATGGTGTCTGCATGTATGTTCCAGACAGGCAGCCATACGTAACAGAAGCATTTCGTGTTCACTCAGTTAAAATACAAACAATGACACTTTCTCAGTTCTGAATTGCACCCCAAAATGTGACACCAACCCTCAAATATTTTAATGTCCTTTGAAGCTGCCATTGACTTAGTTCACCTTAAGGCTCTGGTCCCTGCAGGCCTATTAAAGCTCTCCAACTTTCCGTCATCCCTGGTTCTGCAGGACAAATGCAAAGTACTCCACTAAGGCAGGAACATTCAGTTGCACACATACAAAATGGGAAATGACTGCTAGGAAGGAGTACTGTGGAAACGAGTGTGGGGGTTATAGTGGATCACAAGCTAAATATGAGTCAACAGTGTAACACTGGTGAAGAAAAAAGCAATCATCATTCTGGGATGTATCAGCAGGAGTGTTGTAAGCAAGACACAAGAAATTCTTCTGCTCTACTCTATTATAATAAGGCCTCAACTGGCGTGTTATGTCCAGTTCTGGGCACCAATTTCAGGAAAGATGTGGACAAATTGGAGAAAGTCCAGAAGAGAGCAATGAAAATAATTAAAGGTCTACAAAACATGACCTATGAGGAAAGTCTGAAAAACTTGGGATTGTTTAGTATGGCGAAGAGAAGACTGAGGGAGGACATGATAGCAGTTTTCAAGTACATAAAAAGTTGTTACAAGAAGGAGGGTGAAAAATTGTTCTTCTTAACCTCTGATGATAGGACAAGAAGCAATGGGCTTAAATTGCAACAAGGTTCCATTGCCCTTCAGAGGTTGGGTCTCCTCAAGGTGTTCTGGCTCTTGACCTACCTTACTTAATAAATATTTAAAGCTTTGAAGAAAACAAAACTAAGGATTAAAACTTTGTTTTGTCAATTTTTGATGTATGCTGTTTATATCTTCCTTTAGGTGTACTCAGTTTTAACTCCATTTTAACAAACAAGCAGCAAGAGGATTCTGAAATATTACAAGAAAATAGATTTGGAACCAGTTCTACAGAAAACCATGCCTGGCCAGAATGGAGAACACAATTGGTAACTTTAAAAATAAAGTTTTTAAAAAGATTCAGATTATAAGGAAAATAGAAATCAAACAACTTGGGTTAAAACTATGATGAAAAACATTGTGAAATAATGTGAAAATGTCCCATTTTTAATTAAGACATTTTCTATCACTTTAGAGTACATATCTTTCAAAATTGATGTTTTTGGACATTAAAGGCAATTACTTATGAGATTATGCAGGAATAATATTAAGCATAAATGTTTTATTTTCTAAATCAAATTGAATTAATATTACATTTTAAAGTGGTTGGTTGGTGTCTGCATCAAGTTATACCCATAATAGTATACTGTAATACTTATCAAGTCAAGGAAATTTTACCACAAACACTACATATTGTAATTAACAGCTGCTTACCTGATATTAAATGTGGTTCTTCACAATGTTCTGCATGTATGGATCCCATGTGCCCCAGCACAGGAGATCAGAACAGTTTCATTAGCAGTGTCCAGTATGGGTCACACATGTGCCCTACATTTCCTCACGTCGTCGTCCTCTCCCTGTCCTGATGGCATAAAGGGCGCAGTAATCCCAACGGCAATTCAGTTCCTTCACTACCCAGAATACTCATTTATCAGACTGAGCTGCAGGGCTAGAGGGTGGGTCGTGAGATCCACATGTTCAGAACTTCTCAAAGAACCACAGTTACTATCAGGTAAGTTACCATTCTTTCTTCTTCAAGTTACTGCATATGTGAATCCTGTGGCATTATGCCCCATATTCTTCATAGTAATATTGTTATATGCTTGTGGCATAACTATGATGTATTTTATGTAAGAAGGTCATGTAAAATACCATTGAAAATGTTCTGATTCACTGAATATGATATGATTATCCTATTTGTATGCATGTATCATTTTGGTAACTGAAGTTAGGAATATTATCTATGCAGCTATTACAAAAGTGTTTGCACCTGGGGAACGCCCACTAGGCAGAATGCAATCAGTCTAGATGGCTGGCTGGGAAGGGGTATTAGGGAGAACCATAGGTCTTAGAAGATGTTAATCGCCCACGTGGGTGGGGTGGGGAAAGTCTTCCTGATGACACTACAAACAGCCTCTGCGTCATGGCTGCTGTGGCCCTACAGGGGCATGTGACCAAGACACCTGGTATTGGACTCCATCATAGAATACCAGTGTTTTTCCACTGAAAGGCAACTAAAGTTGGAGACAAAAGGTTCCCGCCATATGCAAAAGCTATTTAAAGCAGGGAAGTGACATCACTGTGGTTCTTGTGACTCCCCCACCCAAAGGAGATGCTTGGAAACACCTGAGAAATGAGGACTGAACTGGGGAGAAGGGCTGGAAACAGGCTAGAGGGATTTCTAGCCTGTGAAAGGAATACCTGGGGTTTTAAGCTGCAAGCAAGTGCAGCTTGCCCTTAACCTGCAGCCAGGTTAAATCATCATTTAGGGTGAGAATTTGCTACTCGTATCCAATTTCTTTAGTATATAAATCTTAGATTACTTAGCAAATAAAACAAAAATGCAATCTGCTTTGATCTGTTTGATATCACTTTAAATCTGTCTTTTGTAGGTTAATAAATTTATTTTTGCTTTGTCTAAAACCAGTGTGCAGGAGACATTACTTGGGGTAGAAAGTGGTGTATATTCCTCTCCACATTGAGGGAGGGGGCGAATTTCATGAGCTTATGCTGTACAGTTCTTTGTGCAGCACCAGACGGTATAATTTTGGGTTTACACTCCAGAGGGGGGTGCATGCCTTAGGAAGTGGGAGGTGTCTTAGCTGAGCTTTCCCATCCAGAGCTGATCTCAGCATCTGTATGTAGCTGCAGCTGGATGTGTCTCTACCTGTGTGTGTGCTGGAGGGGGCTTGAGGGCCTGTCACAGCAGTACAGTGTAAACGGAGCCCAGGCTGGTGGGTCAGGCGGGCTCAGTGGTACCCCAGTTCCAGGTGGCACCCGGGAGGAACCTGTCACAGATCACACTTCATAGACTCATAGACTTTAAGGTCAGAAGGGACCATTATGATCATCTGGTCTGACCCCCTGCATGCTGCAGGCCATAAAACCGTCCCTACCCCTTCCCTGGACTCTGCTGTTGAAGTCCCCAATGCTGTTTTTAGTGACTGCAATCGGCAGAGACCCTCCTGCTAGAGATCCCTGCCCCATGCTGCGGAGGAAGGCGAAAAATCTCCAGAGGCTCAGCCAATCTGCCCTGGAGGAAAATTCCTTCCCGACCCCAAATGTGGCGATCAGTAAGACCCCGAGCATATAGGCAAGAGTCTCCAGCCCGACCCCGTTAGCCATTATACTATTTACCCACCATTGCTTGGCTTTCCTTGACTACTATGTTTTACCATTAAACCATTCCCTCCATAAACTTATCTAACTTTATCTTAAAACCAGACAGGTCCGTCGCCCCCACCGTTTCCCTCGGTAGGCCGTTCCAATATTTCACCCCTCTGACGGTCAGAAACCTTCGTCTAATTTCAAGTCTGAACTTCCCCACGGCCAGTTTGTATCCATTCGTTCTGGTATCCACGTTAGTACTAAGCTGGAATAATTCTTCTCCCTCCCTTGTATTAATCCCTCTAATATATTTAAAGATAGCAATCATATCCCCTCTCAGCCTTCGCTTTGTCAAACTAAACAACCCAAGCTCCTCTAGTCTCCTTTCGTACGACAGCTTTTCCATTCCTCTGATCATCCTAGTGGCCCTTCTCTGCACCCGTTCCAGTCATCTTCCAGGAAGTGGAAAGTAGAAGTTATTTGAAAAAGAGATTGCAAAATAGCTCTTCCAAATCAGGAGTCAAATCTTGAAGTGATGACTAATGAATAGTGTTTCTGTGAGCCGATGAGCCTCCTCCCCAGTAGTTAAAGTCCGTGGTGGCAGCCCTGCCTAATGGTTGTGAGATAGGAGAACCCAGGCCCTCCCACTTCACTGGGTTCTGATCCAGGGGCTCCCTTAAGTCCAGCTAACGCTCTCCCATGGACCTTTCCTGACATTCTATCCCTCCCCTTGGGGCACATTCTGGCAGGCTGATGTCCCTGGAGACCTGGTCCATGGGTCTCAGGAGGGTAGGGAATCTCAGTTACACATAGCAGACCTCCCCAAAAGATGCCTTCCTGGCACAGTCCTTCTCCCGTGGTGAATGCAGGTCTGCCTTTATCTGTCCACCAACCTGCTGTGCTGAAGAGACTCCATTTTAAAACCCTCCTCCAAATGGAACATGCCCTGCAGGCCTGTCAGGGTGGGGTTTCCTGGGCCCAGAGTTGTTCTTTCACTCTTAATGCTCCAGTGTGGGTTTATCCACCCCATCATACACACCCCTTTAGTCTGGTGCTGGGGTTTCCAAGTCAAAGTCTTGCAGTCCTTGTCCAGGGACAAAAACCTCTGCATTCTAGTGTTTGTTCCCTGGCCTGTGGCCTATATGGAACTGAGCTAGCGGAAGGGTGCATGATCCATTATGAAGAGCAAGGGATTTCCCAGTAGGCAATACCGTAATGCTTTTATAGCCCATTTTACCATCAAGACTTCTTTTTCTATACTCCAGTAAGTCTGATGAAGAGTATTGGATGTTCTTCCCCCTCAAAGTCCGGGGATAATACACCCCAGCCATACATCTGAAGCATCGTCATGGAATATGAACTGTTGCAGAAGACTGATTCACTGCTCAGGAGATCTTTCAAGGTCCTGAAGATTTGGTCACAGGCTTCAGACCAAGCAACCTTCTTGAGGCTAGAGTTCTTCACCAGGTCCGTGAGGGGTCTGGCTATCATGCCAAACCTGGATATGAACTGTCCATAGTACTTGGCCCATCCCAAAAATTGTCTAACTTGCCTCTGTTCATGGGATAGGGAAGTCCATCAAAGCCTGGACTCTCCTAACTGAAGGCCTAAGTTTTCCCTTTCCGACAGTGTACCAAAAATACATCACCTCATGAAACCCCAATCAGAACTTGGCTGCGTTTACTTTGAGGCTAGCGTCCTCAAGGGCCCGTCTGACTGCCAATATATGCTCAAGGTGTTTCTCCCAATCACAACTATAAATGATCATATCTATGCAAGTTGCTGCACACTGATGGTACAATGGTAGGATTGCATCCATCAACCTTTGGAAGGTGACAGCAGCCCCATGAAGACCAAAGGGTATAGTCTTGAAGTGGTACACGCTGAAGGTTGTTGCAAAGGCTGTTTTCTCTTGAGACCCAAATGTTATCGGAATCTGCCAGTAGCCCTTGGTCAGATCTAGGGTCTTGAGCACCACGACAATGGGGCTCTGCCACCTGCTGTGAGATTCCTCTACCATCCACAGGTCCAACATTGCCTGAAGCTCCTGATGTACAGTGCCCCACATTTTTCTGGCCCTGGGTGGTGGCTTTCCCAGACCTTCTGCCCAGGTTGTTATGATGTGGTGACAAATCAGCTGGGTTCTCAGAGTTTGTTCTGAGAAAACAAAAGGGAAAGATCGGACCACCTGCAACACTGGAGCCCACAGGGATAGCTAGAGCCCTTCCCCCTCAAGAACTATGTCTGAGTCCTGAGATAACAAAGCCTGGAGGCCCAGTTCTGGATTGGGAGGGAAGGATGTTATGAACATGCTCTCGTGGTCCTGCCAGGCCTTTAGAAGGCTTATGTGATAAATCTGGGTCTCTTTCCTCTTCCCCAGTTGCTGAATTTCATAATCCATTGCTCCCACCTGGCATACCACCTGAAGGGCCATTGCTATCTAGCCACTAAGTTTGACTCCGAGCTGGGCAGTAGCAGCAGTACTCTGTCACCGAGTTGGAATTCAGGTGGGTTAGCATCCTTGTCATAGATTTATTTTGACATGCTTGGGCCCTTAAGAGAGATTTTCGTTTGTAAAGGCTCCTAATGTCTTCAGCTTTTCTCATAGCCAGAGAATGTACTGTACTACCCTGGTCCCAGGTTTCCCAAACTAGATCTCAGTTCCCCTGGGGTTGCCTTCTGTACAACAACTCAAAGATCAAAAACCCCATCAAGGCCTGGGGGACTTTGCACAATGCAAATAGGAGGGGTGGTAACAAGTGATCCCAGTGGTGGGGGTCTTCAGCCACAAATTTTCTTAGTGTCCCCTTCAGTTGAAGCATTTGACTAACCCATCTGTTTGGAGGGGGGGGGAAATAGATGGACCTTCTCAAAGATTTGATTTTCCGCAGCTCACACACATTCATCATCAGTCATGATATGAAGTTTGTCCCCGAGTCTGTTACTGTTTCCTTGGGGATCCCCACCTTTGTGAAGACCTTCATGAGTTCCGCCGCTATGGTCACCGCATTAGTTGTGCAAAGCAGAATAGCCTTGGGATACAGTGTGGAACAATCTATGATCACCACTATATGTTGGTGTCCAGTCATGCTCTTCTCTAGTTGCCCTATCAAGTCCATATCAATTCTCTCAAAGAGAGTGTCTATTACTGGCATTGGCAGTGTTCTTGTGTCCTGTCGGCTGGCACTCCAGGCAGAAAATGCAGTAATCTTTCACCTCTTCGTGGATGCCTAGCCAGAACTGGCTGGTAATTCTTTCCATTGTTTTCTCCCTCTCCAGGTGGTTGGCACATGGTATTGAATGCACAAGCTGGAGAAACTCCCTCAAAAAGGGGTGGGGTACCAGGAGTTGGGCCCAGACTTCACTAGTCAGGGAGTCACCCTATAGGCCTATACCATGCAGTAAAAGTGTTCCCTATCTGTACTCAAAGCTTGGCCATCATACTGCCCTCTGTGGGTTAATTACCTCCCTGTTGACAGCAGCCAGCTGTTCATATGCCTGGCTCATGATGTGATCTTTGTTCTGTTCCCCAATGACATCCTTGTTCTGGGTCAGCCATTCCGTACCCATGGGGCTTGGAGTTAGTGGGTCCTGCTGGTCTTTCAGGGGCTCCCCTGTCTGTTGTGAGGTCCCTTCCCTGGGATTTTTTCACACTCCTGCATTAGCCAGTTCCACTTCTCCCACGGTCTTGAGCTCACGATCAACCCCCTGGGCTGAGTCCCTCTCCCACACCTGCAAGACTTCAAAGTACTTCCAGTCTCAGCCCAGGGCCATGGGGTAAGCAAGAGCAGCTGCCGCCACCCCCCCCCCCCCATAAAGAGTCTCAGTGTGGTTCTCCACGGTCAACTGTAGCTCCTTCGTGTGGTATGGGCATACATCCCCATGTATACACTGAAGGAAGACTGTCTGACAGCTTCCCATGGGCCTAAATCAGCTTTTCCCTCACAAAGGTCTGGCTGAAGTTAGCCTGTGTGGTTAGCCAAGCCTAGCCCAGATGCAAGGAGTCACACTATAAAGCATTACCTAAGTTAGTGTATTCTCTCTGATGCTGTGTTCCCTAGTGGCTTGCTAGGGCTTCTGGAGTCAGATCCCATGGTTCTTTGTGCTGCAGTAAACTACTCTTCTCTGTGGTTCTTTCCCAGTGAATTGTGGGAGAACTTGTCTGTCCTTCTGGGCACATGGGGTGGGGAAGTCTGTGGGAATTACAGGAAAGCACTGGAAGTGATTTAGCCTGTGTTCTCATTGCAAGGGGGGTGGCTTATCACCTCAAATGAAAGCAGAACAGATACTCTAACACGCCTACCCCCAGCTGTGCTAGCTAGGATTAAAAGCACCACTTTTCTCAGAAGAGAGGTTTTTATGTATGCATAGAAGGATGACATAAAGCAACATCTGAGCTTGAGCCCAGGCTAAAAGAAGAACAGGAGGACTTGTGGCACCTTAGAGACTAACAAATTTATTAGAGCATAAGCTTTCGTGGACTATAGCCCACTTCTTCGGATGCATATAGAATGGAACATATATTGAGGAGATATATATACACACATACAGAGAGCATAAACAGGTGGGAGTTGTCTTACCACCTCTGAGAGGCCAATTAATTAAGAGAAAAAAACTTTTGAAGTGATAATCAAGCTAGCCCAGCACAGACAGACAGTTAGATAACAAGTGTGAGAATACTTACAAGGGGAGATAGATTTCAATGTTTGTAATGGCCCAACCATTCCCAGTCCTTATTTAAACCGGAGTTGATTGTGTCTAGTTTGCATATCAATTCTAGCTCAGCAGTTTCTCGTTGGAGTCTGTTTTTGAAGTTTTTCTGTTGTAATATAGCCACCCGCAGGTCTGTCACTGAATGACCAGACAGGTTAAAGTGTTCTCCCACTGGTTTTTGAGTATTTTGATTCCTGATGTCAGATTTGTGTCCATTAATTCTTTTGCGTAGAGACTGTCCGGTTTGGCCAATGTACATGGCAGAGGGGCATTGCTGGCACATGATGGCATATATCACATTGGTAGATGTGCAGGTGAACGAGCCCCTGATGGTATGGCTGATGTGATTAGGTCCTATGATGATGTCACTGGAATAGATATGTGGACAGAGTTGACATCGGGGTTTGTTACAAGGATAGGTTCCTGGGTTAGTGGTTTTGTTCAGTGATGTGTGGTTGCTGGTGAGTATTTGCTTTAGGTTGGGGGGTTGTCTGTAAGCGAGGACAGGTCTGTCTCCCAAGATCTGTGAGAGTAAAGGATCATCTTTCAGGATAGGTTGTAGATCTCTGATGATGCGCTGGAGAGGTTTTAGTTGGGGGCTGAAGGTGACAGCTAGTGGTGTTCTGTTATTTTCTTTGTTGGGCCTGTCTTGTAGGAGGTGACTTCTGGGTACTCGTCTGGCTCTGTCAATCTGTTTTTTCACTTCAGCAGGTGGGTATTGTAGTTTTAAGAATGCTTGATAGAGATCTTGTAGGTGCTTGTCTCTATCCGAGGGATTGGAGCAAATGCGGTTAAATGCTAACGCTGCAGTGAAGATATACCCGTAATAAGCCAATTTTATGAAAGATAAAAACAACAAGGGTTGAAATAGAGATCAATAAACTAGGCCCCTGGTGTCCTGCTATGCTACTTGAGTTTTGATAGTAACTGGAAAAGGAAACCACAAAACATCAACATTGATGAATGAAGTCTTCGTTTTCTATTTTACAGCACTGTATATATCACAGTTACCTGAGAAACAACTTGTATCATAAGAGCACCTGGGCCTAAAGTTTCAGGGTTCTAAAGTTAACATTTGTGCAAGTGCTGCTCAAAGCTACTAAAAAATATCCAGTAATGATTCTATCCAGTAGATTCCATCTCTTTGGCTGCCAGCAAGAAGTTACTATTATCCAGCAGTTGCTAATAAGTAAAAGATAGGTTTCTGAAGCTCCAGCCAGGGACAGAAGTACTGGGAGGCCTTCACTGCCTGCAGTTCTGCAAACCTGCCTGCAGGGAGGTCAGCAGCCTAGAGGCTGGGGCTTTCTACAGGGAACGGGAGCGCTGGAGCTGACGGAGCTGCATACCCATAACTCTTCCTGCACACACTCCAGGGGGTTAAGGCTCAGCACATTCTTCCCTGCATGAAGTTCCCCAGCAGGGCACAACCTGAAGAGCACAGGGAGAGGAACCATGCAGTTCCAGCATCAAGACTATAGCCCCAATCCCTGCTACTGGTCTGCCCACAGCCTCCCGTCCCTGCTTGCATCCCCTTACTTCCTGGATGCAGGCAAGTTTGCAGGGCTGCAGTCCCTTCCTTCCGATTGCCCTTACCACAGTCTCTCTTCCCAGCCCATAGCCTCTTACCTCCTGTGTGCAGACAGATTTGCCAGGTGGCAGCCCCAAAAGGAAAGTCTGGGGCAGGCTGAGCACTGACTGCAGGCAAGTTTGCATGGCAGCAGCCAGAGAAGGCATGTCCCAACACATCCTTCCCTGGCTGCAGCCTCCAAACTTGCCTGCAGGTGGCACCTTTCTTTCAAAACAGGTTGATAATAAGCAGCATGCCCTTGCAAATATCCAAATCCTGTTAACAGTGATGTTAATGATATGGGATTGGTTCCCAGCAACATGTCGCCATTAACTGGAAGTTGTGAATATCAGGATTTCTATTAAGTGGAATCTACTGTAGTTACGTATATCAGACTACCCCTAAAAAACACACCATGTAGTCTTTCCTAGCGGCAGGATGTGTGTGTCCTTTAAAGTTCTCTCTCCCTTTCAACTGAAACAGGTTAAGTACTGTGATTGGTTTCATTCTGGCTCTTCCAGAGGAAGGAGCTAGCACTGAAACACTACGCTAGATGAACTGCTCTCACTTGGCTTCAAATAAGGAGAGAGCTGCAGCTAATGAAGATATATCAGACCAATCTCTCCGCAGGAAGGTGTTCTTCACCTCTGGGTAGCTCAGTACAGGAAAAAAAACAAAAAATCAATATCCCTTTCCTGAAACAGTAAATCCTCACAGCCCAGTTAGAGGAGTTCCATTTAAATCCTCATCCAGCAAAAGCTTCCATTGTTCCAGACAGAACACTTATGTGCTACTGCTTTCAAACAGTTTTTTTTTTTAATGCAGAGGTAGCTCCTTGAAAATGAATTTGCCTATAACCTTGAGAAGGCAGAGCAACGAAGGCTAGAATAAAGAAGAGATGTACCATCTACTGAGCCCCATGTACAGCTATTACGTTTGATAGGGGTTCACATTTGCTAAGTGTACAGTAATTAGAACTGATCCAATAATAAAAAGGTTGACAAAAAGAGTGAAGTTCTCTAATGGCAAGTGCATTTCTAAATCCCACATTTAGTATTTTATATTACAGTGAAAATTAAATAGCATATAATGCCGCAGGAGGTTGCGTTGCCCTTTTGGGAAAGGCTGCTGCTGGAGCTTTACTGGCCACAAGAAAGCAGGAAATTCATTGGCTGGGTTAACTGGTTAACCCTTGAGAGGAGGTGGGGGCGGAGCCAAGGTTTAGTGTGGAAGTGGGAGAAGAAATGCATAGCACACCATTCGGGTCCTCATTCACCAAAGCATTTAAGCATATTATGCAAAGGTAAATTAGAGTGAAAAGATTTTTGGAGAAAACACTTCAGTCTCTTCCCTCATTCTTTGCACTTTTGTCACTCATGTACAAAACACATTCAAGAGACATGAGATTTTTTTTTTTTAAATATTGGAAACATTAGGTTCTATTTCAATCTGTAGAATCGAAGCAAAAAGGGAAGGAACGACAGCAGCACTGAGGCTGTTGCTCTAGCCATTAGGAAACAGTAAGTTTGGAAAATGTCTAAAATGCCTGGAGGACGGGAAGAAAATGGGTGGTGATTGAGATCATGCCTAGTCCATAAATCCAGCTGTAATTAGATAAGGAAGAGGAGAAAGTATGTGGAGTTAAGTTTTTGGGGGCTTGGTTTTAGAATCTAGAAGTTTCTGGAAGGTGACCTTTGTACCTGACAGTAATGATCTATAAATATAAAACATTAACTCATTTTATTTTTCCCAGGGCAAAATTCATTGGGTGGTTTCTCATCCTAATTGTAGTAAGAAAGCTGCTGCTCAACACAGCTAAAAAATGGCTACTCACCTCGTAACGGTTGTTCTTCGAGATGCATTGTTCATGTCCATTCCAATCAGGTGCATGCCTGTGCACGGTAGCCAGAAGATTTTTCCCATAGCAGCCTCCCGTCCGGTCAGCCTGAGCACCCCCAGGAGTCATGCCTTTATGGCACTCAATATAGAGTCCTGCCGACCCACCACCCCCTCAGTTCCTTCTTGCCGGCTACTCTGAAAGAGGGGTAAGAGAATGGGTATTGGAATGGACATGAACACCACATCTCGAAGAACAACAGTTACGAGAAGATGAAGAAAAAATGGTTACTCAAGTGCTTGTTCATGTCAATTCCAATCAGATGATGCACACGCCTAAGTTTAGGAGATAGGGTTGGAGTCTTCCACTGATTGGAGTACTACTCGTCCAAAGGCCGCATCGTGTCTGGCCTGCTGGGTAATCGCATAGTGCATGGTGAAAGTGTGCATGGAGGACCACATCACCACTCTGCAGATTTCCTGAGTGGGGACCTGCGCCAGAAACGCTGTTGATGAAGCCTGCACCCTGGTAGAGTGCGCAGTGATTGGGGGTGCGAAAACCGCCACAGGTTGTAGCAGTCACGAATGCAGGACGTGATCCATGACAAAATGCATTGTGATGACACACGCAGAGCTTTTCAGATCTGCCACGAATAACTGGACCGATTTTCTGAACGGCAACATTCTCTCGATGTAAAAGGCTAGCGCCCTGCGGACATCCAGAGAATGAAGTCTCTGCTCCTTGCCGGTGGAGTGCAATTTAGGGTAGTGGGGTGATCACCCCGCTCCAGTCAGAAAGGGGTTAAAACAAGCTCTGGGAAAGGGCTGCCCCGAGGAGGCAATCAGGGCAGCGCAGGTAGCAGCCAATCCGGGTCCGGTAGGGCTGGTATAAAAAGGGCTGTGAGCTAGGAGGCAGGCAGTCTCACTCCAGCCTTGGGGTGGGAAGAACTGGGCTGCGTGGGAACACAGGAAACCTTCAATAAAGCAGTGCTGGGGAAGAGGCAGGCTGAGTTGGGGAGCTCAAGCCTGGCAACCTCCCAGGCTGAGGCCTGACAGGAAGGTCTAAGGAAGTACTGGGGCTGTAGGGAAAGGCAGCAGGTCTAACCCCCTAGCCAATGATGAGTGGCCATTGCAGACTGCAGTTTACCTCTGAGTAAAGGGGCTAGATGAGGACTGGCAGTGGATCACTGACGTGAGGTGGGCTCAGGGGAGTGGGGTTCCCTGGGTGAGGGGCAGCACCCCAAGGTGGTCCAGGGGGGATGTGGGGCTTGTCAAGCCCTTTTAAAAATTGGCTGATCATAGGAGTGGCAAACACAGAGTGGCCCCCCCGCGCCCGGATGGAAGGCCGATATGGCGGCTAAGTGCACTCTTATTGAGGACAACAAAAGCCCCCGCTGCTTCAGATGGAAGAGGTAATCCAGAATGAGCTGCACTGAGGCTAGTGTCGAGCATGAATAGTGCTGCGCTAACCAGACTGAAAATCTCTTCCACTTGGCAAGGTAGGTGGCTCTAGTAGAGGGTTTCCTGCTGCCAAGGAGACTTAGTCGAACCTGTTCTGGACAGGAAATCTCCATTGGGTTCAACCATGGAGCTTCCACACTGTGAGGTGAAGCAACACAAGGTTCGGATGTTGAAGACGACAGTGATCTTGCGTCAGAAGGTCTGGGAAGAGTGGAAGGGTGCTTCCATGGACACGTCTAGGAGAGAGGTGTACCAGTGCTGACAGGGCCAGGCTGGTGCTGTTAATATGACCTGAACTCATTCCCTCCGGATCTTGAGGAGTACCTTATGAATGAGCGATAGGGTGGAAAGGAGATGACCTTCCCATGGAAGGAGGAATGTGTCCGCTCTGAAACCTAGGCTGTGATTCTGGAAGAAGCAGAACTGCTGGCACTTTCTGTTGTGTCGCATGGCAAATAGGTCTATCTGGGGAAAGCCCCACCTCTGGAAGATTAAAAATGCGATGTCCAGGCAAAGGGACCACTTGTGGACTTGAAACGACCTGCTGTGGTGGTCTGCTAGCTCATTTTGTACATACACAGATGTCCCTTCAATCCTCCTGAGAGATCTTGATGAAAAGTTCACACAGGTAGTCGGTAATCCTCAGCCAAAATGTTTTAGAGAGGAATGCCTTATTTCTTCCTCCATAGTAGGACACTTTCCCAGCCATTCACCAGCAACTTCAGCAGGCACCATTGCAGTACATAAGCTAGTAGCTTGTGTGGACCCAGGTGGCTTCGGGATGCCAGCAGCAGCTGTGCTTGCTCTGCCTGTGTTACCTTCAGGAGTGCTATATCAGCTAAAATCACCACTGCCTGTGGGAAATGGCACCAATATTCACTGCCTTTTACTACTAGAATCATGCAAGCCAGCAATGTCCTCGTTTCCCCAACTCCTGGTGGGCCACACTCACCCAGGTTCATGCTGTGACTGGCACAGTACACAGGCAATTCCAAGCAGATGTGAGAATGTAGTCTTAAAACTTTAGGGGAACAAAGGGAGCAAGTTCAGCATCTTAAGTTTGTTTCTATAGTGAATACGTTGACAATTGACCTCTGTGTTTTATCTTCAGCTGCTGTCACTGCAGTCTCCAGGGTCTCTCCCTCTACACCTCTGGGACGCCTGAGCCAGTAAGGAGAAAAGGGGACTTGGGATGACCTGTTCAACGAGATCTGCATGCCCGTGCTGCATTGAACAATGAGCACTGGGCCTGGATGATGAATACTGAGCAGAAGAAAAGAGTGGACAGGAGAAAGGCCCAGGAGTCCCAGCAGAAGAAGGAAATGCACCAGGACATAAGGGGACTTTTCAGGCAGCAAACACAGATGCAGTAAACTCTGGTGGACTTGCAGGTCCAACAATCCTAGGTTTGTGTCCCTCTGCAGCCCATTGAGAACTCTATCAGGACCACCCTATTTGCTGCTCTCCCCGCCCCAACATGTCACATGGCATCAGAGATCACTGCACTATCCCTATCACTGCTCCTTGTGGGCCATTAAAGACAATCACAGCTTCACATGAACTGTGGCTTCCATATGGCAGTGTGTGTATATGTATAAATGAAACAGACATGAATATCATTTCCGTTTCATAAGCTCTTTCTTAATGGATTCAGTTTTGTTAATTTTTTAAATGTATTTGTTTTAAAATTGCCCATTTCTTGCACTGATTTTGTTACATAATACAACTCTATTATTTGGAACATAATTCATCTTTATTAATTCACAACATATGCTGCCAAGGGATCAGCAGTTCTGAACATTATCAATTAGCTGTTATTGCATAGTGTCACACAACTTATAGGATCATTTACAAACAAAATTACTAGGTACATAGACATACAGCAGTCACCACATGACTCCTACCAGGCCACCAAAAAACATGGCCAGGTAGAGAACACTACAAAATGCTGGCTCGGTAAAATGGTCTTTCAAAGGCTCTGAGCTATATACCTCTAAATTGAGCTCTTTTAAGGACCCTGGTATCCAGGGCTGGCTTCAGGCCGATTCCCCGGAATCAGGCCCTGCGCCTAAGAGGGCCCTGCACCTTAGGCGCCTTAAGTTTTTTTTACTCATATTCACTTGGCGGTGGTCCGCTCCGGGTCTTCAGCGGCGGGGGTTCTTCAGTGCCGCGGAAGATGCGGAGCGGACCCCCCGCCGCCGAAGTGCTGAAGACCCGGACTGCCGCCGGGTATTCGAATCGGGCCCTGCAGGTCCTAAAGCTGGCCCTGCTGGTATCTGGCTGTTCAGATTCAGTCACTCCACCTTTGCCCTCCACTCTGGTAGAAATTTTTCCCCATCACTTCACATATAGCATGCAGGACTCAGCATATAGTATAATCATTGGGATATTTTTCTCACCAAGGTCCCATCTTGCAAGTAAACAATGTCAGCAATCCTTCAAATGGCCAAAAGCACATTCATCTGTCGTTCTGCACTTGCTGAGCCAATAGTTGAACCGTTCCTTGGTGCTGTTGAGGTGCCTGGGGTAGGCTGGGTTACCCATGATCAGTATTGGCATTTGAATGTTCCCAGTGGTAATCCACTGGTCAGAAAGGAGACTTCTTGTAGCTTTCTGAACAACCCTGTGTTCCTAAATGAGTGTCATGTGCCTTCCTTGACCAGCCCACACTGATGTCAATGAAGCATCTCCAGTGATCGACCAATGTTTGCATAACCATAGAAAAGTAGCCACCTTTGTTGATGTACAGCGGCAAGGTGCTCTAGTGCCAAAATGGGGATATGCATGCTATTTATTACTCCACCGCAGTTTGGGAATTCCATTGCTGAAAATCCATCCATCATGTCCTGCACATTGCCTAAAGTCACAGTCCTGCATAGGAGGCAGCAATTAAGGGCCACTATGGTGGATTTCCTCACTTCAAATTGCTACGGTCAGTCAGGAATCAATTTGGCATAGCAAGTTTCATAGTGCAATTGCCACTCGCTTCTCCACCATCAGTGCAGCTCTCGTTTTGGTGTCCTTGCGCTAGAGGGCTGGGGCAAGCTCAGTGCACAGATCCAGGAATGTGGTCTTGCACATCTGAAAGTTCTGCAGCCACTGCTAATCATCCCAAATCTTATGATCCCACAAGTTAGTGCTTGTTTCTTGGGCCCAGGAACGGCGCTCCACCATCTGCAGCTGCTCCATTAATGCCAATAACTTTGAACTGGTTCTCACTATGCCCCACAGCAATCTGTCCTCCAAGGAACAGTCATGTTCCCCACTCATTTAGTTCTTCTTGTTGCTCTGCAAATATTCCAGGATTGCGTACCCTGGGCTTGCAACGCTCATGACAACAGAGCAGAGCCGTGTAGGTTCCATGCTACTGTCAGAGATGGTAGCCTGCGAGTCACTAGCAAACTGGGAAGTTGACCCCATGCTCCTAGTCACCCCTGCATGACTTATTTTAGTCCCTTCATTCACTGCCAAAACTTCCCAAAAGACATTGTGCTGGACTGCACAGTGGGATAGCTACACTGCACTCTATCAATACAAGCCCCCTGGTGAGTATGTGCACCGCCGACACAAGGAGCCAACTACACATGTGCACAAGTGATGTACTAACTGTGGTGGCAGTATGTCGACGTAACTTGAGTCGACATGTTTTATAATATAGACGTGGCCCTACGGCCACCCAGAAATTGAAATTAGAACTATGGGATTGTGTGCATACATATTTTCTCAATTACATTTAAAGTTTAAGACATTAAATCACAAGGAGAATTTTTGGCAATATATCTGAAGCACGGAGGTAACTAAAGACACTAGGTGACCATTTGCTATGTTACTATTTGCAGTTAATCTGTTTTTATGTTTTTTTTTTGAAACTGTCACCAATGAAATGTTTTTTTTAAACTTGCGTGCCAGCTTTAACATCCAATATGATCTTTTGGCTATTGGTGCAGGTTTGACATATCTTTAAGTCAGAAAATCATCTGATTTGATATAACCAAACTAGTCTGCTCTAATACTTAAGAGATTCCATCACAAGTACAAAGGAAGTAAATACTCCACTTATTCTTAACTAAATTACCTAAAGGAGACTATCAAGAAATTGGTACTAGGGTGGTATATCAGACCAGAGTGTTAGTGCCACTTGAAAGGACAATGCCTGTGCCCTTGTTGGCCAAGCTAATGCTCTGAATGATTCATACTAAAAATAACTCATGATTTCAAATCCATTTGGCAACACTGATTTGCCTAGTATACCATCGTTCCCCACATCTGCCTCTGTGGCGACACATCTAGATTGGTTTGTTGTACAGAAAAAGTCATTGACCATTGTGGAGCCTTTCTTCTCCATCCATTCCACTTTAATAAAACCTATTTTTGTTAACTTTAAAAAGGACAAGGAATATATTGCAAAAAAGTGTTACCTAAATCTCCATGTTTAAAAAAAATACAAAAGCTCCTAAACAGAGCAAATTCAATTTAATATGGAAATTTAGTCAATCCTATCTCAACCAGATTAAAACCTGCAGTGTTCTTAGAGGACACAAACTCTATAGCTAAAATAAACACCAATGACTGTGCAGTGGAGATTACAACTGAAAGATTCACATGAAAAACTAAAATTAACAATTTTACCTTAACAGATCTATGCAAGTTTATTTCTCTATGCAATATTTTGTAAGCAGTTGTAATTAAAGCTGCAGAGAATTTGTGGTGCATACAAATACCCTTCAATTACTACTTACACAATATCTAATATAGCAGTTTCTATAAGTAATTTTAAATAAGCATCATTTTTACACTTTTCTTTACATCGATTTAGTACGAAAGTCTAGTTAATACATTCTGGTTTTAAAGTTTCCCTCCCCAAACCACAAGTCAAATCAATTAGTTAATTTTCATTTTCTTTGAACATTTTGCTTAAGTGTTCAACTAGTGCTACAAGTTCCGGGTTTCCCCCAAGTGACTCAATCTGTTTATATGCTTCAGATTCAAGCTTTTGCAGCGTTTGCCGAGTGTACTCAAAGGAACCTACATTCTCAAGGTAATGTACACAGTATTTTTTTATATCTACATTTTCTGTCCTTTGACGCAAAATATTCTGCACCTGAGTGCTTTCAGGTCTGGACCAAATAGCATGAATAGTTGGGAATGAGAACTTGCCCTCAGTTAAATCTTCGCAAAAACTCTTGTTCTCACTATATTCTTTGGAGTGTAAATTAGCATAGTCATCTCGTATTTGGAAGAAGAGCCCAAGTGTATTAAGGAGTGGTTTTAAGTCTCTTTTATAATTGGAGAACAACTGCATGAGGCCCACAGCTAATCCAAAGAGACCACCTGTCTTTTGCAGTACCATGGCTTTATACTCTGCTTCTGTAGGACAGGTGTATGTATCTCTCCAGTAAATATCCAAACCTTGGCCCTGATGGAGTTCCAGCAGCTGACGAGTGAACACTTTCACAGCTTCTGGGTGATCAAGTGTTAAAACCTTCTGCAGACCAAGGAAATACACATAATTAGCAGAATTTATTACAGATGGAATTCCATAGATGCTATGAGCCACCGGAAAGCCCCGTCGTAGCTTTGAGTTATCTTCAATGTCATCTATGAGTAAGCTGGCATTGTGCAACATCTCTGTCACTTCAATAATAACCTAATAATACAAGAAGAGAAAAGTCTTACATTGTAAAATAAGTTCTAAATTTGTGGAATATTTTGCATTTACACTGCATTAATTAGCATTTTGTTCATTTTTAGTTGGTCCACCTCCTCCCTCTGTTGCGAGGGGCTCCCTAGAGCTCCATTATTGGCCTTTTGCATGAAAATTATTTTTGCAGCCACATCACACTGGTAGCTCACTGTCATCCTGAGATCGACCAACACCCCCAGGTCTATCCTCCTCTGTTTTCAACTGATGTGCCTCCAGACTGTAGCAGAAACTAGACCTTAAATTCATGACCTACATTTTTGTACTATTGAATTTCATCCCATTTCTGTCACTCCAATCTTCAAAGTCATCCAGATTTTCCTGTATAACATACTGATCCTCCTTCATACTGATGGGGCCTCCAAACTTTGTATCAGCAAGTTTCATTAGTACACTCCTACCTTTTGTGCCAAGGTCATTCAGAAAAATATTGAACAAGATTGGTCTTGGAACCAATCCCTGAGGAACTCCTACTAGTAATCTCCCTGCAGAACGATAATTCACCCCTCAGTACAACCATTGCTGTCTCCTCTTTAGCCAGGCAAGGGAGAAGTGTGGTTTCAAGATGAGATTTTTGGAAGCAGATGAACAGTGGGAAAACTAGTTTAAAATGGCAGAAACTGTAGAGAAAAGACACATGCTAGCATTGAGATTGTATGAAATCAGAGTACATTAGATGGGGGCATGGCATGTAAGATAAGATGGAACAACTATTTTATGAGAGGAGACTAAGAGGTTAGCTTGTTTAGCCTAGCAAAACGAAGGCCGAGAAGGGATATGAATTGCTCTCTATAAATACATCAGGAGGTAAAAACCACGGAAGGTGAGGAGCTATTTAAGTTAAAGAACAATAGTGCCACAAGGACAATTGGATATAAACTGACCATTAATAAATTTAGGCTGGAAATTATAAGGTTTTTAACCATCAGAAGAGTTAAGTTTCTGGAATGGCCTCCCAATAGGATTTTGGGGGGCAAACATCCTAATTAGCTTTAAGAAAGAGCTTGTCAAGCTCTAGGAGTGGGATTGTATGATAGGGATGTTCGGGATGGGGGGGGAGGGGGAGGAAGAGGGAGGGCATGGCTCAGCCAACCTGGAGTCCCCTTCCAGTTTAGGTCTTATGTTCCTAAAGCTCATGCTTCAGGGCTTAAGCTGATCACTTGCAGGGGTCAGGAAGGGACATTCTCTCCCCTCCCCAAATGCATTTTTTGGATCTCCTTCCTCTGAAGCATCAGATAGCTACAGATGGAGATAGGACACAGGGCAGGGTGGGCCAGTGCTCTGAAATGGTATTGAGAATTCTCTCTCAGATTCTTGCTCAGAATCTGATCGCCATATGTAGGGTTGGGAAGGAAATTGTCCCCCAGGTCAGACTGGCAGAGACCTTGGGGGTTTTTTAGTCTCTACAGCTTGGGGCAAAGGTAATTTGCGAGGATTATCTGGGTATCTTTCACTTAATTCCCTGCCATTGCATGGGCCTTAGGTATTGGTACATCTCAGTCTCTCCTATCCTCTTCCTGTGAGCACAGTAACAGTCTCCTGAGGGTTGTAACACTTTGGTCTAATTTCAATTGTTGAATTTAGGTGTGTGGACGTCTGGATGGTGTTAGTGGCCTGTAATATACAGGAACTCAGGCTATATGATCTGATAATTTCTTCTGGAGTTGAACTAACTATGAACACAATGGAAGGTGTTTAAAAAAAAAAAAGGGTATGTCTACATTATGGGATTAATCCGAATTTACAGAATTCGAATTTTGGAAACAGATTGTATAAAGTCGAATGTATGCGGCCACACTAAGCACATTAATTTGGCGGCGTGCATCCATGTACCGGGGCTAGTGTCGATTTCCAGAGTGTTGCACTGTGGGTAGTTATCCCATAGCTATCCCATAGTTCCCGCAGTCTCCCCCGCCCATTGGAATTCTGGGTTGAGATCCCAGTGCCTGATGGGGCAAAAAACATTGTCGCAGGTGGTTCTGGATACAGCCTCACCCCTCCCTCCATGAAAGCAACGGCAGACAACCATTTCGCGCCTTTTTTCCTGGGTGAACACTGCAGACTCCATACCACGGCAAGCATGGAGCCCGCTCAGCTCAAGACAGCAGTCATGAACATTGTAAACACCTCGTGCGTTCTCGTGCAGTTTATGCTGAACCAGGACCAGAAAAACGAGGAGAGGAGGCGGCGGCAGCGACGGCAACGTAGCGACAAGAGTGATAAGGACATTGACATTGCTTTGGAGATCATGTTGTTAACGGGGCAGGTTCTAGCCATGGAACGCCGATTCTGGGCCCTTGGAAACAAGCACAGACTGCTGGGACCGCATAGTGTTGCGGGTGTGGGACGATTCCCAGTGGCTGCGAAACTTTCGCATGCGTAAGGGAACTTTCATGGAACTTTGTGACTTGCTTTTCCCTGCCCTGAAGCACCAGAATACCAAGATGAGAGCAGCCCTCACAGTTGAGAAGCGAGTGGCGATAGCCCTGTGGAAGCTTGCAACGCCAGACAGCTACCGGTCAGTCGGGAATGAATTTGGAGTGGGCAAATCTACTGTGGGGGCTGCTGTGATGTGAGTAGCCAAAACAATCACTGAGCTGCTGCTACGAAAAGTAGTGACTCTGGGAAATGTGCAGGTCATAGTGGATGGCTTTGCTGCAATGGGATTCCCTAACTGTGGTGGGGCGATAGATGGAACCCATACCCCTATCTTGGCACCGGAGTACCAGGGTACCCAGTACATAAACTGCAAGGGGTACTTTTCAATGGTGCTGCAAGCACTTATGGATCACAAGGGACGTTTCACCAACATCAACGTGGGCTGGCCGGGAAGGGTTCATGATGCTCACGTCTTCAGGAACACTAATCTGTTTAAAGGGCTGCAGCAAGGGACTTACTTCCCGGACCAGAAAATAACCGTTGGGGATGTTGAGATGCCAATAGTTATTCTTGGGGACCCAGCCTACCCCTTAATGTCATGGCTCATGAAGCCATACACAGGCAGCCTGGACAGTAGTCAGGAGCTGTTCAACTACAGGCTGAGCAAGTGCAGAATGGTGGTAGAATGTGCATTTGGCCATTTAAAAGGTCGCTGGCGATCGTTACTGACTCGTTCAGACCTCAGCCAAACCAATATCCCCATTGTTATTGCTGCTTGCTGTGTGCTCCACAATCTCTGTGAGAGTAAGGGGGAGACCTTTATGGCAGGGTGGGAGGCTGAGGCAAATCGCCTGGCTGCTGATTACGCACAGCCAGACACCACGGCAATTAGAAGAGCACACCAGGAAGCGCTGCGCATCAGAGAAGCTTTGAAAACCAGTTTCCTGACTGGCCAGGCTACAGTGTGAAATTTCTGTTTGTTTCTCCTCGCTGAAAACCCGCCCCCTTTATTGACTCATTCTCTGTAAGGAACCCACCCTCCCCCTTCCCCCAGCTTGCTTTCAAAGGAAATAAAGTCACTATCGTTTAAAAATCATTTATTCTTTATTAATTGATTATAAAAAGAGGGAGATAACCTGGGTGGGGTTTGGGAGGAGGATCGGTAGGAAGGAAAAGGCCACTAAAAAAAACGGTTAAAAAAATGACAGCCTTTTGCTTGGGCTGTCCACTGGGGTGGAATGGGAGGGTGTACAGAGCCCCCCCGTGTTCTTACATGTCTGGGTGAGGAGGCTATGGAACATGGGGAGGGGGATTATACAGGGGCTGTAGCGGCACTGTTATCCTGCTGCCATTCCTGAAGCTCCACCAGACGCCGGAGCATGTCTGTTTGCTCACGCAGCAGCCCCAGCGTTGCATCCTGCCTCCTCTGATCTTCCTGACGCCACCTCTCATCTCGAGCGTCTCTCCTCTCCTCACGTTGGTCCCTCCTGTCCTCACGTTCACTGGCATCTTTCCTATACTTAGAAGCCATGTCCTTCCACTCATTCAGATGAGCTCTTTCACTGCGGGTGGATTCCATGATTTCCGTGAACATCTCGTCTCGCGTCTTCTTTTTCCGACGCCTTATCTGAGATAGCTTTCGGGACAGAGGAGGGAGGCTTGAAAAATTTGCAGCTGCTGGAGGGAGGGAAAAAAGGAGAGAATTTTTAAAAAAGATACATTTTAGAGAACAATGCTTATACTCTTTCATGGTGACCAACACTATTCACATTACATAGCACATGTGATTTCTGTGCAAGGTCGCATTTTTCCTCTTAATATTGAGTGCCTGTGGCTTTGCTGCTAGAGATCACAGACGCAGGTCCGGGCAACAGAATTCGGCTTGCATGCGGCCATGGTAAGCCATTGTCTTTTGGCTTCTGCGCCCTCCTTTCCCACATACCAAGCAAAGCCCGTTGAATGCTGCGGTTTTCCTGTTAACCTTCAGCAGCAGAAAACAACCCCCCCCATCCAATTCTCTGGATGATCACTTTATCCCTCCCCCCCACCACGTGGCTGGTATCAGGGAAGATCCCTGCTAGCCAAACGTGAAAAGCTCAGGGCTAATTCCCTCCCCCCCCTGCGCTTGGCTAAACGCAGGGAAGGATTTCTTTTCAGCCACAGGCAAACAGCCCAGTAGGAACGGCCACATCTGTCCCCTTAATTAAATTCCCGTATTTCAACCAGGTTACCATGAGCGATATCACTCTCCTGAGGATTACACAGTGAGATAAAGAACGGATGTTGCTTGAATGCCAGCAAACACCGGGACCATACGCTGCCAGGCTTTGTCATGCAATGTTACCAGATTACTTGCTACTAGCATGGCGTGGTCAAGTGTCCTACCATGGAGGACGGAATAAGGCTGCACTGCCCAGAAACCTTGTGGCAAGGCTTTTGGAGTACCTCCAGGAGAGCTTCATGGAGATGTCCCTGGAGGATTTCCGCTCCATCCCCAGACACGTTAACAGACTTTTCCAGTAGCTGTACTGGCAGTGAATGCATCCCAAGTCTTCAGGGCAAAGTAATCATTAAAAAACGCTTGCTTTTAAACCATGTTTTATATTTTAAAGGGTAAACTCACCTGAGGTCCCTTCTATTGGGTCATGGTCTTGGATACTGGCTTGGGAGGGTACTTCAGTCAGGCTGAGAAAAAGATCCTGGCTGTTGGGGAGAATGGAGTGCTGGGTGTTCTCCGCAAGCTCGTCCTCCTCTTCCCCGTCCGCAGAATCCTCAGGTGTAGCTGATGAGATTACCCCCGCCTCGGAATCCACGGTCAGAGGTGGGGTAGTGGTAGCAGCCCCCCCTAGAACTGCATGCAGCTTGGTGTAGAAGAGGCATGTCCGCGGCTCTGACCTGGAGCGACCATTTGCCTCCTTTGTTTTTTGATAGGCTTGTCTGAGCTCCTTGACTTTCACGCGGCACTGATCTGAGTCCCTATTGGGGCCTCTCTCCATCATGCCCTTGGAGATTTTTTCAAAAGTTTTGGCATTTCGTCTTTTCGAACAAAGTTCTGCTAGCACCGAATCCTCTCCCCATATAGCGATCAGATCCAGTACCTCCCGTACGGTCCATGCTGGTGCTCTTTTTCGATTATCGGCCTGCATGGTTACCTGTGCGGATGAGCTATCTGTGATCACCTGTGCTCTCAACGCTGGGCAAACAGGAAATAAAATTCAAATGTTCGCGGGGCTTTTCCTGTCTACCTGGCCAGTGCATCCGAGTTCAGATTGCTGTCCAGAGCGGTCACAATGGTGCATTGTGGGATAGCTCCCGGAGGCCAATACCATCGAATTGCGGCCACATTAACCCTAATTCAAAATGACAATATCGTTTTGGCACTACTCCGCTCGTCGGGGTGGAGTACAGAAATCGATTTTAAGAGCCATTTATTTCAAAATAAATGGCTTCGTTGTGTGGACGGGTGCAGGGTTAATTCGATTTAACGCTTCTAAATCCGAATTAAAGTCATAGTGTAGACCAGGCCAAAAAGCAGCAGCTTTCAACTGGATCCTGGCATAAATAAGGAGACAGTGGAATTGACAGGATTGGGTAGTGTGGAAGTGTTTCTTTGTACTAGAGAGAAAGAAGAACATAATTTTGCATATTCTGAAATCAGACAACTAGGACGTGAGGAAGCAATCATCTAGAAGAGACTAATAGAAATGTTCATCCATCCTAACCAGTGGAGATAGTGTAGCAGTGTTCACAAGCAATGGTGCAAAGGTGGTGGGTGATATGTAGACTTGGAGATGCAAGATGCAGCATTCGTGAACAAGGATGATATTTGCTGTCAAAACTTTAAGTAAGGGAACAGTTGTTTGATGGTGCTTCTTTTGCTCTGAAGTGATTCTGACATTTAGCTGCCTGGTAAAGAAATCAGATAAATTTGTGGATTCATTTAGTCAAGACAGCCAGTGTGGTGCCAGTGAAGAACATAAAGGTGTCAGATATGTACTTTGATTGTCAGTGGCTTAAAAGTGATAGTTAAGTTAGGTGAGAGGTCAACAGTCAGGAGACTGAAGACTGCAGTGATCTGAGAAGTTAGCCTCGTAGGATCCCTTACTGGAGCCAAAGAAAGAAATGCTTAATAGAAAGAGCTGAATGCTGCGGACTGCCCCATATTACAAGGCTTCATGCAGTTAAAGTCACAATGAATTACAGAGAGGCAGCAGCTGCTCCATAGTTAAGGCTGAAGCCAGCTTTCCATTCTAAGCATGATTTTCAAACCTACCCCTTAAAGGGGAAAAAAAAAAAAAAAAAAAAAAACCACGATTCCCTGATATTTCATGTACTGTATCATCCCACTATAGACTCTCTGGAAAGTTTGGTATAAAGTCATTCAGAAGTTTGTGTTGTAGTTTTATTTCACTCATACATTGTTGTTCATTAAGTTTTTTGGCTAGATCTCGCTGATTTGAAGTTTCTGTGAACCACATTCTATTAAGGAGTCTTAGCCTTTCCTAAATTTTAAGATGGTATCTGCAGGTTTTGTGATAACATTTCAGGATGTTATCACAATAATAAAAAAAATGTGTGTGTGTCTCTATATGCACAAAAAGTATACTACACATTTTAAAGTTATACATTTTAATGTACTTTTCAAAACATGGATGGCCCATGGGTAGATGCTCATGAAGCGTGGAAAAGAGTAGCTGACAGGAACTAGACAAAGTGTATGTGGGTCTGAAGTGAATGAATGTGATGAAGCCACCTGGGCACAAGTAGTATTGGGAAATGGGAAAAGGAAGCCACATGGAAGAGAGAGGTTTTCTCAGAAGGAATGTGGCCTATTCCTGCATTGCTTCAGTACTTCACTGGAATCCCTGCACTGCTTGAGGGGCCTACAGGAACAATCACTGATTACATTAAACATTTAAAATCCAAGGATGTTGATAGAGCTAATACAGCCTTTGTTAACTTTGAATGGAAACAAATATTGTTTCAGAAAACAAGAATACTGCCATGCTTTTATCATCACAGGAAAATGGCAAAGAAAATAAAGATTACGCTTCAGATGTGCTGTCTCTGAAGGTAGGCAAATACACAGTTCAGGTCACCCAATCAAACTTTACTCTGTCCCTAAATGCCACCCTCAGAACAACCAGAAACGGACTTCTTTATCCACACAGTGCATAGGAACTAGGACTGTTGATTAATCACAGTTAACTTACGTGATTAACTAAAATAAAAAAAAAATTTACTGCGATTAAAAAATTAATTGAGATAAATCGCAGTTTTAATCGCACTGCTAAACAATAGAATACCAATAGAAATTTATTAAATATTTTGGATGTTTTTCTACATTTTCAAATATATTGATTTCAATTACAACATAGAATACAAAATGTAAAGTGCTCACTTTTATCATTTTTACCGTGCAAATATTTGTAATAAAAAATATAAAGAAATAGTATTTTTCAATTCACCTCATACAAGTACTGTAGTGCAATTTCTTTATCATGAAAAAGCAATTTACAAATGTAGAGTTTTTTGGTTACATAATTGCACTCAAAACCAAAACAATGTAAAACTTTAGAGCCTACAAGTCCACTCAGTACTACTACTTGTTCAGCCAATCGCTAAGACAAACAAGTTTGTTTACATTTACGGGAGATAATGTTACCCACTTCTCATTTACAACGTCACCTTAAAGTGAGAACAGGTGTTTGCATAGCACTTTTGTAGCCGGCATTGCAAGGTACAGTATTTACATGCCAGATATGCTAAACAGTCATATGCCCCTTCATGCTTCAGCCACCATTCCAGAGGACATGCTTCCATACTGATGCATGTTAAAAAAAAAAAAAAAAAAAGTGTTAATTAAATGTGTGACTAAACTCCTTGGGGGAGAACTGTATGTCACCTGCTCTGTTTTACCTGCATTCTGCCATATATTGTGTGTTACAGCAGTCTCTGATGATGACCCAGCACATGTTCATTTTAAGAATTTCACTGCAAATTTGACAAAACGCAAAGAAGGTACCAATGTGAGATTTCTAAAGATAGCTACATCACTTGACCCAAGGTTTAAGAATCTGAAGTGCCTTCCAAAATCTGAGAGGGACGAGGTGTAGAGCTTGCTTTCAGAAGTCTTATAAAAACAACACTCTGATGAGGAACTTACAGAACCCGAACCACCAAAAAAGAAAATCAATCTTCTGCCAGAGGCATCGGACTCAGATGATGAAAATGAACATGCTTCGGTCTGAACTGTTTTAGATTGTTATTGAGCAGAAACAGTCATCAGCATGGATGCATGTCCTCAGAATGGTGGTCGAAGCCTGAAGGGACATATGAATCTTTACCACATCTGACACAAATATCTTACGACCCTGGTCACAACAGTGACCTGCGAATGCCTGTTCTCACTTTCAGGTGACACTAAAGAAAAAGCAGGCAGCGTTATCTCCTGTAAATGTACACAAACTTGTTTGAGCAATTGGCTGAACAAGAAGTAGGACTGAGTGAATTTATGTTTTACATTGTTTTATTTTTGAATACTTGTAGGTGAACTGAAAAATAAAATAAATAGTATTACAGTGCAAATATTTGCAATAAAAATATAAAGTGAGTACTGTACACTTTGTATTCTGTTTTGTAATTGAAATCAGTATATTTGAAACTGTAGCAAACATCCAAAATATTTAAATAAATGGTATTCTATTATTGCTTAACAGTGCGATTAATTTTTTTAATCGCTTGACAGGCCTAACAAGAACCTCAACATTGAAGTACAGGAGTATGGTCACTAATGAAATCAACGTATGGACTGGCTGGATAAGAGTGTCAGAAATAAGAGTTGGAGAATTGATCTCGTCAGATAATATTTGACGAGAAGCAGCTTTTATACCTTAGATGTAGTTAATTTAGAAAAAAAATGCACTGCAGACTAGATTTCTGAAAAGAATGTTTGACTTGACAGAGCCACATGGTGGGGGCACACAGCCAGACACTGAGGGTTCCTGACATGTAGTCAGAAGTGACACCTGCCAGGAACTGAATATTAGGTGGAAGAACCCTGATCCCTGGTTCAGTGCGTCTGACTAGGGTGTGCTGGTAACCATCCATCTCTGCACTGAGAGGCAACATGATCATCATCTAGATGCTTTGCTCAAAACTGGCACACAACAAACAACTGATTAGTTATTGAAGACTTCATACAGCCGTTGGCTTGTGATTTTGACATGGGAAATATCAAGCAATAAATGGCCCTTTCCCAACCCACTGTGCTTAATGATTTGCAGAGCAATTGGCTAGTTTCTCAGACAGGTCACTGAAAGTGCTGTGTTAAGGGATCGAGAGGAGGACAGTGATAGCTGTTCAATTACAACCTTTAAAGAAACAGGTTAAATACACATTTTGGAGAAACACGTTACACACAAAAAAGTAACATTTTGAGTAATGTTAATAAGCAGATGTTTTCCTTTTTATGAACATTAAATTCACAAGGCTGCAAGGCATAGGAAACTACTTTCCAACAAGCCAAGCCACCTTCGGCAAAAAATAAATGGAAGAGTTCGGGATTTATCAGTATTCGATGCTATCTAAACTAAGGGAATCCGTCATCTGTATCTCTTATAGTTTTAAAAATACCTCCTCTTTTAACCAATAAAGAGAAAGTGACTGGTACCTGTATTTTATCGTCTGGAACATTCAGCCAGTGATTAAAGGCCTGTGACAGTTTGGTTCTCACTTGTTTACCTGTTAAAAAAAGGTTTAAATATTGAGGAAGGAAATTCCATAAGATCAAATAGACAAAAAGTCAAATACCTGTACAATAATTCCATGCCTCTATTTCTAACAATTACCACCCACCACTATAAGAACAACTGGTTCAATAAGAACAAAAGTTGATCAGTAACAATGTCCCCAATGAGTTTTGACTTAAGTTGGCAGATTATAGTAGCTTAAGTACTGCTGGAAGTGGGAAAAGGTGGACGGCTTCCATAACATATAGAATAAGCAGCATCTTGCTTAGTCATATCAGTGGCCTTACATTAAACATCTCATGGTGCTATCTAGAAACAATGCTACACTACATATTGCTATCAGTTACAGTAAGTTATATTTAGACATTGCTGTAATTAAATTGGTAAAACAGTTTATAGTTGACCATGGTGGATGAAGGGCAGACTGCAAGTCTGTAGTTTATATAAATCTGACAGCAACTGACAAATTTTATAAACCTAAATTTGTCAACATTAAGGACTTTTTTGGGATATGTAACAAGAGTTATAAAACAAGGTTTCAGAGTCAGATCAATCATTTAACTATCAAACTATCTGATCTGCTAGTGCACAGATCTCATGTTATATTTATTGATCATCCCTTTATTTGCAGCTGGTCCTCCCACAATATACCAGTCTTATTTTTCTCCTGGGCTAACTGCCATCATAGTAGTCTGTATTCCACTCAGGACAACAAAAGTGGAATTTGACTTATTTCCGTTTCTGCATCGCATTGGAAATCCACTAACTAGTTCAATGAGGTTTGTTGGCAACAGAAAGGTAAGCAACTGGGCAGCAGAAATAGTCTGACAAAGCCAATACCAAAGAGATCCTTAATACACATTTTGAACAGAAGGGAAATTTTTTTCAGAAGTTTTATAAAACTATTTGTTCTGGAAATCGCTCCCAAAAACCACTAATAGTAATACTTGATTCTCAGAATTAATTAACCAAAATAGAGCAAGCAATCACCTTTTTCTGAGAAAGATGAAAGACAGAGTCCAAATTTCACTTTTAGAGAAGCTAAGCTAATAATCATTCTAACTTCTGTTTCAACACAAAGTAGGAAAAATTAAATTTTAATTAGTTTAATGCATATTAATATGCATATACCTATATATTTTTTGGAATGAATAGCAACTGCCAGATCAATTAGGGAGAACACTAAAACAGATATCTTAATACGAACATAGAGTTCAGGTTATCCTGAGCTCAGCTTCCTGATGGAACAATTTCAAAATCATATTAAGTCAAGCATCTCTGTAAATACAGCTCTTACTAAGAGTTCCTGGGAAAATAGCTTTATACAAACCACAAAGCTGGGCATGCCAGAGTCAGGTTTCAGACTGTTTTTACCCTATTCCTGGCAGAGCAAAATTAAAGAACTTGAAACAGATTAATTTCACATGACTAAATTAGTTTTGGGGACAATGACCAACCTCTGAGCATCCTGCAAGTGTTTTAAAGTTTGACTGTTTAAGTTAAAGATTTCAGAGTGATAGCTGTGTTAGTCTGTGAATCTGTAGTTTTAAGAACGCTTGATAGAGATCTTGTAGGTGTTTGTCTCTGTCTGAGGGATTGGAGCAAACACTCACCTGCTGAAGTGAAAAAACAGATTGACAGAGCCAGAAGAATACCTACTCCAGGACAGGCCCAACAAAAAGTAACAGAACGCCACTAGCCATCACCTTCAGCCCCCAACTAAAACCTCTCCAGCGCATCATCGAGGATCTACAACCTATCCTAAAGGATGATCCCTCACTCTCACAGATCTTGGGAGACAGGCCAGTCCTCGCTTACAGAAACCCCCCAACCTGAAGCAAATACTCACCAGCAACCATACACCACACAACAAAAACACTAACCCAGGAACCTATCCCTGCAACAAAGCCCGTTGCCAACTCTGTCTACATATCTATTCAAGGGACGTCATCATAGGACCTAATCACATCAGCCACACCATCAGAGGCTTGTTCACCTGCACATCTACCAACGTGATATATGCCATCATGTGCCAGCAATGCCCCTCTGCCATGTACACTGGCCAAACCGGACAGTCTCTATGCAAAAGAATAAATGGACACAAATCAGACGTCAAGAATTATAACATTCAAAAACCAGTCGGAGAACACTTCAACCTCCCTGGGAACTCAATTACAGATCTAAAAGTCACAATTCTCCAACAAAAAAGCTACAAAACAGACTCCAACGAGAAACTGCAGAACTGGAATTAATTTGCAAATTGGATACCATTAAATAAGGCTTGAATAAAAACTGGGAGTGGATGGGTCATTACACAAAGTAAAAACTATTTCCCCATGCTAATTTTTCCCCTACTGTTACTCAAACCTTCTTGTCAACTGTTTGAAATGGGCCATCCTGATTATCATTACAAAAGTTTTTTTTCTCCTGCTGATATCCCACCTTAATTGATTAGTCTCATTAGAGTTGGTATGGCAACACTCATTTTTTCATGTTCTCTATGTGTGTGTGTGTGTGTATAATCTCTTCCTACTATATTTTCCACTGCATGCATCCGATGAAGTGGGTTCTAGCCCACGAAAGCTTATGCTCAAATAAATTTGTTAGTCTCTAAGGTGCCACAAGTACTCCTCGTTCTTTAAGTTAAAGAGCGTCTCTCCAATTGCTCTGTGAAGGACCTACCCAGACCAGGGAGTATGAACAGCATGGGGCACTGGGAATTTGCACATGAGGGGGTCAAAGCCCCTTGCTGTGCATGCACTCCCAGGAAGCAAAGGTCAGCTACCCCTTTCTTTAAAGACCCAGCTGCTCTTGGCTCTTTTACTCCCATGGAAGATGGGAGGATGTTGGGTATGACAAAGTTCACTGTGCCTACCAGCCCTCCCAGGCTAGCCTGTGCTGGTGGGGGGGCGATCTCAGTTGTCTTCCCAGCAGGCAGAGGGCAATCTGTGCTGTCTTTTCAGCTTATCTGCTCCAGGTCACAGATTTTGTGGGGGAGTTGGTCTGAGGATCCCTACAGCATGCCTCTTCCAAACTCAACTCACATGGTCCAAGTTTCCTTAAGGGAACAGGGTAAGCAACCCTGCTTCCCTGTCTCAGCCTAGCTACTCCCACAGTCCTCTCTCTTCAGGAGACTAGGAATCCCCATTACCTCCTGTCCCCTGCTCCTTCACACACACACAAGGAATCAGGTCCCTTCCAGTCCTCACTCTGCCTCTTCTCTGTTGGGGGAGACCAGTGAGGGGTGCTGCCTCCCCTTCCCCACCTGGCTGTTTCATGGATTTATTTATTTTTTAATTCAGAGGAGAGAGGCTTCTACTTTCCCCTCCAAATCCACTGTCTCTTGGCTTCTTGACCTGTTCTGTGGTAGGGGTCTTACTCAAGCTAATCTACCCTTCAGGGGGGTTTGCTCTCCTCCAAACTATCTCTGGAACCTGTTGATGAGCACAGGGGTAAAACACTAAACATAGTGCCCCATATCCATGTTGAGGGTTCTAGGGAGCAAAGAGAGAAGTTCTCTCTCCATCCTGTGCAAAGATACGGGAAAGTAAACGTCCTTCTGGTCCCAAACTTCAAAACAGCAGCAGCTAAAAGCTACCATGGTACTCACACTGCAGAACCTGAAGAATAGCATACAGATGAGTTTCCTTCAGAGCAGTTCACAAAAGTAATCATCTTTCATATTGAAATAGGAACATTTACAAGTTAATCGAAAGGTCTGAAATCCATTTGAGGGCTTCAGGAGATGCTATAGCTCCTGTAAATGAAAAGGTGGGGCACTTGGTTCACAGTGTTTGACAGTTTGGAGGTCTCCGCATTCATGCTATGGCAAATACTTGATTCTTCTTTAGTGCAGCAGGTGCACGCAATCCATGTAACGTCCCAATACGGCTGATAGTCATCCATTGTCTTTAGCAGAGCAAGAAACCAGGAGAGATTTAAAGAAACCAGGATCATCTTCATGATGTATGTTATTTATGTCAGAGCCTGCCCATTGCATCTGCCAGGGTTGAAGTTGATAACAGAAGAGCTTCTCTAGATGCTCTGAATGGTCAGAGGGGCTTAAGACAAGTGTGAGGCAGGTGAAAAAAAGTGTGAGGTCATGGAGTGGGAGCTGTGGTTAGTAACAGCTTTCTTGTACTGATGCAACATATTCCTCTCTCACTGGCTGGTTGGAGGAAGGATGTTTGTGAGGACTGGAAACCAAGGCAGTACAATGGACTTCAGGGTACCATTACAAGTCTGAGACATTTAGTTGGATATCAACCAGGTCTCTATGCAAGCTTTTTCCCTGAACAGGTACACAGTACTTAGCCGTGGAATAAACTGATCCCTTGGGAGGCCAATGTACAGACTCTGCTTTTTGCCAACCTGACTGCTGATGGAAATGGAACGTTCTGTCCAAAAACACTGACCTAATGCATCAAAACATCTGGTTGCACTGAAGAGGTTGGATCGCTTCAGCAGAGCCCCTTATGCCAGATAGTGTCACAGGCTGATGACAAGTTGCAGCTGTTTTAAGCTTCTGCTGAAAGCTGGCCTCAATATGTGTAGTCAGTGCAAACAACTGGTCACAGCAGCTTTGCCCTGCCCTGAAACCTGCCTATGCTGGGGGAACCACAGTCTGCCTCGCCAGGATTGCTCGCGCCAGTAATTTCTCTCTCCTCTGTACAACATACATAGGGCAATAGCTTTCGGGGTTATTGAATGGTTTTCCAGGTGTGACATTGTGTAATTAAAATATAATCATCCAAATCATTATTTCTACCATTCTTATATACTTGCAACGAATCTTATGAAGAGTGTAACACGTGGCCAGAAAGGGTTAAGCATCCTGCAGGCTAATTAACCCAGAGTCAGCCTGTAGAAACATGTTAGAAATGACAGGTTTCAGAGTAGCAGCCGTGTTAGTCTGTATCCGCAAAAAGAAGAACAGGAGTACTTGTGGCACCTTAGAGACTAACAAATTTATTAGAGCATAAGCTTTCGTGGACTACAGTAGTCCACGAAAGCTTATGCTCTAATAAATTTGTTAGTCTCTATGTTAGAACTGGTAATTAAGGCTACTCAGGGCTAGATAGGCTAGAACTTTGAAATGCAAACCTGTATTGTTAAAGAATGAGAGGTTATACTAATTGTGTGTATCTTAGAGGATAGCCATGTAAACAGACATTTTCTGTCTGTCACTATCACTATTAATTCAGAAATCAAAAGGGAATATTAACATTTAGATGAATCTTGGGTGAAATAAGTCATTGTCTATATGTTTCTTTGAAGTTTGTAATAGACTGTAATGAATAAATTGCCCTATGTTAATTTGTGTAACTAATTACTGGTGGTGTTCAGGAAACAAAGTTACATCAAAAACTTATTGT
The DNA here is from genome assembly GCF_011386835.1 of Chrysemys picta bellii. Taxonomy (NCBI): domain Eukaryota; kingdom Metazoa; phylum Chordata; order Testudines; family Emydidae; genus Chrysemys; species Chrysemys picta. The sequence continues at coordinate 133,831,748 of NC_088793.1, read as the reverse complement.
TTACCGAGGTCTGTATGGGTAAACAGGCTGCTAGAAAACTGTATAAAAAGACCTATGGGTCCTGATCCTGTCATCTCAAATTTGCTTGAGGCTTCAATGCAGGAGAATCTTAAGATACAAGATTGAGATCCCAGTGCTGACTAGTCTGCCCTGAATATGATATTGGACATTGGACTATAACCTATGGACTAAAATCTACAAGAACTCTTTGCAACTATAAAGCTTACCATCTCTGCTATAAATCTGAACCTCAACAACTGAACTCATGTCTGTATGTATATTGAGCTTTTAACCATACTCTCTACTATTTAAATAAATGTTAGTTTACTTAATAGTAATTGGCTGTAAGCATGTATTTGGATAACATCTGGAATATTTATTAACCTGGGAGATAATGTGTCTGATCCTTTGGGATTGGTAGAACCTTTTCTTTTATATGGTGAAATAAGATTCTCAAAATCATCATATTTGACTTGGGTACCTGGCTGGAGGCCCGAGGCTGGATTACTTCAAGGGAACTGTGTTGCTGGCTTTTGGGCAGCCAGTGAGGTAATAAAGAAACTGTTTTGTGCTGGCTTGGTAAATTTAAACATAGAAAATATCCACCAGTTTTGGGGATTATCTGCCTCATTCTTTGCAGATCACCCTAATTGAGTGACCTCAGCTGCCTTCTCTCCCCACTCCCCCACGACCCCAGTCACACCAGGTTTTAAAATGGCAATGACCTTGGTGGTGATGGGGGACTTCAACTACCCAGATATCTGTTGGGAAAATAACACAGCAGGGCTCAGATTATCCAACAGGTTCTTGGAATGTATTGGAAACAATTTTTTATTTTAGAAAGTGGAGAAAGCTACTAGGGGAGAGGCTGTTCAAGATTTGTTTTCCACCAAATAGGGAGGAACTGGTTGAGAATTTGAAACCCAAAATGGAAGACAGCTAGCATAGGCGCCGACTTCTCCTCTTTCCCCTAGGTGCTCGACCCCCCACCTCTGCCTCTGGCTCCACCCCCACGCCATCCCTTCCACGAGGCCCACCCCTGCCCTGCCTCTTCCCACCCCTTCCACACCCCCATTCCAACCCCTTCCCAACTCTGCCCCCTCCCTGCCAGTATTCCAAACCCTTCCCCAAATCCCCGCCCTGGCCCTGCCCTGCCTCCTCCCCTGAGCGCGCCACGGTCCTGCTCCTCCCCCCAACCCCCCGAGCATGCTAAGCGCTGCCAAACAGGCCGGGAGGTAGGCGGGGGAGCAGGGATGCGGCACGCTCGGGGAGGGGGAGGAGGAGGAGAAGGTAGGGCCAAAGGAAGGGGAGCTTGGCTGCCGGTGGGTGCAGAGCACCCACTAATTTTTTCCCATTGGTGCTCCAGCCCTGGAGCACCCACCGAGTCAGTGCTTATGGCAGCTAGGGTGCAAGTGATCATAAAATGATAGAGTTCAAGATTCTAAAGAATGGTAGGAGGAAAAGAGCCCAATAAAGATAATGGATTTCAAAAAGGCAGACTCCAGGATTTGGTAAGTAAGATCCCATAGAAAGCAAGTCTAAGGGTGAAGCCTGTTCAAGAGAGTTGGCAGTTTTTCAAAGAGACATTATTAAGAGCACAAGAGCAAACTATCCCAATGCATAGGAAAGATAGGAAGTATGGCAAGAGACAACCCTGGCTTAACCAGGAGATTTTCAATTATCTTAAAACTCAAAAAACAAACCAAAAAAGTCCTACAAAAAGTGGAAACTAGGTCAAATTACAAACGATGACTATAAACAAATAAGTGTGTAGGGACAAAATTAGAAAGGCTGAGGCACAAAACGAGATTAAACTAGCTAGAGACAAAGGGTAACAAGAAAACACTCCACAAATGCATCAGAAGCAAGAGCAAGACCCAGGGCAGGCCCATTACTCAATGAGAGGGAGAAAACAGTAACAGAAAGTGTGGAAATATCAGAAGTACTAAATGACTTCATTTCAGTTTTCACCAAAAGGTTAGTAGTGCCTGGACATCTAACATAGTGAAGGACAATGAAAATGAAGAATCAGTCTAAAATATGGAAAGAACAAGTTAAAAATTACTTAGACAAATTAGATGTCTTCAGGTCACCAGGACCTGCTTAAATACATCCTAAAATACTTAAGGAGCTGATTGAGGAGCTATGACCATTAGTGATTATCTTCGAAAAGTCAGGAAAGACAGGAGAGATTCCAGAGGACTGGAAAAGAGCAAATATACTACCAATCTATAAAAAAAAGGAAATAAGGACAACCCGGGGAATTATGGACCCCAGTCAGTTTATTTCAGTATCCGGAAAGGTAATGGAGCAAATAATTAAGCAATTTGCAAACACCTAGAAGATAATAAGGTGATAAGTAACAGTCAGCATGGATTTGTCAAGAAAAAAAAAAAAAGTCAAACCAACCCAATAGCTTTCTTTGACAGGTTAACAAGCCTTGTGGATGGGGGAAGCAGTAGATGTGGCACATCTTGACTTTAGTAAGGCTTTTGATACTGTCTCGCATGACCTCATAAACACACTAGGGAAATACAACTAAGATGGAGCTACGAGAAGGTCGTAGGGTCCCGCAGAATTCTTTTCAATATCTTCATCATTGGTTTAGATAATGGCATAGAGAGTACAATTAAAGTTTATGGACGATACCAAGCTGAAGTAAACAGGATGAAATTCAATAAAGACAAATGCAACTTACTCCACTCAGGAAAGAACAAATCAGTTGCATACATACAAAATGGGAAATTAGGAAGGAGTACTGCAGAAAGGGATCTGGGGTTCATAGTGGATCACAAGCTAAATATGAGTCAACAGTGTAATATGTGTAAAAAAAGCAAACATGCTGGGATGTATTAGCAGGAGTGTTGTAAGCAAGACACGAGGAGTAATTCTTCTGCTCTACTCCACACTGATTAGGCCTCAACAGGAGTACTGTGTTTAGTTCTGAGGGCCACCTTTCAGGAAAGTTTTGGACAAATTGGAGACAGTCCAGACAAGAGCAACAAAAATGATTAAAAGTCTAGAAAACATCACCTATGAGGGAAGATTGAAAAAAAATGGGTTTGTTTAGTCTGGAGAAGAAAAGAGGGGACATGATAACAGTTTTCAAGTACATAAAAGGTTGTTACAAAGAGGAAGGAGGTAAATTGATCTTGTTAACCTCTAAGGATAGGACAAGAAGCAATGGGGCTTAAATTGAAGCAAGGGCGGTTTAGGTTGGACATAAGGAAAAAAAAACTTCCTGTCAGGGTAATTAACCACTGAAACAAACTGCCTAGGGAGGTTGTGCAATCTCCATCATTTGAGATTTCTAAGAGCAGGTTAGACAAATGCCTGTCAGGGATGCTCTAGATAATATTTAGTCCTGCCATGAGTGCAGGGGACTCGCTTAGATGACCTCTCAAGGTCCTTTCCAGTCCTACGATTCTATGATTGTCACGAAGCTGTTGGGAGTTTGCTGGTGGTGATGACTACAGTAAGTAGCACTGCCATCCAGTTTGCAAGTATCTAAGGAAGTCTGGAAGAATGCCGTCAATGCCAGCATCAATCTCAGTTCTTGTAAAGGATTGACAGACTTGACAAACGGGCACTTTGTGGACAGAATTCCATAAGAGGTGTTTTTGCCTCTTTTTGTTTTGTCAGCTTATAATAATTTCTGAATTAGGTGGCTAGCAATGCTGCTAACAGTGACTTGCGGTATGCGCACATGTAATGGCACCACTTCACAGAAGGGTCCACACTTTACAGCTTGAGTACATGAAGTCTGTGGCCTCCACTGTTGCTGTCCATTGTTGTCATCTTGTAGACCGGGTGCCCAACCTACGACCCACCAGAGCATGGTGGGCCCGCAGCCTGCTTCAATGCAATATACTAAAAAGGAGATTTATTAGCATTAGATTTACTGCACCATCTACTCAGGACACTCCCTACACTAACACAGGAACAAATCAACATACCCTTAGAGCCCCGACCGGGGTTATTCTATCTACTACCCAAGAGCCACAAACCTGGAAATCCTGGATGCCCCATCATCTCTGGAATTGGCACTCTCACTGAAGTACTGTCCGGATATGTGGACTCTCTACTCAGACCCTATGCCACCAGCACTCCCAGCTATCTCCATGACACCACTGATTTCCTGAGAAAACTAAAATGCATTGGTGACCTCCCAGAAAACACCATCCTAGCCACCATGGATGTAGAGGCTCTCTACACAAACATCCCACACACAGATGGAATACAAGCTGTCAGGAACAGTATCCCTGATGATGCCACAGCACAACTGGTTGCTGAGCTCTGTGACTTTATCCTCACACACAATTATTTCAAATTTGGTGACAATATATACCTCCAGGCCAGTGGCACCGCTATGGGCACCCACATGGTGCCAACATTTTTATGGCTGACCTGGAACAATGCTTCCTCAGCTCTCGTCCACTCATGCCCCTTCTCTACCTATGCTACATTGATGACATCTTCATCATCTAGACCCACGGGAAGGAGACTCTGGAAGAATTCCACCACGATTTCAACAGCTTCCACCCCACCATCAACCTCAGCTTGGACCAATCTACATGGGAGGTCCACTTCCTAGACACCACGGTACAAATAAGCGACAGTCACATTAACATCACCCTATACTGAAAACCCACCAACCGCTATGCCTACCTTCATGCCTCCAGCTTCCATCCTGGACACACCACATGATCCATCGTCTACAGCCAAGCGCTGAGGTACAACTGCATTTGCTCCAACCCCTCAGACAGAGACCAACATCTACAAGATCTTCACCAAGCACTCTCAAAACTATGATACCCGCACGAGGAAATAAGGAAACAAATCAACAGAGACAGAAGTGTACCCAGAAGCCTCCTGCTGCAAGACAAGCCCAAGAAAGAAACCAACAGAACTCCACTGGCCGTTACCTACAGTCCTCAGCTAAAACCTCTCCAATGCATCATCAGTGATCTACAACCCATCCTGGACAATGATCTCTCGCTTTCAGAGGACTTGGGAGGCAGGCCAGTCCTCACCCACAGACAACCCCATGTTTATATCATTTTAGTTTACATAGGTGTGTAAATAAAAACAACCTACGTACAGTATTGTTTATCTAAATATATATGAAACAAGTTTAACTTAAAATATAAATCAGTACAGGTGACTTTAAATCTTATTAAAATATGTAGAATCTGTTTGGTCCACACAAGGTTGTGCTTAGGTTTACGTGGCCCTCTTGTGTAATAAAATTGGGCACCACTGTTGTAGACTCCATCATCAATTCCAGGAGAGCAGTGGCTAAGTCCAGGTCACCAGTAGCTTCATACACCCTTAGGAGCGTTTTGCTCTCTCAACTCCATGATGGCATAAAGAAGTTCCTGTAACCAAGGGTGATATTCTTCTTTGAAGCTTCAATAATAAGCTTTGTAAAAGAGTCAAAGTTTTTGGAATTTGGTGGTATGCTACTGATGTTTTTTTTGAGACGCTGGTAATAACAGGGAGTTTGAGGACAATGTATGCCACCACTGGCCAGTGCTGACTGTGCGGAAAGTGGTCCAGGACAGTTTGAGAGGCAATAAGTGATGATCTGCTGGAGTCAATGGACACAAAATGTAAGTCGGGTGTCTATTCTTTTTTCTTTTAGGCTGAATGGAAGGTACCCTTTTGTTTTGCATTGAACAGCTCAGTGAGCTGTTCACCTGCAGCACTGTTTGTTGAATAACCGCATGCTATATGGTGGCTATTAAAATTGCCAGGGTACACAGATGTCTTATGATTGATATTATGATTAAGAGTAAAGTCATCATGCTAATGCACAAGATGAAGTGCAATAGACTAGAAACAAGACAATGAAACCATGCACAAATTAAAAAAATGAGAGTCACCTACCTCTCATTATAAGCTATTTCTGTGTTCACTGTAACAGCTGTAGGTACACACTTAAGTGCAAATACAATTTTCAAATTGGTCCTCAGTCACATTAAGAGGACTCTAGTTATAACAAACTTATCTGTACCACTCAACAAATGGGACAAGCAAGCACATTTCAGCTATGTGCTGTAAGTTTTCACATTTCCTGATAAACGAGCTAAGAGTTCTCCAACAAGGTGCTTTAATTTTCTAAGAGATTTTCTTGGAGCAGATCAAACTAAGAACAGCTGCTGGGGGAAAAAAACAAAACAAAACACACCACCAAGTCTGCAGTTTCAAGATACTGACTATATCCTACAGCTGTGTACATTTAGTGAACAGTGTTGTCTGCTGGTGAAGTATTTCAATACTTCTATGGGGAGGACTATTCAGAGGTAATATTGCACTTAAGTAATTTTACTGCAGTGCTGTTAGACACCTACTATACCAAACCCATAGCAACATTGTTTACTCCTTAGTGAATTACATGCCAACAGAGAGAATAGTTGGTTTTAATGCATTAGGCAGCTACTTCTGCTGTTATAAGCAGGTTTCCTAAAAATCAGCTTACAGAACATTTAATGTTCAATAACTGATTTAATCATGAGATATACAGCTCTGCATTAGTATGAAATCTAGATGGACCACTACATTATATGAAGAATTTAGCATATTTTAGTCACTTGTCCTAGACAAGTATTTGAATTGTTAGACTAGTCTACCCTAAACAGTAAGGCTGTCTAGACACTGTATTCAAGGAGAAAGAGAACACCATCTGTACAGAAAAGCATTCATCTTTCCCTTTATTTGCACAGATTTCCTGTGACCCACTTTTTGAAAAAACACCATTGCATCTCTCCATCTTGCTGTTCTAAGGAGTCAGTAAAGTCAGGGATACTGGCATAGTTTAGTTACGTGTACTTGCTCCATTTCCCTATTTTTGAAAAATGCTGACAACTATAGCATAAAGGCAAGGAACGAAAAGCCTCTGAAAGGCCATACTAATATAACTCAAGTTTATGCACAACAGCATGCCACTACCTTGTCCAGGCAGGAGGCAAGCAATCAAATAGAGGAAAAGAGACAGACATTGAAGGAAAACATACAGATAGAAAACTGACAGGTCTGAAACAGATGTCTTAAAGGGCACTGGGAATTCATTTCAGGGAGAGTGAAAGGAAAAGGAGAGTAGTTTTAGATTTTAAAGTCTTTACCAGATGTGTTCAGTCTTTAAAAAATCAGCACTGTGTATTATTACTGCTCTGTCAGTCACTCTGGGAAAAGCCAGACACCAGAGCGATTATATAGCTCAAGGCATATTGTGGTCTACTCTTCAGAGTAGAAAGAGCTTATTATAAGGCAAGGCAGACCACAGTACATTTACAGCCGTACAATTCCTGGTTAAAATCAGCTTGTTGCCATCAGAACACTACCAGCCACCTAATTTTATTTGAAAAATCAAAAGGCATTATTAATACTTAAACAAGTAGAAGCTCTGGATAGGAAGACCACTCTTCCAATTTTATTATTTTAAATACAAGTATTTTAAATAAGAGAAAGCTAGCTAGCTTAAATAAAAATCAAACATATGAAACATGCAATATTTGAATCACCATCCCTACTATAACAAGTTGGGGCACAGTAGGAATAAAACCTTAGCATTAAGAAAGGAGGATTAAGTTTTCCAGGTACTAGTCTAATAATTGGATGCCCATTTCGCTCTCATTTTCTATGGGTTTCCCACATCATCTTTTAGGGTAGATGTAGATCTCTTTCATGACATGGTTGGCATTTCATAATTCTTGCTCCTCAGGCCTCCAACCCCCATCTTCCTCTTCCTAGAGGATCATGAGATATATTGCTAATGTGTGGATAGTTGTAGCACTTCAGCAACTTTCATACGACTTTGAAGAGGACAACTGAACAACACCCCCACCCACAATTTTCCCTACTGTTCTTAAGAATTACTACAAAACAACTCTTAAAAAGCAGATTTCTCCACTAACTGAGGCAGCTACCCAGGGCCATGGCCTGGTTGCATAAGGAGCATCTATAGGATTCTTCTCCTTGCATTTGGTTCAAGTCAGCAACAGCATTAAAAAAAACAAACAAAAAAAAACCACTCCATTCTTTTATAACAGCAATCTAGAGATAAACTTAGTATTATATACAAATATACAACTAAGTTGGTGTATGGAAATCCCTAAAGCTGTATTGACAAGTCCTGCTACTAGTCACTTTCTTCAAACTTAGTGACATTGATCACATGGTGGTTGATGTTTTTCTACTGTGTCCTTTCTTTTTACTTGATAGTATCAGTTAAAGTCTTTCATCTCATGTTTATCTACAAATTTCCGCTTTTCTTACATTTAGATGCATGACCTGTTTATAAATTTTCCTATCAAAACTCTACATAATAAACTTCTCCTTCCTTCCTTATTTTAATATCTTAATTTTGATATTAACTTTGGCTATTGTTAAAGGGATTTCTCCCTTCATAAGTAGTCAAAAGTTTGTCTCTATGCATCCATCAACTTTCCATCTTTTCATTAACATAGCTATTTCCTCTAAGCTAGAGATTACTTTATATAGAATGGAGAGTAATCCTTTGTATTTCACAGAGGTAGTGAATAGTTTTTCAAATTCTATCAGTTTTCTGCTTAGGTTTGCCTTTTTGCGCGGGTGGGTTGGCAAATTTCTCAATTATTAGTATTGATAGATTGGAATTTTGGTGTCTTTTGGTGAGTTGTGTATCAAGCAATCAAAATGTGTGGTTTCAAAACAGTCGGCCAAGTTGATATACCTATAAGTTCCTAAACATCAAAACTTCCCAGGCTTTTGCTGGGGTTAAATTCCATATTATCTACTATGAGCAATGGCTTAGCTTTCTAAATAAGTTATCCCAAGTTTCTACTATTGCTTTCATAAAAGGGTGATTATACATTGATTCTGACCTATAAAAGATTTCTTTAACCAGGGAATCGGGTAAATTTGATCCCTCAAAATGAAATCATTCTGTGTCTACCTGCTGCTTATTAGGGTTTGGCATTAGCTAGTACATTAGGTTTCTAATCGGACTAGCTTTATAAATGGCGCTTAATGTTTGATAGTGTCAATAGTTTTTGCCATGGTCTCTGTAAACTACACTGCTTAACCCTGGATTTCTTATTTACTCAATTTAGTTTAATCAGAAACTGCCCAGAACTAGAACCAGAGGTGTTTGGAAAAGGATGTTAATTTAAGGTAAGATATTCATCTTAACTGATGCAATTTTGCCTAGCTATGAAATTTTGTATTTTGACCAATTTTCCAGATATATCTTGATACTCTTAAATCAATGGAGCATAATTATAAAAGTCTTACTAGCTTTTAGGAATGTGTATTCCCAGGTATCTTACAGAAGTAGTTACCAATTTGTATTTGTAATTCTCTTTTATATCTTTCCATAGATCAGAGCACACACTTACGTGCAGGAGTTCTGATCTGCCAGTTTTTTTAAATCCTGATGTTCTGCCAAATGTTAAGATTTCCTCTTGAAACTCTAGTAGCATTAATACCATCTGCATAAAGTTAACTTGTGTTCCCTATGGTAATTTCATTTATATTAGGATTATTTCTGACCAGTTAGATGAATGACTCCATTACCATGGCATAAAGAGGTGAATAATGACATCCTTGGTGTGTGCGCGCACGCCTCAAAAAAAGGGAAAATGGTATGATAAATATCCAGTTACTCTTACAGTAGACTATCGGTTGGAAAGTAAGACCAATCTAATTTTGAAATTTGGGGCCTAAACCAAAGCATTCTTTACTTACAAAAAAGAACATTAACTAGCATGCCAACTATTGCTCTGCAATGTTGAAGATTTAACAGATGGTGAAAAATTCTAAGACTGTTAGATCAATAGGTCTTTTAATCCTAGTTCTGTGTAATGCCAGGTTTATTATAGTATTAAAACATCAGGGTGTCTTTTTAATTTAATAAATGCATTGTGATTGAGACACAGCCACAGGCAGACCACCAAACACCACTAAAAGCTTATATTAACAGTTCACTTCCTCTCATGTCTTAATGTTCTAAAAGTTATTTATAGTATTTTTTTTTCTCAACATACTACAGGAGAGATTTTAGCAGAAAGTATAAATGCAACATGCCTGTTTTCCACACTACTGTCTTAACATTATTTAATATTGTAGTACTTATTACATCACACATCTTCAATGCACTATTATGTATCTCTATAGTTCTGAGAGTCAACTGTCAACCCTCTCCCTCAAAAACAGACAGGTTCTCACAGGTACACCAACTACTTCCAATATTTATATTAAACACACATTATACCAAAAATCAAGCAGCGGGGCTACAGAGGGAAGTGAAAATGTAAGAATTTGTGGACTAGAACCTGGGATGGCTGACGTTTCACTGTGCTACCAGGAGGTCATGTGGAGCCACTGCCAGGGAGCACTATGGATCACAGGTGCCAGAGAAAGTATCACCAAAGGAACCCAGGAGTGACAATACCTTACAGCTCTCCGATTGGCCAAGTGCCCTATTTAATTTTGGAGGGCGCCTGAGGAAGTTGTCTGGGCAACCACACAGACTTTTGGCTTGCTGCATCTTCAGAGCTCACTTCATCCCCGACCCCAGCTTGACTATGAAACGGACTCTTGCCTCCTGACTCCAAACTGGTTCTACCTCTAATTGGCATAGGACTCTGATTCTGGCTTACTGAACCTGGCTCTAGCAATTCCTCTGACCCCTGCTCACCGACTACCAACCCTCATGTGTGGATCCCAGCCAAGCTGTAACTGCTAGGCCAGACTTCCTATGTCCCAGTCTTCTACAGAATGCAATTTCAAACTCAACACATCCTGTTGGCTGTATCCACTCTAAGCTTTTTCTGAAAATCACCCAACTCTACTGGCAATAAGGATCAGAAATTAGTGTGAAGTGGCCATTAATACTGGTGAATAAAAAAACACTCCAACAAAGGTGACCAATATATTCTAGTGCTTCTGCTGTGGCTCATCCCAGTGGAGAGGATCCAATGCAAGATTTTCAGATATGGCTCACTGCAAACAAGATCATAGTGTTTTCAGAAACTAGGTAACTTTCATACCAAGAAAGAGCAATTGGAGGCCAGGGTAACATGTAGTTTTCTCCCACATATGCAGCTTCTACACGGTCATGCTTAGCAAGAGTTCCCTGTTGACAACACAATTTTCACCATTTCTTTCTTAATAATGAATGGTAACCAACTTGGCACCATCTACACAACTTCCAACTTATCGTTCCAAAAGAAAGTTGAAAGCTCCTAGGCTACGCATACACTGCTAGACAGAGCTGGAGAGTTCAGATTTGGAGATAAAGAAGTAGACTTCAAAGGAAGGGGTAAGAGTACCTGTAATGAGGAATAAAAGGGGTGTGCCTCTTTTTTGATTTATGATACAAAGCCTCAAGTTGGTTTTTATTTTTTAAAACTAGAAATGGCTCAGGTTTTGCCCATCATGTCTCCTCCTTCCCCACACCCACAAAAAAAAAAAAAAAAAAAAAAGGTAAGAGAAGCCATGCAAGTGAGGTATGATTAAGAAAAGAGGTCTCTAAGAATTTAACCTCACTCAACTGAAAAGAGATATAGACTGAAGGGCTCAGAAAGAGCACACAAGGAGTCCACAGCAAAACATCCAAGCCTTCTTTACATAAAATTTAGTGTCTGTGTGTGTAAAGAACATTAAAATTGCAAAGTCAAGCACATGCCAGAATTAAGGTTGCCTGTGCAACCTTAACTTGGCCCCTTTATGCATGAGAATACAGTCTTTAATTACCGGTACATAACACACTCCAAACTCCTCCCTCTTTCAGTGCTCAGAATGGATCTGCTCAGGAGATGAATCACGGTGGTGTTGCACAGGAGGCTCTTGGCTGTAGGACCCCTACCTCATTCGGGGAAGTCAGGTGTGTATCTGTTGTGGTAATTGGAAGAGGCAGGCCTAAGCCTACCCACAACTAAGGTCCAACCCCCTCAATTGAGGCTGTTAAAACGCCAGTAGGCAAGACCTGACTGCTCAGGCATCAGAGAAACAATCATGGACACCAAATGTTGGTTCAAGAAGAGGGCCAGATGCATGCTGGAGGAGTGGGCCCACAAAAAGTGAAAACGGGAAATGTAAATGTGGTCCAGCTGGGAGTGGGAGAGAGATGAATGTGTGTGTTGGGTGAGTGGGTTCTCTGAGGCCTTTTCAATTAGAGACTCCAGGGGATGGGCAGCATTGCCCCACTTTGCTGCCAAAACCTCCTTGGCCAGCTCCAGCTGCTGGACCTTCTCCTGCGGTGTGGTAGTAGGAACAGCTACGTAGTCCCTCCTCCCCCCTTTTAAGAGGAGAGAGAGTTGCTAGGCCTGTGACTTGCATTTGCCACACTTGCCTCCATTCCCCCATCACCAGTATCCAATCCTCATTGGTGGTTGGAGAGTAGGCTCACAAAGCAACGGCGAACAGATGGGGACCACAGGTATGAGGGTTAGTTAGGAAGAGGAGAAAAGGGCAGTTTCCCCTCAAGATGGACTGGCTCCCTGACATTGCCTAAAACCCTACCTTCTGAGTACCCCACCTGACTGTTAACAGCTAAGTGGTCTGTCAGCTCAGTTAGGTGTAACTGCCCCAGTGCCAGGGTGGATTTGATTTAAATCACTAGTCAGGAAGAGACTCTATTTAATCATGGATTTCTACATAAAAGTGCATTCTTTTTGGTTGTTATAACCCTAATACATATTCTTCTCTTCACAACTCAGAGATAGATGTAGGTTTTGTTTTTAGAAGATACACACTATACATTTTTAAGTAATTTTTAAAGCTTTTCAGATTAGTTTTACAGCTATATCAGAAAATGAATGATTGTTTGGTTATTTCATTTACCAAAGGTAATTGAAGCAGATATTTATGAAGTCATTGGGAGGTGAACTATCTCCAATTCAACAGGTTAATATTAATATTTGGAGGATTTTCTTGCCATGCTGTATTAGGAGGAGATCACCACCAGACAGACATTTAAATTGTTTTATTTAACTAAAACAATATTATGTATTCAGGATTTTTTTCTTCAACAGCAAACAATATTTTAACAAAACAAGCATATGAATTTTTGAATTTAGTTAAATATTTAAAGTTTTAAAATCAGGTTTTTGTTAAAATTGTTTTAACTAAAATAGTTAAATGAATTTAAAAAAACAACAACAAGAATTAAACTGACTAGGTCAGCCAGATCAACGTGAGAAACTTAAAATATTGGCTTCGGCAGCTAACTCAGTTATCTTCACCTTCATTTTCCTGTTTGCTCATAATCTGGAAAAGAAAAACAAGCTTTCCTGCTTCTTCAGGTCCCAAACGATTTCTCAATTTGGAATGAATTAGTCCAAAGGAATAAAATATTCTTTCTACACCGGCAGAAGATGCTACAGCTGTTAAAAGTGAGATCATCATCACTTCCACAGTCTGAGTCCAAGTGCAGATAACTCTGAAACTACAGAAAATGGTCATCTTGAAGGTGGATAGTCTTCAGAATCCTGTATGTTGAGGATGGATTCTCCTAAACAAAATAAGTCAATGTAGTTATTTAATTATTATTACCATACTGCTCATTTAGTACTACTCACTGCATTCACGGATACTCAGTACTACTTTAATGGTGAAATTGTAGAAGAAAGAAATGCCTATTTCAGCTATTTTTTATTACAACTGCATCTAAAATGCTAGTACCATAAAGTAACAACTATATTTTTTGCTTAAACATGAAAATTCAAGAATAGTCCAGAAGGAAGACAGGCAGTCCCCTTAAGAAAGAAGTATGAAATAAAAAAGTTTACCAACCTGAAGATCCTGTATGTTCAGACGTGTTCCTTTCAACGCAACTTCCTCCTGAGAAGGAACACTTCTCATGATGTTGTTTCATTCAGGCAACCAGGCCTTGCATTTTTTTGTTGCACTCTTTGCATTTATTCTTGTCTTACCCACAGGTAGAGGAACTTCATTAAAATATTCCCAAACTGGGTCTCTTTTACAGCTTTCTGCCATTATAGGTTTTTCCTCCTAGTGAGAATGGTATGGTAGATCTCAGATCAATGAAAGTTACACTCAGACCTCAAGACTTCTGGAATATGCTGCTCAAACAGTTTCACTTTTGTTTCTACTGCCTGTCCCTCCCTTCTCACATTTATCTCCAGACTTCTCCTTGTCCAGATCTATTCTGCCCCCAACAATCTTCTATTCATTGAACTTTTTGAAACTTTGCACTTTTAGAGAGAGGTAAGGGACTGACTCTCTGTACACAAATTTGCAGAGGGACAATAGGGTTGAGGTCTGTTATTTCTCACCTTTATATATTATTGAAAAACATTTTTGCTGTTAAGCATATCATCTGGAGACACAAATCCAGAGTTTGAGAACTGAAAAACTTAGCATCTCTGATGGTATCTTCTAGACTGAGCACTGAGTCCCATTGGGTAGATAGAAAAATTAACTTAAATAATCTATACAGAAACCCCTGGAACCCCATAAAATTGGGTCCCTAATCCATGAACTATTGGAATTCATTTACAAAACTTTTCTTAAACATTACATGACTATATTGGCTCATACTATAGAATTAGAATTTATAATCCCTATTCCATGATGAGATATCTTTGAGCTATAATGCATCTATCTTTAGATGTTTTTTCCCCTCAAAAAAATCCGCTTTAAATAAAAATAAAGTTAATTTTTTTTTTAATTATTGATTTTTATCCACCCTGCTCAGTGCCTACGTGGGATTTGTCAGAGACACAGGGGCAGAAGGAACCAGGCAGTGAATGTCCTTGGTGGTGGCAAGGCCAGCACCCTCCTCGGTGTTAGGGGTGCCCAGCATCCTTTGTCAGGCCAAGGGACAGGTCCCTCCTGACATGCCCCAAAGCCTGGCAGAAAAGCAAGCACTGAATGAATCCAGCAGAGGAAGCCCTGATAGAGTATTACAAAAGACCCCTCCAGATTCCCCCTGCCACTCACTAAGCGCTTGGCTACACTCGGAACTTCACAGCGCTGCCGCGGCAAGTATAGTACTCCGAGGGGAGTAGCTTGCAGCGCTGCGAGCGACCGTGCAACGCTGCAGGCACTGATTACACTGGCGCTTTACAGCACTGTACTCGCTGCGCTCAGGGGGGTGTTTTTTTACACCCCTGAGTGCAGCAAGTTGCAGCGCTGTACAGCGCCAGTGTAGCCAAAGCCTAACTGTAGAACCTGGGAGGATTACTTGCCAGCGGAACAAAAGCATGCAACAGAGGATGGGATCTTTGCAACCCAGGTGGAGAGGGGTACTGGGAGGGGTGTTTTCCCAGGGATGCAAGAGGAAGCTAAAAAGGTAGCACTGTGGAGGAAGGACAGGACAGAGCTGAGAGCCATCAGTACAGCCAGATCCTCCAAGGGCTTGAGAGGGATGAAGAGGCCCCCACCAAAAATGTTTTTCTCCACAACCTTGATGACTGCCTGAGATGGAGGCAATGTGGGGCCATAGTAGTGGCAGCATCTAATGGAGGAATAACAGATGGCGATGGGACAGCAGGTGGGGCAGTGGCCACCTAGGTACATGCCTGGGGGTGAACGGCAAATGCTCCCACAGCTGGTGAAAGGGACAATGGGGTTGAGAGGGGTGGGAGATGTGGTAGCAGTAGCCACTGCAGATTTCTGGGTAGGGCTTGTTCTTGCCCTGGCCTTCCTTGCTAAGGGGGCTCTGCCAGTGGTGATGGTTTGGCAGGGGAATCCCTGCCTGTGCCTTCTGCTACAGACCTGATGGAAGTGCTGAGGGTGCTGGTAGAGCTGTTGATAGCCATGGGTAGGGCCCTACCACATGTATGGTACATTGTGGTTAATTTCACAGCCATAGGATTTGAAAGTTGGTAAATTTCATGTTTTCACATTTTAAAATCTGAAATTTCAGTTATAAACTGTGGGGGTCCTGACCCAAAAACAGAGTGAGTGAGTGAGTGTGTGTAACCTGTTGTGGGGGGGATGGATCATGTGATTGCCACCCTCACTTCTGGACTCTGAAAAGCTCAACTTCCTGCTTGGTAGATACAGGCATCTGAGACAGTTTTGTAGGGTACTGAGCTCAATTGGTAGCCTCAAACTTGAGAGGCACAGCCTTAAGTTATCAAAAACAAGTGAAAAAAGTTCTGGTTTCAAATGTCATTAATTGAATATCAGCATGGAGCATCCAGCAATTGTGTCTTTCTTCAGTGCCTGTCTCTGTACTGAAAACACCTGTCTGAGTTTAGATCTTGTGCTCTCTGCATCCACAGAGTTTGTTGGAATTGTTAGACAGCGCTGAGCTAGCCTTGCAAGATGGTGGATTCTGCCTTCCACTGAGTTCCAAAACTGTAGCATAGGCAAACTACAGTCTGCTTCTTTTGCAATATTTTTGTAAGCAGGCATCTCCAGCCTACAATTCTTATCAAAGCCAGAAATTGCATTAAGTGAGTTTAAATCCACCATCAACAGATGCACTTGTGCAGGGTCAAAAATAGGCACTGTTTCTAGGAACCTTGCTGCAGGTTGTGAAACTTTTAAGCCATTTTTGCTACATCGCTTGACTCTTCCCCATAATAGTAGTAGTAGTAGTAATAATAGTATTGTTCTTGCATGTTCAGCGCAGCTCAGACACCTGCTGACCACTGGCATTTAACTCAGCATTGTCACAGTGGTTTTTGTTTTGACTGTGCTTCAGCCCAGAACAGTACGTACATCCATTACTTTGTTGTATGCTTGGTAGATTGTGACATGTCGAGATTCAAACCAAATGATTAAGTCCATGAGTCCTGTGGCATTCTTGGCAACAAACTGAACATCCTCTCTCAGCTGAGCATCGTTTAGACAAGTGGACAGTTCTGTTAAAACCTGTGTTTTCGGTGTCAGTGTCAGCTCTTCTGAGACAAACTCAGACTAGTACTTCAGGTGAGCTGCATGGTATTGGACAGGCCAAAACTGGGAATTCCAATGAGTAATTACTGGCTTGGGGGGGGGGGGAAAGGAATGCAATTTTTTTGTTCCCCAATTTCAGTCATGTTTGCAATGTGCTGCCTGTATTGAAATTTGAGGTTAGGGCAGTGTTTAAATATCTTTTTAATGTAGCTGACCAGTTTATTACCTTTATCAAACTTGCATCTCCACAGCTTACTGACCAGAGAAATTATATGTGGATTACATGTAATATGGACAGCATTTTGCATTAGATCTCAGAGAAACGATCTGAAAAATTGTCACAAGTTGCATTGTCACTTATGAAAGTAGATACTTTGACAAAGTTTGCACTGTTAACTACACTATACTTTCTCAAGTGATAATTAACAGCACCCTAATAAATGCTATCGGCGAGCACAGTTAGCTTTCTTGTCTATACATCTTTGGCCTTGTCAGAAATAAAAATCAAACAGAACATGCAGTACATAGTGGTCTTGCTCATCGGTGGACTCATCCGAAATAATTGCAAGAGACTCACATGAGTTAATTTGACTTGCCTCAAAATGTGTAGCAAAAGCCTTTGGAAGGTAGTTCTGTGGTAGCTTATTCGCACTTGGTAAGCAACCGGCATTTTGTACATTCTGTTGAATTAACTCATGCAGCTTTGGATGATCAAGTTTTTCCAACGGTATATTAGCACTTGCAAATGCATGCACAAGTTCCATTCTAGCTAAATGACGGGTCTCAGAGCTCTGTCTTATTAAAAAGAGAAGATATTTTTTTAAAAACCTTTTTGTTTACCAGCAATGCACTATCCGCAGCCCTCTTTGCGCTTTGATGGGTTTCTGAGTCTAAGTGGCACTGAACTGTTGCCCAGTGTGTGAGATCCAATGAAACATTGCACCTTATACAAAATAATTTGGCTTCCAAATTCTTTAACAGGATCTGCTGCAGTAATCTTTTTTGATGTTTGATTTACTTTGAACACTCATTTTAGAGTAATTGCACGTCTTCTGGTAGGCAATCAACTGAGATCACTGTATTACAATACCTCCCCAACATCCATATCTACCAATCAGTGAGTTGAGCCCAGAGTGTGATTTGCTACTGTAAAGTGTCAATCAAAAAATTCTGTCAAGTGCCTCACCTTTCTTTTTATTAAAATAAGCTAATAATTGCATCTGGAAGGAGGGGCAGTTCCCTGTACAGCACCCTAATAATGTACAATGTCCCCTCTCCAGGCAGCTGCAAAAGGAGGGGGACAGGAAGCGAATGGGGATGAGAGGGTGCAGGTGAGATACCCAAGAGCAGTCCTGCAGAGAAAGAGCAAGTCCTGTCCTGCCCCATGCCTGGATTAAGCAACTAGGACAGTGGTTCTCAAACCTTTTTACTGGTGACCCCTTTCACATACCAAGCCTCTGAATGAGACCCCCCCCCTTATAAATTAAACACTTAATAAATTTAAAACCATTATAAATGCTGGAGACAAAGCGGGATTGGGGTGGAGGCTGACAGCTCATGACCTTCCATGTAATAACCTCCCGACCCCTTGAGGGGTCCAAACCCCCAGTTTGAAACCCCCTGAGCTAGTAGTCCTCAGCTTGGGTGCTCCCAGCAGCACAGGGAAGATCAGACCCACTTCTTGGTGCCTCCTCCAGCTGCAGGAAGCTCTGGGGCTGCTGCCCAGTCCCAGAGCGTCCTGCAGCAGGGGGAGGCACCCAGAAGAGGGTCTGATCTCCTCCCCCCCCAGCGGCTGGGCAGGGGGATAGACAAGTCCTGTCCCTCCCCAGACCAGACGAAGCTAGGAACCACCTTTGCTGGGGTGCTCCTAGCACTAGGGAGAGATCCGATTTCATAGGGAAAGGCTTATTTCATAGTCCATGACCCGTTTTTCACGGCAGTGAAATTGGTAGGGCCCTAGCCATGGGACAGCTGGAGAAGAAAGCCAAGGTAGAATGACAAAGGTGGCCAGGGATTCCCCCCTTCCCTCAGTCTCCCCCACCAGATAGACGAAGGCCAGAGCAGAAGACTCACCCATCGCTGGAGTCCACCCTCAAGTGACAGTGGTAAGAACAGCCACTGGAGTGGGGGAGGGGGGCAGGGAGAAGAATATAAAAAGGGGTGAGGGTAGGGAAAACAGATGTTACCCACTCCACGGGGCTGCACATGTGGGGAGGAGAGAACTAATGGAAACTGGAAGGAGTAGTCAAACAAATGAAAGGGAGATTGGGGATTACAGTTGGCACTGGGGTGGAAAAAAATCCCAACTCTTTGAGCTGCACTGTAGGGAGTGTATAAATAAGTGTGTGTGTGGGGGGGGGGGGTGCAATGATCGGTGAGATCACACAAGGGCAGGGAATGCACAGTACATGGGGCGAGTGGGGGCAGCTGAGGCAGTAGGTAACAAACAGCAAGGGAATAGCTCAGGCAATGAAATGTGGGAGAGAGGGGATAACAAGGTGTGTGTGAGGGGGAAGATCAGGAGCAGTGAACCATAAGCGAGGGACTTGTGGACAAGCAGGGGGAGAAGAGGGCCCATTAGCCCAATGGAGTAAGGGAAATCTGAGGAGGAGCACATGCACACCCACGTGAGCCTGCCTAGTAGGTATGTGGTTACTGCAGCCCCAAGGCAAGTGAAGACAGGCAGGTGGTGAGCAGACTCAACGGGGGTGTGGACAGAGGGCTCCAACATAGCACCTCCTGCCCTCCCAGCAGCAACAGCAGAAGCCAGTAAGCAGCCTCTTTCTCCAGCACCAATGGGAAAAGGAAGTCCGTCCAGAGTGATATGCACATCCAAGAGCGCCACCAGCTTTTTTGCCGCCCTAGGCGGCAGAAGGTCCCGCCCCTGACAGAGGCAGCAGTAGGTCTGGCTGCTGCAGTCACTGCCCCCGAAATGTTAGTGCCCTAGGCAACCCGCCTACGTCGCCTAATGGGTTGTGCCGGCCTTTTCACAGGTGGTCACTAATTCTGTGTGTCCAAACTGATAGTCTTACTTGCAGGAGTTTTGGCACTCACAGCTGTAAATGAAGTCAATGGAGCTGTGGCTTTGAACACAAAATAGCATTATATGGCAAGTACTCCAAAAAAGTGAGGTCTTAACTGCGTCAAACTGGGCACCCAAGTTTAGTGGATACTGTTAACCTTAAGCTTTCTGTGCTTCAACTTGCCATCTGTAAAATGGGGATACTACTACTCCCTTTCCCCACTCCAATCTCACAGGGAAAATAAATTGATCAATGTTGTGAAGCACTCAGGTCTTACACTGATGAGCACCATGGAAGAGCCCACGATGGCATAATTCTGTACTGGAAGAAGGGTTTGAATAACGTGCTGTAAATAAAAAAAGACCTAGAGTCACATATTGAACAATGAGAACAAGAAGATATTGAGCATCCTGTTCACTAAGCCAGGCAATCACATGCAGGAGAAGGAGCGTGTTCAGTGTGCACAGAATCTTTGGCAATTTTAGCAGCTAAAATCTTAAAGAACTCTATGAGGATGTGTAAAACAGGTTTTCCCAAAGGCTTCTAACTTGGCCAAGTTTGGATGGATTTTCAGAGGATCAGTAAGAGGCACATCCCTGACACAAAAGCCATCCACCAGCCAAATTTTAAGTCCCTGCTCCAAAGCATGTGGGCATTAGAGTTTCTCAGAAAAGTAAATCAGAATTTTTTGAAATGGTAGAAAAGCGTATTTTTCCTTAGCCTTGTTCTCAAACAGGTGAGTTGTTTTGCCCTGAAATTAAAAAAAAAAAAAAAAAAAAAAAAAAAAAACACACTTTAGCCCGAAGTACACAATTTCAACCCAAATGGCTTAAGTTTTGACAAAAAATAAGCAACTCAGAACAGTCTTATAATGGGAAATGTTGGGCAACTTTAGGTAGTGCTACCATACCAGCCCCACCATAAGTAGATCCCCATAAAAGTAGATCCGATACTCGCTTTTTTTTGGGGAAGGATTTTAAAAGAGTAAACTATCAAAGGTTAGTATGACCAAAAGTGTTCTGGACAACTTTTTAAAGTATGTTACATTTACTTTGTAGAATGGAAGCCAGTGATTATGCCAAGGGGTAGCTGGCACCTCCCCCCAAAATAGTTTTCTACCCCTTCTGCCTGAAGAAATAGAATAGTAAGGGAGCAAACTGCTTCTGCTGCTGTGATATACGAGGTGTGACTGTGGAAGTGATTGTTTGTATTTCACTAAACAGGTACTTCCTTACCTCAGAGGACAGGAGACTGCTGCTGAAATGCACAGCCTATAGGACAAATACCATCTGAAGTGATATTTCAACTAGTGACCATTTCTGCATCCCTGCTTGATTGGGGAATATCCCTGAGGGCTATGACGCTGCAATTCAGACAGAGGCACCCGGTCTTCCTCTTCCCACCCCAGCAAACAGAAGCCGGAGGAGTTAGCTAGGAGGGACGCTGCTCTCAGCCTGGCCAGATCCCTTAGGTACTGGGCCAGGCCCAGGCCAGTCCACATGCAGGGGGGCAGGTGCAGTTACATCTACCCACCCACCACTAGCCCAAAACAGTAGCTTGCAAGAGGGGCCTGGGACCCACCTGTGAAACCCTTATTTCTGTATACAACTGAAAAAATATCAAGTGATCATTGACAATTTCAGAACTTCTGAAAACAAAATGCAAAGAAAAGCAGCTACTCTAAAATTTGCCACAACTCACCATCAACTTCAGAAATAGGCCTAACGTTGGAAAAGCCAGCAGAAGAGCGCTCTACCAGCATAACCTCTGAACTCTGTACCTTAGTATGTCTACACTACAGTCAGGATCAACGCTCGGAGATCGATCCACCCGTGGTCGATTTAGCTGGAGTTGCGTTGCATAGGTCAACTTACCGCGGTAGTGTAAACATAGCCTTAGATAATGACAAAGATGGTATCAGAAGAATCTGAAGTAGAACATTCAGCATCAGATTCACCACCAGATGATGAAGACGTGGAAGGAAATGACTGGGTAATATGGTGAACAGAAGCTGAAATGGAACCCACTTGATAAGGTCATCCCAGGGAATAAGATTCCACCAGGACCAAGTGATATTGTGCAAGTTGTATCTGATGGCCCAAAGCAACCACACCTAAGATCTTATCCTCAAATAAAATACAAGAACGAGTGTAAGCAGTTTCAAAAGAGCAGCTTTGTTTATGTTCATGGATTGAATATAGCAAAAATACCAAATGCAGCTTACTGCTTCCCTTACAGATTTTTTCCAACTCCACTGCTGTAGAAAAATCTGTTTATTGGTAATGGATTCAGCAACTGAAAAAAAGCTCTGGCAAAGGATAGAGGATTCTAACAGGATGAAAATAGAATCACAAGAGCTGTCAAGTGGTATAGGTAGATTTCATTCGAAGATATTCAGTCAAAACATGGTCTTTCAGTTCAGTCACAAATTACTGACACACATTTGATTTACTGCAAGAGAACTGCATGTATGTATATCAAAGTTGTGACAGATGTCCTGCAACTCACTGCAGTCTGGGGGATTGCTCAAAGAGAAAAAGAGAAAGCAGCAATGACAAGGGCAACTTCCTGGAGCTTCTGACTAATAGCCAAATACAATGATGTGTTAAAGAAAACAAAGTGAACCATGCAATGCAAAATACACCCATTCATCAATACAATATGAAATCATTCAACATTCCTGACAATATACTTGAATGCATAAGCCAAGAAGTGAAAGGCTAATATTTTCTCTATATTGGTTGACAAAATTAAGGATGTTAGCAAAACAGTTGCATTGAGGTATTTGCATAGCACTGTATGACAGATTTTTTGGTTTCCATCCTGCCAAGTCACTTGATGCAAAGTCCTTAAATATGTGAAGAACATGGTCAGTGTGGTATTGATATACAGAACTGCATTTCTCAGACTTACGATGGTGCCAATATTATGAGTGGAAATTTTAGTGTGCAAGTTCCTAAGGGAAGAAGTACAGCAAACATTGCACATTCACTGTTTCAACCACAGACTCAAATTATTGTTAATGTATGCAAAGAAAAGAAAACATTGGATATCCCCCCCCCCATCCTGGATCAGATATACTCACTAAATTCATAGCCTTTCAAAAGAAAGTACAACCCAAACAAAGTTTTGGAATTGAAGTTGTGACATTCAATGGGCATGATAAGTTTCTGCTTGTAATGCTGTGAAAAAGACAGTTTAATCCATTCTTGTGTCACTAGCTGTATCAAGATATGTCAAGAGGTGACAGGGCAGTGGATGCACAAGGTGTTAGTGCAGACTGACTTTAAGAAGTTGAATTTTCCTTCACATCCAAAGGAGGACAATAAAGTTACCTGACTACTTGCAAGCAGCTGAGTGTGACTTGTCTCAGGTATGCTTATCTATGAACACTAATATCAGTGAATTTCTGAACATGAGTGATTTGGAAGATGCATCTGATGAAATATGGAATCAAGCCATTACAATCGCTTCCGAAAATTATTTCAAGCTACCTGAAGTTTGGGGAGTACATAGCTGTGTATGAATTGTGTGTGATTAGGTGGGATTATTCCTCCATCTAGTGCTGCCTGTGAGAGAATATTCTCATGCCTTCCATGTGTGAAAAATCACCTGAGGAACTGCATGACAAGTGATCGGCTAAGCTGAAGTCTCTTGAACTGAAGAGAGCTGTCAACAGATTTGCTGCTGCTCACAATAGGCACATCAAGCTTAAGAAGGTAAATTGTCAGACATTTATCCCCATTCTATAAAGTATGTGTAATAAAATCCTTGCTCCCCCAATAATGGCTTGTTACACCTTTGCTCCCTGAACTACTTATACTAGAGTTGCTCCTGCTGGAAACACATGTAATTCTGTCGACATGTTAATGATAGAAAGGTTAAAGGTGTCATTTGATTGAAATTATGATTGGTTTAAAAAAAAAAAAAATCAGTTATATCACCTTCCAGGGGGTGGGGGTGGGGAGAATGAGACCCATCTCTACCCCAGCTCCAGGTCCTTCTGTTGGTGGGAATTGATACTTTAAGGTAATTGGAAATGGACTGACTACAGTTTCATTTGAAAGCTCTTTCTCTCATGAACACAATGGTACTAAACATGACAAACCTAGAACAATTACATAGATATATATGAGAAAATATGTTTAAAAATGAATGTTTTTTAAATTATACTTTAATGCAGGCACAAACACAGTTAAACTGTGGCCCTCAACTGACAGTATTGTGTTATCAGTTAATGCTCAGAACATGACACCATATATATTATTTATTTATATAAAATTATTATAATGGAAAGAGTGCTTTAAGTTTATTTGCTATCAGTAAAAGAAGCAATTCAGTGGTACTGATTATCAGCTTAGTATATTATGCCAAGAGTTGTAATGAGGCACTGGTTAAAATATCAGCATCCAGCTAGAAATTAGTAGAATCCATCCACAAACAGTATGCACAGTTACATAAAACATACATTTAATAATTACAATCCCAAAAGAAATTAAAATTCCCTATCATTTTTAAGCATCACTGGGAAGATGGAACACTGACTAGTAGCTGAATCTTTAGAGAATACCACTCCAAAAGACCTGGTTAAAAACAATGCTTGGTGGCAACATCACATGCTACAACAAGCACACCCACAAACTGAATTTGGAAGGTTGGAAAGGAAGTACATTGAGTATCTGGGAAAAAGTTGAAGATGTCAGGCAAGTGCTAGCTGTGGGCAAGGCTTGCCTTATACTAGGTCTCATGGTATGATTTTCAAGAATAATTGCTTCTTGAAGGCAACCATTAAGCACACTTTCAACATGTGTAACAGGTGAGAAACAGCATGAAGCAAGAGCACTTCACAGAAAGTAAAGTTAAGTGAGGGTATTGATTCAAGATGCCCACACATACAATGAATATCACATTGAGCACTACATCAGGAATATATGTAATATGTTGCATCAGGAGGTAAAAGTAAACACACTGATTTTACAACTGTAAACTGTGTGACTGAGCTGGAGTTTATGAATTACCTTGCAGAGGTTCTAATGGGGAGAGGGGAAGTGATGGCGATGGCCAATGCACAGGCTAAGTATGTATAGAAAAATGTGGTTTGAATGGGAGTGAAGAACAAATGCTAAACAGAAAAACTTGAGTCTTCAAGAACCTAACTATGGGATATGGACATAATTTTTAGCAATCCTACCTACAGAAATAAGTCACAGTGCATATTCTTAAGAGCTGCAAAAGACATGCAGCTATCAAAAGCAGAAGGCGGCACTTAAGTCAACAATATAGAGACCATTTGCAGCTGCTAAATTTTTACAGAATGGTTTTTTGTCCTACAGTAAGTCAGAGTTTCAGGGATCCATAGCGGATGTCAACCCTAAAAAAAAAAAGTGACATGTACTTCAACATCAGTGGTCACGGACTTCAGCACCAGCATGAGGCGCACAAGGCTGTCACTTTAATGCAAAGCTTCACATACGAGTGCTTAACTGAAAAGCAGATTTCCAAAACGTATATGACAACTATATGACCTGTCTAATCTATCTTTACAAATGGCTGTTGGTTTAACAATTCATTCCAAAACCCACAGAAAATTCGTTGTGAACCTTATACATAGCATTGGGTCCTCCACTGACCACAACAAAGTGTTCCATATGGAGACTCCAACTGCAAACGAGGTTATTTGCACATGGAACCGAATGAAGGTTTCTATATTCTCTCAGACTTTGTCAAAGGTAGATCTATATTTTGTGCTGCCAATAACTTGAAGTTCCTCAAAGGTATAGCAGATGGCAAAGGTACCCTTTGTGCTACTGTTATGGTCTGCTACCAGGAGCATATTAATAGAGACCAGTCCCAGCCTCAAGTGCTGTCTGGACCAGCGAAGAACCACTCCCTGAAGGAGCTTCATGATTCACTTTCCTACCAAAGTGTACTCCTAAGGGAATTCTGCATCAAAAAAATTATGCAGATGTCTGCAAATTTTATTTTTCAATAAATAAATGTGGAGGCTTCAACATGGTAATGGGGAACACAGGCCACTGGCTGCACAATGGGGGATCTGGATGCACGTGAGTTCATTGGGTGGAGGTTTCCAGGTGCAGAATCCCATTGCCCCTGCAAGGGTTCCAGGTGAAGGTGGTTCGGGCTCAGCGGGGGGAAAAATGGGTATGGGGGCTCAGCGAGGAAGGGTTTGAAGTGCTTGCTTAAACAGGGGAGCTCCAGCTACTGCCAAGCGGATGCCACATGCTAGGCTCCTGCTTCCCCCCATTCCTCTATCCCCCTCTTCCTTCCCCACATCCCATCCCTCTTCCTTCCCAACTGCCTCCTCCCCTCACCCACCCCGGGCATTCTGTTGTACAGAAAACAGGATGGCTCACAGCACCCAGAAAGAGAGCAAGAACAGCATTAGTACCCAGCATCCAGCTGTAGAGTCAATTAGCCATAGGGGAACCCTTGTTCACCTGCGCAGCTCTGTGCTTGCAGAAATGGGGGGCAGTGACATGTGACCCTGTGTGCCCCTCCACCTCCCCTCTCTTTAGAGGGGCTATGCCCCTGGGCGTCTCCAGCTGCTTGTGGAGATTTACCTCTGCCAGCTGCTCTGGGCACTGGAAACCATGCCAGTGTGTAACTGCTTTGCATCTTCCCTTTGCTTCCCCATCATTTTCTGTGGGGAAGCAAAGAAATCTGCAGGGGGACATGAATTCTGCATGTACACAGTGGCCCCAAATTCCCCCAGGAATAAAGGTCCAAAAATTCTAAAGTAAGTCATCCAGCTTTCAGTGAAACAGTAATTAAATGAGCTGTAGTAGAGTTTTCCCCCATTCACTAACCCTGACCTAACTTGATTAGCGCACAAAAGTAAGATGCACTCCAGAAATGAAAAAAATCATTCAGTATGGCTTCCATCGAAGAAACAGAAGATGTACCCTCAAGTGATCCGGTCACCCAGGACATACCCATATCATACTGCACCATTTCAGGAGAAAGGTAGATTGCAACTTGGTCAGCCTTTCCAACTCAGCTCCACATGAGGTGCCAGAGTAAAAGACTCATATATCAGAGGGGTAGCCGTGTTAGTCTGAATCTGTAAAAAGCAACAGAGGGTCCTGTGGCACCTTTGAGACTAACAGAAGTATTGGGAGCATAAGCTTTCGTGGGTAAGAACCTCACTTCTTCAGATGCAAGTAATGGAAATCTCCAGAGGCAGGTATAAATCAGTGTGGAGATAATGAGGTTAGTTCAATCAGGGAGGGTGAGGTGCTCTGCTAGCAGTTGAGGTGTGAACACCAAGGGAGGAGAAACTGCTTCTGTAGTTGGATAGCCATTCACAGTCTTTGTTTAATCCTGATCTGATGGTGTCAAATTTGCAAATGAACTGGAGCTCAGCAGTTTCTCTTTGGAGTCTGGTCCTGAAGTTTTTTTGCTGTAAGATGGCTACCTTTACATCTGCTATTGTGTGGCCAGGGAGGTTGAAGTGTTCTCCTACAGGTTTTTGTATATTTCCATTCCTGATATCTGACTTGTGTCCATTTATCCTCTTGCGTAGTGACTGTTCAGTTTGGCCAATGTACATAGCAGAGGGGCATTGCTGGCATATGATGGCATATATAACATTGGTGGATGTGCAGGTGAATGAGCCGGTGCCGACTCATATATGCATCCTGCCAACCACAACTGCTAGCCTCACTGATTGCTCAGGTCACTCAGAAAAATCATTACCAACAAGGGGTGCGTTCGCAAGTTATCAAGTAATGGAATGATACTGGGTGACTGAGCGCATGCAAAATTACCCTCCTTTCTTAGGCATACATGAGTCTTGGAAAATGAACTGATCACACCATTTATGTATGAAATACCATGAGCTCACAAATAAATCCTTCAGCTAATCATATGCTCTTATGCAAACACCAGATGCTCACTAACCTGCATGTTTGGCCAGCAACCTACTTTGTACAGAAATTTGCAAGTACAGTGCGGACAAAGATCAGTGTGATGTTTTAGTAGCGATGCCCTTGATAGAGAGGACACTGATGACTACTTTGATGAATAAAGGTTTTCAATCCTCTACGTCAAGGCTGACTTCCCTAGGATTAGCCAAGATCATTGTGTTTATGTAACCAATACACTGCTGTGTTAAAGTATAACTAAAAAATGTTGATTTTTAAAATTTCTCAAATATCTACATACTTGTTCTAGGTTTGTCATATTTGGTACCATGGAGTTTATAGGAGAAAGTGCTTTTGAATGAGACCCCTTTGAACCCATTTCCGACAACACTATCATCAAAATTTTCACCAGTCAGAGGATGCAAAGCTGGGAAGAGTAGGGGGAATTCTTCCCCTTCCATGCCACAAAGGAGGACACCATGGAAATAATGGTTTTTACAGATCAAATGACAAATCCCTTTCCTTTAAACCCTCATTCCATGGAATGAGGGATAGACTATACTATGCTCCCAGACTATTGTTATATCAGTGTGTTCTACAGAGTAGAAGTGGAATCATATATACACATAAATAAATAAAAGAAACATACTTTATCAGACCTGCAGTCCACTTAATCCTGTATTCTGCAGTGGCCGGGTCCAGATGCTTCACAGAAAGATGCAAGAAACCAGACAGAAGTGGGATTAGCTGCACCTCATGAAGATCTCAACCTAGTCTCTGGTATTTAGAGAGAAACCCTGAGCCATGAGGTTCTCTTCCAAAACTCTAAAAGAAGAGTAACTAAAGACCTCTGGATATTCTGGTTATCCATATAATTGTCCAAAACTTCTTTGAAACCTTCTTGTCCTCAGTGACATCCTGTGGCAATGAGTTTCACAGTAATTACATACCAAGTGAGAAAGCATTTCCTTATCATTATATAATTTGTCACGTTTCAATTTCATTGAATGCCCATTTGTTTTATGAGACCAGGACCTTCTTGTTCTCCTGATCTACCTTCTCTAGATTTGTTATATCCATTCTAGTCTAAGGTAAACAATCCCTGATGTTTCAGTCTTTATGTGAGAGGTTTTCCATACCCCTAATCATTCTCATTAACTTTTTGATCTCCCTCCTTTAAGATGCAGTGACCAGTACTGACAAAGTATTCTAGATAAGGGCATCAGCTACTGATTTATAGTGCTATTATATTTTCTGAA
The DNA here is from genome assembly GCF_011386835.1 of Chrysemys picta bellii. Taxonomy (NCBI): domain Eukaryota; kingdom Metazoa; phylum Chordata; order Testudines; family Emydidae; genus Chrysemys; species Chrysemys picta. The sequence continues at coordinate 133,802,729 of NC_088793.1, read as the reverse complement.
TTGTTTCCCCATCCCATTCCTTACACATCTTAACATTGCCTTTTTGATTGCAGCTGCACATTGATCAGAAATCTTTATTGAGCTGTCTATAATGATGTCAAGTTTCTTTCCAGACTGGATATTGTTTAGAACTCTCTAAGGTACATAAGTAGTATTCCGCACATTCCTAAGTGTGCATTACTTTGCAATTTAACAACATTGAATGTCATCTGCTACTAAGTTGCCCATTCAGCTAGGTTGGTTAGGGTCCCTCTGAAGTTCTTCTGTGTTCTCTGGACTTGACTAACCTAAATAACTCACCTGAAAAAGGTTTTCTACCTCACCATGCATCCTTCTTTCCAGAAGATTATTAAAGTGTATAGTAACACAAAAGAAAGGAGATGCACAAATGGAGAAGTGCCACTCTGCATGCTTCTTCCATGCTACAGCAGAACCTCAGACTTACGACACCTTGGGAATGGAGGTTGTTCGTAACTCTGAACAAGACACGATGGGATGCTCCTCAGGACAGACTGCTTGGAGCAAGGGCTCACAGCTCTGCCTGGCAAGTGGGAGAGGGCAAAGGCAACTAGTTCTAGTCCCCTGGGCTGCAAGGGTGATGAGGCACCTGGGGGCACTGCAGCATCAGTGGGCGCACAGTGCAGGCTGTGGCCCTTTAAAACTGAGCTGCTCCTCCAGAGTGTAGTGTGCAGGGAGGAGCTCGGGCTTCAGCTTCAGCAGCTTATATTCCAGGCCAGGTTTCAGTAGCAACTTGGGAAGTTTATTTCCCGGGCTCTGAGCTTGCATACTTCTCCCGCTTCCAGCCAGGGTGGGGAAAAGAGGAGAAAACAGCATTCACCACCTCTTATCTGTAAGTGGCTGCCTCGCACTGTAGCAAGTAGGGGGTGGGGATGGGGATGGGGATGGGGACAGTCAGCCCAGATGTGCCTACCTTTAAGATGAAATACAGGCACAGTACAGTACAATATTTGCTGGTTTTATCTCTGCTGATAGCTTACTTCCGGTTCTCCATTGTGTCCAGTTGGCCGGTCAGTCTGTATCTTTAAGGTTCTACTTAACTCTGCTAATGTCACTGACAAAACCATGCATCTCTTCCATGGATAGAGGACTGCAGTCTCAGATGGGTCAATCCCTCATCTTTCTAAAGTACAGAATATGCTTAAAACTTTAAAAAAGGAATTACTAGTAACATCCCCTACAGATCTCGGTCATAGCCAAGACCATATGCCCCTCCACATGGAGGGGGATTAAAAAAAAAAAAAAAAAAAAAGATTATATTGGTTTATACCAGGGGTCAGCAACGTTTGGCACCCTGGCATGCCGGGCCAGTTTTATTTACCTGCTGACGCAGCAGGTTCGGCCTTCTGTCAATCTTGAAAGTATTATAATGATAATAAATGAGTTCAGCAAAATGGACAATCCATTTCATAGCCAAAAATGTACAGGGTGAAATAAAGACATCACAGTAGAACCTCAGAGTTACGAACACCTTGGAAATGGAGGCTGTTGATAACTCTGAAAATGTTCTCATGGGTGAATACCCACTTCGTCAGATGCATGTAGTGGAAATTTCCAGAGGCAGGTATAAATATGCAGGCAAGAATCAGTCCAAAGATAACTAGGTTAGTTCAATCAGGGAGGATGAGGCCCTCTTCTAGCAGTTGAGGTGTGAACACCAAGGGAGGAGAAACTGCTTTTGTAGTTGGCTAGCCATTCACAGTCTGTTTAATCCTAAACTGATGGTGTCAAATTTGCAAATGAACTGAAGCTCAGCAGTTTCTCTTTGAAGTCTGGTCCTGAAGCTTTTTTTGCTGCAGGATGGCTACCTTTAAATCTGCTATTGTGTGTCCAGGGAGATTGAAGTGTTCTCCTACAGGTTTTTGTATATTGCCATTCCTAATATCTGACTTGTGTCCATTTATCCTTTTACTGGCAACTTCTTTTCTCTTTCCCCACTTCAACCATAAATAGTTAATAGTCACACTGGAATTATATGTGGTACATAGATTATAACTGCTGCACTCGTAGGGATTAACAATGAAGTTCACCATAACCAAAGGGAAGTTTCACTACAAGACCCTGCCTACGTCACATATTTGGCATGCTAAAGAACCATCTGTACCCAGAGTATGCCTATTAATGCCACTTGCCCACATATACAATTTCTCTCAAGTATGCACAGGCATTCACATCACTTTCATTAGACTTACTTTTAGGTCTTCAAGAGTTCACAGTACAAACTGGATGGAAGTCACTGCTGTAATGTTTTACTATTTCCTTCCTATATGGGACTAGTCACTGCTTCGGTGGCTTCTCAGATTTATTTTCTATACTTCACTGCTCAGGGATGAAGGCTACAGAAGCCACTTACCTGTACACACACCACAACATATGCTATGGTGTTGATTTGTGAGTTATTGTCCTAGTGATCAGCTTCCTTCTGCCTGAATTGTTACCATTTCTCAGAGGAGGCCCTCCTCTGAACATACTACCAGCTAACTTGAGACCAATATACAACCCCGACTGACCATCTGGGGAGATTAAGTGACCCAGAACAGCAGAAATTGGTCCAAAGGAAAATTCTGGTGTATGACCAACTGTTTAAGCAGCATGCTGAGAAGGGCGTAACTGAGAAACTAACAGTACAGAGAGATCAAAGGTCCAAATACACCAAGCCACCAGTCAACAGTAGGCTCAGGATTGACTATGTCCATTTCACAAGAGCTGGACCAAGTCTTTAGCACTTTCCGTTTCACCAACCAGAGATATATTGGACCAGTAGCTCTTAACCTTTCCAGACTATTAGACTCCTTTCAGGAGTCTGATTTCTCTTGCATACCCGCAAGTATCACCTCACTTAAGACCTACTTGCTTACAAAATCAGGCATGAGTGTCACAGCACACTATTACTGGAAAAAAAGAAGCTTACTTTCTCATTTTTACCATATAAAAATAAAATGTACATAAACAAGTTTTATGACATTTTAGTTTGTACTGACTTCACTAGTGCTTTTTATGTAGCCTGTTGTAAAATTAGTGCTGTCAATTAATGGCCGTTAACTCATGCAATTAACAAAAAAATTAATAGCTATTAAAAAAATGATTAATAGCAGTTTTAATTGCATTGTTAAACAATAGATACCAATTGCAATATATTAAATATTTTGGATGTTTTTCTACATTTTCAAATATACTGATTTCAATTACAATGCAGAATATAAAGTGTACACTACTCACTTATTTGATTACAAATATTTGCACTTTAAAAACAAAAGGAACAGTATTTTTCAGTTCACCGCATACAAGTATTGTACTGCAATCTCTTTATGGTGAAAGTGTAACTTACAAATGTAGAATTATGTAGAAAAAAAAAATAACTGCACTCAAAACCAAAAAAAAAGTAAAACTTTAGAGCCTACAAGTCCACTCAGTCCTACATCTCGTTCAGCCAATCACTCAGACAAATACGTTTGTTTACATTTACGGGAGATAATGCTGCCCACTTCTTGTTCACAATGTTACCTGAAAGTGAGAACAGGCGTTCGCATGGCACTTTTGTAGCCAGCATTGCTAGGTATTTACATGCTAGATACGCTAAACATTCGTATGCCCCTTCATGCATTGGCCACCATTCCAGAGGACATGCTTCAAAGCTGATGCTTGTTTAATAAATGTGTTAATTAAAATTTGACACTGAACTCCTTGGGGAGAATCGTACGTCTCAGGCTTTATTTTACCCGCATTCTGCCATATTATCCGAGACTACTATAACATGAAATATGACTCAGCACATGCGATTCGTTTTAAGAACAGTTTCACTGCAGATCTGACAAAATGCAAAGATGGTACCAATGTGAGATTTCTAAAAATAGCTACAGCACTCGATGCCTTTCAAAATCTGAGAGGGACGAGGTGTGGAGCATGCTCCACAAGTCTTAAAAGAGCAACACTCCTATGCAGAAACTACAGAACCCCAACCACCAAAAAAGAAAATAAACTTTCTGCTGGTGGCATCTGATTCAGATGATGAAAATGAACATGCACCAGTCTGCACTGCTTTGGATTTTTATAGAGAAGAACCAGTCATCAGCAGGGACGCATGTCCTCTAGAATTGTGACTGAAGCTTGAAAGGACATGAATCTTTAGCGCATCTGGAATGTAAATATCTTGCAACGCCGGCTACAAAAGTGCCATGCGAACACCTTTTCTCACTTTAAAGTGACACTGAACAAGAAGTGGGCAGCATTATCTCCTGCAAATATAAACAAACTTGTTTATCCGAGTGATTGGCTGAATGAGAAGTAGGACTAAGTTGACTTGTAGGCTTTAAAGTTTTACATAGTTTTGTTTTTGAGTGCAGTTTTTTGTTTTACGTAATTCTACATTTGTAAGTTGCACTTTCAACATAAAGAGATTGCAGTACAGTACTTGTATGAGGTGAACTGAAAAATACTGTCTCTTGTTTTACAGTGCAAATATTTGTAATAAAAATAGAAAGGGAGCACTGTATTGTGTTATAATTGAAATCAATATATTTGAAAATGTAGAAAACATTCAAAAATATTTAAATAAATGGTATTCTATTATTGTTTAACAGTGTGATTAATCACAATTACTTTTTTTAAATCGCTTGACAGCCCTGTGTAAAACTAGGCAAAATATCTAGATGACTTGATGTACCCCGGAAGACTTGTGTATTCCCGAGATTCTCAACCAGGAGTATGTGTACCATTGCATTAGACAGTATATTGGTTCCTTACAATGGAGTGGTGAGGGGAGGGGGAAGAACAATTTCTCTGAATTGGATAGGTCAGAGGGACAATCTCAGAAGTGCTAGATTTCTCCTAGTCTAGTCTTAGTGGTTATGATTTTCTAAATAGAAAATCCTGCTCCTTTCAATAAAAGAATTAAACTGCTCAGAATCAAATTCCGTACAAGTCAAGCCTGGACAGAATTGTCCTCTACTTATTCTTTTGAATTTGATCACTCTCTGAAAACAAGTAAACACAACAAAATGGTAAAAAGACACTTGCCTGGCAGTTGAAGTAAATACTTGTATGGCTCTAAAAGAATTCTTTCAGATGTTTCTTCCATTCCCTCCATTTCAAGAAGCAGTGTTTCACTCTGTCAAAGAAAGGAGACTTCTTAATACCACAATCAATGTTAGAGAATTAAAAAAATATATAATGGAAGCCAGCCCCTAATTCTAAGAAAGAAGGGAAGAGATAAGCATGCTTAAGGGATTTAGGACAAAGGCCCACTTAAAAAGTGTTGCTTGAAAGAAAACCATCGCTTTCTAACCATCACTGGCTTTACATTACAAAATAAAGTCAGCTTGCTGTTGCTTTATATACACTTTAACCAGCACATTTTAAAAACAGGGGAACTTGTTTTGATTTTTGAGAATTGAAATTCATTATAAACAATTTTAAAATCTGCTTTGATATTCAGGTTTTTAGACATTTTAGATATTCTGGCAAATGGGTATTTAAAAAACTAGCTAATAGAATCCCACACAACTATCAAGCACCATTATGTAGATATTTCTAAAAGTTAGAATCAGAATAATTCAAATTCTAAACATGTTTATGTCCAGGACCGAATACACACAATACACAAGTTTACTATAAGCTTCTGGATTAAAAATAAAACAGAAACTGAATTTTTAAGGCATATTTTAAAACACTTGAAATTTTTGGCTTACTTATTCTTTCATATTTGTTTTAAAATTCATACCATTTTGTCTGCTATGTCCTATTCTTTTATATCCGTTTAAGTGTTTGATTCTCTTTATCCTTGTTTTTTCTACCATGTATTCCATTTGTGTCTCAAGTTCTCTTACTGCCAGTTAGGGATTTGTCTGTATATCTTATTCATCTTCTAATGTTCATTTCTCAGTTCATGTCCTCTCTCTCTCAGGCTCTCCATTTCTGTGACTTTTTTCACATTTCTTTCTGTAATCCATTTTCCTTCCTCTCACCTTTCTTGCTGCACTGCAGATGCAGCAGCTCAAAACTCAATGCTTTTAATGTCATCTGAAGACTGGAACTGCAGTGGTAGTATGAAGTTTCGTTTTACTTCAGCAGCAGCTCTTGCCTGTTTAGAAGGCATCTTGCAAGGAGTGTTTTGCCTTAACAGTTGAAGAATGTTCTTGGCTACCAACCAAAAACCCTACTGCTAGATTTATAAGTGTAATGTACTCATTTTGAAAATAGGCATATGAAGGAGAGTGATCAAAATTTTTGCTAAAATGTAACTTTATTCCATTTACTATTTCCAGACAGTTTTCCTAGATGACTCTTGGTAACAGTTTTCCCCACATACACAGGAAAGACTTGCATTACAAAAAACATAAATTAACACTTAATGTAGCGCAGCCTCCTTAACAGTTAGTTAATTTAAGGGTAATCCAGACTGCAATACCCTTCCTCACGCTGAACCGAGTACCTTGCACCATCAGTCGCACCAAATTCAGTGGGAATACTTGCGAAGTAAGAATATCATAATCTTACCCCCAAAATAAGGATGGAATTGGGTAAAGAAATAGAGACTAGGGAAAAAAAGACAAAGGGAGATCCTGGAAAGGTGAGAAACAATTCTATGAACTGCATTATGCGATGCTATGAGTTTATCATATTGCCAAAAAACTATATTCAAATGGTTACCCAACACATGCCCTTTTTGTAAAAGCACAGGGCCAAAAGCTAAGATTCTGAAAGCTGTTAATTTCAGAGAATAAGAATTTGAAACTTTTAAGATTTTCCCCCAGATGTTTCCCAGAGCTATACAATATGCAGAGTTAGTTGCACACTCTTCTGCTACAGTAAGAGTATTTGGTAGTTATTGCAAAATGAGATTTCTAGAGAAAAATGGTTTTTCGATAGAGTTCTTCAAAAGGTGAGCATATAGGTTTACCCTCTTCAACACAAATATGTTGTTTTTGTGATGCCTTACGAAGTTCTCGATCAGATACAAGATATTCAGAAATTCCTACTTACACAGTGCCCCGCTCACTATGCAATGTCTTCAAACTGTTACATACATGCCCAACCCTAATTCCCTCTGCCCTTTCACAACAAGAGGTCACTAGTTAAGACAGTTTCCCATACCGATCTGTAAGCCACTGGGTGGTCCATGGAGAAGATATCATTGCCTCTTTCTTGTTTCCAGATGCTTTTATGGGTGTCCAGACTAGGCTTGACAATCTGGTCAATTGAGCAGTCAAATAACATTAGCCAATCATCTATTTGATCAAGGTAAAATATTGTTATATAGTCCACCAAGAATGCCCCAATGTAGCAGGTGACCTAACCTTTTGACTGCACCATAGAGCCATTCTTCAGAACTTCATTTTATTGAGTTTCACATTTTTCAGCGTTAAAATAACTCACCTAAGTAACTTGTTTTTTTGTAATTAAGCATAAGAATTTAAAGCTAACCTTATTGGAAATCATACAGTATTCTTTTGGTACTGCTCTAATATGTCAAACGGTCAGATATTTTAAAGTGTTACCTTTGACAATATTTGACCAATTATTTTTGGACCAGTCAAATGCCCAACCTTAGATCAGACTATTTTTTGTCAAGAAGAGAAGGGAATCCTACAGAAGCAGCTGAAAAAAATAAAAGGCAGCTTAACTACTTATACAGAGAACAGGAACTGATGGTCAATGCCACAAGAAGAGCCCCATGAAGAGGAGAACAAAGCAGTCAGGCAATAGATCCACTGTAAGAGGGTCAAGTGGCAAGGCAACACATCCAGTAGAACAAAGAACAGAATGACAAGAAAGTCTGTGCAGGGGAAGGGAATTTAAAAAAAATAAAAATAAAAACAAAAACCATACAGGCAACAGAAGCATGTCCTCTTGCACAAGTGGCAGAGAAACTTGAACACTGAATAAGAGAAAAGAGTAACACTAGAAACTGGAGAGGGCAGATGAAGACTAAAAACAAGTTCTGCACCCTGGCCATTGCATTAGACACGCCTTACCACAAATACATGAAAAAATAATGGGAAAGTAAGCAACTGATCAAGTTGCCATAAAGTTATGCAGTTGCAAACAGACTAAGAGGTGATATATGAAACCTCCTCTATTAACATATGGTCCACAATATGAAGGAGCTTGAGAGCCCCCCCCCCCCCCCCAATTAGGAAAAAATGACATTTAAAAAAATAACTATACTTTTTGACCGTTTCCCAGTGAAAAAATAAAACAAGGTCTCAGTCAGCCTCATGTCATCTCTGTCACCCAACACATCTTCGGGTCACCGTGAATTAAATTTGAGCAAACTAAGGCCACTTTACTTCTGAATGAGTGCACTCACAGGGATTTAACATGCTGTTTTCAATTAACAGAAGGTGTGAATTTAAGTAAAACTAATAGCAAAAAAGGAAGAATAGAAAGATGGAAGATATGAGCACTCCACACACACACACACACACACAAGACACTGAACAACATTAATCAAGGAACCAAAGGACAGAAAAAAATCCTGAATTGCCTCTGCACTCATGCTAGGAGCTGGGGTAACAAACAAAAGAGTCTGGAATTGCTCATTTATGAGCACAAATTTCGCCTAGTTTGTAGTACTGAAATCTACTGGGATTATGTGCATGATTGGAATGTTAAAACAAATGGTTATAACATTTAAGAAGGATGGAGTGGGCAAAAGGAGAGGGGGAGTGGCGCTATGTCAAAGATAGCATTACCTATTTCTGAATCTCTGAACTCAGACGACAGTGATCTTGAATGCTTATGGATCAATGTCCTAAAAGATGGGGTATTAGTTGGTGTCTGGTACAGATCACCAAGTCACACTAGGTTCCTGGAGGCTGGTCATCCAGTTCCCTATTTATAATATTTAGGGGAGCAAAGGTACATGCTCACAAGGGACTTCAGTTTGATTGACATGCTAGAAGTCTCATGCTTCCCATACTAAAACATTCTTGGAATTTCTAAACATTACAGATGACAATTTCCTAACTCAAGATGTGTTGAAGCCAACACAGGGTAATTCTTTATTAGACCTTGTCTGAACAGATAAAGAGGAAGTGATTACAGAACTAAAATTAATGGTAGCTTCACAGTATAAGAGACCATAAATAAAAGTAAATAAATGTACAAGCAGAATAAAGTCCATACCAGTAATATATATCCACACTTGGTTCTTTAATAGGGCCAGTTTCACAAAGCTGAAAACAATTCTGAGCCAAATCAGCTGGAAGAATTTAATTAGAAAAATGAATAACTGGAAATAATTTAAGAACACCTTACTAGATGCCCAAAAAGCCACAACAAAAGAAAGCAGATTTAGTTAAAAAAAAACTAATCTGCTTTAGAGGGGAAGTGAAAGCATGCATATAGATATAGATAAAAAACAAGTGGGAAAAAGGGAAAGTGATAATGAATGAATATAAGGCAGAAGTTACAAATTGTAGTAAGCTGATATAGGAAGTCAAGGGACACAACGAAAAAATAAATAAATCTATGGCCAGCAGAGTTAAGGACAATAAGAAGGAGTTTTGTAAATATATTATGGACCATCAGGATTCTTTTTGTTCCTTACTAGCTGAAAGTGGTAGAATCATCAATAATAATGCAGAAAAGACAGGAAGTGTTCAATAAATATTTCTGTTCTGTATTTGAGGAAAAACAGATGATATAGTCTCATCATAAGGTGTATAACACTTTCCATTTCACTATCTCTCTGGAGGATGTCTACTAAAGTTAGATATTTTTACCTCAGCAGCTCCAGATAGCATTTTTTTAAACCTCTGGGATTCAAGTTAATTGGAGAGCTCACTGGATTTTTAATGCTGATTTTCCAATGTCTTGGAGCAATGAGGAAGTTCCAGAAGACTGGAAAGATGCTAATGTGTGCCAAATTTTTAAAAAGGGAAAATGAGATGACTTGGGAATTAAAGGCCTGCCAGTCTGACACTGATCCCAGGCAAAATAATGGAGTAGCTGATACAGAACTTGTTTAATAAATAAAGGTGGGTTAAGTAAGGTAATTAATGCAAAACTTCATGGGTTTATGGACAATAGACTCTGTTAAACTAACTTGATTTTTTTTTATGAGATTACAAGTTTAGTTGATGAAAGTAATGGTGTTGACACAGTATACTTTGACTTCTAACGCATTTCACTTGATACCACACAACACTTCAAATAAAAGACTAGAATGATATAAAATTGACCTGGCACATGTGAAGTGCATTAAAATTGGCTAATTGTAACTATAAACAGGGAATAGTCATGGATCAGTTGTATTTCCAGTCATGTCCAGCAGGGATTGGTTCTTGGCCCTATGCTTAACATTTTTATCAATGACCTGAAGGAAAACAAAAATCACTGAAAGTTTGTTGATGACACAAAAATTTGGAAAGTGGTAAATAAAGAAGACAGGTCCTTGATTCAGAACAATTTAGATCACTTGATAAACTGGGCACAAGTAAACAATAAGCATTTTAATACAGCTAAATGTAAATATATACATCTAACAAAGAACGTAGGCCATGCTATACGATGGGGGTCTCTTTCCCAGGAAGCAGTGACTCAAAGATTTGGGGGTTGTCACAGTGGATAACCAATGGAACATGAGCTTCTAGAGTGATGCTGTGCCTAAATAAACTAATGTGATTCTGGGATGCATAAACAGAGGAATCTCGAGCAGGAGCAGAGATCATTTTATCTTTGTATTTGGCACTGGTGCATCTGCTGCTGGAATACAGTGTCCTGTTCTGATGTCCACACTTCAAGAAGAATGTTGATAAATTGGAGAGGTTTCAGAGAAGAGCCATGAGAATAATTAAAAGACTAGAAAACATGCCTTATATTGATAGACTCAAAGAGCTCAATCTATTTACCTTAGAAGGTTAAGAGGTAACCTGGTTACAGTCTATAGTATCGTGGGGAACAAATATTTAATAATGGGCTCTCCAATCTAGCTGAGAAAGGTATAACATTATCTAATGGCTGGAAGTTGAAGCAAGACAAATTCAGACTGGAAGTAAGGTGTAATTTGCCACTGGGACAATTTACTAAAGGTCATGGTGGATTCTCCATCATTGACAATCTTTTTTCTAATAGATATGCTCTCGGAATTATTTTGCGGAAACTATGGCCTGTGTTATACATGAGATCAGACTACACAACAACAATGGTCCTTTTGGACTTGTAATCAATAAATTTGGCTTTACTGTCCTAAATGTGCCAATATAGACACACCTTAAAATATATGTCATCATGCCACCTAAGCCAGTGATTGAATAGGAGACCTCCAAAGAAAGTGGTACGAGCAATTCAGCAGCTAAGAAGATAACCCAGCAGGGTTAAAAAGCACGTGCAAGGAGAGAGGCTCTAATTCAGACCAAATATAGAAAAGTTATTGTTTGTTATAAAAAGCTTTCATAGCCCTCTTTGCAAGAGCAGAGGTGTTCACCATGCTGTTTCAGCCAAATCCCAATTTGGTTATTATATTAGCTTCAGTCTGAAAGTTTATTCTTCACTTTGCCTCCTAGACTGCTGCATGGTGTTGCTGGTACCAAATGAGGTATGTTCCAATCCAGGGGCAGCTAAATATTTCACTTGTGGAGAAATGATTTCTTAATGGAGGCAAGTGTTGCCAAAACAGCTCAGTAAAAATATATACTTTAATAGAATATTTAACTTTTATCTTAATTTTTGCACTCATTTTATTACCACCAATTCTATTACTTGTTTACATTAACATCCATACTATTCTAGCACTTTCCAAAGAGCTCTCAATTTAAAAGACAAAATCAAAGTAGAAACATGCAGCAAAACAACTTAAGTGATTAAGGAGGTATTAGGCTATATAGTAATCTAATTGGCTAGCACAATGCATTCCATTTTGTGAGTATAGCTTAGCCAACTCCTTCAATATAAGAATCACCTCAATATTTAAGGGAATACAAAATGTAGATGAATGCAAGTTAGATTTATTCAAAATGTCCTCTAAAATATATTTATTTAAGCACATCCCCTTCAGCATTTGCCACGTTGTTGTAGCTGTGACAGTCCCAGGGTATGAGACACACAAAGTGGGTGTGGTAATATATTTAATAGCCCAACTTCTGTTGGTGAGAGACAATGTTTCAAGCTTACACTGAAAAAGAGCTCTGAGTAAGCTTGAAAACTTGTCTCTGATCAACAGAAGTTGGTCCAATAAAAGATATTATCTCACCCACCTTGTCTCTAAATACGGTCTGCAATTCTTAGAGCAGCAGCAGCATCTAATAAAACCAGAAATTAAAACCGGGCTAGTCTCATTGTCCAAAACATATGCATTACAAGTTAATATTTCTAGTTTTAGCAATCTAAGCAGTTCAAGAATGCCAAACACTTTTTACTATTACTGTTGCGGCAGGTCCTTGAAATGGCTCCTATTGAGCCCATTTACAGGTTTATCTTAAAAATTTTACTCGAGGGCATTCGGCGCAAAAAATAAAAATTCTGCACACAATATTTTTAAAATATGCAAAATTCTGCAAGTTTCATTTTTCAATAAATAAATGCACAGGCTCCAGCATGGCAGTGGTGAGCACAGGCCACTGGCTAGCACAGGCCACTGGCTGCACGAAGGCAGTCCCTCTCAGCCCCCAGACATGGATACAGTGGTGAGGCTGCAGCCGATCCTGACGCAGCACAAGGCTTGGGCTTGCCCCAGAAATAGCCTGGGGCCCTGCCCCTCTCCACATGGTGCGGGGCAGGCAAGCTCAACCATGCAGGATCCAAGTGTGGATGGTCTCAGCGTGGGGGGGATCCAGGTGTGGGGTGAGAGAATTCTGTGTGGGACAATCTGGGTGCAGGCAGCTCAGTGGGGGTAGGGTGACCAGACTGCAAGTGTGAAAAATTGGGACAGGGGTGGGGGGGTAACAGGAGCCTATATAAGAAAAATACCCAAAAATTGGGACCATCCCTATAAAATCGGGACATCTGGTCACCCTAGTGGGGGGGGGGGGGGGGGCAGAAGAGATCTGTCTGCATAGAGGCTTGTTGGGAGGGTTGCAGGGGCAACTGGACTCCACAGGGGCTTCCAGGTGAAGGTGGTTGGGGCTCAGCGGAGGGTCTGGGAGTGGGGGTATCAGCAGGGATGGTTGTGGAAGCAGAGCTTGGTGGGGTGGAAGTCTGGGTGCAGCTAGTTGAGGGTCAGTGGCATGAGAATCTGGATGTGAGGGCTCAGGGTGGTATGGGGTGGGGCATCAGGGTTGGGGGTTTGATTGCAGGAAGCTCAGTAGGGGGTGGTCTGGGTGCAAGGGGGGGGTTCTGGATTACCAGGTGAGGCTTGGCAGAGGTGTCTGGGTATGGGAGGTCTGGATGCATGCAGGGTTGGGTGGATGGGGGAGCAGTTCCCTGTACCAAGACCCCCTCCTCCCACAGGTGAGGAGAGATGGGGGCAGGAAACAGGGGAGGATGCTGAGCTTTCTGCAGCTGGGGGTTTCTGGGAGTAGGTCACAGCCCCAGCAACTCCTCACAGGGGAAGAGGAAGTCCCATCCTCTCCTGCCTCCAGCCCAGCCGGGACTAGCAGCTGATGCTAGCTCAGAGTAGGAGCACCTGGCTGGGGTGTCTCCAGCCCCGTGGTGATTTACCTCTCCACTGGCTGCTCTGGGGGTCCGAAACCATGTGCCTGCACTGCTAAGGAGTGGTGTGTGAGTGCTCTTGCACCTTCCCTTTGCTTCCCTGTCAGAATTTTTTTTTTCCTGCGGGGAAGCAAAAAAAAATCTGCATGGGACGTGAACTCTGCGCACATACATTGGTGCAGAATTCCCCCAGGAGTTTAAAAAGATTAATCATGGCCAGAAGTTACATAGAAATACCATCTTTTTGCAGAGTTACCATTTATTACTCAAATGACTGAATACATAAGTGCAAATTTTTATTATTTTAAAGTCACTTTTAGCCCAGCAGCACCTACACAGCAGTAAAAAGAACAGGAGTACTTGTGGCACCTTAGAGACTAACAAATTTATTAGAGCATAAGCTTTCGTGGACTACAGCCCACTTCTTCGGATGCATATAGAGTGGAATAAATATTGAGGAGATATATACACACACACACACACATACAGAGAGCATAAAGAGTTTATGCTCTCTGTATGTGTGTATTATATATATATATATATATATATATATATATATATCCCCATCCTCAATATTTATTCCACTCTATATGCATCCGAAGAAGTGGGCTGTAGTCCACGAAAGCTTATGCTCTAATAAATTTGTTAGTCTCTAAGGTGCCACAAGTACTCCTGTTCTTTTTGCGGATACAGACTAACACTGCTGCTACTCTGAAACCTACACAGCAATAATAGGTGATATCTTGGCAAACACGGTCTTTGATCCAAGCTATCATCCATAGGGTTGTCAGGCCTAACTAAGGGCAGAATTTGGTCTACCGAAGTCTATTTTTTGTGGTAACAGAGAAAGCAGAGAAAGACCATTCTGCTTTTAAAAACCTACATTAAATTTGCAGGACTGGCAATTCAGACATATAATCTTTTAACTTGTAAACTGAATGAAACTGAAGTCAGAGAAACAGTCACCATGGAACCTAACTATGCCACACCTACACTATTTTCAGAGCTGAACTGCAATTTAAATATCTTTGCAAAGAAAGCAAAATACTCAACAGAACACCAAATGGCTAAACCCGCAATGACTTAGTAACAAAACTCAACTACACACGGTTCATCCTGAGGGCTATTTATTGCTTACCTCTGCCAAAACCTGGGTACATCAGCTCCAGCAGTGGCTTTGATTATGTATAAATGCTGCTGTTGCTTAAATTACAGCGCCATTTCAGCAAAATGCCAGAGCGAGACCAAACAGCGGCCCCTTCAGCCCCCGAGAATACTGGAGCCAGCTCAGCTCTGCCTCGCGGGGAGGCGCCACCCTCAGAGACCGAGTCCGCTTTCAGAGCGACCCCAAAGGAACGGAGCGAATAGGGAGTCCGGATGCTGCCGGCCCTTTGCTTCCCCTTAGTTCTCCCTGCCGGTGCCGGCCGAGCGGTCAGGCACAGCACTACCCGCAGCAGGCTCCGGGCAGCGACCGGACCGGCGTCTGCGCCGCGAGACCTGCTCCCGCTTTCCCCATCTCGCCAGGCAGCTCGCCGGCCGGGAGCCGGGCAAGTCCGCGCGCAGCGGGGCGCTCGTGTCATGGCGCAACGTTGCCCCGGGGGGCGCGGCGGCGAACCAAGCCCAGCGGGCCGAGAGGAACAGGCCGGGTAGGCGCCAGAGGGCCGGCCAGGTGTCGCTCCCAGCAGGGAGCCTCCCCCGGCAGCACAAAGGAGCCCGGCTGGCGGCACGGACCGGGGAGACCGGGGCACAGGGGTGGCGGAGAGGACCAGGGGCGCCCGAACCCCCCCCCCTACCTACCGCCGGCTGGGGTCACATCCGTCTCCTTGTTCCCGGGCCTGGCCAAGACGCGCCCCGCCGCTCCGGCCCAGGCGGGTTCCCGACACCGGCAGCAGCGCGTTAAAAACTCCACCCACTTCCACCTCAACCACTACCGCCGCCACCACCCTCTTCTGTTGGGGGGAAAATGCGCCACCAGGGCTTCACTGCGCAGGCGCTAGGCCCTCCCACTTGTTTTAATTAGCACTCGATTCGTCCCACCCCCTGGCGGCCCCTCATGCGCGATGCATCATGGGATATGTGGTTCGGGTGTGAAGCTCAGCTCCTTCATAGGCGCAGAAGAGCGGCGAGGGAAAGAACCGCGTTACCCATGAGCCTCTGCGGCGCCGAGTCTCTGTTTCCATAGAATTGGTGGAAAAATGACGTTAGTGTTTCCGATATGGGGGCCAATGGTGCAGGGAGACGGGTGGGCCTTACCGGTTCCGGACCAATAGAGAAAGTGCAGGGCGGGGAGAGGGCGGGTCTCTATCCGTCAGTCACTTTGTGAGGTGGGGGGAGGGGAGTGAGAGGCTCCGAACGGAGCAGCCACCGCCAGCGCCGGGTCCGGGCAGGGGGGATCGGCCCCATCATACGCAGCGCGGAGCTGCAGCCGTCGCCAGAGCCCTTGCTGGGGGATTGATCCGGGGCCAGCACCAACCCAACGGGTCCGGAGCCGGGAGGAGGCTTCGTCCACCATCTCCTCCCGGGTCAGGGAGAGCCGCGGGCGGGCGGGCGCCGCGGAACAAAGGTAACAGCGACAGCAGGAGAAAGAGCCGCCCCGGCCCCGCCGCCAGCGGGTGAGGGAGCGGGGCGTTCGCTGCTTGTGGCCGTTCCCAGGCGGGAGCGGGGTTGTTTTTGTCCTGGCGAGACTGCGGCGGGACTCGCTGATTTCCCCCCCGTCGCCCCCCGCGCGTGAGGTGGGGGGTGGTGAGGGGCTGGAGTCGCTGCGGGGCGGCGAGGAGCCCTACGGGGGCTGCCTCATTACTGCCTCTGCTGATCGGGTCCGGCCCGCTGCGCTGGGCAGTTGCGGCTGTTGCTGTTAAAACTCCTGTCGCGGAGTCAGCGCTTTCTTTTATGGGGGTGGGAGAAGCTGCCGCCTCTGTCGGGATCCACAGAGCCGCAGCCCCTCCAACGGGGAGAGCTGCCACCCAACCCCCCTCCTCTTCCTCATACAATGGAGGAGCAGCGGCCCCTTCCCCCCCCCCCTCCGCCGCAGCAAAGTGGGGGGGTTTCCAGGGATCAGACATCGCCGCCCCCCTCCAGCCCGCAGGTCTCTGGGGAGAGGATTGAGAGCCCCGGCCCCTGTGAGCTGGGCGCGGAGCGGGGACTCTCCTGGAGCAGCCGGAGAGGCTGGGGGTGGGTTGTTGTTGTGGCAAGTTTCTCCTCCTCTGACAGAAATGGCGTCAATGGCAGCGAGTGAAGGGGAAGCCGAGCCGCGGTGTGTGGGGGCTGGAGGGAAAGCAGTGGCCGAGCGGGGGGAGGGGGGACTGAATGGGGCGATATCGCAAATGGAGGGTGGCGAGATCTGGGAGAAGGGGGTTGACCAGGATCCCGGCGGCTCCCCCGCCTGTTCCCCCCGCGCTCCGGTGCAAACGGCTGGTGCGGTGGCTCAGTGCTTTGTTTTAATTCCAGGTCCAGCCTCGGCCGCTCAGCCCCGATCGGGGGCTTTTTTCCGCAGCCTGAGCTCATCATGAAGGTAAAACCCTCGTCTCTCTGTCTGGGAAGGGATGGGGAGAGGGTTGCATGAGGGAATGGTGCCCGATTTGTCCCGGCCCCGCTCCCCGGTGCGAGGCTCGGCGCTGATGCGGATCTAGGCTGCTTCGCCCCACTGCCGTGGTGGTGCCTTAGATGCCTTTGGTGTTTGCTGTGCAGGTTTGGCTCCGCCAGGTTTTGCTGAGGGACTGTGTAAGTTCACTGCGAGCAGGTCGTTCCCTTTCCGAAACCACCGTTCGTGGGGGAATAAGGACATGGCTGCCGGGCCAAGCTTGACGAAGGAATAGGGGACAATCACTCCGCTTCGGAAAGTAACATTGCAGAGGAACTATCAGCATTAATTGAGGTTAAATGATGGATTTACTTTCTGTGCCTTAACGGGAGTTCTGTAGAATTAATAATCGTGAGCTGAGGAGATGGTGTCTGTATAGAGGATGCTCTGCAGTGAAGGTAGTGCTGTAGGATGCAGAATGATTTTCAAACAGCTTTTTAGTTTCCTTTTTAGTGCTGTGTGCAGTATCCACATACACCATTGTCAGTCAGAGGCATTTGTAGACCATTGATACTTGGTATATTAGGCAAGCCTGATTGAAGTGATTGTTCCACTCGATATAGATGTTTTTGTGAAGAATCTTCCATTTCATTAGTAGATTTATCAAGTGTGATTATCAGCCTTTACCCTGATTTACTCTTGGTGAATACAGTGTCTTGTCTTAAATACTGTTATTTGTATTACAATAGCACCCAGAGTTCTTAATCAGGATCATGCCCCCATTGTACTGCATTAAATCTGGCTTCTAAGTTTTATAAAACTTATCAACTACATTTGTTGTATAACTGCAGAACATTTTTTGGAATATATGTACAGCCTGTCAGCTTTATTATTCGTTGCTAAATACAGTAATCTCCTGCTAGAGTCAAACTTCTTTGGGGTTCTGTATATGTGTGCCCATGTGTATATTATATCAAATGTATATACAACATTGTATTCAGGAAACACTAGAAATAGCAGAGGATACAAACAGTTCTATTTCACGGGATTCAGTATGGGATTCTAAGCACAGTAAAGTACGTAAGGTTCAGTACATTCCCTTTTGGTTACTAATGAAAGAGACATAAAATGTACAGTTTTAACTATTATTCCCTATGTCTTTTCTTTAATGGGGGAGTAACTTAGTGAGGTCTGAAGTAGTCGCCAATATTTGTATTTCATTAATAAGTTGCATCTAGTAAGAAATAAAAACTATGGTTAAATGTTTACAGCAGCTTTATATGGAAGTTCCCAAATTGTGGTCCATGGCTTGCTCATCTGTGGAGTGTTGGCTAAATACATGGTCCTCTTTCTACTCGTGTCCATGTTGGGCGATGGAACGGATAGGAGCAGGAGATGAAATCTAGAGTGGGGGTTCTCAACCATTTTCTTTCTGAGGCCCCCCACAGCATGTTATTAAAAACCCCATGGCCCACCTGTACCATAACAACTATTTTTCTGCATATCCTGTAAAAGCCAGGGCCGGCATTAGGGAGTAGCAAGCAGGGCCCCACACCACAGGTGACCCCACAAAGCAAAGTTGCTCAGGCTTCGGCTTCACCCCAGCTGACCGATCTTGGGCCTCGAGCTTCAGCTTTCTGCCCTGGGCCCCACCAAGTCTAACACTGGCCCTGCTTGGCAGACTCCCTGAAACCTGCGTGCGGACCTCCAGTGGGCCCTGGACCCCTGGTTGAGAACAGCTTATCTAGAGTAAATGGAGACAGAGTGGTGAACTTTTTTTTCCAAAAGGATCTAAAGGCAGCTAAATATATAGAAGTACTTTTCTAATACTACTTTTCCATGTAAACAAATGCGTAATTACCATGGAGATACTGTTGTTCAGATACTGTGGTTAAAGGATACATATAAGGGCCTACGTATACAACTGTGGGGGTGAGGACCACAAATGGGAGGGGAAAGTGTGCTATATAGCACAGCATGAAAACCCCTCTTTTAGCTCAATTGAATAAGTAGCAAAAGGCTTAAATCTTAAATATCAGACACAAAAGCCTGTTATAGATCCATATTTTAGACAGTATTTTAACAAAAGCTAGAAGTTTCTTTAGTTATAAATAAGATTCAGACTGCCATTGATACAAGAAGTTTGATTTTTTAGTATGATTTTAAAACATGTTTTGTGATTTCTTCATGATGAGATCTGAACTTCTATGTGGTGAAGATGAGCAAACCGACTGTCTGGAATTTCGCTTTAAAATTAATTTGGGATTTAAATTGGAAGATGTAACTCTAAAAAGGAGCTTCACTGTAACTAACAGCACAAAAATAAAATAAAATTTTAGCTGGTTTTAAGCTTCCAGAGAGTAATACAGCATGTCTCATGCTAAATAAATGTATATCAGTTTACAATCTTGTGAGTTAGTTTGCATATCCATAAGGATATTGCGAGGATACAAGTTTGTCTAATCAGAAGTAATAGAAGAGAGTGAACAGGGAATTCTTTTTTTCTATTCACCTACATCACAGAGTAACTGAATGACTGATAAAACAGAGTAGGATGGTGCTTAAAAAACATGACTGATTTTGTTTATAAACTACTGGAAGAGTGTAATGATGGACATTTTTGCATTTAGAGGATTGAACTCTAAAGACCCAGTTTTACAATGAGCCTGCCCATATTGTGCTGCTCATTGCAGGATTGGGGCCTAAGCCTTGATTATTGATTTAGTGATCTTTCCTTCAGATGAAGGAGTCAGTGTATTTTGTGGATAGGGCATTAATTTGGGAGTCTGGAGATCTGTTCTAGCCCATCTCTGCCACTGGCTCTTTTTGTGTGAACAGTTCAGCTTTACTATGCCATATCCTTCCCATCTGTGTAACGAAAATAGGATATTTACTCTTCTTTGTAAAGCTCCATGGAGGAAGAATGCTATATAAGAACTAAGTAGTAGTATTAAAGTAGTATTAAGTTCACTTAACATGCTTAGTTATGGCTTGGAACTGTGAGGGGAACAATGGTGATATTGTCTCCCAACACAAGGTTTCTCATCCTTTTTTGAATCACTCCCCACCTTAGCATTTTTTTAACATGGACCTGTCCCCACATCCAGGAGATCACAGGCACCAGTTTAGATTTCAATAGGAGGGACAACTTTCAGCTGGGGTCCAGGGGCCACTTAAGCCCTGGATGCTCTTGGATATTTTTTTAAGATAAATATGTTAAGATCAGTCTATTTCAGAAGCATTGTTGTGATTATTTCCTATACTACCCAGCAGTGCCCCCCAAAGTCATTCCCCCAAATCACCTGACAGGGCCCTCCCACCCCATGCTCCTCCCAGATTACCTAGCAGCGCTCACCCCCCTACTCCTTGTAACCCCACCTGGCAGTGCCCCTACCCACTGTATTGCCCCAGCTTTAAATGACCTGGCAGCGCCCTCACTTGGTATCTTCCCTTCCCCTTCCCTCAATCACAAATCCATCCTACAGCGAGAGTGGAGGGGTGGGGGCGGGGGGGGGCACGTGGAGAGGATTCTGCTGGAGGGAGGAGTTCCCACTCCACATACTGCTCCTCTAGGTGTTCCTGCTCCCCAGGGTCAGTACTCTCTACCACAGGTTGGAGTTCTGCAGGTGGAGTCCCCTCCCATCTAGAGCTGCAGTGACTGATAGCACCACAGGCCAGTCATGGCTCTCCTGTAAAAGTTGGGTTCTGTGAAGCAATCCTAGGGTCCATTCAAAGCACCAACTGCAGCCTATCCTCCATGCTCAAATCAGCTGGCCATTTGGCCCGCCTGTGCCTCCCCCCCCAGCCTCCTTGCCTTCTCCTAATGTGTGTACCACCTCTTATAGTCAGTGATAGCAATGTATTCCCCACAACAGCACATCTAGATCCAAAGAAATTAATCCCTTTGTATACTAATACGTAATACCTCAGCCTACCAAGAGTGCTATGTACATAAGCTGCAAAGATGAAAAAACATTACAGTTTTGTTTATATAAATGTTGGAATAAAACCAAACTGGATGTTCTACTAGGTAAACAAAGCTTTTCTCTCTTGTTATCACATACTGGCCTAAACTAGAGAAAGGCTAGAGTGGTGTGTGAATTGCTATAGCAATTTCTGAGTTCTAATTGGGATTTTCTTAATCACACTGCATGCCTTGCACATGACTCTTAGCAAAATTAGAGTGTTTCAGATGGTTAAAGAATCTTGGATTGCCAGCAGGTACCTTTTTACGAAGTAATTATGTTCCAACAACTAGTTTTATATAACACAATTGTTGAAAAGCAGTCTATAAGCTTTCTATCTTAAAAATTTTTAAAGTCGGGATTAACCTACAAAAAAGACCTACAACATGAGGTGTACTTTTTTTTGTTTTTTTAATCTAAAGGTTAGGGCTGTAGATATTTAATTGGAACTTAAGCACTATAGTTAGATATTTAAAAAGTGTTTCTGAAAGTATTTTCCTTTACCTTTTGTTAGTGAGAGCACTTAATATAAAATTTCTCACTGTGGCTTGGAAATGTACTTGATGCTGACTAGCTGTATGATAACAGAAGTAGTCAATATTGTAGAAACTTAGAGTTGCACTGTGAATCAAGTACAGTAGAACCTCATTTATGTGACCCTCCTTTATCCAACTCTCTGTATTAACCAAACAACCAGCAACACAGGTCCAGAAGCAGATGATCTCTCCTATGGCCACTAGACGGTGCTGCAGCCTTGCATTGTCCCATTCTCCGGATTATCCGAATTTTTGATTATCCGATCTGGCCCTGGTCCCAGTTAGATTGGATAAATGGGGTTTTGCTGTGTGTGTCTGGTTAGATCTAATGTGGTTGTAACAAAAGAAAATGTTGAAAAATGCCTATTTAAATGTTAGTATATCCTTGACCTTTAAAACTGGAGCTTTAATATGCCAAGCCTAAATTACAGTTTTACATAATTGTAGATATATTTGTATTCCATAGCCTCAGGTGTTGTGGGGTGCTCATTCAAAACTGACAAAGCTGTGCGACAGGAAGAATGTGTTTTTTAAACATCTTCATTTTAAATTTACATATTGGTTTCAACAACAGTCATTTCACAGTGACCTATCTAGCTCTCCTACAGAGGTCACTGGTGCATGCTTATGCTACGACTATGCTGCCAAAAGCCAGTCTGCTACTCCAGTCCATTGTGTTATGTCCCTATTTCCAAAGTGAAATATGTCTTCTAAACTTTTAGTAACTAATTTCCATCCTGCAGCACAAGTCAGCTGAAAGTCAACTGCTCTCATGCTACAGTCTGGAAACTAGTTAAGGAATTTAGTGACCTTTAATTTTCTAGTCAGCTCTGTGGGCGGCAGCAGAAGTGCTGGGGTGGCACAGGAACACTACTAGTTGGGGACTGCTCGCGTGAAGAAGTGGGAGAACAGGTAAGACTTGTGGTGTATTTTTCTCCAGAATTGTTTTTTTGGTTTGCAAGAAACCACTCCTTTTAGAAGAAATGCTCCCTTTATGCTCCTTACTAACCAATCTCTGGTCACTTTTCAATTTCCTCGTGCTTACATAATTACGCAGAAAGAAAAGCAAACACTGCTTTACAGAACATGTCTGAATATCTTAGACTGGATAGAATTTGACTTCTTTCATAGCTGAAATGTCAGCCACCTTATATCATACAACAAGTGTATAATTTGAAAATCCATGTCTTTAATATTTAATCATTTAGTAGAAACTGAGATACAGGAGCGCCAAGGTAACCTAGGCTAGCTTGGGCGGTGGCGGGGGGAGAGGTCTGCTTTAACTGAGGAAAGTTTGTTACTATCACAGATCAGGGCAAATGCTTCTGTATTTTCCCTCAGTGGTCCAGCAAGGACACCCATTCTCAGAGTTCAGCTCCCCAGCAGTTGCCTTCCTTGGGCAGAGACTGGCATCTTTTTCCTTTCTGACTGGGGAATTTCCAGGCTGCACAAATCCCTGCCTTCACTGTGTTATTCCCAGCCGAGACAGGCTGTCCACGCACGCCTGCTTGCTTTAGAGAGGTTTACAGGTGTAATTGCTGCAGTTGTAACTACCAGTCACCACTTCTTATGCAAACCTATTTTAGTCTGAAGATAAAAAAGCACTGCAAAGAAAACATATTACAGCCAATAAAAGAACCTACACATGTGCTAATAAGCTTACTTTTATCCTAACATGGATTCTGGCAGGAGCAGTCCTTCAACCCCCCCCCACCCTTGTGGTTACCAATTTGTGACAGCGTCAGCTGAGAACAAGCCCCCAGTCTTACAAAATCTCAGTAGGCCCAGTCCCTCCAACTCTACTCTAAGGATTGGGGTGCTCCGTGGACCAGGGTTCTGTCCATTTACTGGATCAGGAGAAGGCCCTGAGTCAGTTTAAAACCAGGGTATTCACCCAAAAACCCTATCTTTGTTTGTTGGTCCCTGGAGAATCTAGTTTGAATTAGGGTATTTATGTAGCTTTTCCAAGGCGTGGCTTCAAAGGGCTGATAAGGGAGGAAGCACATTAGCATCCCCTCCCTACTAGAGAAGGTGCATACAATACTATAATAACATGTACACAGTTGCATTTTTAATACAATGTACCCCAAATTTATTAACCCTAATTCAGTAAGGTTTAATTTAATTCAGTAAACATTATAAATATTATAGGATGTTGTCAATCTGTTGCAATTAGCAGTATATGAGTCTAGGAAGAAAGTAGATTAGTTTTCGTTTGCTCTCAGTCTTGGTATCAGATATATTTGGATCAGTATTTTTACATGCAGGGTAACTAGTGTACAGAAGATACTACCTAATGTAATAATAGAAGCTGCAACACTAAATATATGATGCTTATGCTCAGTAAAACATTTTTAACTGGACAATCAGTAGCTTTTATAATCTGAGAATATGATTGCTGTATATATTGCTGTATTTGTGTGTGGTGTAGAACTGTGCAAAATGTTGTGTGCTACATTTGTACATTTTAAAAAGATATGAATTTTTTGCACTATATTTTAAAGCCATAGAGAAGAAAATGTGAATTATTATGCAATGTACTGGTAGCACCACAGAATACATATAGCTAATGTTTTACAGTTAAACGAGACAACCTTTACAAGGTTCAGACTTCAAAAAGCTGTGTGGCCTTTTTGTGGGAAGATGGGGGGCAAGTCTATTGGTCTTCCCACAAATTGCTTATTAAGTGTCTTTACTGAAAACTTAGGCATTTTCTACACTACACAGTTTGGTCGGCAAAAGGGAACTTTGCCGACAAAATAGTGGAGGTGCACACATTAAAAAGCTACTTGTGATGGCAAAACAAAACCACCTCAACAAGAGGCATAAAGCTTTTTGTGGCAAAGTTAAAGCGACAAAGTGTCCGTGTAGATGCTGCTGTTTGTTATGTCGCCATAACTGCCTCCCCCAGTATCCCAAAATGCTGTTCACCACTCTGCTCACTGTTTTGAACTTGGCTGCCCTGCCTCTCCCCTTTCAAACTCCTGGAAGCTTTGACATTCCTCAGCCTGGAGAGCTCACAGAGCTGCTGGGGAAGCTGCTCCCAGCAGCTGAGAAGGCGGTGGGAGGAAATCACAGAACCATAGGTAGGCAGACATAGCGGTCTGCTGCAGGGCGGGGAGAGACTGTTGTGCTATACAAAGCTGGGGACTGATGTGGAGGGGTGTCCCCCTCCCCCAGGATTGGTTGTTCAGGCTGCTGTCTGAACTTAGAGACAGCTTGCCAACACACTCTCCCACAACACACACACTTCCTCAACATACACTCTGTCTCTGTCACATACACCGCCCCCACCCCGACACACACACACTCCCTGTCACACGCTGTTTCCCCCTCCCCCCTCCAAACTTCAGTTGAAAAGCAACTGGCAATCTAGTAGGATGCCCATGGAACTATGGGATTGAGAAACCTGCATCATTGTGATGCTGTACCTGCCCCATGAGGCATTGCAAACCCCTCCCAAAGCACTCTGCGGCCACTTGCACAGTGGGATAAATACTGTGTCAGTGCAAGAGATGCTAGCGTGGATGCGCTCTGCCAACACAAGGAGCATAGTGTGGATGTGCAACAGCGGTTTAATTAAAGTAGCATAACTTTTGTTGACAAAACTTGGTAGTTTAGACAAGGCCTTACTATTGTGCACGTTTTCCACATATACCTGAGTTTTCTTATTCAACTGCAGCTTGAAAGTACACAGCATTTTGGACTCTTTTTATACAGTTGACTGAATGAGTATTTTAATGCCATGCATGTGAGAGACAAGTATTTTAATAATGAAAATTTAGAATTTAAACTTGTGTGGAGCCTTTCAGCCTCTACAGTCCCCAGTTCTGTATTGACCAAAAGTTTGTGGAAATATGATGGTGGTTCCTCTTAAGTTTCATCCATCATAATTGGCAATCTAGCAATTTTTAGAGGAAAGCAAAAGTCAGAATAAGCATATACTTTGAACTACTCATCTCCAGGGCAGTGGTGAAGAATATAGACAAGTTACAGTTCATGAGCTTGCACTTCTGCTGCTCGTGTTGCCTGTGTATCTGAGTAAAACATGCTTCTCTTATGCTTTTCCATTTAGCCTTTTGAATGCTAGGCAGCTATTTCTGTGGGTACACTTGCAGTTGTGCTGTCCTCTGGGTACCTCTTTCTCAGTGCCTAGTACAACTCAGAAACAGTGGCTTCTGAGAGTTTTCCGAAGGCCTCGGGAGAGCCAAGGGAAATTGTTTAGTACCATCCTAATAAGAAATCTTACTTAGTGCACTGTAACTGATCTAAAATATTTAGAAACATGACTAAACTGGCCTTCCCATATTGCTAAATGTGGAGGATTGGGAGGTAGCTAGATGGGATGATGACTGCAGGGCTTCCAGTACAAAAAAGGTTGAGAACCACTGTACTACCCTAACTTGCACAGAGAGTAGCATTTCTTGATAAGAGGTTCTCTCCCCCCCCCACACACACACACACACACACCGCCAGACTGAACTCCTGTGTGCTCTTGTCCTTCACGCTGGCCTCAATTCTGAGTAAATGTTCAGCAGTCACTCCCTGCTCAGCAAGAAGTGTTTTGCTGGAGCTTTGGAAAAGTAGCTATGAGGTAGTCACAGTGAGGTGTAGTGGAGTGTTTCTGCAGAAAGCTAGAGATAGTGGCAGATCAATTCATAGTTAACAATGCAACTGCTGAGCACCAGCCACTGCCCAAGTGAATGCACGTGGACTGTACTTGCAGATGGAATATTATCTCTGAGTTCCAACCACATTTTATCAATTTCTGCTTACTTTGCCTTTTAAGCAGGAGCTGATTCATGGGCTCAAATATTTTAGCCTGTGCAAAAATCTCAGACTTTTTATCAAGAGATTTAAATATTGATTGCATAGAGTAGATATTTATGCATACATTTACTGATTTCATGTAAGCCAATTATTTGTAGCAGGCAAGTACACTACAAATATACTTTTACAGTGAATTAGATCCTCTTTTGACCACAATATAAATTGCTGTCAGTGCTGGTGAAGCAAATGCGGTGTCCTTAAGAATATAACCCTAAATAGTACAGAATTATTTTATAATTGTGCTCTACACTAGTGGCATCTGTGTAATTATTTAACCAATAAGGCTTATGGGATTAAGACTGCTTGCAATTGAGGAAGTAATTTATTTTTTTTAACATATTTTATATATCCATGATTTCAGTTTAGTAAAAATACATAAGATTTATTTTTTTAAATCACCTTGTTTTAAAATGAACTAAACCCCTCCCCCCAGTAGAACTTGTTGCCCCACAATACATAAGATTACTCAATGTCAAATATTCACTTGGCTGTTCGGAGTGTTCGTCTAT
The DNA here is from genome assembly GCF_011386835.1 of Chrysemys picta bellii. Lineage (NCBI taxonomy): Eukaryota > Metazoa > Chordata > Testudines > Emydidae > Chrysemys > Chrysemys picta. The sequence continues at coordinate 133,775,761 of NC_088793.1, read as the reverse complement.
CAAACATTGCTTCTATTTTCTAGTGTAAAAAACAATGATTGAGAAACTTAAAATGTCCCAAATTAGGTGTCAATGTCCAGCCTCTGTTTATACATTTTATCTATTCAGTCTGTGTGCTAATAATAACAACAGTAATTAAAAAACAAAAATAAAAATCTTAAGTAGCCATAGCAGTCTTTATAGAAATGTGGAGGAGTGGTGACAGAACTGAACTTCGTTATACCTAATTCAGCACATGCCTAGGTTCTGCTCCATAGAAGCAGATTTTTGGGGGGTTCCATGCCTTACTCTGTAGCTGGATACTTTTACTATGACTTCAGCACATTCTTTCCTTTGCAGTTTTAATTTGAATGATATTGAATCCCATCTGCAAGTAGGATTGATCTCTGGAAGCTTTACAAGGAAATGTTTCAGTACCAAAGGAATTACAGCCTGCATCCTCTTCTGCATGCTAGTGTCTCTTTATTATAAAGTATGTGGGTACATCGGAATTGCCCAGTAAGGTCAGTGGTCCATCTAGCCTGGTATTCTGCTTCCTGGTAGTGACCAATACATGATGCTTTCAAGGACTGCAAAACCCCCTATCGTTTACTTAACTGACCAATCGTCCAATGCTCTAGCGTGGGTGAGAAGTTATGCTTTCAGGTGACTATTTTACATCCTGAAGTATAAAATTAATTACCTTCTTAAAACTTGTAGTTGTGCAAGCCTATTGATCATAAAATTTAGTCTCTAAAATCCCACCACACTAATAATGACTTTCCTGTAGTATTGTAAGAAAGATAGGGTATAAAACAAACCTTAGTTAAACATACTGCTTAACTGATTACTTGTACTATCTTTCTTAGGGTTCTTTGAATTTTGATGCTTAACTAAACAAAAGGACTCGATAAAATTATATTAAAATTTCATTTTATTAACTACCCTTAACAACATCAACTACTAACATAAGGCATAAGAAGGCAAAAATAGTATTGGGCTATGATTTTGCTAGCATAAACTAGAAAATTGATTCTGAAAACCTGGATGGTTATCGTATCAACCAAACAACACAACCACAATAGAAAATAACACTTTATAGTCAGCCGTTGTCCTGGGAAGGTGATTTTGTTCAGATATTAGATTGAGTCCCTCAGAATAGGGCCTCACTTGTGCCAGTTGGTTATTGACTCGGGTGTTGCTAACACAACAGAGGAAAAGCCAGCCATAGCTAAAACATAAGACAATTTGATCAATTACTTACATGCCAATTCACCAAGGTCTCCTTCCCAATTAATTTATAGTAGTCAACCCTTTTAACTTATTTCCCAATGAATTATATTAGCTCTAGGATCTGATTAAACACTCCTAACTATCCAACATAAGGACCTACATTTAAGACAAACTGTATAGACTAAGTGCAGTTCAAGAGACTTGCACACATGGTCTCATTTTATGCCTGTACACACCTAGAACTTGAAAGACAGCATGAAACCACAGTGTTTCACAGGCTTAGTTAACCTGTTACAAAAGAAGAATATACACTTACTCTGTGGCAATTTTTAAAGCAGATACAGAAGCATGTATGCTTCCTTACTTGTCAGATACCCAGTTTCAGGAAGTAGTCAAGTGACTGGTTTGGGACATGACACAAGAGAAAGTCTGTCTGTTACTTTTTGCCAGATTTTTGCTCAGCCATCAGCTTTCAACTGTTACAGGTCACAGCAGGAATTGAGACTACAAATGAAGGTGGAGCAAAGGATGGACACAATTACAGTCTTTTCCCAGTTTCCTAGCAGGCAACATAAATTCCTGTAAAAGAGAAAGAGATCGTTAAAGGTGCCTATCAGAGAAGATACTCCGTATCACCAGAAGGACGCCCAGCTGGCTGGCCCAGGACCTCCGTCTTCTCCTTTATAGGTGTCCTCAGTTTTCGGGAAGCAATGTGTTGAAGGAGGCAGGCCATTTTATTCCATTTCTTTTGGTGGTTCTTCTCAGAGATGCTGGTGTGGACAAATCAGAAGGTGTCCATACTTCTGCCAAAGATTCAAAATGAGAGGGGGAGGGATAGCTCAGTGGTATGAGCATTGACCTGCTAAATCTAGGGTTGTGAGTTCAATCCTTGAGGGGGCCACTTAGGGATCTGGAGCAAAATCAGTACTTGGTCCTCCTAGTGAAGGCAGGGGGCTGGACTTGATGACCTTTCAGGGTCCCTTCCAGTTCTATGAGATAGGTATGTCTCCATATCTTATATTTTATTTATTCAGAGTTGTCCTCTCACCATTCATTTGGGGAAGAAGGCATCATCTTTGAGTTCTTGCAACTAGGACTGGAGTTTTCCACTCTCTTGATGTAAAACATCTTGTCATACCAGCTTGCATAAGATAAATTAGGCTGTAGCTGATAGTACAGCCTATCTTGGGACGTACACCAAATACCAGCTGGTTTGATTCGGTCAGCAACTTACCTCTGCAAGTTGCTTTTCATGGGTCCTTTTGCAGTGCATCCCTTGGCCAACTTCACAGGCTATGTTTGCACAAGTTGTAGTTTCTCCATCATCACTCTGCTAGTTGCTGAAATGTTCAGTTTAAAGGTCATAGTTTATACAAAGTCCCTCCACATTCTTTGATGCTTTTTAGACTTGTTTTACTATGTAAAGTAAATATGTAAAGTCTCTTCGAGAATGACTGTTTTCCAGCAGGCTGGAACAGATGTATAAATCTTCCATTTCAGTTCTCCTTATTTTAAGAACAGTGATGGGACCTTTGTTTGTATGGCTGAGCTGTGTCTTATTGATCAAATAAACAATTACATATTCTGATTATTATTCTGTGATCAAGTGTCTGTATAAACACTGTTTGGTTACAGATGAATTTATTTATTGCCTTTTCAGCACGGGTGTATTTCACTAATTTGATAGCATAAGCATGTTTGATTGCAAATAGCCTTATTTCTTCACTTTATTGCTAAACTAAAATCACTATGAATGCAACCCTTGTCTTTCTCTAACTGGATTGCCCATGAGGTAAACCCTGTTATTTAAGTTTATATTTTTCCCAAAGCTGTATCACTTATGGTCTACTTCTATTTTACACATGTAACTTCATTTAATCACAATCATTGGTTCAGTTTGGTTCCTTAAATTTTCCAACTACTGTATCTGGCAACATAATATAGTATCTTAGTATTTGATATCTGTATTTTAATTCATTCACAGATAAGGGCAAAAAAAGAAAGACTCATTAGCTAGACCAACAGTACACTCTTGTGAAAGGCTGCAGAAACTCTCCGTTTCCTCAGACTGGAGAGTTTGAAGAAACTGTCATTAGACTTTGAGGGTATTTTTCTCTCAGCCCTCTTTCTTTGCTTTTTTTAAAAGCCTTGATGCCTGCACAATTCTTAAATAATAGTAATTTGTAATTTTGGGGCCTTAGTTATTACAATAGCAACGTCTACAAGTTGCCTATATTGCTGTGATAAGGATGATTATTTTATTAACTCGCCTATCGTGGGAATGTTGCATTTTTCTTGTGGCTAGCTGAGGTCTTCTAGAAATGACTCTTGTAGAACTTTTGATGACAAAACAGAATTTCAGCTATACAGGGAGAAACAGTAGAATTGACTATGTCAGTTGTGCCAAGTAAAACTAGAGAGACTCTTTGCTCTTTCAATTATTGTAATCTTAAGTGTTGCTTGATTTCCCCTCCACACCTTTATTTTTTATGTTGACTGTATCCCTTAACTCTCTCTTCTCTTCCCATAAATGATTGCAACATTATACTACTTTAACCCTCCCTCAGAGCATGGAGTGATTTTATTATTAAGAAGGCAGATTATCTGATCATTGGAAGCTGGTATTTTTCCTTGCTGAACTCATTGAACCCTTTAGCCAAGAGTTAAAACAGTCTTTGGGCAGAGCTGCTCACTATAATGATTCTGGGATAATTCAAAGCCCGAGGAGTTGTAAGAAATAATTGAGTGTTGCAGAATAGCTGCAGCACTTCTGAAAGTGGTGATACAAAACTGGGGCCTTCTCAGTAAGTTAAAATTTCTGTGTCTGTGTGTACGTGTACGTGTACGTGTACGTACACCAACCATCAAAGCCACTGCCTGGAAATGGCTGCCACAAGCATAGGCCCCAGCAGACAATCATTATGTACACTGGTGCAGCAGTCAGAACCAACGAAACTGAGGGATTCTGGGTGACTGAATTGTATAAAACATCTGAAACAAGTTGCTTTACATGACTTCATCTGCTAGCTCCTGGGAGCCAGGATGGTCTGAATAGCTATACATGCAGAAGATCCTATTTACTGTAGAATAAAAATCAGACCCCCATTTCCTCTGTAGTATGCATAGACTTAAATTATGTGGCCTGGCTTCTAGAATTATGAAGCTCTGTCCCCTGATTCCTCTCTTTTCACACCTACACTCAATCAGTGAGATATTTGGAATTTAAATTCATTTCTTTATACTACCTCCAAAGTGTACATTTTCAGTTTGCTTCAGATTTGTATTGACAAGGAATAACTGCATTGTAGGAACTGTTGTGAAAGCTAGAGGTTTTGATATCAGATCAATGGACAGTTGGTGCTTTTTGGAGCCAAAAAGGCATCTGATTTGCTTTTGGTATCCAGGAGGCAGTCAGGCTTTGGATGCTATGGAATGGTTGCATCCCTTCCTCTTTAGGGCAGAGCTGATTTTAAATTTGAGAGGAGTGGGTTTGACTTCCTCACTCCACCCACCATGGACAGGATCAAGCTACACTACTTTAACATATGCACCCCTTTGCACTGTCTGCCACTGCATCCACTAATGGCATAAGTCTAATTAGAGTGGTGAGTCAGCTAAAATAATCAGTGAAATGGTTAACACTGAATCCTGACAACAATTTTTAAATAGTAGAACTCAATTTAGTTGAATAGGAACAGTTCACGTCTCTGTTGTTTCAGACTAGCTATTGACTGAGACATCACTTTATTGGTTGCGTTCAGTTCACTTTTTGAAACCTGTCTTCATAAGCCCCAATGCACAGTTTAAATGGACACTAAGGGCTAGATTCACGAGAGTGACTTAGGAGCCTGACTTTCACTTTAGGTGCCTAAAAGTCTAATATTTAGGTACCACTAGCATTCACAAAACCACTGTTCAGCGGTTGCCTGACCCTGTAGGTGTGTAAGTTTCCACTGGTAAAGTCATGGAGGTACCTAAACTTCTGCCAGTATGCATGTGCAAAGCCACCTACATTCTGATGGAGTTGAGCAACTTGTGTACTAAACCCCAGAGGGATTCTTAAGCTAGCATTCCCCTTCATATCTCACCTGTGGGGCCTGATCCAGTAGACATGCTCTGAACACCCACAAGACAGGGAAAGAGGTAGTGGTTTGTCACACAGGTGACTAGTGCTTTGCCTCTGTGGAGGTAGATGATAAGGAGGGGAATGGACTGCTAGCAACCTCCAGTTTAACTACAGCCTGTGGGACTAAATCAACAATAGATTATTGACAGGAAGTAGAGTGGGTTGGGAGAAGAGACGCTCATATGTATATACCAGGGGTTGGCAACCTTTCAGAAGTGGTGTGCCGAGTCTTCATTTATTCACTCTAATTTAAGGTTTTGTATGCCAGTAATACATTTTAACATTTTTAGAAGGTCTCTTTCTATAAGTCTATAATATATAGCTAAACTATTGTTGTATGTAAAGTAAATAAGGTTTTTAAAATGTTTAAGAAGCTTCATTTAAAATTAAATTAAAATGCAGAGTCCCCTGGACCGGTGACCAGGACCCAGGCAGTGTGAGTGCCACTGAAAATCAGCTCACATGCCGCCTTTGGCACATGTGCCATAGGTTGCCTACCCCTGCCTGGTATATAAATCTTGCTAGATTTCTGCAATTTAGGAATATTACTGTTCCTCATACGTGTGCTACAGAGGAGTGCTGTAGATTTAAAAAAAAAAAAACCCATACCCCTTCCCCAAACTGACTACTGCTATCTAAAGGTGGCATTGTCAAAATTGAATTAGATCCAGTTATCTCTGTTTACGATTATGCAGCCTGATGATCCATGCATGTTTTCCTCATGAGACATAGTACTGGCAGATATTTCCATTAATCTGGGCAAAGCAGGAGTGCATTGCAATTACACAGCCTCCCACTGCTGGAAGTCTTGCTTCAGATCCTGATAAAGTCCAGTTTGAAAAAGTTTAGTGATCTCATCCTGGTTTCTCGTATAGGTTTGTCTAGACAGAACTGGCTCACTGAGTGATAATATGTTCTGAGAAGAGTAATTTCTGTAACCCTGGGAGTTGTTGCCAGTCAGGAGTAAAGTGTAGTATTGGGTGTATCTATGGTAGACAGAAATGGTACCGTTTATTTTGTGGCACCCACATCTAGCTGGGAGGACTTTTGTTTCTTTCCCCCTCCCAGATCCAGCAGGCTGCTGTGAGGTATGTGGAAGACATCGCCGTTACTCTACTCCTCTTTCCTCCTGTTTTGAGAATCTCATGGATCTACTCATATCTTTTACCCAGCAGGGTAAATTAAGATGATTATCTGTTTCACTGCTGCCCACAGGGGTTATGAATAGGACCTGTGGAACAGAAAAGAATCCTCTTAATTTCAGTCTGCTTCTGATGCTTAGAAAAGTCAGAAGCTCTTCCTATAAGATCAGGAAGATCAGTGCATCAGTTTGTAGTTGTGAACATAACCCTTCCTAATGTAAAGGTTAAGCTTTCATTAAAGATTAAAATTCTGCAAAAGTTGATGGCTTATGGCCCCACACTTGTTTAGGGAAAAAGTTGCAAGTAGAATCTTCAGTATCTATGCTAAAGGTCAATTCAGTTGTGACCCCAAAATTGGTCTGTCTCCAAAAGTTAAGCTATAGGTCTCTAATGCCAACCATCCCTGTCATAGGTGTAGTGATAATTTAAATAGGCAGCAGTCAGACTAAACTTTTTGCCCTCCTCCTATATCTTGTTTGGATATCCTCGGATTTCTTACCATCTCTCTCCTACTTTTTCCCGGGATCAGAAACTGAACAATTAATTGAAGCAAAGCTATTAAAATTGGATTTTTAATGTGAAGTCTTTTTTTGTTCTAAATATCCCATTTGTATTACAGTAGCAGTTAGGGGCCCTCAATTACTGATGATGGCCCCAACATGCTATGTACTGTTGTGCATATATACCATAACAAGTTGGTCCCTGCCCCAAAGTGCTGCTGGTGAAGTGTTTAGTGGGTGGGCATGTGGGAGAGGAGAAGCAAAGGCTTTGCTTAAGGACCATTCTGAATATGAAGAGTGGTTTGTGGACATAACTAATATCGATACTAAGGGCAACAGTTTTAATTGCTGTTTTCTCAGAAATTTTCCTTTCAACCATGTTGAGGTTAGACTAATGCTCTGTAAAAAGTTAAAAGAATATTGATTTGGGCTCATTTTTCCATTCATTATCTAAATAACTTTACAGGATGGAAGCTGGCCTCACTATTTGAGAAATGATATTACAAAAAAAAGTAAAACTACAAGTAAAGATCAGTCTAGACAAAAATAATCTATAATCTGATTAAGGTGTTATTGTAAGGTTTTGATCTTTTACTAGTCAGGTAGTTCTCTTCTCACTGCATTTCATGGGATCTGTTACTACCTAAACCTAGTGATTAAAAACTAATAAATGTAGCAGTATGTAATACAAATGGTGTTTTCTTTAGCTGTTTTATTATATATTCTTCTGGGTTTATTAAAAATAGAACTACTTTTTACACCACATGGGATTTTCGTTTTTTTTTAATGTAGATGTAGTAGAACCAGCTGAATAACAAAGATTTCAACACAATGCCATGGGAGGTGAATTAGGTACAGTAACTCCCCACTTAATGTCCTCTCGCTTAATGTTGTTTCTATCTTGGAGATATACCTATCTCATAGAACTGGAAGGGACCCTGAAAGGTCATCGAGTCCAGCCCCCTGTCTTCACTAGCAGGACCAAGTACTGATTTTGCCCCAGATCCCTAAGTGGCCCCCTCAAGGACTGAACTCACAACCCTAGGTTTAGCAGGCCAATGCTCAAACCACTGAGCTATCCCTCCCCTCTCTTACGTCCCTGCTCAATTATAGAACATGCTCCATTTAAAGTTATGCAATGCTTTGCTAGAATGTCCTTTGGCTGCCTGTTTTGTCCACAGCTGGCAGCTCCCCTACGCGCCCCGCCCCCCAGCGCCTCCCACCCGCTGGCCGACCCCACGGATCAGCACCTTTCCCTTCCTCCCCCCGCCTCCTGCCCGTGGCAATCAGCTGGCTTGCGGTGTTCAGGAGGGAGGGGGGAGGAGCGAGGACTTGGCATGCAGGCTCCCCCTCCCTCCCCTGCCTCCTGAACGCCGCCAACCAGCTGATTGCCGCCAACCAGCTGATTGCCGTGAGCAGGAGGCAGGGGAGGGAGGGGGAGGAGCGAGGATGCAGCATACGGAGTAAAGGGGGAGGGGGGAAGAAGTGGTGGGTTAAGGGTGGGGGCTTGGGGAAGGGGTGGCATGGGCAGGCCGAGGTTTCCTGTAGAGATCACTCTTGGGATGAGAGCTCAAAATCCTCTGCATAGCAGTGGCAGGAAGAGACTATTCTCTCTCATTGATCTCAACACTCAAGATGAGGGATTGTCACATAATTTCCTTTTGACCATCAAAGGCTTTACCCCACTCCCAGAAACAGGTGGAAATATGGAAGTAGTAGCCCTCCAGAGGCCATCATGAATGGTCCAAAGTCCAGTTTAAGAACCTCTGATTTAGTAGATTAGCTGTTTGTTTGTTTGGAGGGGTTCAGTCTGTTGGCTAGTTTACCTTTGTTCTTCAGTTCAGTCTCTTGTTCGGGACATTAGGGGATTCATAGCTGTAACTGTGGCACAGTGGAATCCAGGAAAGTCAAACTTAAAGGGCTTTCTATTGCTGGGTCAAAAAACTATTAATTAATTTTGTCTGAACTACAGGGCATTTGCCAGAGTTGTATGACTTTAACATTTTTCCACTGAAGGCTGAAAGGAATGGATAATGCTTCATAATTTCGATGATCAGAAGTATAAAGCTACTTAGACCTGAAATGAGGATCTGAGCACATCTCTGCCCCAGCATTCTTAAATTTATATTGTGCCATTGTCTAAGGAAAAATCTATATATGGATCAGCTCAAAATGCCTTCAGAAAGCTTGAGGTTGGTTGACCTACAGATTTTAAGCCTTAAACATCTTTGTTGACGCTAAAGAAGAGGAGGAAGGGGAGGACTCATTTTAGCTCTGCTCAGTTCCACTCCTGCTTGAACAAGAGACATGAACCCAAAGATAAGTCAGTGAGGAAGGCATCTGCTTGACCATGATAGTGTGTTTGTGCTGTATACATTAGATCCAACAGGGACTAAAACTGAGTGACTGGCTTGCCTGTGCCAGTTCTGAACCTTCCAGAAGACTGACTGGAGAGGGTGTAATACTGAAGCATGATATTAGGCTTTCCATTTTGTTCTCTCTTCCGTTTCCTGGTAGGACTCTCTTATTACACTCAGAAGGCTCTGCACAAATTTAATACCTGGAAGAAATTCTTATTGAAAGAGCTTTCTCAGAGGTAAATCATGGCATCTGAGGGCCGAGGCGTAGGCTTATGTAGAGATCTTAGACTTGTGCTCTGTTGTCTGCCATTGGTCCTGAGATTGGGTGAAGGAGTTTAAAGTCACTTCCCTTTATGTTCTGCAGTGACTTGCACCAAGGATCTTTCCTCCCTGGCCTTCTCTAATGATTTGGGATGGATTTACAATTTTACCTTATGTTTTTGATTCTTAGGCCTCATAGATCTATTCTTGGTGTCAGCCACCTATGGGCAAATCTTTAAACCCAACCATATTATGCCAGGCTACACCAATTAAGTATTGAAAGGATCCTATGTTACTGTTTGAGAAGACTAAGCCCATTTGTAAGTATAGGTGGTCAACATTTGGAATTTCCATCCCATAGGAAATGCCAAGATTTTGACATTTCTTTTTCCCAAATGGGACAAAGTTGAAATTGTGGAATTGTTAGCAAAACAAAATATTGCAAAAATTGCTCCTCTAATGCACTAACAAGTGGAAATGAAGTGTTTTGTCAGTGTGACAGGGTTGGAGTAGACCCCGTCCAGTGCAGGCTGAGTGCACCCCATCTCTCTTAGGGCATAGAGGTGGGAGGTACTTAACCTACATCTGTGCCTCCTTAGTCTGAGTCAATATACTCGCCCTTCTTAGCAGGGCAATGAGACCTAATGGCCAAAGTAGATGTACTCTCCCCTAATAGCTGGGCAGTGCGGCCCAATGGCCAGGGTCCATATATTTGCTTCAGTCGGCAGGGCAGTATTCACCCCTCTTAGCAGGGCAGTAAGGCCTAGTGGCCAAAGTCAGTACATTTGTCCCTGGTAGCAGGGTAGTGAGGCTCAGTGGGGAAGGGGACCACCGCGCACAAAAAGGGGGGTGGCAGCCCGGGTAGGGCGGTCCAGGCCTTCCCTCTCCACTGGACCCCAGCCCAGGGCCATGGTAGTGGCAGGAGCATGTGCCACTGAGTCAGTGGGTGGGGGTGGGGGTTCCAACCAAAACATGCTGACTCCAAATTCCAGTTCACTAACGAGGCCGCTATCTAATTCTCCTGGGCAACTTCCTACCATAGTTCCCACTTCTGTAGTCTGGGCATCTCTGCAGTTCCCAGCAACTCTGGACTCTGCAGGGCCTCCATAAGTAGGTTGGTATCTGCCTGGGTTGCAGCGTCTCCAGCTCCCATGGCCTCAGGCTTCGGTTGATCCTTGGCTGGAGCCAGCGGCATACCTCCTTCTTCCCTGGCGGTCAGCCACAACTGAGCTGAGCTGCTCCCTTTTATACTAGTGCATTTGGAGCAGTGTTTCTCAAACTATTGTACTGGTGACCCCTTTCACATAGTAAACCTCTGAGTGCGACCCCCCGTTATAAATTAAAAACACTTCTTTATGTATTTAACACCATTATAAATGCTGGAGGCAAAGCGGGGTTTGGGATGGAGGCTGACAGCTCGCGACCCCCCATGTAATAATCTCACAACCCCCTGAGAGGTCCCGACTCCCAGTTTGAGAACCCCTGATTTGGAGCATGCCCAGTAGAGTTGAGAGGGTGTGGTTTCCTCAGCCCACAATGTAGGGTTAACACTTCCCTGTCCAGTTCGGGGCCACGTGTGCCCCGTCACAGTCAGTTTTCAGGGAAAACTGACAATCAGTATGTGTTTGAAATGTTTAGATTTTGTTGAATCAACATTTTTCAACTAAAAGGTTTCCCATTGGAAGGTTTTCCACTAGCTCTATTTTTAAGTATCACACACCGTGACGCCTATGGTTATAAATCTTGTGGCATACTCTACTCAAAAGCAGTCTAAATGTATTCAACGTTGTATTCCATCTTGTTTTGACCTAGAGGGACCAGAGCATATGCAACTCGATTGAAAGCCACTTCAAAAGACTTGGCCAAGGTGTCAAACTGAAGGTTGCTAGCTAGAGCTCAATTCATACATTTACACAGCATTACTCTTGACTTACTGGCTAAGTCTTACGTCAAGGATGTCCAGTTTAGGAGAGCAATTAAAAAGGGACTGTCAGTTTGAAATCTAATAAAAAAAATGTTTCTAGTTATGTGCTTGTGCCAATTGCCTCTACCCAATGTGTGGCATTAGGCTCTGTTTTTAAAAGTTGAAAAGTGCTGCTAGGGGATTGCATGGGGCAGTGAAAAAGAAGTGATTGGTAAAGCTGATTACAGAAAGTAGTGTCACATCCACAATAAAATTGGGAAAAAAGGAATTTTCATCTTTGTTGAAGTAATCTTGGTTGTTACTGTAAGAGCTGCACAATTCAGAGAGAATAAAGATATGTCTCTTTATAAGTTATAATCCTCTATCTCTAAGAGTGGGGTTTCCCACAGACAATACTCAAAGGAGAATATCTTTTTGTCATCACCTTCATTTATTTAAAATCACTTTTAGTCCTTCCGTTCTTAAAATAATGATAAAGAATGTTAGGATTTAAAATTCTGAGATTTTAAAAGTCTGTGTAAAGTTGAAGATATACTGACCTGGAGCTAAACTGCTTTAAGCCTATTTTGACTCAGAAGTGGAAACTATAAATAACTACATCATGATGCTTGACTGCTCAAAGTATCACAACAGTATTATTAACAAAACTTTTCTGTATTTCATTCTTAGAATAATTCCATGTTAACATGACTTCTGTACAAAGCAGTTGTGCCTTGTAACTTTGAGGCTTACCGTATTTTTACGCTAATAATGGGTCTTGAGACATTATCATATTATATCTTTAGTTTCCCCATCAGTTTTACCAACATTATAGATCAGGGATCGGCAACCTTTGTCATGCCGCCCGCCGGGGTAAGCACCCTGGCGGGCCGGGTTTGTTTGTTTACCTGCCACGTCCGCAGGTTCAGCCGATCGCGGCTCCCACTGGCTGCGGTTCGCCGCTCCAGGCCAATGGGGGCGGCGGGAAGCGGCGGCCAGCACATCCCTTGATCAGCCGAATCTGCGGACGCGGCAGGTAAACACACCGGCCCTGGTGGGCTGCGTGCCAAAGGTTGCCGATCCCTGTTATAGATAGTTCTAAACAGCTAGTTTACATTTCACTATTTAGAGTTGTCCAGGATGACAACGTAAACTAGACAGTTTCATATTCTCACACAATAAAGTAGCACAACGTTTAGGTTGCAAATACTACTAGCGTATGTTGAATTGAGTCATTTTTCACAGTAAAAAAAATTGTATATATTTTTTTAAACAATGAAACAGCGGGCCTAGACGATCTATCCCCTTTAACAAGTGAAGTGTTATTTATACTACCACGTCACAACACGCAAAAGCTGATAAAGCAACTACAGAGAAATTTACCAAGTTATGCTACCAGATTTTTGAAAACACTAAGAAAAACACATTGATATTCTAGTCCTCCTATAACGGGATGCCCTAGTTTTAGTGGTAGCCACGTTATTGCAGGGATTACATTTACCTATGAATATAAGGAAGAGAGAGTCTGATTTGGCCCGTATAGCTGGGAGGCAAAGGGATGAAGGGTGTTTGCTAGAGTTTAGCTTCTTAAAGCTAAAGCAGTGAACAGATTGTTGCTAAGTAAAGTGTTTGTAGTATCTTTTCAAAACTAGTATTATGATAAGGTCTCAATTCTAAACTGAGATGCAGCCACTTGTGCACTGCCTTTCTGTCTGCTACTGCTTTGAACTCATTTCTAATGGGTGGAGGAATAAGATTTGATGTATATTATCTCACATCCAAAAATTATAAAGCTTGTCTCCTTTGCTAGAAAACTTTAGGATGGTGGGTTCATAATCAGTCTGAATATTTTAGAAATGTTAGTTGGTTAGAAAATAATCTTATTAGATCCTTTGGTACAAAACTCTTCAGGAACTTTTAAATTTTTTTTGTAACAACCCCAGCACTTTACTTGGTGATTCAATACTCAGTCAAAATTGAGAGCAAATTCTTTCGATTAAGGTTTGAAGGTACCATCATGATCTGTTAATCTGAGCTACAGAATACCTAATGCCTTTTGTGTCTAGCGCAATAATTTGTGGTTTAACATTTTAGAAAGACATCCATTCTTGATTTAAAGACTCCAAGTAATGGATAAATTTACCCCACCCCTTGGTAATCTGTTCCATTGGCTAATTACCCATGCTGTTAAAGTTTATTTTCAGTTTGAATGTTTTAACTTTTCACCATGGATTCTTCTATGTCTTTGCCTGCTAAATAATCTTCCAGTATCATTTCCTGCTCTAAGTTATTAGAGTATTACTCCTAGGGGAATTCTGTGCCAAAAAAAAAAAAAAAGATTCTGCAAAATTCCATATATTTTATTTGTCAGAATAACATAATTTTTTACACCAGTTTCAATTATTTTGGTAATTTATTTCAAAATATCTGTCAGCAAGTATGTCTGTAACAATACAGACAACAAAAAAGATTCCCCCAGGAGTAACGAGTTTAAAAAAAACCCTGCAACAACCCAGTTCCTGTTTCTCTGTTATGCTTTTGTTGGGTGCCTCAGTCTGGGTGTGTCACATTGGCCAGTTGGGCACCTCTCAGAGGAGAAAACTGTCCCTCCAGTCTCATACCCCCTACCTTCCAGAGCCCATGGATCCACAGAGAAACAGCTTGATGCTGGGTCCTGGGCTTGTACAGAGTTTCCTGCATGCCACCTCCTTCTTTCAGGAAGTGCTGGGAACTGCAACTGCCTGGCACCCTCCAGCTCCCCCTCCCACTCCCCCTCTCCCCAGCAGTGTCCTGTTTTTTCAAGATGGAGAGCTGGGTTCTTCTGATCCAGCAGCCCCTAGTGGCAGCCAGCAGCTGTGCAGCACCAGTTCTGCGGGGGGAAATGAAATTCTGCACAGAATATTAATTCTGTGTAAATTCTGCATTGTGCAGTGGCACAGAATTCCCCCAGAAGTACAGCATGATCAAGCACCTTTTAACCTTGCTTTCAATGAACTAAATAAATTGAGCTTCTTCATTTTCTCATTGTAAGATATTTTCTAAACTCATTCTTTTAGCTTTTCTGTGACCCTTTTCAAGTGATATCAGAACAGTGTACGATACTCCAGTAGTGGTCTGACAGGTGCTACCAAAAGGTGTTTAAAAAAACAAACAAAGCCAAACCATCACCTTCCGACTCCTACTTAATATTCCTACATTAGCCCTTTTAGCCACAGCATTGGATTGGGAGCTAGTGTTGAGCTGCTTATTCACTATGACCTCATAGTCTACACTTACAGCACTGCAACTGCAGTGCTTAGTGCAGATGCTACTTACGCCTTCCTGAGAGGTGGTCGCTATGTTGACAGAAGAAGCTCTCTGTAACAGGGGCTTGGGTGGCTGGCTGCCTAGTGGTGAGATTGCCTGGCTCTCAGCTCCCTGTGGCTGTGTGGCCTTAGCCTTTAAGGCTGGGGAGAGAGGGACCTTGGCCCTCCCTCTCCACCAGGTCCCAGTCCAGAGGTCTGGATTGTGCCTTGATGTGGTCCCAAGCTCCTTCGGGCATGGCAGCCACCAGCTGGTGAGGATGAGCCCCACAATCTCCCTGGGGCATTGGTTCTCAATCCATGGTCCACTTGCAGCCTAGTCAGCACACAGCTGCATCCCATGTCACATTTTCAGGGCCATACAGATAGTATATACATAGTGTGGGTGCGGCCCACATTACACAGAGAGCGCTGCATATGTGGCCCACAATGGTAAATAGATTGAGAGCCACTGATCTGGGGTTTTCCTCAGTCAGTTATCTCCCATGCTGGAGATTTCTTCACAGTCTCCCTTAGCTGGGAAACCGGTGCTTACCTCCAGGCAGGCTGGTTCTCTGTCCCTTCAGGCAAGGAGACAGCTAGTTCCTGCCTCTTCACCAGTCAGCCCTGAACTGAGCCAGGCTCCCTTCTTTTACCTCCCTCCCCTCCAGGCCTGGCATTGGGTGCGGATATAGTGGAGTGGGGCTAGCTGGGCCCAAAGGCATTCTTTAAAACCCTGGCTTTTCTGGTTGGCAGTTTCTCTGGTTCATCACATCCTCCTCTCGACAGAGTGCTGTCTACACCAGGAATTAGACTGGTGTAACTGCATCGGTCAGGGGTTTGGAAAATCCACACCCTGGAGCGATAGTGTGGACCAGGGCGAAATAAGTTCAGATGTGCATTAAGTCCTCTTCAGAATCACAATATGGGCTGTATCCTGGAAAGCAATAAATATAGCCTGCATTCTTTGTTCCTAGATATACAACCTTCCTGATTTTTAAAAAGCCCTTTGGAAGTTTGAACAATTAATCACTTCAGATTTTCAGTTTCTGTGCTAGAGGTTGTAGTCTGTTTCAGACCTTGTTAAAACTGAAAGAGGTCATTCAAATTTTTGTGCTAGAGAAGAAGCCTGATAAACTCCTTCAAAAAGGAGCTTAGAAAACTTTCAGGTTAGGTAGTTATCTTATTTTTCTGTAACAGTTCATCTTTAACATTTAACCAAGCTATAACTTAACTTAGTTATATGCTTCTCTTGAAAACAGTATATAAAAATGCAAAGTCAGTCAAATTTGCTTTTTAAAACCTTATAAAAAATGTCAGTTGGTTGCTATGGAAATGATTGTGACTTCAAACAGGATTATGGAATGGAGGTGGGGATAGAAACAGCAAGAGCAGTAATTCAGAATATCCTGCTTTCATGCAGAGTCTTTAAGAATACAGAACAAGAGAAGAGACATACAGACAGGATTATACAGAAGCAGGATTATTTCTAAATAGAGCCATCAGCAGCTCTTAAGTGTTTGATTCAATAAAATATTTGCTTTCTGTGGTGATACGTAATAGTAATTATGAAAATACAATTTTCTATCCAAGGATTTCAAAATACTTTGTAAACATTAATGAAGTCTTGGTAGCCCTGGAGATAGGTATGTATTATACCCATTCTACAGATCTGAAAGCTGATGCAGAGAGTAGAGACTTACGGTTTTACAGGAAGTGCATGCCAAAGCTAGGACTAGAATCCAAATGCTTTGTTTTCTGGTCTGGTGCTCTGTTACTATTAAACTGTCAGATTTGTTTTATGCTAACTAGAGTACCACATCAAATACCAAAATCTTCAAAGCAATAAGATGAGAAAATTAAATACAGTTTGAATTTGTGAGTAATCACAGCACTTAAGTTCCTGAATTTTAGGGAGCGTAATTGATCCTTGATCCTGACCTGGCTAGATTGATTTAAATCAGCAAGCAGGAAACCATAATTTAAATAATAAATTTTCATCTTGTTTTGCATATGTACCTTAGCTGCTTTCCTAAAGAAAAGTTGATTCTCATTATTAGCATAACCATCAAAACATGTTTTGCAACAAAATATAGCCTTTACACTAAGTTTGGTACATTTTTGCTAGCCAGGAGGATATGCTACACACTGTAAGCAATTCTATAGCTTAATATGTTTGTTTAGATTTTTAATTTTTGCATTTTTAATGTAGAAAATGAGACATTTCTCATTTATTAGTATTAACTTGTTATTTGTGTCAAACTGCACCTGGATTGGAAATGAAATTCAATTAAATGCACAAACAGAATTTTAAAATGGTTATTAGTTAAATAAGACTACCTTAATTTGCTGCAATTTATTAATGTTTTTATTTAAAACTGATTTATTAAACAGAGGAAGTATAATCTATAGTGAATTGAACTGATTGTTTCTGGTCACCCTGTCTTTCAAGATTTTAGAAGTAGTACTCATTCTCACTCTTCATTTTTATTCAGAGGATTGGAAGAGATGAAACAAGTTTTCCTGCTTTTCAGCTCCCAGTTGGTTTCTCGACTTTGTATGAGCTAGTCATTGAACTGAACTAGTTGAGTAAATTGATAAGAAAATGTCCTCTCTGCACCTGAAGAAGAGGCTACTACTGTCAAAAGTTGGTTGACTCTCATCTCTGGTTGGCACAAGATGAGGGAACAATGAAAAGATGCAACAGCTTGTTTAAGGGGATAGTATCAACTTGAAATAGTTTTAAAAAAAACCCAAATCTTAATCTTAGTTTCAAGTGTCATACCTGTTATGAAGGAGCTATGCCAATTTGTGACTTAACGCTTTTTTAAACAAGTGTTTGTCGCCACTGTTGCTCTGTGAAGGTTCCTCACACACAGGGTATGTCTACACTACGGGATTATTCCGGATTTACAGAATTCGATTTTTGGCAACCGATTGTAAAAAGTCGAGTGCATGCGGCCACACTAAGCACATTAATTCGGCGGTGTGTGTCCATGTACCGAGGCTAGCATCGACTTCCGGAGCATTGCATTGTGGGTAGCTATCCCATAGTTCCCGCAGTCTCCCCTGCCCATTGGAATTCTGGGTTGAGATCCCAATGCCTGATGGGGCAAAAAACATTGTTGCTGGTGCCCCTCCCTCTGTGAAAGCAATGGCAGACAACCGTTCCGCGCCTTTTTTCCTGGGTGAACTGTGCAGACGCCATACCACAGCAAGCATGGAGCCCGCTCAGCTCAAGACAGCAGTCATGAAAATTATAAATGCCTCGCGCATTATCGTGCAGTTTATGCTGAACCAGGACCTGAAAAACCAGACGAGGAGGAGGCAGCTACGGCAGTGCGGCGACGAGAGTGATGAGGACATGGACACAGAATTCTCTCAAACCGTGGGCCCCGGCGCTTTGGAGATCATGCTGTTAATGGGGCAGGTTATAGCCATGGAACGCTGATTCTGGGCCCGGGAAACAAGCACAGACTGCTGGGACCACATAGTGTTGCAGGTGTGGGACAATTCCCAGTGGCTATGAAACTTTCGCATGCGTAAGGGCACTTTCATGGAATTTTGTGACTTGCTTTCCCCTGCCCTGAAGCGCCAGAATACCAAGATGAGAGCAGCCCTCACAGTGGAGAAGCGAGTGGCGATAGCCCTGTGGAAGCTTGCAACGATAGACAGCTACCGGTCAGTCGGGAATCAATTTGGAGTGGGCAAATCTACTGTGGGGGCTGCTGTGATGCAAGTAGCCAAAGCAATCACTGAGCTGCTGCTACCAAATGTAGTGACTCTGGGAAACGTGCAGGTCATAGTGGATGGCTTTGCTGCAATGGGATTCCCTAACTGTGGTGGGGCGATAGATGGAACCCATATCCCTATCTTGGCCCCGGAGCACCAGGGCAGCCAGTACATAAACCGCAAGGGATACTTTTCAATGGTGCTGAAAGCACTTGTGGATCACAAGGGACGTTTCACCAACATCAACGTGGGATGGCCGGAAAGGGTTCACGACGCTTGCGTCTTCAGGAACACTAATCTGTTTAAAGGGCTGCAGCAAAGGATTTACTTCCCAGCCCAGAAAATAACCGTTGGGGATGTTGAAATGCCTATAGTTATCCTTGGGGACCCAGCCTACCCCTTAATGCCATGGCTCATGAAGCCATACACAGGCAGCCTGGACAGGAGTGTCAGGAGTTGTTCAACTACAGGCTGAGCAGGTGCAGAATGGTGGTAGAATGTGCATTTGGACGTTTAAAGGGTCACTGGCGCACTTTACTGACTCGCTCAGCCAAACCAATATTCCCATTGTTATTGCTGCTTGCTGTGTGCTCCACAATCTCTGTGAGAGTAAGGGGGAGACCTTTATGGCAGGTTGGGAGGTTGAGACAAATCGCCTGGCTGCTGATTACGCGCAGCCAGACACCAGGGCGATTAGAAGAGCACACCAGGAAGCACTGCGCACCAGGAAGCGCTGCGCATCAGAGAAAACCAGTTTCATGACTGGCCAGGCTACGGTGTGAAAGTTCTGTTTGTTTCTCCTTGATGAAAACCCGCCCCCTTGATTGACTCATTCCCTGTAAGCAACCCACCCTCCCCCTTCAATCACAGCTTGCTTTCAAAGGAAATAAAGTCACTATCATTTTAAAATCATGTATTATTTATTAATTGATTATAAACATAGGGAGAGAACTGACAAGGTAGCCCGGGTGGGGTTTGGGAGGAGGGGAGGAGGGAAGGAAAAGGCCACTTCAAAAGTTCAAAATAATGACAGCCTTTTGCTTGGGCTGTCCACTGGTGTGGAGTGGCAGGGTGCACGGAGCCTCTTCCTCTCCCTCCCCCTCCCCCCCCGCGTTCTTATACGTCTGGGTGAGAAGGCTATGGAACTTGAGGAGGGCAGTTATACAGAGGCTGCAGCGACACTCTGTGAATCTGCTGCTGTTTCTGAAGCTCCACCAGGCGCCAGAGCATGTCCATTTGATCCTGCAGCAGCCCTAGCGTTGCATCCCGCCACCTCTCATCTTGAGCATCCCTCCTCTCCTCACGCTCGTCCCTCCTGGCCTCACGTTCACTGGCAGCTTTCCTGTACTGTGATACCGTGTTCTTCCACTCATTCAGATGAGCTCTTTCATTGCAGGTCAATTCCATGATCTCAGAGAACATTTAGTCTCACGTCCGTTTTTTTCGCAGCCTTATCTGAGATAGCCTTCGGGATGGAGGAGGGAGGCTTGAAAAATTTGCAGCTGCGGGAGGGAAAAAAGGGAGAGAAGTATTTAAAAAGATACATTTTACAGAACAATGCTTATACTCTTTCATGGTGAACAACACTATTCACATTACATAGCACATGTGATGTCGGTACAAGGTCACATTTTGCATCTTAATATTGAGTGCCTGCGGCTTTGGTATTAGAAATCACAGACGCAGGTCCGGGCAACAGAATTCAGCTTGCATGCAGCCATGGTAAGCCATTGTCTTTCGGCTTCTGCAACCTTCATAAAAGCAGCGCCCTCCTTTCCCACATACCAAGCAAAGCCCGTTGAGTGCTGCGGTTTTCCTGTTAACGTGCAGCAGCAGAAACCAAACTAACCCTCCCCCTCCCTCCAGTTCTCTGGGATCATCGCTTTGCCCTTCCCCCCACCGCGTGGCTGGTATCAGGGAAGGGAAGATCCCTGCTAGCCGAACGCAAAAAGCTCAGCGCCAATGCCCCCCCCACACACACATCGCTTGGCTAACTGCAGGGAAGGATTTCTTTTCAGCCACAGGCAAACAGCCTAGTAGGAACGGCCACCTCTGTCCCCTTAATTAAATTCCCGTATTTCAACCAGGTTACCATGAACGATATCACTGTCCTGAGGATAACACAGTGAGATAAAGAACGGATATTGCTTGAATGCCAGCAAACACTGGGACCATACGCTGCCAGGCTTTGTCATGCAATGATACCAGATTACTTGCTACTAGCATGGCGTGGTCAAGTGTCCTACCATGGAGGACGGAATAAGGCTGAACTTCCCCGAAACTTTCTGCAAAGGCTTTTGGAGTACCTCCAGGAGAGCTTCATGGAGATGTCCCTGGAGACTTTCCGCTCCATCCCCAGACACGTTAATAGACTTTTCCAGTAGCTGTACTGGCAGCGAATGCATTCCAAGTCCTCAGGGCAAATTAATCATTAAAAAACGCTTGCTTTTAAACCATGTTTTATATTTACAAAGATACACTCAGTAGAGGTCCCTTCCATGGCTTCATTGTTTGGGATACCGCCTTGGGAGGGTTGGGAGGGTACTTCAGTCAGGCTGAGAAAGAGATCCTGGCTGTTGGGGAGAACAGAGTGCTGTGTGCTCTCCGTAAGCCCGTCGTCATCCTCCTCCTCCTCCTCCTCCTCATCTTCCCCATCCGCAGAATCCTCAGGCATGGCTAAGAGTACCCCCTCCTCGGAATCGACGGTCAGGGGTGGGGTAGTGGTGGTGGCCCCCCCCCCCCCTAGAATTGCATGCAGCTCAGTGTAGAAGTGGCATTTCTGCGGCTCTGACCCGTTTGCTTCTTTGGTTTTCTGGTATGCTTGTCTGAGCTCCTTAACTTTCACGCAGCTCTGTAGTGAGTCCCTATTGTGGCCTCTCTCCATCATGCCCTTAGAGATTTTTTCAAATGTTTTGGCATTTCGTCTTTTGGAACGTAGTTCTGCTAGCACGGAATCCTCTCCCCATATAGCGATCAGATCCAGAACCTCTGGTACGGTCCATGCTGGTGCTCTTTTTCGATTCTTGGACTGCGTGGTAACCTGTGCTGATGAGCTCTGTGTGGTCACCTGTGCTCTCCACGCTGGGCAAACAGGAAATGAAATTCAAAAGTTCGCGGGGCTTTTCCTGTCTACCTGGCCAGTGCATCCGAGTTCAGATTACTGTCCAGAGCGGTCACAATGGAGCACTGTGGGATAGCTTCCGGAGGCTAATTCCGTTGAATTGCGTCCACACTAATCCTAATTCGAAATGGCAATGTCGATTTTGGCACTACTTCCCTCGTCGGGGAGGAGTACAGAAATCGATTTTAAGAGCCCTTTATGTCAAAGTAAATGGCTTCGTTGTGTGGACGGGTGAAGGGTTAATTAGATTAACGCTGCTAAATTCGACCTAGACTCGTAGTGTAGACCAGGCCAAAGGAAACAACAGTAGAACCTCAGAGTTACGAACTCACCAATCAACCACACATCTCATTTAGAACTAGAAGTACGCAATCAGGTGGCAGCAGACACCCTCCCCCCCTTCAAGCCAATACAGTACAGTATTTTGTTAAATGTAAACTACTAAAAATAAAGGGAAAGTTTTTAAAAAAAGATTTGACAAGGTAAGGAAGCTGTTTCTGTGCTTGTTTCATTTAAATTAAGATAGTTAAAAGCAGCATTTTTCTTCTGCATAGTAAAGTTTCAAAGCTGTATTAAGTCAATGTTCAGTTGTAAACTTTTTGAAGAATGACCATAACGTTTTGTTCAGAGTTAGAAACAACCTAGATGTTCCGAACGCTGAGGTTCTACTGTATACAGTGAAATTGAATATGCATCATGTTAGATACAAAGTTCAACAAACTGCATAAATGTAAGTAGTCTGTTCTAGTAATACGTGTTTCCTGAAAAATTTATACTTACAATAACAGGAACAATTAAGTTGATGTCTCTTTTTAGCTAGATAGTTGTAACTGAGAGTCATAGGTTCTAGGACTGTAAGGGACCTCGAGAGGTCATTGAGTCCAGTCCCCTGCCCGCATGGCAGGACCAAATACTGTCTAGACCATCCCTGATAGACATTTATCTAACCTACTCTTAAATATCTCCAGAGATGGAGATTCCACAACCTCCCTAGGCAATTTATTCCAGTGTTTAACCACCCTGGCAGTTAGGAACTATTTCCTAATGTCCAACCTAGACCTCCCTTGCTGCAGTTTAAGTCCATTGCTTCTTGCTCTATCCTTAGAGGCTAAGGTGAACAAGTTTTCTCCCTCCTCCTTATGACACCCTTTTAGATACCTGAAAACTGCTATCATGTCCCCTCTCAGTCTTCTCTTTTCCAAACTAAACAAACCCAATTCTTTCAGCCTTCCTTCCCACTAGAGTTACTTGAAGTATAAACAGCAATAGTCAACTATTCAGTGTAGTTTTGTTGACTGAGGCCCTGATCCTGCAGTAAGCTCTGTTGGCAGTTCTCTTGTGTGGAGCTCGCCGCAGTTGTACTTAGCTATGAAAAAACTGAAGAAAGTCTTCCCCTCACAAGCTGGTCTGTCTCAAAACTCTTGAAGGCAGTACTTTAAGCCTTGTCCGTTTCTAATGTATGGACGCTTTATGTGGTGACAGTAAGAAGACTGAAAGTTTATTAGGAGAGCAGTAAAATAGTTTGTGTTATGAGGAAGAATTAATCAGATTTGGCTTGTGTGTAAGACAGTTGTAGACAAGTTGGAGTATATTAGGGCAGGTCCACACTACAGTTGATATAACTTACATCACTCAGGGGTGTGAAAAAGCCCTCCCCCCTCCCCCCCCAGCGACATAAGTTTCACACTGTCCATACTGGCACTATGTCAGCAGGAGAGAGAGACGAGACGAGACATAGCTTCCGCTTCTCGCAGAGGTGGAGTAATTATGCCAATAGGAGAGTGCTTTCCCGTTGGCATAGCGCGTCTTCACCACAAGCGCTACAGTGGCACTCCTGCGCTGATGTAGCGCTGTAGTGTACACTTGCTCTTAGAGGTTCAGCTGTGAAACCAAATGTAACTTGCAGTAGTGCAAGTAGTAATATTTTTTTATGTGTTGGGTGTTAGAAGTGAAACTGTACTCTACAAGTATTGAGGTTAAGATAGAAATCACTGGGGTTCTGTAATGTGGCTCCTGGAAGTAGTGGCATGTCCCCCTTCCTGCTCCTACACATAGGGGCAGCTAGGGGGCTCCGTATGTTGCCCCCACCCCAAGCGCTGGCTCTGCAGCTCCCATTGGTCGGGAACTGCAGCCAGTGGGAGCTGCAGCAGCAGTGCCTGTGGACAGGGCAGCATGCAGAGCCACCTGGCCATGCCTGTGCATAGGAGCCAGAGAGGGAACATGTCGCTGCTTCCGGGACCTGCTTGAGGTACGCGCCACCCGGAGCCTGCACCCCGACCCCCTCCTATGCCCCAATTCCCTGCCCTAGCCCTGATCCCCCTCCTGCCCTCTGAGCCCTTTGGTCCCAGCCCAGAGCACCCTCCTGCACTCCAACCTCTCATCCCCAGCCCCACCCCAGAGCCCGCACCCCCAGCTGGAGCCGCCCCGCGCCCCTGCTCTAGTCCGGAGCCCCCTCCCACACCCTGAACTCCTAATTTCTGGCCCCAACCCACAGCCCTCACCCTCTCCCACACCCCAATCCCTAATTTTGTGAGCATTCATGGCCCGCCATACAATTTCCATACCCAGATGTAGCCCTTAGACCAAAATGTTTGCCCACCCCTGGCTTAACAGGTTCCTCGAAAAGTATATTTAGTTTAAAAAGTTATTGAGGAGTGCAGTCTTTTCTGCTTGATTTTGACTTTAGAAGAAAATCAGGCATGTCAAGCTCCTCCCCCCTCCCCCCCCCCACTTAAACTTCGAGGACCTGTTTGGGGATCTAGGCATATTTGTGAGCCCTTTTCAACAGCTCAACTTTCATTCTTTTGGCTCTTCTGAAATAATTTCACTAAGTTATCCAGTCATACCCTTCCAGGCTAGATAGGACCTGAATTTCTAATGTTAAAAAAACTAAGACTTTCAGATCTCCTTTACATAACAAGTACAAGAATTTCCAAGAGCCCCCCGCCTTGCACATTACCTTTAAAGCTGCAGAGCCGGCTTTCCTACTGAACATGTCTGCTACGTTTGTTGGTTTAATGCTTAATCTTGTTTCTGTGTGGCTTGCTCAGAACATCCTATGTGGTGTGTGGGATACAATGAGGAACACAGATTAGGATATAAATTATATCATTTAGGTGAATATATAAAGCTCTTGGGAATCCTGAATAAAAGGCAGCATACAGAAGTAATAATGACATGCCACAGACTTTAGAGTCATTCAAATTCAATAATACTGCGCAATTTTGCGAGAAGGTACAGTGATGATCTCATCCCACATAGCTAAAGAGAGCTGACCTCATTAACAGTCCCAAAAGAAGCCATGTAAGAACAAAGTATCACTTACTTTTGTTCTTCAAATACTAATTTTTAAGTGTTCCTGTTTGTTCTGAAGTGTTTTCAAACCTTTAGCTCCTCCATCTCATTTGAAAGATCAGAACTACAGTGCTGGATTGATGTCTAACTGTAGGAGAGATGGATTCTTCTATGGCATGGGCATCTAACTGTCAATCCTATGACGCATAATCAGTTTGAAGGCTGAAGCTGAATCACTCCAAAAGTATTGTTGACTGCCAAAGAAAATTCAGCCACTGAACTGGTAGAAATTGCTAACAGGTCACCTAGAGACAGCTTGTATTTAAGTGGTAAACCAACTTTAACAGCACTAACTGCCCCCTTATATATACAGGGACTGTTTTCTTCAAATAGACTACATAACAGTTCAGTTGAATTTGAGGAACTAGTGAGCTAAGAGAGCAAAGAAGCTAGTCTTCCTATTTCAATTAACGAAGAATTAAGACCTAGATAAAGCTGTAATATTCTAGAAAGCCTAGTGGGTAACACTAATTACAAAAGTATTTTCTTCTTGGTCATTAGTTTCTCATTTTATTTTAAAACTGATCATTTGTTTTGATGCTGGTCAATTTTTCTGCAAAAGAAGCAATGTGTTGAGGATCAAAGAATACCATAGTTGCAAAATTACTCCAGGTTTGTTTATATTGCCTACATTAGTATCATACATGTCAATCCCACTATGATGATGCACAAGACTGACATAGGAAGTTTTTAACTTGATGACAAAGCTAGTCCTGCAGTAAATATTCACTCTGCCCTCTTTGGGCCCCTACAGCAGATTCCTTTCTGAAACAATGTGGAGTGCCTCTTTTAATTAGTCTTCACCCACCTCACTTCCTTGGTTAGTACCATTAGTTTGCATGGCTGAGATTGATTTTTAAGTTAACCCAGATATGGAAGTGTGGCACTAATGAGCAACAGGAAGAAACCCACATTCTCAAGTCGATTAGCAAAATAATCATAAATTCAGTGTTACTTTTCCTACTGTATCCACAAGCACAGATCCAACGGCATATTACAAGCACAGCTCCAGCACGCCCTTGGGCCTGTGCTCGATAAGTTACTCTCCACAGGCCATCAGTCATGAAAAGCCTTGCCTGCAGCTTTGCCCATCAATCTCCTTAAGAGGACAAATTTAGTTTAACTACAATCCTTACCTAATCTAATGCAGTCCCTGGATTTCTCGCTGATCCCACACAGAAAATATAGGTGTTTCCTGCTGCAGCAGCTATACTCTGGTTTCAGTCAGTGAGTTAGAGAAACTTCTGGCAGACAGCTTCCAGTTTCAGGCTCCTCCTATCAGACAGCTCTTCTTAAAGTGACAAAACTTGTAATAGGTCATTTGTCATAACACTTCCCAGGGCTGGTGGCAATTGCATAGCTATTTAATACATTGTTATAATAGAATTTATTTATTTAATTTGATAGTTTTTAATGTACCTTAGTTTTAACAAACAGACTTTAGAACCATTTCTCTTTTATTTAAAGAGACTTCCATTCTGTCACAGAGGTGCATCAATGTGTACTGCTGTTACTTTGGGAAAGTTGGATTATCAGGTCCATGCTGAGAAAAATAACTCCACATAACTATCTGGTCATAACAGTTGTCAAAAACAGTTATAATTACTTATTGCAGCACACCTAGCATATCTCACACAGAAGTCTTTCCTACATGTGAGTAAACTGGGAAAGTTCAGCTGAGTTTCTCTTTAATTCTTCTAGCAGGAGTGGGAAGTGTTTCAGGCTTCACACTGTGGCCCCTGCATTTTACACTGCCCTCGGGAAGGCATGATTCTTGCAGCACCTGTCACTGTGCTGCCACAGCTACTCCTAAGAACACTCACTGGGGTAGAGGTGGAAAGGATTCTGAATGCCATGGGGAAACTGTCTGCAGTAATTTGGGCAAGCTTCCCCTTTGAACTTGAGGGCTGAGGAGAGGGAAGCAGGTCCCCACCAGATTCTGACCTTCACTATAGCCAATGATTGTAGTGTATTGTTCATTTACTGTGTGGTTATAATTAACTAACATGTTATGTCATATATAATTATTGTATGCTAAATAGAGTTAAACTTTAGGATTATAGAAGTATAAGATTGATCAGTATGTAGAGGGAATAAGCTTATTCCTTAATTAACACCTGGGCACACTACAAAATACAACAGGGTATCAGGCAACAAACCCTTGCTCTTGTTCTAATCTATGCACAGCACAGGGGACTCTGAGGTTAGGAAGGAAGTGAGTGAGCATGCTGTGGAAGTGGCACTCCTCTCTTCCTCAGTGTGTTGAGAACTGCATGGGGGCTTAGGGCCTTAGTTAATGTTAATATGGTGATATCAGTGTGCCTCAATAATATTCCTTCAATAGGGTTATTTTACCCAGTGAAGGGAAATGATGCTTACTATAGTTAGTCTTCATTAATTATACATCTGTTGGTCCCTGTAAACAAGTTCAATGTTTATTGGTCAGCAGTGGGTACACAATATTTAATACTTACAGCACTTTCTATGCATAAAGTGCCGTACACATGCTAACTGATCTTCAGCACAAATATTTATCTCAATGGGTGACTATAGGCCTGAATTCCTAACTAACAGAAGCTTTATGCTCTCCAGACTGTCAAGATTGTGAAATAATTAGCCAGCTCACAAGCATGCCAGAAAACTTTTGGTGACTGGTTAAAATGATGTGTCCTACTCTTGTTAAGAGAAGATCTGGGGGAAAAAATTTATTGGTGTCAGTATTACAGAAACAGGTTCTTTTCATAGGAAATCAAGTTTATATAAAGGAAAGGCTTGGAATATGGAGAATAAAGTGTATTGAAAGTATTCATGACACATGCTTGAAATAATGTATCAGTTTAAGAGGAAGTTTTGAGACTAATCAGTGCCATAAAATGTCTATTTTAAATAGTGAGGAGTTTAAGGAATGAATGTTAATTTAGTGAGCGTAGTAGGCATTGAACAAAAAGGTATGTTATATCAGAGACCAGATGACACATTATAAAGTGCCCCTTGAGGTTTTGTAGGTAAGGTTGAATTGACTTTTTCTCTTGAATCAGGGATTCATCCACTTCTGTATAAAGAATTCAGCATATCCTCAAATTATAACACTTACTGAATATATAGAATATGTTATGTATTTGTGGCTTAAATGCTAAAGGTTCTCTTCTAGCCCCCAAAGACAAGGGCTTCAGTCTGGCTCATTCCCAGCACACTAGGAATTTATATTTTTAAGTTCAGGTTCTTTTCTGGGGATCAGTAGAAAAAAGATCTTTGTACCTCTTGCTCCAAGAAGGTAGATGAGGTATGGTAGTCATATGTTCCCAAGACCTTCCACTGGAATATGTGGAATGGCCATCTAATTGATATAGCAATAGCTGATGTCAGTAGCATGTGTCTGCCTATGTGTGTTCACATTGGATAGGTTCAAGCATGGGTAGTCACGTAGGCTCAGATGAGACCTACAACATTTCCATAAATTAATCTTATTAGTCTGATAATTACCTTTTTAAGTTAGGAAAGCTTGAGGGTTTGAAGAGGCTGTCAACATCGCTATAATCTTGTAAAGGTATCAGTATTTGCAAGAAATTTAAGGGGGTATTTTCTAATTTAGATTTTTACTAACTGCAAAAGAACATTCGCCACAGACTTTGGACACACTTGACAAACTTAAAACAGACTAACAGTTGACCTACTGAGAGCACTACCCCAGCAACACCAAGCTTACTACTGCAGGAGGGGGTCCCTGCCCTTCCCCAATTATAGCCATTATGTCTCTGCTATAGCTCTAATGTCAATCATCTTGTGTTTGAGGAATGATAATCATGGAAGTGTTTAGGACATTAAAGGCCCCTTGTGTTCCTCTCTCTTCAGGCCATTGATGAGCCTCCATATTTGACAGTGGGCACTGATGTGAGTGCTAAATATAGAGGAGCCTTCTGTGAGGCCAAGATCAAGACAGCAAAAAGACTCGTCAAAGTCAAGGTATGTAGTTTTCCTGTTAATTTTTCAGAAAAATTCATGGATATTGTGAATGTCATAACATGCAGATACACTTTACTCATGATACACTCACGGGGTTTAGTCACATCCATTACTCAACTCCCCTTCCATGCTGACTGGCATTGAAAAAAAGTGCGGCATTAGGGCTCCTGCATGTGCTACCTAACCATCCCTTCAGGAGCATCATGCCTATTTCTCTTCTTCAGGCAGTGTCTTCAGTCGCTCTTCCTGTGATGCTCCTTTATGCCTGCCTCCCACACTGTGGCCCCTAAAGCCACAGGCTGGTTGTACAGGTATAGTCTTAGGACTTGTCTAAGCAAACAGTGTGTGGTAAGTTGGGAAGTAAATGTGCCTCATACTAGCTTGCCAAGCCCTAGAGGTCTGAGTGGACCCTGCTGGTGCTCATTAAAGGTTTCCCCGATGTATTTTATCTACTTCCACTGTGAAAGACATGCTTTTACATTGCAACTTGCCATGTACTAACTGTTCAAATAGACAAGCCTTAAGATGAGATGTAGTTCATTTTACAAGTATCCTGGGGTAGCCATGTTAGTCTGTATCCACAAAAACAACAAGGAGTCCAGTGACACCTTAAAGACTAACAGATTTATTTGGGTATAAATAAAACCCACTTCTTCAGATGCATCGAGTGAAAATTACAGATGCAGGCATTATTATACTGACACATGAAGAGAAGGAGAAGAATGTGTCAGTATAATAATGCTTGCATCTGAAATTTTCACTCCATGCATCTGAAGAAGTGGGTTTTTTACCCACGAAAGCTTATGCCCAAATAAATCTGTTTAGTCTTTAAGGTGCCACCGGACTCCTTGTTGTTCATTTTACAATTATTTTTCCATAGGTTTAAGGCAGTGCTTTTTAGGAACACATGACTTTACCATCTAGCAGACTACTACTGCTTCAGAGAAAGGGGAAGCCTCTTCCGTCTTCAGATGAAGCATCTAGTTAACTGTTAAATGCTATTCATATGTGGACAGGAATTCCTTCCTGATCCCTAAGCTGCCCAGTTGATAATTGACGCAATCAGTATAAATCAGATACAGTCTATCTGCATGTTGTAGAGGGAATACTCGGTATAGTTTTTAAAGACTATTATAAACTAGTTAAAATACAACTAGAAGTATACAGGGCAACTTCTGGACTTGTCTTGAGCAGTTAAATCTATTATCGATCATCTAAGTTTGTATGTTTGAATAACAGTACCAGGAAAGTGCCTGCTCAAGTTTTCTTATCCATGCCTATGAAAAACCCAGTGGAGAAAGCTAGGAGGGATCAAGAATTAAGGAAAACTCAGCACTGTAATACTATCTGTTGCTAAATTGCATCTGAGCTATTGTGACAAAACACTTTATTGAATAACGAATCTTCAAGAAAATATTTTTCACACTATAGCTCAGCTGAAATCTAAGAGCATGATATTACAGTACTGAGCTTTTCCGTAAGTGCTCTTAATCCCTGCTAGATCCCTCCATTGAGTTGCCTGGTTGTAATAAATGAAACACCAAAGTAAGTTTTCATCGTTGTTGTTGTAGTGAGCACTTGACTGTTTCCTGCTATTACTGACTTGGATTATAAAGTGTTTGACTCCAGTTGCATGACTTAGCTCTGTATAGACAGCCATTGTCTTAGGCTCTCAGCTGGTGTCCCCTCCAGGTTCCCTAAGCATTTAATATAATTTAATAGCTTAGATATTCTGTAAAAGGAAGCTACCTTCAGTATGAACAAACAATGAGTGGAAAGTGTAAACTTACACCTTATTAGGGCCAGCTCTAGGCACCAGTGTAGGAAGCAGGTGCTTGGGGCGGCCAATGGAAAGGGGCGGCATGTCCGGGTCTTCGGTGGCAATTCGGCGGTGGGTCACTCGGAGGGAAGGGCCAGCTGCCGAATTACCGCCGAAGAATGAAGCGGCATGCTAGAGCTGCCGCCGATTGCGGCTTTATCTTTTTTCTTTTTTTTTTCTTCTTTTCCTTTGCCGCTTGGGGCGGCAAAAAAGCTGGATCCAGCCCTGACCTTATTGATCTGTATGAAATGATAGACACCGGAAAGGCAGCGAGGGTGGGACACAGTGAGACCCACTAACCTGTGCTATGAAGACCTTCCATAAAAAGTTATCACAAAATGGATTTTATGGCCTGAAGATTACCTGAAGCATCTCCTTGAAGTGGTAGAATAAGTCTTTCTTGCCTCTATCTTGTTTTATTAACATCAGAAAACATCCACCACCTGCCCCAGTTAAAATCTTAATAAAACTTATACAAGAACTACAAGGACATTTTAATATGGATAATGTCAGGTTCACATAGGCTGAGGCAGAATTTAACACAAGGGGCAATAGAGGTGTACTAACTTATCTTTATGGTCTGAACTACCATGATTGTTAGCTTCTTGGGGCAGTGACTGTCTCTTCACTACCCATTTATGCAGTCTAGGACAATAGAGTCCCAGTACCTATTTGGGACCTTTAAGTGCTACAGCAATACAAGAAGTTAAAATAGACTAAAGTAAAACAGTGATGTTCCTAAGTCTATTTTAAGTTTGAGATGTTTAACAAATAAGGAATTTTAAAAGTTCTTTAATCTAACAGTGACCCCTAATTTCCCCAACATTTATTCAACTCTTTCTGGCACACTTTTGATTTTTCAAGATTTTCAGATGACACTTGGGTCATATGGGAATTTTTCATCACCAACTCAGTGCTTCTGAAGTTTTTGGTAGCTTGCTTGCTGCATATTTCCCCACCCCCAGTTGTTTGTAGCCTCTACTCCAGTCTCCTATCACACATAAGGGAGTCATCTTCATTTTACCAGGGAAATCAAAATTATCTTTATAACATGAATTTTAACTTGCAGATTCTGTTTAAATGTCATCAGCATGGTCTATTTTACATAATTCATGTAGGAAGAGCAACAGGCTTTTCAGGACTAGAAATGACTTACTTGATATATAATAAGTAGTTTTAGCTGTTCTCTTTTCCTCTCCTCTCCATTTAACTTAGTGGTCTATTTCTAGAGGCGGTTGTACGGTCTTGTATAAAAAAAATCCTACATAAAAGGCACAAGAACTTAACATAATTTAAGTTTTTCAGCAAAGAACCGTTATTTCTGCATCAACTTCCATTCAACTCAGTAAACTGAATTAAATATTAAAGCAAATAATCAATTCGGTATTTTTTGTTAGTATTGAAATCATTTTTAGAATGTCGCACTTTTACACTTCCCCCAAGTCTTACGGGTGCTACAGAATTTTGTAACAGTGCAATCATATTATGAAAATTGAAGTGGGAGACAGCTGAGATTTGGAGCAGTTTGGACTTCTAAAAGGTGTAGGAGGCAGTGAAGTTTCATGGTTCAGGAAGCAGAGGCTTTTGGAATGGAAATGGTGGCTCATTTCTTCCCCCCCTCCCACCAGATAGTGTTGGGCATGTTAGTTTTACCCAGCGAATATGGCAGGTCTCCCCTCTTTACCTTATCCCCAATATAAACCGCTGCACCCAAAGCTAAGCATGTTAGTTGAATGTTTTAGTGATCATTTTTTAAATAGTTATAATATGTAAATAATCTTGATTAGGCTTCAGTGAGTGCCTAATTAAGATGAGTAAAGGCAGTTCATACTTTGAGCTATTTTTCCAGCTAGTTCAGTTACAGACTTGACACACCATTGCCCAAGTAATTTCCTTCCCAGCAGTAAAGGCTAGAAACTTAATTTTTTTTTAAAAGTTAGATTTTTTTCTTCCAAAATCTCTGGCAATGGGTGGTTGTTTCTTTAACTAGTTTGTTAGCATTAGACACAAGACCTGTGTGTATGGGTATGTGTGACAGGGTTTGAGGGTGTAAATCCAGGCCAATAAGAGGTTGTATCACCACTTGCTACTCTTTGTGCCTCTCAGTGCTTTGCTGCTATAGCTCCCAGCCTGGGATGCTCATAACCACCCTACAGGCATGCAGATCACAGCTCGAGTGTCTGTGTGCTAGACAGCCCTGGTTCAGCAGCTCTGACCCCAGCAGCCTGTCTACAGTCCCACTTTGGCTTCCACCAGCCTTGGTTACAACTGCAAGGTGACCCCCTCTCTCCCCCCTGACCCAGATTTCCCCAAAATCATGTGCTCTGCGATGTCCAACCCTCTCCCAAACAGTTTAAAGGAACAAACAAACCATGTTATTTCTCTGAAGACACAAAAGCATATCACTTTTCAATAACTTAATTGGGGTAAATATGCCCCTTCATTTAAATAGTGCACTGAGTTGGTTTATAGTAAAAATAAAATTTATTAACAACAGGACATAGGTTAAGTGATGCCAAGTAAAAAAGAATAAAGTTAGAAAGGATTACAACCCCCAAAAAAGTGAAAACATGCATCTAAAAGTCTGAAACTTAATCTAGCAGAATACAGGCTTTGTGCAAGATGGCTTCTCTCACCAGTCTCCCTTCTTCCTAGCCATGGCTCACTTTCTCTCACAGTCAGGAAGTTCCACAAAAGCACAAGGGGCTGACTTCCCTTGTCTTCCTAGGTGAAAAGATCTTTGCCTAAACAGGTTTCTTACCTATATTTAGTTCCAAAGACTTCAACCCCCCTTTGGTTGAAGGACCCATCTTTCTCAGTTCCTAAGAGTGCTGTTCCCTTGTGTCTGTCTAGAAATGGATGCCAAAGAGCTAAGGGTGAACCATTCAAGAAATATGTTTGCTGATGATGTTTTAAAGAAAGTCCCTATTCCATGATGAAATATGTTTGAGCTATAATGTATCTTAATTAAAACTATATTTAGATAGGTTTTTTCCTCAAAAAGCATTTTATCAAAAAAAATCCAATTTAAATTAAAAAATCCAATTTTTAATTTTTTTTTAAATCATTGATTTTTATCCACCCTGCTTATCTTCCAAAGTTAAGTGACTTTTTTTCAAGAGGCAGGATGATCTCATGTTGTTTTTTCCTTCTCATGGGCTTCCCATCCCCTGCAGATAAATGGAGCTTCCATTGTTTGATGCCACCATTCTTAATTTATATAGGAGACAGGTAAATAGCTGTCTTCTCTCCTGTCTGGGAAGACTGTGCAACCAAATATCAGTGAATATCCATAATTCTTTATATGGTGTTAATACATACAATTCACGGTATTAATCATCAGCATGTCATAGGCTGTAAGAAGGGACCATCCCCTAGCTGTATAGACTATTAAATCTTTACAACATATTCTTTGAAAGATAAAACCCAGACCAAACCTCTCTCTCTCCAGCTAGGTGTAGACACCATGCTGTCTCCTCCCCCATTTGTTAGTATGAGATTTGCCTCCATCGCTTGTTAGCTTGATGGGTCTGTTCAGGTAATATGTAAATACGTTGTCATGGTCTTTCAAAGTACTTTGGAAGTAACTCCCAGGTTGGGAAAACACATTTCTTTGTCTAGTTCACACCTGTTTACCAACTCCTCCTGGCATTCCTGGTTTAAAACACACTTCAATCATAATTCTAGTATATATTCATAACTAAGGCTATGTTTTAGTCATGGGTATTTTTAGTAAAAGTCACGGACAGATCACGGGCAGTAAACAAAAATTCATGGCCTGTGACCTGTCCATGGCTTTTACTATATACCCCTGACTAAAACTTGGGGGGGAGGGTCAGCGCGCGGCCTGGAACCCCCGCTGGGGGTGGGGGGTGGGGGGTTGGGGTTGGCGGGGCCGGCAGGCTCCCTACCTAGTTCAGCACCTCCCCCTCCCCAGCAGCAGCAGAATTTGGATGTGGGAGGGGCAGGGGGTTGGGGCACGGGAGGGGGTGAGGCGGGCTCTGGGTGGCATTTTCCCGGGGGCTCCCCAGAAGCAGTGACATCCCCCTCGCTCAGCCAATAAGGGGAGGCACGGCCAGGAAGCTCTGCATGCTGCCTCCACCCAGAGCACTGGCTTCACATCTCCTATCGGCTGGGAACCACAGCCAATGGGAGCTGCAGGGGCGGTGCCTGCAGGCGGAGGCAGTGTGCAGAGCTGCCTGGCCACACCTCCATCTAGGAGCTGAGTGTGGGGGATGTTGCTGCTTCTGGGGAGTCCCCCAGGTAAGCGCTGCTTAGAGCTTGCCTCACCCACTCCCATCCCCAACCCCCTCCACACCCAAATTTTGCTGCTGGGGTGGAGGGGGCGCAGTGGCCAGAGACTGCTGCTGCAAAAGTCACAGAGGTGACGGAAAGCCACAGAATCTGTGACTTCCATGACCTCCGTGACAAACTCACAGCCTTATTCATAACTCTTAATACCCACAGCATACATACATTACACAAGAATACTAATGATCAGTGAGTTATTAGTTTTTAAATGATACCTCAAGGCATATTTTGTACAAAGATGATTACAGTTGTATGTATGCTGTGGATACAGGGGTGCTTAGTGTCAAGGTGCCAGTCCAGTGACGCTCAGCATGAAGAGTCAGAATGCAAAGTAGTTTTATTCACCTGAACTATACATTTCTGGGCTTCATAAAGTCTATTTAAATGTTTTAATGTTTGCAGTTTAGAAAACTGCACTACTCATGATTTCCTACCCACCAAAAAAAAAAATTAACTCTAGCTTACCTAAGTATTTTCCCCCTGAGCAACGTATGAATGCATGCATAGAATAAAGCATTGTTGCCTTACACCCAAACCAGTCCTCCAAGAAGTTTGCATGGTATTTACCTTTAAAAGAACAATGACAACTTAACACTCCTCTGAAAGTTTACCTAGGCTTTGTCTACCCTACACAGCTTTTAGCGTAAAAGTTGGGCAGTGTAAGTGCCGACAAAATAATTCCACCCCCACCGAGCGGGGTTCGCGTTGTCAACAGGAGAGTGCTGCTGGCAGCAAAACTTTTGTCTTTTGGGTGGGGCTTTTTTTAAGTGGCAGTGTAGGCAAAGCCTGACTGTTAAAAGTAACGCTTAAGATCACCAACTGAGAGGCTAGAGAATTCTGTTCAGCTTGTACATTTGACAGCATGTTGTCTATAGCCACTTTTACCACTTCCCTGCAGAGTTTCCTCTGTTTTACATGTATCTTTCACTCAACAATGGGGAGAGAAACAAAACAAAAGTGAGATTGTAGAACCATAAACAGGCCAGGAGTACAATCTGAAGCTGTTTTTTTAAAGTTATAAATTTAAATAGAACCATTGCTTTAAGGACTATGTTTTGGGTCTAAATATGTTGATTTTATCCTTTTATTTGACTGATCAACCATTTTAGATGGCACCAGTTAAAATCTTTATGCAAAGTTTGTTTGTTTTTACAGCGTTTCTTTGCATCAAGGTCACTTGCAAAATAACTTCTTTGAAGTGTTTAAAGTTATCTTGTAAAACAAAAATATCTGAGTGACAGAGCTTCAGCAAATTGAACAGCTACAGGAGGCTGGTTGAATGCAAGATGAGAATTAGAGAAAAAGGAGTGCTTACGCTTTCATGTACTTACGCTGCTCAACTGTATCAAGTGATTGTTAGTTGAATTATATTTTCTAGGTAACATTTAGACATGATTCTTCAACAGTGGAAGTGCAGGATGACCACATAAAGGGCTCGTTAAAGGTAATACATTTTTTGAATTTCAGTAGAATTCAAAGTCATTTATCAAAATGTGTTGATAGTTATGTCTATCTAAGGTTACACTTTTTTCTTTTTTGGGAATACTGATTAGGAAGGTAGAAGTCTTTCTATAGGGATGAGAATTTAAAGAGTTTTTAAATATGTAGGGTATGATATGGAAATCTGTGGCTGGTCTGAACATACAGTCCTGCCATGACATAAGCCCGTTCCATTGCCCATTGCAAAGAGCGAAACCCAGCACTGCCAGTGTAGAGTGACAAGGTATAAAGGTCATTTGTTTAGCAGATTCCCTGCTAACCACAGGGAGAAGATTAACAAGAAACTACCCATCACCCTGAATATTAAGTAGTTTTAGCCGATTCATTTAAGATTTCTACCCTGCTACCAGGGGAGAAAACAAAGCTGGTTCCTCAGTTTAAGTGCTTGGTCACAAATCTTTTTTGACCAGCTTGCAGACGTTTTGGTGCAAATCACACCCAATTTCTGTTTTTATGTGGGCTCCTTAAGAACATGAGGGATGTCCCTGTTTCCCTGGCGAGAACTAAGACTGACATGCTTATGCCCTAACTTTTGTTGAAGCTTTGTGCATATATACTGAGCCAGAATTGAGAATTGGCATGTCACAAGGCTTGAAGGTTTTTAAACACTGAAAAAGTCTCAGATATCATTCAGAGGCTGGATGTCAGCAAACTAGCCAGCTTTCTGGCTAAAGATGATGCAGAAACAATCAATCAAACTGCTTACCAAGGATCATATACTGGTCACCAACCTTGCAAGAGGAACCAGGCCAGTAATCCTAGGTGAACATGACACATTGATCAGTTGAATTTTTAAAAACTGAACAGTGCAACAAGACACTCTAAGGGCTTCCACACTACAGGCAAGGAATTTTAAAGAAATAGGTCTTGTTGACTATTTTACTGAGTTAGTTTACTCAGTTGTTACTAGAAGTAAAGACTTTTATAGTAGTGGGAGAATTAACTTATGTTTTCGGGATGGGACTTTTGTAAGAAGTACAACTATGACCACTTGCCAAAGTTTAAGTACAGGAATTTGTCAAAATATAAAATACACATTAGTCACATTCTTTCAACTTTAATATTTCAGTGTAAACCAGTTTATATGGACTTCAGGTTTCAAATACCAATTCAGGTAATCAGATAATCTTCCTCTTGAAGCCTTTAGTGACAGCTTTTCTAAAAGAAGATCCTACTGGCTCAGATTTTCCAGTTAAGTGTAGTTTGATGAAAGGAAAACTGCTTCTTACCTCTACCTCATCGGGCCTACACCTCCCTCTCTGTGTTCAACAAAACACAGAAGCAGATAGGATTGTAAAGGGAAAAATAAAAGTGGACTGAAGGCATGAGTAGTAGAGGAACAGTATTGAAGGAAGCTGCAAAGCAAAAATGGTTGACATGATTTGTCTTTTGCAAAGACTAGTGGGGAGAATAGGTTTATAGTGCTCTCGGTCTCTTAATCTTCATATTGCCTCCTTCCTCTGGAAGTGAAGGGGATGTGAGCTCTCAGTGCATAACTGATAGGCTTTTGCGCTTGAAGCTAAGAAGTTTGATTGGTTCTGGTTTTAGTCACTGTTGCTTTGGAAAAAACTCAGCTGGATGATTTGAACTGGCAAGCTGTTATACAAGAGAATGACATAACTCAAAACAGTTCTTATTCTCCACTTGCTGGCAGCAAAGAATGAACCATATTCAGTTATCTGGATTGGTTTGGAAAAATAAAGTAACAAATTTACAAATATAATTTTGAGCGAAGGTAAAAGGTAAAGTACATTTAACTGCGCTAAACTAGAAATTCAGTGTACCTGAGGAACACAAGGTTGGACCTGTTCTAAGCAAAGTATTTTTAGCATCTTACCCTAATTAACATTTGCTGATTTAAAATATTTTTTACAGTCCTAATTCAGATGAATTATCTGTTTGAAAGTTTTCAAAAGTTAAGTAGCTTTTATATTATTTTAGGTAGGATCTGTTGTAGAAGTAAAGAATCCAGATGGAACTTACCAGGAAGCTGTCATCAACAAATTAACAGATGCAAGTTGGTATACTGTAGGTAAGAGAAATGGATAACTATGTCCTCAAACTGGAAAGTACACATCAGAAAAACATCACCACTTATCCAAAGATTAGCAACACTCAATCTGTTTTAAATTTGAGAAAATGCCTTTGGGCTATAAATGTATATCGAGAATATTCTCGGTGGGAAGTACTTAATAAAAACAAGATTTTGTATCTGTAGAAGCAGTTGCTTAACAGTGCTGCACACTTTTGTCGAGACAATTTGGTACTAGCATATGGACAGGCTTAAGTTCACGCTTTATGTACTGCAGGTAGTCCCATTTGAAGTCGATGGAACTGTGTAAAGTTAAGCACATGCATAAATCTTTACAGGATTAGCACCATATAGAAAATTACATACTTGAGTACTTTTAAATAGCAAATAGGTAAACACTAGACCAGTAGATAAAGTTATTCAAAGTTGAGTTGTCTCATATTTAAAGAGATTCACTCTCAAAAATGAGTTTTCTAACAAGATATACATGTTTTATTAGTCTAGAAAAGCAGTTTTCAAACTGTGGTACATATAGGTTGGTTTAATCAGAATAAGAATCCAGTCTAACTACACTGATAAATTGTGAAGGTGGTACACCAAATATTTTAGTTTTAGATGTGGTATATTAGGTTCTTGCTTGAGAACTATTGGTCTGGACTCTAGAATAATATGCCATATTGTACCTGCTTTTGAGGGTAGTTAGAAATAACTCCTGGTGATTTTAAGTATTACAGCAACTGCAGTAACAGTTTACAGTACTTATTTTCCCCTAGTTTAGAACGAAGATAAAAGCTATCATAGCTCCTTTTAAACAAGCACATAACAATGTTGACTCTTCCTTTAGTTTTTTCCATTATCTAATCAAGTCCTAAAAGATTTTTTTCGATGACTTAGTCGAAATGCCCTAGCAAAGCTTGCTTTCTGTATGCCCAGTTCAGATGGCCCTCGCTTTTCAGTGCTGTTTCCATGGCACGTCAACCAGTCTATGAGAGGTAGAAGGGTAGAGTACATGTAAAACTAGTTTTTCAGGTCTCAGGAAACAATACTCTCCTTAACATAGCCCTAAATATGGGAAAATTAAAAAGCACCAATTAAGGGTTTTTTAATTTTATTATTTATTTATTACTACAGTAACTCCTCGCTTAACGTAGTTATGTTCCTGAAAAATTCGACTTTAAGCGAAACGATGTTAAGCGAATCCAATTTCCCCATAAGAATTAATGTGAATGGGTGGGGGGGGGGGTTAGGTTCCAGAGAAATTTTTTTCACCAGATGAAAGACTATATATATATATATATACACACACACACACACAGTATAAGTTTTAAACAAACAATTTAATACTATACACAGCATTGATGATTGTGAAGCTTCGTTGAGGTGGTGAAGGCGGAGGGTGGAAGAGGGTGAGATATTTTCCAGGGAACGCCTTACTGCTAAATGATGAATTAGCACTCGACTGAGCCCTCAAGGGTTAACATGTCATTAATGTAGCCTCACACTCTACAAGGCAGCACGAATGGAGGGAGGGGAGACAGCATGGCAGGCAGAGACACACACACTCTGTGTGTGTGTGTGTGTGTGTGTGTGTGTGTGTGTGTGTGTGTGTGTGTGTGTGTGTGTGAGAGAGAGAGAGAGAGAGATGAGCATTGCCCCTTTAAGTATTCAGATCCCACGCTAAGTACATTGCCTTTTTAAGTAGATCAGCAAGTTGAGACAGCAGCTTCTGCTAGTAAGCTGCCACTGTCCTGAACCCTGTCGTGTTCCCCCTCCCCCCCGCTTTATAGAGAGATGCGATAAGTGGGGGGCAGGAGCAGGGGGGAGGGGGACACCCTGACAGCCCCCCTCATCCCCCCACCCCACCCCGCACAGTAAGCAGGAGGCTCCCGGGAGCAGCTCCGAGGCAGAGGGCAGGAGCAGCACATGGCAGTGGGGGGAGGGACAGCTGAACTGCCCAGCAATTGATAGCCTGCTGGGCGGTTGCCGCACAGGGAACTTATGGGAGCGGGGAGCTGATAGGGGGGCTGCTGGTCCGCCCTGGTTCCAATCGCCCACCAGGTAGCTGCAACGGGCTGCTCTTTCTGCAAGCCGTGGACAAAGCAGGCTGCTGCCAAACAACATTATAAGTGAGCATTGTGAACTTTAAACAAGCATGTTCCCTAATTGATCAGCAACGTAACAACGAAACAGCGTTAACCAGGACGTCTTTAAGTGAGGAGTTACTGTACTGAGAAACTTGTCCTCTCCCCCCCTGAGCTCCATGATACAAAGAAATTAGGTTTCAGAATAGCAGCCGTGTTAGTCTGTATCCGCAAAAAGAAGAACAGGAGTACTTGTGGCACCTTAGAGACTAACAAATTTAAAATTTGTTAGTCTCTAAGGTGCCACAAGTACTCCTGTTCTTTTTTTAAAGAAATTAGGGGGAGACTGACTGATTGGCAGTTTTTTAAGGTGAAGGCTCCCCTTGACAGGTAGTCTCTCCCATTACATAGGTTAATGTTGCTGTGGGGATCTTGTGCATGGACCATGTTTTTGGCTGATCTAAATGCGGCTTATTTTGGACTCCATGACCTCTAACATTTCTAAACTGGTAGACTGATCTGTTACACACAGAGATGCATAATATAAAACAAGATTTGTAATACATTCATGCACATCATTAGCTGCAATTATGCATAAAGAAAAATATTAGCAATTGTGACCATTTATTATTAAGGGTTGCTAATTGTAAACAGATGCTGGAGAACTGGCAGATGAAAACTGACTTCAGGAAGTGTGTGCTAAGTGGAGTTCTGAGCAGAGTGATAGTTCTTCGAGTGCTTGTCATGTCCATTCTATTCTAGGTGTGTGTGCACCCATGTGCACAATCGTTGGAGAGTTTTGCCTTAGTGGTATCCGTAGGGTCAGCAGTGGCACCTCCTTGAGAGCCCCCCACGCTCACCCCCCATTCTCCACCTATCAAACTTGGGGGGGGGGGAGCTTGGGACCTCTGCCTTGCAGTGGGCTGGTGGGGTAGGGCTTCTGCCCAGTGGGGAGAGAGGATCTCGGGGCTTCAGCCCCGCAGAGCATGTCCACCGAGGCTTGGGGCTTCAGCAGGAGCAGGGCTGAAGCCCCGAGCCCCAGCAGGTACGCTCCAGCTCTCGAACTTCTGAAGATTGTCGTATGCAGCTCAGAGGGTCAGTAAGTTTGGCCACCCCGGTATATAGTTTAGATACTTAGTTAGCCTTTACGTTAAGTGTGAGGTAGTTCAGTAGTTAGAGTCCCGGCTGGGACTTCACCCTGGAGTGGGGCATGCCCTGCTCTCCTGGTTTTCTGGTTGCTCGTCATGCAACAGGCCGATGCCTATTAGTGACCCCCCACTACAGTTGTCTGAAGTGCTTGGGAAAGTCCCATAGAAAGAACAAGTGCAGAATCTGTAAGAACTTCGCCCTAGAACTCAGAAGGAGTGGGATATCCGCTTGAGGGCCCTCCTCATGGAGACTGCGCTTCGTCCTGCGTCGGAGCCCTCCCACTCTGATCCCACACCGAGCAGCTCGGCATTGGTGCAGAGCGCACCGCCATCGCTGGCTCCGTCAGACATCGTTCCCCCTCACCAGCTCCGAAGAAGCGGCAAAAGAGGAAGAGCCCCCCAGCACCAGAAGGGAAAGCAGCCTCGGGCAAAAGACCTATGTCAGGCCATGTGCCTGCCCCGGGGCTTCATGAGGGTACTGCTGAGATCGGACCCCCCAGCCCGGCCAGGGATCCACCTCTGACACCCGGGAGCGGCAGGGGGGACCCCGGCTTCTCCTAGGTCCCTCGTTGTCTGAAGTGGCCCCGTGGTTAAAGAACAAGCCGTCTGACACCATGCCAGGTGCTAGACTCGGCTAAGGCCCCAATGCCGGAGGGCAAACTGGTCATGAGACCTCCCATAGGGCAGTGGAGCACCCTCTGTCCCCAGACCAGAGGCTTAAATCCCTGTCTCCGTGGCCTAGGACCCTGGTACCACATTCCCAGTCTCGGGTCAGAAGCCCAGGTCCCCGACACCGCGCTCTCCCCCTACAACACATAGGACACTGGAGTCGAGGCACAAGTCGCCGTAGCACTGATACCAGCGAGCTGCCCTCCAAAGATCGCCACTGTGCAAGTCACCCTTGCCCAGATGGTCTCCAAGACATCGGTCCCCACTGGGGCAGGATCGCTCCCCGTCACAGCACTGGTCTCCATCCCCTCAGTTCCACTTGTCGGGCAGGCACCGATCCTCGTCCTCACCTCGCTAGTCGCCAACCAGGGTCAGTCGGCAGACTCAGGCCTCGATGGCTCCGCCCCGGTCTCCGTAGGGCAATGGTCGGCCTCGGACCTGGAGTTCAGCTCCTCGCCAAGGAGGGGTGATTTGCTGCCGAACTGCGAAGCTGGCGCAGCACCTGCAGCGACGGCATGGCAGCAGGGACAATGGTCCGCTCAATGGCCATACTGGAACCCGTGGGGCGTGCCCATAATGCCAATCCTGTATTCCCACCAGTCCTCCCTGACCGCCTCGGACAAACCGCCGCTGGTACTGAATCCAACGTGGGGGGCAGCGCATAGGACTCCAGCATCTAAGGAGCTGTCCCCAGAGAAGGAAGGGGAACCCGCCTCTCCCCCCAGTGGTGCACTCGTCGTCATCTCCTTCCTAAACGGGCAGCCCCCCGATGACTTCAAGGAGCACCAGG
Source organism: Chrysemys picta bellii (assembly GCF_011386835.1). Lineage (NCBI taxonomy): Eukaryota > Metazoa > Chordata > Testudines > Emydidae > Chrysemys > Chrysemys picta. The sequence goes on along the minus strand of NC_088793.1, from coordinate 133,732,456 downwards.
CTCTCCTTAAGAGAGTGGCTACGAACTTGAACTTAAAAATTGAGGAGGTCCTGGAGGAGTCTGACGACCTCTTTAACTTTATATCCACCCCGGCCTGGGTTGCACTGCCCATCCACCCAGGCGTCCTTAAAATTGCTAGATCACTGTGGCACACCCCCCTCTTCAATTCCACTTACTTCTAAGAAGGCTGAAAAAAGTTATGTCCCTGCAAAAGGGTTCAAATATCTGTGGCATCACTGGTCAATATTGACTGCTATTAATGAAAGGGATAGGCAGGGCCAAGTCAGTGGCACGCTGAAAAACAAAGATGCCAAGAGACTGGCATTTGGCAGAAAGATTTATTTGATAGCAAGCCTGCAATTTCAGGTGTCTAAGCAACAGTCCCTGTTATGCAGGTCCAATTTTAACCTGTAGGACTCCGTTAACAAATTCAAGGAGGCCCTTCTGTAGGACTGAGCTCAGGAGTTCGCTGCTTTGGTGGACAAAGGCACAGTTGTGGCAAGGGGGGCCCCTCAGATGGACTGGGACACTACTGACTCAGTGGCCAGAATGGTCGCCTCCGCAGTAGCCATGAGGCACATCTCCTGATTGCAGTCCTCCAGGTTATCCTAGGAGATGCAGGCCACTATACAGGACCTCCCATTTGAGGGGACGAGGCTCTTCTCCGAGATCACAGACTTGAGACTCCATGGCCTTAAACACTCCCATGCCACTCTCCGCTCCTTGGGCCTCCATACTCCTCACCAGGCCAGGAAGCCATTCCGCCCTCCAACTCCTCCGCCTCCGCAGTCTAGGTCTTGGGGGACTCCCTGACTTGACATCTACAGGAGGAAGGATAAAGACAAGGGGTCTAAGCAGCAACACCTGTCATCTTCCCGTTCATCTGCTCAGCTTGTGTCTTCCAGAAGCAGTCATTTTGAGGGTGCCCTTGAGGACGATGCCCCAGTCACCTCCCAGGATCCACCCTCCCACTCTTTCCTCGACTGCCTCTGCCTCTTCCGGTTGTCCTGGTCTTAGCTGACCACGGACTGTTGGGTGCTCAAAGTAATATCCTCAGGTTACATCCCGATACACCTAGAATGGAATCAACATGAGCACGCACTCGAAGAAGAAAAAACAGTTACCTGTCTTTCATAACTGTTGTTCTTCAAGATGTGTTGCTCATGTCCATTCCATTACCCGTCCTCCTACCCCTCTGTCGGAGTTGCTGGCAAGAAGGAATTGAGAGGGCATAGGGTTGACGGTGCCTATATACCAGCGCATGGGTGGGGCACTCAAGGGGACGCCACAGCTGACTCTACGGATACTGCTAAGGCAAAAATCTCTGACGACTGCATGTGGGCACGCGTACACCTAGAATGGAATGGACATGAGCAGCACATCTCGAGGAACAACAGTTATGCAAGGTAGGTAACCGGTTTTTCTCTTGTAAAAGAAATGGAGATTTTGTGAGATAAGTATGTTGTTCCCGGTAGGTATTACTACAGAGAAATTATCTGATAGAATAAGAAAGTAGGATGAGGGCGGGACATGGACAGAACAGAGGCCAAAATAGAATGAAGGGGAAGAGGCAGAGTAATAGAGAAGGGTGTGGCCATGAAGAAGAGGTTTTCATAATATAGAAGTGGACATGGGAGTTAGTGAGGTGGTGAAGCAATAGTGTATAGACATGTAAATAAAAAGTATACTTAAGAGTTCCAAATAGCCTGAAATTTGGATGGAATTGTAAAATGTGATGTGACAAATGCATGAAATCAGCAGTTTGCCAAAGTAAGTGATGTAGAAATAGATATGGGCTAAATGGTGGAGGCAGCTGGCGCAAGGAGTTGCAGTTTGAGGTTCAAAGTGACATGTGCAGCTGTCACACATTGAGCCTGAGAAAGAAAGGGAAGGTGGAAGTAAAGAAGGGAGGAGAAAGCTAACCTGGAGATGTGATTGAAGATACTGTGCTTACCAGATAGGATGATGCCAATCTTGTGGGATCAGTGAAAGTTGGTATCACAGCTGCCAACTTCATCATGTCTAATGCAGTTCGGGAGTGAAATGACATTCTTAGCAGCAGCAGATTAGGAATATACTTTACCAGGTGGGTGAATAGAAGCAGGACTGAAAAAAAAACTTTGGAGATATTAGTATCTGTGGATCTGAAGAAAGTCTGGTTGAGAGCTGGGTGTTCCTGTCAGACTCCATAATGATCAGTTCCCTTATTCAACAAGTTTGTCTAAATTTACATTAGCACCCAGCCATCTTGAAGTACTGGGTGACATCACTAATTCAGAGAGTGACCTTGCTCACAAATTCCTCTGCTGAAAACTTCACTTGGCAAACAGTAAACACCATAGCAGTTATACAGCAAATTGTTACACCTTAGAGATTAATTCAGTTTGTGGCTCAGAGTCTTTATAGAATCGTGCATTTGTGAACTGCTTGAAAACTGTATGTTCTATAATATCTAGGCACAGTGGGGAACAGTTTAAAGGCATGTCAACCTTCCTTGCTTTTGTAGGGCTAAGGCCTTGTCTACACTCAGGTTTTGATGTGGGCATGAGTCTTTCCTACCAAAATAATCACTACAATCCCTAGCTTGGGTCCAGTTATATTACTATTATAACAAAGGTGCCTTTTACCAGTATAGGTTATTCCCTTTGCTATAGTAGTATAAGGCAGTGGTTCTCAACCAGGGGTCTGGGGCCCCCTGGTGGGCCGCGAGCAGGTTTCAGGGGTCTGCCAAGTGGGACCAGTGTTAGACTCGCTGGGGCCCAGGGCAGAAAGCCTAAGCCCTGCCATGCAGCGCTGAAGCCAGGGGCCCTGAGCCCTGCCACTTGGGGCTGAAGCAGAAGCCTGAGCAACTTAGCTTCATGGGGCACCCTGTGGCTTGGTCCCCCGGGCAACTGCTCTGCTTGCTACCTCTTAACGTCAGCCCTGACTTTTATATGCAGAAAAACAATTGTTGTGGCACAGGTGGGCCATGGAGTTTTTATAGCATGTTGGGGGGGCTCAGAAAGAAAAGGGTTGAGAACCCCTGGTATAAGGCACCTTTATATACTGATAAGAGTCCACACTGTTGAGGTGTGGGGTTGGTACCATTTTACATTTTAACTATACCACTATATAGTTAAAGCAGTATTACTGGTGTATGGACAAGGACTAAGTCATGCCTTTGACACTTCTGATCTTTGTAACATCATTTGTGTATGTACAAGCACCTGGCTTATTTGGTGTCCAGAGCTTTTGCATAGAGTTCTACATCTTCAAGAATAAGCCTGCGGATGGGCAAGTTCCTCCTTTCTCTAAGATCTTGGAATAGCTGATTTGCATTTCAGTGACTTTCCCTGAAACCTTGATCTCTTGGTTTCCTTTGAAATTTTCAGTTTCAGGGTAGTTCCTTTAAATGTAGTAAACTACTGTACTTCTGTCTGCTAGAAAACTGGAAAGGTTGCCTTGCTGGTGTATTTTGAAGGTGAAGAAGAAGGATATGCAAGTGTGGCAGAGCTAGCATCTGCTCTCTACATGCTTTTTGGCCAGATAAGACATTCTCTTGTGGGGACTTCATGTTGTTATACAGCTTAACAAAAGAAAAGGAAGATGCTCTCTATTATTAGGCTGCCCTCAGCCAGGGGTTGGGGAGGAGATAAATAAATTAGTCAAAATAAACACAGTATACAGAGTCTAACTGTCCAGGGTTCATAATGCAGGTACCTACCAAGTTTTAGGCATACCGTGGGGAGTTTTCTCCTGTTGTAATCAGCTTGCGGAAACACACATATGTTGCAGGTTTTGGGATTACAGCCAAACTACACAAGTTTCCTGGAGTAATAGTTGATCTCAATCCTCTAGGTCCCTGAAACACTTCTAGAACTATAGAAAAGTACAGTTACCATCTAGTTTGGTGCTCCCTCTTAGTGATGAAACTGGGGTTGGGTGTGTCATGTTCAGAAAGGGTGGTTCTCAATGCCCCATCACAGAGAGTACTGGATTTCATACAGGAAAAATATTCAGGGAACTGAGCAAAGGATATTTCCATAGCAGGAAAATACAGACCAAGTATTTTTTTCAGTTTATTAACTAATAATCTGCCTTTCCTTTTTTCCCCTGGTGACAGTATTTGATGATGGGGATGAGAAGACTCTTAGACGCTCTTCTCTTTGCCTGAAAGGAGAAAGACATTTTGCTGAAAGTGAGGTAAGTGATTGGTGTCAGAATGAACACATCTTAATTCCACAGTGTTTATATTTAAAAATAATCAAAACAATGCCTTTCATCCCAATTTCATCAGTTTAATTAGTGCCTTAGACTTTCAAAGGCTAAATATATTAATGCTGCTAAAATTGTGACTATGCAAAATATAATCCACAAAGTCTAGCTCATTCCTTTACACCCAGAAATAAGATTTGAGAGTGACTTCTCCAAACTAAAAGTTGCTGTCAAAATTGACACTTTATATTTATTTTTTGCATAATGGGGTTCAGTGATATTACTTTATAAGTTGAATTATTTTTGCTAGAAATACTTTTCTTAGCTTTCTCAGTAAGCATTGATTGAAAAAAGATACTGCAGTGTAGTGCATGACACACATTATGATTTGTATCTTCTCACATAATTACACTTTAATGGGAGCTGGTGCAAATGACCATGTTTAATTTGTAAATATTGTTGTAATAGCTAATAAATTTGAAATCTCAGATACTCTGTGTGCTGTTGTTTTAGGTAGATTATAGCCTCTTGTCACATGTTATTTTGAAGAAATGTTTGTCCCTCCAGAAATAAAAAATCTTTTCATATTTGTTTGATGTTCTAGCCTACAAATTAATTACTTCTAAAATATATAAATGCTTTCTAAACAATTACAGTGTTAAGTCAGATGTTTATTTCTGCTTATTACACAAGACCGTGTGAACAGACAGACAAGCAGATGGACCAATATATGTGAACATGTTAATTTATCAAAGAGCTGTTTGAGAAAGTGTTCTGCTCAGTAGGAAAATTCTTTCTGTGCTATACTCAATTGAGCATGTTGCTCAGTTGTTGTGAATTAGGCATTTTTACTGTGCCTTTGTTAAGGTACTCAAATTCTCTCACTAAAAATTCCAAGTGTATGTGCCTAACATTAAGCTCCTAAGTACCTAAATATGGATTTAACTATCAGTGGCCTAATTTTCAAAGATGATGAGCATCTGCTGCTCCTGTTGAATTTTTGTGATTTGTAGATTCTCAGTGCTTCTGAACATCGGGCTGCTTATATATATTAAATATGGGGTTAGGAGCCTAACTTTAGGAATCCATATTTGAAAATTTTGGCCAAGATTATTATATAGGTTAATCTACCTTCCTGCTTTATGAACAAGAATGTCCATCAGTCCAGATTATTGTCTCTGATTCGCAGAAACCTAATTTTAAGGTAACCTCTCCTACTTTTCATTTTTGCCAGTCCCTTTTCTTTTCGGGTATCTGAGCACTTGGTGTTTAGCCAAAAATCACTGATTTCCAGTTCCCTTACTGTAATTGGGAGTTTACTCTGCTGTCTAGTAATTGGTTCATGATATGTATTCCTTTACACTTGGAAGTTAAAATTGCACCTCCACTTTCTTCAGCACTTAGGCCATGTCTAAACTACAGTAGAACCTCAGAGTTATGAACCCCTCAGGAATGAAGGTTGTAACTCTGAACAAAATGTTATGATTGTTCTTTTAGAAGTTTACAATTGAACACTAACTTAATACAACTTTGAAACTTTACTATGCAGAAGAAAAATGCTGCTTTTAACCATCTTAATTTAAATGAAACAAGCACAGACAGTTTCCTTATCTTGTCAAATCTTCTTTTTAAACTTTCCCTTTATTTTTTAGTTGTTTACATTTAACACAGTCCTGTACTGTACTAGCTTTTTTGTTTTGTTTCTGCTGCTGCCTGATTGAATACTTCTGGTTCCAAAGGAGAGGTGTGGTTGACAGTGGTAACTCTGAGGTTCTAGTGTACATCATTTACAGTGATGCAGCTGCACCTCTAGCGCTTGTGGTGAAGATGCTCTAAGCCAACGGGAGAGAGCTCTCCCGTTGACTTAATAACTCCTGCCTCTACGAACAGTGGTAGCTATGTCAGTGGGAGAAGCTCTCCTGCTGACATAGCACTGTCTAAATCAGTGCTTAGGTTGGTATAATTTACGTTGCTCAGGGTTGTGGATTATTCACCCCCTAAACAACGTAAATTATGCCAAAGTAATTTGTAGTGTAGACATAGCCTTAGAATTATGCCACGGTGCTGTTCTCTTGTTCTGAGCTAGGGTTTTAATTCTGTCCATGCCCATCATTCTGTGTAGAGTAAATATGCAACTTCCATCACAGTCACAGACAGATGTGTGTTTGCTTTTTGGTTTGAAAGAGGTGGGCTTCATCAGCTGCAGTGAGTTCAGTCTGACCTACAGAATATTTTTGATGAGAATCTGATGTATTCTTCATAGTTTGAAACTTGCATAGAATGAGAATGGTAAGACAAAGAAAGTTTTCACACTTCTTGAAGTGTAGTCTGATAACATTTGTTTATTGTGTAACTGGGGGAAATATATCTTGGTTTTTATGAATATGATGCCTGCCTTTATGTGTGTATATATGATGGGTTACTTGCTATGGAGTTAAATCAAAAAGGGTTAAAGGAACCAAGCAGGAAATGTATAATAATGGCCTAGATAAGGGGCATCCCAAGGAAAATTCAAACACAATAGTAAGGTTTATTACCATGAATAGTGACTCCTCAGCCCCAAATCTGGTGACATAGCTGTTTTGCCAAGGCTAGGAAGAGAGAGAGAAAAGGGAACACTAAGACATTACAGGATCCTGGATATAGAAAAGGATGAGGGTTGTGTGAGTGGCCAGAAAACTGCCCAGGAAATGACAGGAAGAGCTGACAGGCTGGCAAGGGGACACACAGAAATAGAAAGAGCCTGCTGCAAGCAAGACAGTCTGTTATTTCCAGCTGGAGATGGAGGTTGGCTGGAGTGAGGGGAATTTAAAAAGCTGGCAAGGAAAGATTAGGGTGTAAGTAAGACCCATGTGTATATGCCTTTTATTGTTTTTAGCCTTTAATCTGTGTGCTTTGTACCATTGGGGAAGGAATAAAAAAAACTGTATTTTGAAGATGGGTTCTTGAGTCACTTCAATCCGCTCCTGGGTGCTAGGAGTGAAAGAGCTTACAGGCATCAACTGCAGTTGGACCTGTTGCATTAACACGGTTGGGAAAGGGGCCCTGATGCTTAGAGACCAAATCCCAGAGTGGTTGGTTGCATGGTTCCATCTAGAGTGAGGTGCAAGACACAGGGCCTGTCACTTGAGGGTATACTTGAGAGGGACTAGAAGGGCTCTAAGATGCAGTTTGCCCCTTAACTGTGTCAACTTGCATTTAAATAACAATAAAATATGCCAATAGAAAAAGCTCTAGGTGCCCTAACAACCAATTATTTACAATTGTGAATGATAACAGAGAACGACTGTTCCATAAGACTCCCATTTCAAAGGCTTGCTATATAAGGTGCTGGAGGTCTGTGAGATCCTTCTTTTTTCACCCTCATGCTGAAAAGACCTAAATTAAGATCTCGTGCTCTCTCAGCCTTTCCAGACAGTAAGTACCCCCTTCCTAAATACATCTGTTTTAGAATCTTTGAGGAACATGTTGTTCTTGCCAGACTCTGTTCTTCACTCTTGCAAGAACACAGTTGTGTAATATTTTGTCATTAATTGATAAGAAAGTTAACTTCATTTGGTTTGCTGGTCTCTGTTGATCTGCCTTGCTAACTTCAGTTTTTCTACATGAGGGACATTTGTCCATTTCCCTTACATGTATAATTGGGATGTGGATCTAAGAGTGCTTCAGAAGCAGAATGTGCTTCATCTAGCAAAGGGAAGGGAGTATCTCATATCAGGCTGTCAGACCCGCTGCCTGAGTTTCAGTTCTCCTTTACTGATAAGCGGTCTCAGAACAGGGCCTTCAGGGTGTGTGTGTGTGTGTGTGTGAAAGGATGTGTAGAAGAAGTTAGTTTCTGTGAAATGTTAATTTCTAAAAGACAAGCCCATTGTTTTTAAAGCAGTGCTGTCTCTGCTCTAAGTACATTGTCAGTAGGGAGACTTTCCAGTTACAAAAAATACATTTATTAAAGTATATACAAACTTAGACTTTGTATAAACTCTTGAAAAATTGGTTTGAGTTTAATGAGTTTAACGATCTTCCAACAGACATTAGATCAGCTCCCACTCACGAACCCTGAACATTTTGGTACTCCTGTCATAGGAAAGAAGACAAACAGAGGAAGGAGATCTAATCATATGTAAGTTAAATATCTTTCAATCATTTGTTTGAGCTCTGCATTAATTTACCTTGTTATATTGCATCATTAATTCCAGAAGTTTTTGTATGTTTCAGACTTCTATAAATTATTAAGATACTTAGCAAGTTGAGTGAAAAGTGACATTATTCTAAAGTTGAAGGGAAAGTCAGGAAATAATTTGCCCTGTGTTGCTGTACTGCAAGGCTTGTAACAAGTGCTCAATGTGTTTTCCAGCTAGCACAATTTCACTGTTCATTGTGGACAGGAATTTTAAAAAAGAAAAAAATAAGAAAAAAACATGCAATAGATTTCCCTCTGGCAGGATACTAGCATAGGTTCTGAAAACAGTAGTTGAAATTGTGTTGGGCTCTATCTGTTTGAAAACTTTTTCAAACAGTTACAAGTCTATGATGGAAGGCTTTCTCTAGCTGACATGAGGTCTTTTTAGCCTCTAGGGTCCTGAAGCAGACTTGGGAATTCTTTACATAATTCTAGTCCCATGGGTATATATTGATCACCCTCTTCAAAAGGGTACAACATTTGCAACCAGATGTGACACTGAAGAATAAACTGCTACAAATATGGTGTCCAAATTTCCATGGGACAAAACATCTTGATAGTCATGATCTATAGAAAATCTACATTAAAATCTCTATTGAATAATTCCTCTTTCTTTTGCGTTAACAGCTCCAATGGTGAGCACAAGTTATTAACATAGTTATCAGAAGGTAAGCTGGTTGTAAAGAATCCAAGTTACTGCTCTTTTAGCTTTGTAATTGGACCTCTTGGATAGTATCTGCAAAGTAATGTTCAGTATTTTGCTCTGTGTAATTCATTTGTCAGCTTTTACTCCTGGGGGAATTCTGTGCCAAAATATTTAAGATTCTGCACAAATATTTTAAAATTCTGCATATTTTATTTATCAAAATAACACAATATAATAACACCAGTTTTAATTATTTTGGTCATTTATTTCAAAATACCTGTCAGCAAGTATGTCTGTAACAATATAGACAACCAAATAGATTCAGGAAATGTTTTTTGAGAAATACATTCATTACTAGGCATCAAAAACAAGGAGTCTGGCGGCACCTTAAAGACTAACAGATTAGTTAGTCTTTAAGGTGCCACCAGACTCCTTGTTGTTTTTGTAGATACAGATTAACATGGCTACCCCCTGATACTTGATTACTAGGCATATTAACACAAAACTTTGAGTAATAATTCATTTAAACTACAATCCAGAAACATATTTTCTGCTTTCCTCAGAAGTAGTGCAAAGGCTTGGGGGACTCAGGGGTAACAGAGTAACTGAGTAGGTAAGTTTTAGGAACGTGTAGGGGACAATTTCCTGGTGCAAGTGCTGGAGGAACCAACTAGGGGCAGAGCTCTTCTTGATCTGCTGCTCACAAACAGGGAAGAATTAGTAGGGGAAGCAAAAGTGGCTGGGAACCTGGGAGGGAGTGACCATGAGATGGTCGAGTTCAGGATCCTGACACAAGGAAGAAAGGAGAGCAGCAGAATACAGACTCTGGACTTCAGAAAAGCAGACTTTGACTCCCACAGGGAACTGATGGGCAGGATCCCCTGGAAGAATAACATGAGGGGGAAAGGAGTCCAGGAGAGCTGACTGTATTTTAAAGAATCCTTATTGAGGTTGCAGGAACAAATCATCCCGATGCGTAGAAAGAATAGTAAATATGGCAGGCGACCAGCTTGGCTTAACAGTGAAATCCTTGCTGATCTTAAACACAAAAAAAGAAGCTTACAAGAAGTGGAAGATTGGACAGATGACCAGGGAGGAGTATAAAAATATTGCTCAGGCATGCAGGAGTGAAATCAGGAGGGCCAAATCACACTTGGAGTTGCAACTAACAAGGGATGTTAAGAGTAACAGGAAGGGTTTCTTCAGGTATGTTAGCAACAAGAAGAAAGTCAGGGAAAGTGTGTGCCCCTTACTGAATGGGGGAGGCAGCCTAGTAACAGAGGATGTGGAAAAAGCTAATGTACTCAATGCTTTTTTTGCCTCTGTCTTCATGAACAAGGTCAGCTCCCAGACTACTGCACTGGGCAGCACAGTATGGGGAGGCGGTGACCAGCCCTCTGTGGAGAAAGAAGTGGTTCAGGACTATTTAGAAAAGCTGGACGAGCACAAGTCCATGGGGCCGGATGCACTGCATACGAGGGTGCTAAAGGAACTGGCAGATGTGATTGCAGAGCCATTGGCCATTATCTTTGAAAACTCTTGGCGATCGGGCGAGGTCCTGGATGACTGGAAAAAGGCTAATGTAGTGCCCATCTTTAAAAAAGGGAAGAAGAAGGATCCGGGGAACTACAGTCAAGTCAGCCTCACCTCTGTCCCTGGAAAAATCATGGAGCAGGTCCTCAAGAAATCAATTTTGAAGCACTTTGAGGAGAGGAAAGTGATCAGGAACAGTCAGCAGGGATTCACCAAGGGCAAGTCATGCCTGACTAGCCTAATTGCCTTCTATGATGAGATAACTGGCTCTAGGGATGAGGGGAAAGCAGTGGACGTGTTATTCCTTGACTTTAGCAAAGCTTTCGATACGGTGTCCCACAGTATTTTTGCCAGCAAGTTAAAGAGGTATGGGCTGGATGAATGGACTATAAGGTGGATAGAAAGCTAGCTAGATCATCGGACTCAATGGGTAGTGATCAATGGCTTCATGTGTAGTTGGCAGCCGGTATCAAGCGGAGTGCTCCAAGGGTCGGTCCTGGGGCCGGTTTTGTTCAACATCTTCATTAATGATCTGGAGGATGGTGTGGATTGCACCCTCAGCAAGTTTGCAGATGACACTAAACCCGGAGGAGTGATGGATACGCTGGAGGGTAGGGATAGGATACAGAGGGACCTAGACAAATTAGAGGATTGGGCCAAAAAAAATCGGATGAGGTTCAACAAGGACAAGTGCAGAGTCCTGCACTTAGGATGGAAGAATCCCATGCACTGTTACAGACTAGGGACCAAATGACTAGGCAGCAGTTCTGCAGAAAAGGACCTAGGGATTATAGTGGACGAGAAGCTGGATATGATTCAACAGTGTGCCCTTGTTGCCAAAAAGGCTAACGGCATTTTGGGCTGTATAAGTAGGAGCATTGCTAGCAGATCGAGAGACGTGATCATTCCCTTCTATTCAGCATTGGTGAGACCTCATCTGGAGTACTGTGTCCAGTTTTGGGCCCCACACTACAAGAAGGATGTGGAAAAATTGGAAAGAGTCCAGCGGAGGGTAACAAAAATGATTAGGGGGCTGGAGCACATGACTTATGAGGAAAGGCTGAGAGAACTGGGATTATTTAGTTTGCAGAAGAGAAGAATGAGGGGGAATTTAATAGCAGCTTTCAACTACCTGAAAGGGGGTTCCAAAGAGGATGGATCTAGACTGTTCTCAGTGGTACCAGAACAAGGAGTAATGGTCTCAAGTTGCAGTGTGGGAGGTTTAGGTTGGATATTAGGAAAAACTTTCACAAGGAGGGTGGTGAAGCACTGGAATGGGTTACCTAGGGAGGTGGTGGAGTCTCCTTCCTTAGAAGTTTTTAAGGTCAAGCTTGACAAAGCCCTGGCTGGGATGATTTAGTTGGGGATTGGTCCTGCTTTGAGCAGGGGATTGGACTAGATGACCTCCTGAGGTCCCTTCTAACCCTGATATTCTATGATTCTGTGATGATTCTATGAAGTAATTGCCAGGAAGGAGCCTGGGAGTGAACCTGGAAGGTTGTTGGGTGTGGGTGGGAGAAGTATGGAACAGTTGGGGTTTTTTTTGGCGGGTGGTAGGGATTGTTAGGGAATTGGGGAGTTTCCCCCATGCAGACCCTGGCTGACCCCTAGCCTCTCCCATTCAGTCAGGCACATCTGTCCCCATTCCCCATGTGTCCCTGCACTCCTACTCAGCTATCCCTCCTCCCCCGTTCCCATGTGTCCCTGCACCCCCACTCAGCCACTCCTCCTCCCCCGTCCCCATGTGTCTCTGCACCCCTCCTCTTCCTGTCGCCGTGTGTCCCTGCATCCCCCACTCAGCCATCCCCTTGCCCCCATCCCTGTGTCCCTGCACCTCCACTAAGCCATCCGCTTCCCCCGTCCCCATGTTGCCCTGCACCCCTCCTCCCCCGTCCCTGTGTGTCCCTGCACCCCCATTCAGCCATCCCCTTCCTTCTGTTTCCATGTTGCCCTGTACCCCTCCTCGCCCCATCTCCATGTGTCCCTGCATCCTCTCTCAGCCATGCCCTTCCCCCATTCCCATATTCCCCTGCAGCCCTCCTCTCCTGTCCCCATGTGTCCCTGCACCCCCACTCCCATTCAGCCCCTGGTTCAATGCTGTCATCCCACTAGCACCTGTGCTCCCACCTCAGTCTGTCCTCCCCACTAGCCCTTCTGAACCCCAGTCTGTGACCCACCTTGTGCTCCGCTCTGTCCGTTCCCCCCACACCTTGAGCTGCCTTACCTGGTCCTGAGGGCAAGTCGCTGTGAGAAACGCAGTCTCTCACATTCCCTATCTGTGGCTGGCTGAGCGGCTGCCTTCTCTTCTGGTGCCATAGCAGCCCCAATGGGGAAAAGGTGTGATTGCAGTGTCTCTCCAACAGAATGTATTTTCTGCAGAGAAAAAAAAATCTGCGGGGAACATAAATTCTGCATGTGGTTAGTGGCGCAGAATTCCCCCAGGAGTAAGCTTTGCACTAGAGCAATTGACTGAAGACATTACCACAACCAAAAAGGCTACCCTAGTAGTGTTCCTATTAAAAAATGTACTTCCTTCCAAAAAAAGAGAGGGGGATTTCTGAAGATTTCAAGCTGCAGAATTGACCATATGGTTCTACTGCAAACCCTACTTCTTGGAAGCAGAATAAAACATTTTGTGCTGTAGTGGGAAAAAAATAACTATATACAGTAGAAGTGGGTTTTATCAAAAATTTCAAAAGGTCTTGTGATTCCTTTTTTAGACATCCTGTTATTTTTCAAACAGTAAAATTGCTGATCACTGAAGTCTTCAGCAATAAATTTAGTACTTAAGAAAGATGTGCTTCACAAGAATACAATAGGGTCACCTTCATTCTGACAGGTGTGTAAGAAGACATTTAAATAGTCATTTTTAAAAAAATAGTGCTTATATTTAACTCTTCCCTTGTTCATAATACTCTTAAATGTGGTGGATTTTTATACATTTTATTCTTTTCTATTTGGTACATTGAACCTGCCCATTGGGTTACAGAGCTTGAAATTAACACGTCTTTTCAGTTAACTTCCTTGTTTGCACCAGCATCATCAATGATGTTTGGAGGGCTCTGTGAATAAAATTGTACTTTAGAGGCAGCATATTTACACATGAACCCAAACCATTCTTCTGCACCCTGAATACTTTAGTTTGTGATGGATTGCTTCATCTTTTGCATCCAACTGACTTGTGGCAGAGTCAGTTTGATGTACTTTCCTCAGTCTGTCTCTCTCTAAAACTTATTTTTCCCGGGTGTTTGTCTGTCTGTATAGGACATGGTCACAGCAGAGACAGCTCCCTCTGTTATTTTTATCTTATTGTCGACACTGACTGAACTGAAGTAAAGGAAAGGCAAATTGTGCACACACTGAGGGAAAGCTCAGCAGCAATTTCTCTATTCCCCCTCCCCTCAGTGTCCTGCTTTCCCTCCACCATACTTACTGATCTGACAAAGACGTTGGGGGTTACGGATTGCTCCTCCTCTTTACAAGAGGTTCCAAAGTCTTATGAAGCAGCCTGAAAGATTTCTTTTAAAAGATTATCAATTTATGTGATCGCTATTTAAAAAAATTGGGGAAAAAATGCTTAACAGCATGATAAAGAAGGGAAAGAAAAGATATAATGGGGGGGGGGGAATTGAGACATGTAACACTTCTTTTTTTAATCCTCCAATTATTCTCCTCATCTCACACTTCAGTCATTGGAGAACAGACCACTAAAGAATAGCAAAATTGTACTGAAAGGTGACACAGAAGAAGACATCTTTCCTATCTATCTCGCCTAGCCATTAAATCCTCAGCCCTTTCTAGTTGTAAAACTTTGCCTATAAGTTCTCCCAGCAGCCAAGTCCAAATAATACAAATTTCCAAAGGACAAGGTTTGTCCCAAAGGCACACCTTTTCTTTGTTTTCTTGCTTTCAGTTCTACCAGGTTCTCCATTCTAGTTGAAAGAAACTCTATTCCTAAAGAGAAACTTGAAGCCCCTGAAAATGTTCGACTATTCTGATTTCTGGCTAACTGATTCACACTCCCTTCATGTAGCCTGAGCACTGCTGGATTGGCTCACTGAAATTCATTTTCAGAATTAGTCATTTAAAAATTAGCACCTTATGCCAGATCTTTTTTGTTATTGTCCAAGGTGATCTTAATAATGATGGCATGACACAGACTATGAACTTCCCATAAAGCTAAAACTGACTAAAATCTTTTTTCATAGGATGTTTGAAGAATATTTTTTTAGGATTAATTGACATTTTTTGGCATTATTCTTCATAACTGAAAGTTTCTCCTTCCGCAGAGCAAATGTTTTTCTTTAGAGAATTCCATGAAAAGTTGTCCTCTTTCAAAATGGCTGCTATCTCCCATTGTTGTCAATGGCACTGAGGCCACTGGCTGCCTATAGCATAAGATGGCTACGGTAGTAACACTGTTGGGGGGTAGAAGGAGAACAATTTAATGTTTCTACATATCTGTTTAACTAACTGCTTCAAATAATCATATACTATGACAACAAGGTGGAGTTAAATTTGTTTGGGTGTCCTGACTGTGTATTTTGGTATCTTAACACCTTTACATTTCTTTTAACTGTAACTGTAGCTTTGAATGCCCACATCAATAATATTTGGATTGGGGATAATTAAACATTCCTGTAATGTAGTTTGCCCTAAATTACTAATGTGTATTCTCCACCATAACTAAAATTATGAAACACCAAAACTCCATTTTAATTTCATATTTATTTGGGAACATATTTAGGCATTCTGAATATCTGACCAATCTGCCTTGAAATCCTATTATTAGAGCTCTGGCCCTGGTCCTGCAAACATTGCTCTGATTCTTACTACTCACGGTAGTGATGTTAATCACATGCTTAACTGTTTGCAGGATTAGGGGCCTAAGGTTGTGCTGCATATCATGCCATATGTCATAACCAGGTTAATTTTCCTTTAGATATGCAATAAGAATTTGACCCATGAACTTCATGTCACAAGTTATTCCTCCATAGAGATTCTTTACCTGTAAAGAACAAAATACATTCATTTTGTGCAATTTTCTATAACTATATTAATTCACAAGGATAAACTTCTTCATTAGTTTCTAAACTAACAGGGCTCAATGAATCCCCTGTGAAACTCTGTTGACTACCTTGGAGTTATACCAAAGATGAACTGGAGTCATTAACTTCTAAAATGTAATCTTCACTAGGATGGGAAGCCCTACAAGCATTAAGTAACGTGCTGTTGGAAGAGTACAGCAGTAAGAAAACAGGAAAATTAAAGAGTTGCAAAGAGATTGAAGAGCAAGTATTTAGTAGTTTTGATACATACTGTGAAACTTTGGCAATTCTAAAGAGGAATTTGATTATTTGTAAAAACTTTTCTGTGGTATAAATCACAAGAGTATCTAAGTGCTTCACAATTAATGTAGCCTCACAGCCCCTATGAGCTTGGAAAGTATTGTTAACCTCATTTTATAGATGTGAAATTGAGGCACAAAGAGAGAAAGCAACTTGCCCAATGTAATACAAGAATTTTGTGGCAGAATTGGGACCAGAACCAAGATCTCTTGAGTTACAGTTCAGCCTTAACGTAACCAAGAGATAGTTGCTTTTGAGGTTTTCTTTTATTTAAACTGGTAACAATTGGAAAACTGAAGTTTTTGTAGCTGTGTTGGTCCCAGGATGTTATAGAGACAAGGTGGGTGAGGTAATACCTTTTATAGGACCAGCTTCTGCTGGTGAGAGACACTTTCAGGCTTACACAGAGCTCTTCTTCAGGTCTGAGAAACGTATTCAGTGTCACAACTAAATACAACAGTTGCTGCTAAGCTATGCTTCCTTTTTCTTCACGCTGTGGAGTTTCCATATGTATTAACTACTTAGGTTAAACAATCTGTTCCATTTTGTGTTTAGCTGTGGCACTCTGAGTACATTTCCCAGACCTGAAGAAGAGCTCTGTGTAATCTTGAAAGCTTGTCTCTTTCACCAACAGGAGATGTTCCAATAAAAGATATTACCTCACTCACCTTGTCTCTCTGGAAAAAAAGAAGGCATTTAAAGATTTAATACGTTCTGTGATTTGAATTTTTATGCTATGGTGATTCAAACTGCATCCTGAAAATTCTTTGGAGTCACAGTATGTGGAGTCTTTTCTATTTTTGTAAATTTCCTATAAAAAATTGAAAAAAATCTTTTATTATCCATGCTTTAATTTTGTTTCAGATAGTTAGCTTTGTACCCTCTCTGATTGGCAGGTTATAAATCTACACACTATTGTGAAGTTAAGTTTAAGTCTCTCGTTTCCCATTGTAGCCCAGAAGAAGAATCCTCTTCCTCATCCAGTGATGAAGATGAAGATGATAGGAAACAAACTGATGAACTATTAGGAAAAGTCGTGTGTGTAGACTATGTTAATGTGGATAAAAAGAAAGTTCTGTGGTTTCCAGCCTTGGTAAGTGTTTAATTTATATTTTTAGAGGCTTTTAATCTTTTCTAAGCACCAAATGAATAGTAATTGTCCTTTTTTCTTTGTCATGTAGGACTCACATGCAACCAGTGTACACAGTAGTATGTTTCTTAAAATTAAACAGTATCATAATTGTCCAGGGGAAATATGTATCAAAAAAGTTTGCTAATAAAAGCAAATGCTAATGTGGTTGTAATCTTCCAAGCAGTCAGACTTACTGATTTTCTTAATTTCACTTGAATAACTTGTGTTAGGGTTCACTGCTAAATAACCAATGTTAGCTTTTCTAGATTACTGTGATTTTTACTTCAGTACCAAGATTCATTAAAATGGATAATTTAAGAAATGCTCAGTAACTGAATAAGCACCTTGTTTTTTCTTCCATGATCTTTCTGGCTGAATACAAAGATAGTTTACTATCATATTTTCAAGGAAATTTTCACTTAACTTCTTTGACTAAATATCTGATTTTAACTGATTTTTTTTTTAACTGAAAACACCTAAAACTTCATTTGCATCTGGCTGGTATACTTAGTAAATGGTTTTCTCATACATAGTACAAGAATGTCTATGACTTTTTCACTGTGAGGTATTCTGCTCTTTTCTCTTTGGCTCTGGGAGCAGTCTTGCTGAAGACTCTTTATTTTTCATTTTAGCAAAGAGGCCTGTGCACTCCCTCTGTTGAAAAGTTGCTGTACTGCATGCACCATCAGCCCAGTTAACTGTCCCTGGTGAGTGCAGTAGCTGTCATCCTCTGCTCTCACTCTGAAACTTGCTATTCCTCTCCTCCTGTGGCTTGCTGTGCAGTCCAGTGGCTTTCCGAGGGAGTGCAGCAGTGCCTATGGAGGTGTGGGTGATGAGGCTCGGAGGGGAGAGTCATCAAAGCCGGCAAAAGCTAGCCAAAAAAAGGCAGAATATCTAGCAGTGAGATGTTCGTGTTAGTGGATGGTAGCATTATGATAAATTAAAAATAAGCAAGGAAATAAAACATTTTACTTAGTTGAAGGCTGTAGTTAAAACTATGGTGGGATATCCCCACACCTCCTAGTCAGTACCTTTTGAGACAATTAGTTCTATTAGTTTAAACCTTTTTGTGTCCCTTTGGTTGGACAGGCTTCCTGGACACACTCATAACTGATCTACAGGTTCCCATGATTATACCTTTGGCAACCTCCAATAGGTATTGGGTTTATCTGAAAATCTACGGTAGTGTTACTCAAGATAGCTAAGAGCTAAGATCTTCAAGTATAGCTGGATTGGTGATAATGAATCTTTCCAGGAACTTTGGTGAAGGCAGGAGATGTTTCTTTTGGCTTTTTCTTGGAGATTAAAATAGTTTGTTTTTCTTGGAAAATATTAGGTAAACAAAATAATTATTCTCTGGGGTACTTGTCCTGAGGATTACAAATCCAGAAGTTTAGCAATATTTTTTAATCACCACCTCTCTCACACAGAGACCAAAGAGGCAGTCATTCTCTAAAACTACAGCATACATCAAAGTTAGTTCAGTAGTGCAGCACAGTTCAAAAATAAAAATTCCCCACCACTGTGACCAAAACCCAGCAATTGTTAATCTCTCAGGTTGTTGCCTGAGTAGCCAATAACATTAGCCATAATAATAGCAAGGTGTTGTCTCTGTTGCTTACCCAGACAATCTGGAACTGTGCAGAAAGTCTCAAAAATAAGCCTCTACTTGAATTGGCAAAATGAAAACTTCCATGCAAAAGCCTTGCTTGGGACAGGTTATTTTCAGAGCTTTTAGTGCTTGTCCTAGCCAGCACATACTATTTTATACAAAACTCTATTCCACAGAGATCTATCCTATGTAAGCCACTGTCAGAGTAATACATATGGAGGGGAGGGTTTGTAAGTAGTCATAGTTCAGAAGCTCTACCGTACCCTCAAGTATGGAATTTACATTTCCCCACATAGTACTGTTGTGCAAATTTCCCAAGGGTCAGAAAGTAGAGCATCACACTTACGAAATTTCATAGGACAACAACCTAGTTGTTATTCAACGTACTTAAGCTCTCTTTAAAAAAAAAAAAGAAAAAGAAAAAAAAAAGTGTGTGTGTATAGCTTTTTCTCAAAAAATTAATCTTAGTCAGAAGTATTCTGCTTGGTTGTGGGTATAACTGCTTCAAGCTATAACTCACCTTGAGCAAACAAGATCATTCTCTTCAAGTAGATCATACTGTTTTAACCAAACCTAATATGACTAGAAGTAAGATCCCTTTTGTATTTATACAACTCTTTGTAGTATAGAGAACATAAATGTTGTAATACAAAAGTAAAACTGAAGTCTGTTTCATTGTCCAAACTGAGTGAATACCAAAGCAAATGAAGAGTATAAATAGTGAAAAGCAAATTAGATTTTAAGATTTGTGTTTCATAATGTAAGGTTAATGCAAACAATGAATCTATTTTAATATAATTTTACAATTTGTTCTTACTGTCTCTTGAAAAAACAAGATCCAACACTTGTTCTGCTGCTCACCCTTCCACTCATTCTTCTCCAATTTCAACTCTTCTGTTTCATACATCATTTTCCACCTAATCATATGCCAGTACAGAGCATACTGTTGGTGCTCAACAAATGATTAATAAACACACTGGTGCCTTTTTGTTGCTATTATGCTGTGGTTTACTTATTCTCAAAATTTTACAGTTAAAACTTAAAAGTATGTAATCTGTACAAATTACAGAAACATACCGTCTCAAATTAACCAGAGGGTGTTTTTAAAATATAGTTTAAAAATAAAGTTAGTCCCCACTGTGGCTGTGAGGATTAATTCTTCCCAAGTACTATGAAGTTTGTGGTGTAGAGACGAGAGGAGAAAGAGAACTTATTTCAGTGCCTTAGCAGGAGCCATCCTCAAGTTAACTTTGTAATCGGTTATGCAGCTCCATAAATATACACAGCACATTGTGTATAGTGTAAAGTTAGTGCCAAAAAGATAAGATTCCTGCCTCCAAGGACTTATTTTCTCAGTTCGTTCAGCCAAGGATTTATTGCCTCCTTAAATTTAATCTTCTAAATAACATTATTTTGTTGTAGAGAAACTTTGGCTTAATTTTATTATACATTATAGTTAATAATGACTATATATTGGTGTGAATAATAAAGACATATACTTAAAATGCTGAATAATACACATCCCAGCATAAGTTTTTTTTACTCTGTTATACTGTGTTTGGTATCATAGTACATATTCTCTGGACCACAAAAAAGATGGAATATCTTTGATGCTTCTGAAATGCTGTGCTTAGTCAAGATACTGCGCAAACCTTAATTCTCAAAATATTCCTTTGTGGTAGGGAGAGGTTCATGGACTTGTTTGAACCTACACAGTGAGTCAGTAAGAGAGCCAAGATTAGAAGTGAGGACTCCGTCTCACAGTCCTATGTTTAAGTACACTAGACCAGGGGTAGTCAATAACTGGACCGCAGGCCAAATCTGGACCGCAGGCCAAATTTAGACCACAAGCCAAATCTGGACTGCCAGGCACTTTTGAATGGACCCCAAATCTTTTTATTTGCTTACTCTCATTGTTATTTTTTATTATTGTCTCTGACATCTGGACCTTGACTGTACATTGACCAAGAAATTTGGACCTTGCCAAAAAATAACTGACTACCCCTGCATTAGACCACGTTGCCTTTAATTTAAAGACCTAATTTTGTTGCGGCGTATACTAGAGGCTGCTCTTGTATAGTCTTGATCTAACCTACCTGAATGTTGTTAGAGAGGGTGTTCTGTAGGGCTCCATCTTGTCATCCCTCTTGTTTAATGTGTACATGAGACCTTTGGAAAAGTTAGTGAGGTGTGATGGGTTGCATTGTTTTCAGTCTGCTGATTCCCTGCAGCTTTATAACTCCATCTCCAGTGACCCACCTGGAGCTGTTGGTTTGCATTACTTATTGTCTGGAGATTGAGCATAGAGGACGGCTAGTTGGCTGAGATTTGATCCAGAAAAGACTGAAGTGGTATAGGTTGAAGTAAGTCACCTGAGGCCATAGTGTGTGGGTGCTGTTTCTTCTCCTTTGAGGATGTGCACTGCCTTTGGTTAGCTCCTGGCTGCTATTCGAAGATCCGGTAACAGCTACAGCCAAGATGGCCTTTTTCAATTTGCAGATGATTAGGAAATTGCATCTGTTTCTTGGGCCTAGCAACAGTCATCCATGCTTTTGTTGCCTTGAGATAAGACTACTGTAATGTAATAAGACTACTACATGGGGCTACAACTTAATCTATTCAGAAACTGCAGCTGGTGCAGAATTTGATGTCCTGCTTATTAAACAGTATTTCTCTTTGTGAGCACATATAACCTATGCTCTACAAAATGCACCAGCTATCTGTTGGTTTCCAAATGGATTGTAGATGTTGATTTGATCTATAATGTCCTACGTTGCATAAGATCTACCTATCTAAGAAATTGTTTCTATCCCAGTGAGGCCCTGGGACAAGTGCAGTCAGTGGAGTTGCCTGCACTGAAGCTCCATTACTATAAGAGGTGAGGGTGGCTGGCAGGGCACTCTCTTTAGGTCCACAGATGTTTGGAATCCCTTTCTCCTCAGGTTCATAACATCCAGAGTCAAAAGCCTTCATGGCATTTGGCAATCATGGCATTCGTCAAGGCCCACCCCTTGCATATGAAAGTTGGGTAAGGCTGGTTGTGGTGTTGTAGGACTCAGGGGGTTGATTAATTTCTATTATATTTATACTGTTGCTGGGTTTATTTTTAAACATTGGTTGTGGGTGCCAGTGCCTTTGCTTGGCACATTTTTTATAGTTTATTTTAAAAAAATTCAGTCTGCGTAATAAAGATTCTTCTTCGAGTGCTTGTTCATGTCGATTCCAATCAGGTGTGCGCGCGCCATGTGCACGGTCATTGGAAACTTTTCCCTTAGCAGCTCCCATCAGGTCTGCTAAGGAGCCCCCTGGAGTGGCACCTCCTTTAACTCTTGGGACACTACGTCCAAGTACAAAGAAATGCTCCCTGCAGAGTCAAGAGTGGAGTTCTCAGCTCTGGTCGAGGAGGGGAAGGCAGTGGCCAGGACATCCCTTCAGCCTCCCTTGATGCGGCTGCGTCAGAGGCATGAACCATCTCCTCGGGGATGGTCAGGAGGAGAACCTCCTGGCCCCAGGCTTCAGGTCCCCCCCCCAGAGGTCCAACAGACCCTGCAGGACCTTCCCTTTGAGGGTGCAGGGCTGTTTTCAGACCAGACAGACCCGAGGCTCCATAGCCTCAAAGATTCAAGGGCAACAATGAAATCTCTAGGGATGCATATGCCTGCTAATCAGAGAAAACCTTTCAAGTCTCAACCCCAGCAACAGCAGAGGCAATATCAACCCCACCCAAGGCAGGACCCTTACCGCCGTAGGGGCAGGAACAATAGGTATAGGCCTCTTAACCAGTCGTCATGCCAGGACCGGGTCCAACTAAGCCGTAGTCAGGATCCAAACAAGGATTTTAATGGGGCGCCTGAAGACAGCGTGCCTGACTCCATACCGGATCCTTCCCCCTGCTTTCTGAACCTTCTATCCCACTTCTACTGTGCATGTCCCTTATAACATCGGACCGTTGGGTCCTTCACGGAGGGATATTTTCTCCAATTCTGCTCCTCCCATCCCTCCCACCCCACTTCCCCGTCTCTTTTCAGGGACCCTTCTCATGATCAACTCCTTGTCCAGGAGGTGCATTGCTCCTCGCCTTAGGGGAAGTGGAAGAAGTTCCTCAGGAGCTAAAGGGCAAGGGGTTCTACTCCCATTACTTCCTAATCTCCAAAGCAAAGGGGGAGTCTCAGGCCCATCTTAGACCTGTGAGGATTCAACCAGTATATGGTAAAGTTGAAGTTCCACATGGTCTCCCTGAGCGCAATCATTCCCTCCCTGGATCGGGGGGACTGGTATGCTGCTCTCGACATGAAAGATGCATACTTCCACAGAGCCATTCGTCTAGCCCACAGACATTTCCTGAGGTTTGTGGTCGATCACAAACACTACCAGTTCACGGTACTCCCATTCGGTTTATCGATGGCCCCCCAGGTGTTCACCAAGTGCATGTCGGTGGTCGTGACCTTTCTCCGCAAGAGGCAGGTACAAGTATATCCCTACCTCGACGACTGGCTGCTACGGGGGTGTTCGAGGGAGCAGGTGGAACCCAAGTCCGGTTAGTCACAAATACCTTCCAAAGACTGGGTCTCCTCCTCAACGTGGACACATCGACGTTGTCACCGACCCAAATAATAGAATTCATTGGGACGGTACTAGACTTGGTTCAGGTGAGAGCGATACTGACGGGGTCCAGATTCCAAGCACTAACAGAAATCATTCAGACTCTCCAGCGATACCCCACCACGACTGCAAGGGTATGCCTGAGTCTCCTTGGACACATGGCAGCATGCATCTTTGTGGTCAGACATGCCAGACTGAGACTCAGGCCACTCCAGCTTGGTTCGCCTCAATTTATCACCCAGGCCAACACAGTTTGGACTCGGTAGTAACAGTGCTGGGACGAGTCCTAGACACCCTATGCTGGTGGCTGGACCCTCACATGATATGCAAGGGAGACCCATTCAGCGCTCCTCAGCCATCCGTGACCTTGATAACGGATGCATCAGATCTGGGTTGGGGGGCCCACCGAGATCTACAGATGCAGGGCAGGTGGTCGCAGTCCGAGATCCCGCTCCACGTCAATATAAAGGAGCTCAGAGCGGTGAGACTAGCCTGCCAGACCTTCAGGGACAGATTTCAAGGTCAGTGCATGGTGGTGTTGACCGACAATACCACCACCATGTTTTACATAAACAAACAGGGCGGAGCCTGCTCCTCCCCTCTCTATCAGGAAGCTCTTCAGCTTTGGGATTTCTGTATAGCCCACTCTATTCACCTGGAGGTGTCCTATCGCCCAGGCCTGGAAAACGAGATTATAGACCATCTCAGTAGGTTGTTTCTCAACCACGAGTGGTCAGTCCATCTGGATGTCTTACATTCCATCTTCCAAAGTTGGGGCTTTCCCCAGGTAGACCTATTCACCACCAGGAGCAACAGGAAGTGTCCAATGTTGTGCTCCTTCCAGAAACACAGTCCGGGCTCCATTTCGGACACGTTCCTGCTACCTTGGGGGAACAACCTCACATATGCCTTCCTGCTGGTCCCACTCATCCACAAGGTGCTGCTCAAGATCCGCAGAAACAGAGCAGATGTGATCATGCTGGCCCCAGCGTGGCCACGACAACATTGGTACTCCATGCTTCTGGAGATGTCGGTGGACACCCCGATAGCACTACCACTTTACCCAGATCTGATCACACAGGACCATGTTCACCGCCTTCACCCAGACCTCCAATTCCTTCATCTTATAGCTTGGAAGCTTCACGGTTAAACCCAACAGAGCTCCAATGCTTGGATTCGGTGAAGGAGATGTTGCTTGCTGGCAGGAAACATTCCACCAGGGCCACTTATCTAGCTAAGTGGAAAAGGTTCTCGTGCTGGTGTGAGCAGTGTCGCACACCTCCACTTCAGACATCTATACCACTCATCCTGGAATACCTACTACATCTGAAACAGCAAGGGTTGGCAGGATCATCTATCAGGGTATACCTTGCGGCCATCTCAGCGTTTCACCCTGGAGAGTCAGGGTGCTTTGTATTCACCAACTCCATGATAGGCCGTTTCCTAAAGGGTTTGGAAAGGCTATACCCACATTTTCAACCACCTGTACCCGCTTGGGATCTCAATCTGGTCCTCTCCAGACTAATGGGAGTCCCGTTTGAACCACTGGCTACATGCTCCCTTCTGTATCTCTCGTGGAAGGTAGCGTTCCTAGTTGCTATCACTTCAGCCAGAAGGGTGTCTGAGTTAAAAGCACTAACCTCCGAACCCACCTTCCTCCCTCCCCCCCCGGTCTTCCATAAGGACAAGGTACAGCTCAGGCCTCACCCAGCCTTCCTGTCCAAGGTGGTATCTCAATTCCACATTGGAAAAGACATTTTTCTACCAGTCTTCTATCCCAAGCCGCATGTGAATGCGCAGGAGCAGAGTCTTCATTTGCTAGACGTCCGGAGAATGCTAGTGTTCTACATTGAGTGCATGAAACCTTTCAGGAAATCGAACCAACTGTTCATAGCGGTGGCAGACTGGATGAAAGGACTTCCGGTCTTCTCACAGCGCATTTCATCATGGACCATGGACTGCATCCGTACTTGCCACACCCTCGCCAAGGTTCCAGCTTCGCCTATTATAGCGCACTCGACGAGGGCTCAAGCCTCATCCACTGCTTTCCTGGCCCAGGTGCCCATCCAGGAGATCTCCAGAGCGGTGACCTGATCATCCGTGCACATATTTACTACCCACTATGCCATCACACAGCATGCCAGAGAGGATGCAGCTTTTGGCAGGGCAGTTCTCCAATCAGTGGTTCCTTAACTCCAACCCCACCTCCAGGGGAGAGCTTGGGAATCACCTGACTGGAATCGATGTGAACAAGCACTCGAAGAAGAAAAAATGGTTACTCACCTTCTTGTAACTGTTGTTCTTCGAGATGTGTTGTTCACATCCATTCCAATACCCACCCTCCTTCCCCTCTGTCAGAGTAGCCGGTAAGAAGGAACTGAAGGGGGGTCGGGTTGGCAGGGTCATATATTGAGTGCCATGAAAGCACCACTCCAGGGGGCTCCCTAGCCGAACCAACAGGAGCTGCTAAGGGAAAAGTTTCCGACGACTGTGCATGCAGCACGCGCGCACCTGATTGGAATGGATGTGAACAACACATCTTGAAGAACAACAGTTACCTGAAGGTGAGTAACCGTTTATTCCTCACTAAAGGCCCCTAACACTTGTATAGAGGAGCAGATTTCCTCTCCTGAACATTTGCAAGATTGGCCCCTAAAGGTGAAATCCTGAGAGTTGCTCAGCACCCTCAACTCCCACTGAAGTTAATTGGAATTAAGGGTGGTAAGCACCTTGCTTGGTTAGGCTCTAAATACTTTCTAAAAGTGTTATAAAAACAATATATATTTTTTTAATGTTTACCTCTTTCTTATCTTTTTGTAGGTGGTTTGTCCAGATTGTAGTGATGATATTGCAGTGAAAAAGGACAATGTTCTAGTTCGTTCTTTCAAGGATGGTAAATTGTGAGTAGAAACATAGAAGCTACCAATTAAATATGTGCATCGTCTAAAGTGTGTGAGGAAGTAAGGGGTGTAGCAAAGAAACTGCTTTTAGCCGATCAATTATTGCAGCAGCTTTACTCAAGGTTTAGAAAGATATGAAAATGAACCATGTTGATGACAGTTCTATACTTATTACCTACAGGAAATATAAATCCACCCTTATAATTATCATCCCAAACTATATATTTGGTATAGCAGGCAAGGACTGCACTCCTGTGGGAGTTTGTGGGACAACTTGAGATTCTTGCTGTTTTGTTTAGAAGAGATAGCCATGCCTCAGAGAAGATTTTATAGGTCTACAGATATTGTAAAGGAAGGGAAAGAAGAGAATTTCTCAGTAGCCCATTTCTTCATTAAGTCAGTAAGATTTGTTTACCAGTATCATAGGGGTCTAGGGCAGAATTACCATTTCATCTGATTAAGAAAGTGCTCTAATATTGATTAGCAGAAGAGAAGAGTATAAATAAAAATAGAAAATGAGTGCTGGCTCATGAAGGAAATATGTGCTCTTAAATGCTTGTGAGGAAAGGTGGGGCTTTGGCAACAGCAATGGAATAATTTTTTTCTTTTATGACAGATTCCATTTTTTATTCAAAAACGGTGGGTCCCCTCTGAGCTAATTTATGCCACTTGATTAAGTGTGGCAGAACTCCTTTGCATTTTGCAGAAAGGATGTTGAAATATAGAACAGTTTCATTATAGTTTAGTTTTAGTTTCCTTCTTAACTTTAGAACAGTGGTGCACAAACTTTTCCAGTCACACCTCCCTTTACCATTTACGGAATCTGTCTGAAGCCCCACGTTCATTACTGCATGGCCAAGGCTAGTGCCGGTGTTAGGCATACGCAGAGTAAGCAATTACTTAGGGTCCCGAACAGCTCAAGGGGGGCCCCTATATGCTTTTTATTATTTTAAGGCTCCAGTCAGTTATGGAGGTCACAGATTTCATGATTTTATGTGACCTCTTCACCTCAGTCTGCATAGCGGGGCATCAGCTTTAGCCCCAGCTGGCAAGGCTTCAACTTCAGAAAATATATCTACTTAAGGCCTACAATGGGCTAGCACTGCTTCTGGGCTGGGTGGCCCTCTGAGGTGTCAGTGGGTGGAAGTGGCGCTCCCTCCCCGCACCATCTGGGGGGCCCTGGCACGAGCCACCTGGCATCGCTGGTTGCTCCCCTTTCCCCCTGAACATTCCTCCATGCCCCACAGTTTGCGCACCACTGGTCTAGAATATGATTTCAGCAAATTGCTTGACAGTAAGTAATTCACAGACCTGTGCAGGTCAGTAGAGGAATCCACCTAGCACCAAGGAACCCCAGTTCAGATTGGGATCTCTGGATATGACTACAATACCTATTACTAATATTTTCTGTTTGTATAATTCTGAAATCTTTTTCACACTGATAATATTTTTTGTTAATTATATCAATAATGGTGTGAAGTTTTTGGTGACTTTTTAAATTAACATTATGCCTTTTCTGAAATCTCCCAAAATATTACTATTGATTATTGTGACACCAGCTATTAAGAGAATGCTTTCCTGAATGTGCTAATGAATGGATGCTCATGATTAAGGCTACGATTTAGTCATGGGTATTTTTAGTAAAAGTCTTGGACAGGTCACGGGCAGTAAACAAAAATGTATGGCCCGTGACCTGTCCATGACTTATACTATAAATACCTCTGTCCAAACCTTGGGGAGATGGGGGGGTGGACAGCGGCACCAGCTGCTGCGGACCACTGCCAGAGCAGCTGCTGCTCTGGCTGCCACAGGGACCACTGCTCCGGCGGTCCCTAGAACCAGCTGCCCGAGCAGTGTCTGGTGCGGCTGGCTGCGGGGCCACCTGAGCGCCTGGCTGCAGAGCCGCTCCAGCAGTGGATGATGTGGCTGTCCCCGGGGCCACCTTAGCAGCTGACCCCAGAGCCATCTGCTTGGGCAGCCCTGGGGTCAGCCACACTGGCTGCTGCAGAAATCACGGAGGTCACAGATTCCTGTAGTCACAGAATCCATAACTTCTGCAACCTCCGTGACAGACATGGAGCCAATAGTCCACCCAAATTTTTAAGGCAGTTGGATTTTTTCAGCTCAATTTTTTTAATACTGTACAAAACTGTAATAGTGGAAAAGGGTATATTTTAATTAACTGTCAGCAATATTTAACTTGCTGAAGAAGGTATTGTCATATTGAAATAAACTTGCATGATAACTGGTGATTTATTGATGCCATTGTCCAGATACATTTCATATGCTCTTTCTACACATTTAATAGCTCTATGTATTGTTTGATATTATCCCTTTATAACAGGGACTATCAAACTTTTTTTTTTCTGGGCCCCCCCCTTTGAAAATATTTCAAGCTGTGATGACCCACCCGCCACTTTGTTACCGGACATAGCTTTCGTGGCATCAATGCACATCCCTACAGAGCTAAGTAACCATACCATGCCACCCTTACTTCTGTGCTGCTGCTGGCAGCATCTGTGCCTTCAGAGCTGAGCAGCCAGCTAGTAGCTGCAGCTCTCCAGCTGCCCACCTCTGAAGACAGTGCCACCAGCAGCAGCGCAGAAGTAAGGGTGGCAATACCATTCCACCCTTACTTCTGCGCTGCTGCAGAGTGGTGGCACTGTCTTCAGAGGTAGGTGCTCGGGCAGCAGCTGCTGCTGTCCGACCACCCAGCTCTGAAGGCAAGGAAAAAGGATGAGTCAGGAAAAATCACTGACGTTTGTTTGTATTTCAAAAATCCGCCTGGACAGAGATCGGAGGACCAAAAAAGAGGTCATGTCCAGGAAAATCTGACATATGGTAACTCTTGATCTCACGACCCCGGTACAATAGCCTTGTGACCGCCTTTGGGTCAGGATCCCCAGTTTGAGAAATGCTGGCTTTTAAAAATATGTGATTTTTAAAAAGTATACTTCAAATAATTGTTGCCTTGTCAACACTCTTTTAAATTCTCTAGTGCTTCTGTACCAAGAAAAGATGTTCGAGAAATTAGTGAAACTTCACCAAAGCCTGATGCTTTGTTAAAACAAGGTAAGAATTACCTTTAAATACAAAAAGAGCAATTTTTTTCTTGTTTAATTACAATTAGCTAGTGGTATATGTTGCACCAAATATATAAGAAAGCATGTTTTTGCATTCTGTAAAATTACAGAAATATGGCTTCCCTCTGATGTTGTCTACAGACGTTTAAAAATGAAAAATTTCAATAAGTCATCAAGCACAATCTTTAAAAGCATTAAAACTATAATGCATTGATTAGAACAACAAACAAAAGGAGTAGTAATGTAGTGGAAACCAACTTCATGGATTTTGCCTGAAATCCAGTCCCCTGTGTTGGGCCTTCATAAAGTTGTTTGCATCATAGTGCACACATGATAGCCTTGAAAGGGTTGCTTCCATACCTTCTACATGCTGGAGTGGTGGGCTCTTTGGCAGGCTACCTGGTGTGCTCAACTAATCTTTGCAAAATAAATGCTTATATTATTGTTACCTCAATCCTCTTTATTCCCCATTCCTACCCTTCTATTTATTCACCAGTTGTGTCTTGTCATTAATTTGAACCCTAAATTCTTTAGGACAGGGATGCCTCTTAATTATGTGTTTGTACATGGCCTAGCACAGTGGGTTGGTACCTTTAGGCATCACTTCAGCATAAATAATAACTGCAAATAGCTTGGAGTGCCTGATGCAGAGACTAATGGGTATGCATGGCTGAGCACCTCTGCATAAGGATGCAGATAAGGAGTGGCTGTGGAACAACACTGCTAAAGTCCTATGATTTGGGGATGGATTCTCACCCTTTTTGTTTTGTTTTGTTTTTGAGCAAATTGATCCTTCTTCTAATGCTAATAAATGCTGGTCTTCTTGCAGCCTTTGACCAAGCCCTTGAATTCCGTAAAAGCAGAACTGTTCCCAGTACCTGGAAGACTGAGTTGAAAGAGGAGAGCTCCAGCAGTGAAGCTGAAGAAGAGGAAGAAGATGAAAAAGAAAAGGAAGATAACAGCAGTGAAGAAGAGGCAAGTATAACATTGCAAACTGTGTCTATTCTCATCAGCTGTATATTGGCACTCTGCTTAGAACTCATCAGCACAGATTTTCATGCTCCTTGTATCTTTAACACACATGCCTTTCTCAGATCAAATTCTTATTTGTAAAACCTCCCTGTGGAAACAAAATTAACAACTGTGAATGAACTCAGGAAGCTACCTCTTCTCACACACAGTCAAAGGACTGAATCAATAGGAGTTAAAGATAGGTGCAGGGCCAGTGTAACCACTAGGCGAACTAGGCGGCTGCTTAGGGCGCCAAGATTTGGGGGCGCAAAAAAGTGGTGTCCGGCGTCACGGGAGTCGTCTGAGCGGGGCAGAGCAGGGAGCGAGGCCTCCATAACAAACCCACCCCTGCAGTGAGGGGCGCCGCGCAGGGCGGTCAGTGGGAGCCTGCGGTGGAGCAAGGAGGAGACAGCGGCCGGGCGCGGCGACCAGCGCGGCCAAGGGACGGAGCCGTTGGGGGAGGCAGGACACGGTCCTGAGCTCAGGTGAGCTTCGCCCTCCAACGCGCCACGCCTGGGGCCGGGCACAGCCACCTCCTGGGACGAGGGAAAGTGAAACTAAACCCCGCAGCGCGACGGAGGGGAAAGGGCTGGCGCAGGTGCCGCTTCCAAATACTGACACACACACACACCCTGGTGGCATGTTCCAATGCACAGAGCCGGCCCTGATCCCCAGGGAGATTCTCACCTGCTCCCTGGGAGAGACCGGCTCTGCCCTCCTTGCCCCAGAGTCCCCCCCGGAGGGCGAAGTACTCAGAGCCTGGGAACGTTTAGAGACCTTGTTAGCTGGGGGGCATTCTCAGCCTCCTCCTTGCTCATAGGTTCCCCCGGGCCAGAAGAGATCATTGTGATCATCTCTTCTGACCGCCTTGTATTAATTCTAATGAACAATGCCACATTATGCAGTATTCATTTTTGAAAGTTTATAATAAGCGATGCTCCGGGGAGAGGCGAGGAGGGGGGGGGGCGCAAGGTGGAAGTTTCGCCTAGGGCGCAAAATATCCTTGCACTGGCCCTGGATAGCTGAAAGACCAAATCCAAAGATCAAGCCTAGATTAAGATATAGCTCTCACTGCACCTGAAGCAGCAATATGTAAGGGCCAAAAGCTATGTTGTTGGAATAGGGCAGGATGGTGCAAGGGTGAGATGGGAATGAGAGACGTGCTGCCAAGTGTATCTTACTGTTACTCGAAAAAAGAACAGAACATACCCCTGACTAATATACATTCCTGACTACAGCATGCCTGCAAGCTAATTGTAGAGACTGAATGTCACCTAGCTGTGGTTAAAATATATATATTTATTGTAACTATATTTATTGCAACAAAAATTATTAGGGGAATGGCTTTCATATGAGGAGCGATTAATAAGACTGGGACTTTTCAGCTTGGAAAAGAGATAACTGGGAGGGATATGAAAGAAGTCTATAAAATTATGACTGGTGTGGAAAAAGTAAATAAGGAAGTGTTATTTACTCCTTCTCATAACACAAGACCTAGGGGTCACCAAATGAAATTAATAGGCAGCAGGTTTAAAACAAACAAAAGGATGTATTTTTTCACGCAACGGGAAGACAACCTGTGGAACTCCTTGCCAGAGGATGTTGTGGAGGCCAAGACTATAACAGGTTTCAAAAAAGAACTAGATGAATTCATGAGGATAGGTCCATCAATGGCTATTAGCCAACATGGGCAGGGATGGTGTCCTTAGCCTCTGTTTGCCAGAAGCTAGGAATGGGTGACGGGATGGATCACTTGATGATTACCTGTTCTGTTCATTCCCTCTGAGGCACCTCACATTGGCCAGTTTCGGAAAACAGGATACTGGGCTAGATGGACCTTTGGTCTGACTCCAGTATGGCCATTCTTATGTTCTTACCTGACTTTCTGCTATCAACTGCCCCAAGCCTGAGTTCCACTAGTTTGTGGTGGTGAAACGTGAGGGATGAATTTGTCCTAATACTTTTTTAATCTTTCAAACAATTACAAAAAATATCTAAGTTGTTGTATCTCTCCTCTTTCCTCTCCTGTGATAGAATTGGTTCACTAGACGTTATCTCTCTGCCTACCCTGACAAAAAGAAGCGGAAGAACTTTCAGGCAAGGCGCCAGCCCACCCACTCCTTTTCCACCTCTGTCTTTTCTCCTTTGTTTTGGAACTATGGAGTGCAGTCCTGTGCCTGTCTTCTAATTAACTGTTATTTTTCCCCCCAGTCTCCAGTCCAGAAATAAAGAAGACAAGAGAAAAGATGAAAGTCAGAGGAAAGAACTCTGCTTTACAGCTGGCTATGAGGCTATGTGTGTGGAGGGGGTCTGATTCCTTTATTTCCTCTGTACTTTCTCTTGGTGCTCAGATTCTGGCTCTGTCCAGAGCACCCCTCCTTTAGCCAGGGACTGGGAGCTGTTTCTCTTGACTCAGTTATTCATCCCTGCAATGATGACTGCAATGCAGCAGCCTAATTCTCCCATCCCTGGGTGGAGCTGTAGACACGAGGTTGAACTGTCTGGGTCCTAAACGACTACTGTACTCTGTGTCTCAACCCATCTTCCCTGGTTGGGGCTTTTCAGGAGGCTGCAGGTGTGTGAGGTTGGAATTCTGCCACCTCTCAGCACTTAGTCCTCATATGGTCCTTTCAGGGTTTGTCAACTGCGAGAATATCTGTCTCTGTTCTTACCTACTCATGCTAGCAGAAAGTGTGATGCTCACTTCTCCTGGAAGGGCCACTTGGGAGGCCATGGGTGAGGAGAATCTGGGCTCTTAAGTACTTCTGTTTTTAAGGGCTTGGCCTTTAGAGCCTTTGCCTTTGGGAGGTAGCTACAGCTCCTTTTGTGAGCCTTGCCTTCTTTGGTATAGCTGCTGTTCCTTCCCCAGGCAAGCTCTCTAAATGCCTTGGTGAACAAGCCTGGCTCTTGACACCTTCAAATCTAATCGGATTTGCTGTGGTAGTTCTGAAATTGCTTCTCTAGTGTCTCCGGCATCCACTGGGCTGGAGGTTTACAAAGTAATGGCTAGAGCTTCACTTTCTTTTTTTGAGTGGCAGCAATATGATCCTGCCCTGTTTTTCTCCTGTCTCCTCTTTCCATTTCAGTTGTTATGCTCTGTGAGTTCCCTGCATGGGAGGCCTTTCTCCTCAGACAAAATATATGAGAGAGCACTCTTGGAACTAGACAATCGTTCCCCTCCAGATTGCTCTAGCTCATCCCGGGCCATGAAGAATTTCACTGGTTCCCTTTTTACTACTCACATGGCCTCTCTAGCTGTGCAGTTCAAGTCATGGGTAGGAACAGTTCTTTTATTTCCATCATCTTCATTTCACACTTAGATACCATGGTGATAGGTGCCATAGAAATCTGAGAGATTAGATTCTTTCCTGCTCTCTTTTTTTTTTGTTAAGGCTGCTTTCTGTCCAGTGTCCCCCTCCAAATGGAGCTCTGCCTCCCAGTCTCTTCTCCTTTACTAGTATGATGGGAATAGGAGAACTAGATCTAGCTTCAGCCAAATATGGAGGTGTGGACCTAGGTCCACTTTGAGTTATAATAAAATATATACAGAATGAGGGTTAGCAGTGAGCCGCTTGCATCCTCAAGTTAGAAACAAGCTACTTTGCTGACTCCTTTAACCTTCATAATGCTGACAGGTACACTGGTATTCCCAGAATGAACACCGATGAGATTATCTAAAGTAGCAATAGGCTGCGATGGCAGAATATTGAAGGTTATAAGTCAGCATCTAACAATCTCCCAGGATGCCTTGGCATCAGACTACAGACAGTTTGGTTCTTCATGAGATTCTCAGAATAGCAGGGATCACCTTGCTAAAGTGTCTCACTTCAGTCCCCCTGCGAAATCCACTGGGTCTGTACACTCTGAGGATGTACAAAACACTCTTCTGTAGATCTTGGCATATCAAACCTTAATTCTGTCCCATTAGGATGTACAAACACTCTTCTTTAGATCTTGGCATATCAAACCTTAATTCTGTCCCATTGGCACATTGTCCTAGAATCTAGCAGGGAATTTAATTACAACAAGGGATACCTACTTGCAGTTTTGGTACCTGGTGTAACAAGTATCTGCTCTGTGCTTT
Source organism: Chrysemys picta bellii (assembly GCF_011386835.1). Lineage (NCBI taxonomy): Eukaryota > Metazoa > Chordata > Testudines > Emydidae > Chrysemys > Chrysemys picta. The sequence continues at coordinate 133,698,131 of NC_088793.1, read as the reverse complement.
AGGAATAGTATCTTAGGGTATGTCTACACTTCAGTTAAACACCCACAGCTGGCCCGTGCGAACTGACTTGAGCTCATGGGGCTCAGACTAAGGAGCTGTTTAATTGTGGTGTAGATGTTCAGGCTGAGGTTGGAGCCTGGGCTCTAAGACCCCATGAAGTGGGAAGATTCCAGAGCTCGGGTGGAAGCCCGAACTCAAATGTCTACACTGCAATTTTAAACAGCCCTCTAGCCCAAGCCCCACAAGCCTGAGTCAGCTGGCAGTGTCAAATTGCAGTGTAAGATACCCATAGGGTCCACAAGGGATGGCAGCAGAACCCGCAGCACTCTGCTCAGTATCTACAGCACCTCTGGTTTTTGGCTCTCTTAGCACTTGAAGGAAATTGGATACGTGATACTTCTTGAAACCGTAGGTTTCCTGGGAACATCTGGTCAGTGCTTTCCTCCCTGACCTCTTATGGTTCTGTGTGGTCACCCTCTCGTGACAAGCATTTTCTTGGTTGTGAGCCATTTGCCAAATCTAACTTTTTTCCTTCTCTTCTGACCCAGATTACTTCAGGGAAGGAAATCTCCTGAATTTCCACAATATCTGAGACTTTTGGTTTAGATAGAATACAGTCCTACTTCTCATTTTGCAAAATATCCCTGGTTGTTATTTTGTTCCTTCTTTTCACATGCAAGAGAAGGTATTTATTTCAGTCAGACCCAGCACAACCTCCCTTATTTCATCTTGATGTCAAGAAGGATCTCTAGCTATGTCAGTGATCATATTAGTAGTTTGGTATGGGAATTTCTTTTCCCTCACTTTATACTAAAAATTCTTAATCTTTAGGCTGCTGTCAGCAACTTGGGCCGACCCTTCACCCACGGAGCTGCTAAATTACTATATGGCCCTCTTTTACGCAAGTTTTTGTTATTAATGTTAAATGGAGAATATGCCAACACATTAGAAGTATGTTTTTCTCTTGACTTCTACTGTGTATCCAATTAGTGTATGATGAGGGGGAGGACACGTACAACAAGAGAAAACTTCTTACTGGTAATTCTGTTAATTGTAGCCTTTGCCAGTCCTACATTCATTCCTCCACCTGTTGAGGCTATTAAGTGAGAAGTTATCTTTTTTATTTATATCATATTCTTAGTAATTGTATTCAAATTTTGTAAGTTTCTCAGCTGAGGTCTGGTGCGTCTACACACGTCTTGATGAATAATACTTTTGTCTCCTTGCTTCTGGATTGGTGAAGTCATAATCCTTAGGGTAAGAAGTAGAATGGGAAAGATGAAGGTGATATAGCAACAAAGTAATTTTTCTTTATTTACAGAAATGATACATCAGTTATACTCACAAAGTCTGCTATGGGTCAGAATTAAAAGGAATACAAAGAATTGAAACGAACTCCTACTCTGCATGCCTCTTTGAAATATCTTAAACTTCATGATTAAAATTCCTAGAAGTTATGATTACACTAGAAATAAGATGATACTCATATGGGAGATATTAATTAATATCAGTTGAGGCACATGGTATTTCTGGGGATTTCCTAACCAGCTTGGGAGGAGCTGTTGGACTGAGCCACAGTGTCTTGCCATTGATCTCCGCTGATGGTTAATCTAGTGTAGAGGTTTATTACTGTCATAAATTTAATAGCCACAAATATTTTTGATGTACCTATTCTGGATTTGTTTGTTTCAAATTAATTCAGTGTATACCACGTACTCTGCTCCTCTGGCAATGTGCATGCAATGTCATTAACCTCAGCATGTTACTAGTGGCTTGTGGAACCGCTGAAGAAAAAAGTACAGGCACAATTTTATCTTCCGCTTCATCTTTGAAAGTGACTTAATCCATCCAGGCATTAAGAATAACCACATCTAATTATAGGACAAATGAATCTCAAAATTGTGTGTAATCTTTTGAGGAGCAATACTGGTGTCTACCAGACTCTGTTTTCTGCCTAATTTAACACAATTGAGAGCTTGTGTTGATTTATAAGTATTCTTATGACATTTTGATGATAATCTATTGAAAACCCCTAAAGACCAAACCATATATTTTTTACAGTTTTTATTAGCTGGAAATAGCCTTTCCTGTTTCCAAATCGCTTAACATTCAGAGACCATATGCCCTCTGTATAGCATGCCGTCAGTGTCATTAAATTTTACAGTAAATCAAACTTTTTAATGTAAACTTAATTTGCTACAATAGTTTTCCAAATTAACGTCTGGTAGTTAGAAGTGCTTAACAAGACAAGTGATAAATTTTATTTTCTTGTATTACTTATATTAGGAAGAAATAGAGCCTTTTCCAGAGGAAAGGGAGAATTTTCTACAACAGTTATACAAATTTATGGAAGACAGAGGTGGGTGTTTTATCTTCAATTATGTAATGTATATTGAAGCTTTGAGCTATGACCCACTATTGCTTTGCAATTCATTTTTGGGAACCAGTGTGGCCATATCCATCTCTTGCTGTGATCTGGGAGATTGTAGTCTGTCACTTGACCCTCTTTGTCTTCTCAGCATTCATGAATGCTAAAATGCAGACATATCCCTGCTTTGAAAAATAAGTGGATATGCTCCCTGTATATCATACACTATATCCCTGTGTTGTATATAGCTGTGCATTTAATGCCTAGTTTTGTTCTTAATTTTATTACTGCATACATTCCATTTCATAATTTTAATAAGATGCCTCAATAAATCTATTTTAGAACGACAAATATCATTTGGATGGTTCAATTCATTCTGGTTTTAGCTCGTGCCTTGTAATACCACCTGAATGTTTGTGGTGTTGATAAGGGAAACTGAAATGCCTTTAAAAACATATCCCTTTAATATGTCAAATCCTTAACAGATATATAGGAAGAGATTACAAATAAATATGCTTTCAGAAATCAAATAGTTTCTCTCTTAATTGTGTGGTAAGACTTGCGTTCAGAGGCCTCTGTTTCACCTACACACACACACACACATGAATTGTGATATCTTTAGTGGATTGAGATAAAAGTGAGCTTTTAAATAAAGCTGTATAGTTTGATTATGGTTTTTATTATCTTATTGTTAAGGGCCTATCAAATTCATGGCCATGAAAAACGTGTCACGGACTGTGAAATCTGGTCTCCCCCTATGAAATCTGGTCTTTTGTGTGCTTTTACTCTATACTATACATATTTCACGGGGGGCAGACCAGTGTTTCTCAAATTGGGGATCCTGAACCAAAAGGGAGTTGCGGGGGGGGTCACAAGGTTATTTTAGGGGGGTTCCGGTATTGTCACCCTTACTTCTGCGCTGACTTCAGAGCTGGGTGACAAGAGAGCACTGGCTGCAGGCCGGAAGCCCCCCTCTGAATGCAGAGCCGCCACCAGCAGCAGCACAGAAATATGGATGGCATGGTATGGTATTGCCACTCTTACTTTTGCACTGCTGCCTTCAGAGCTGGGCAGCCGGACAGTGGCGGACGCTGACTGAGAGCCCAGCTCTGAGGGCAGCAGCGCAAAAGTAAGAGTGGCAATACCATACCATGCCATCCTTACTTCTGTGCTGCTGCTGGTGGCGGCTTTGCATTCAGAGCTGGACTCCTGGCCTGTAGCCGCCACTCTCCAGCTGCCCACCTCTGAAGGCAGAGCCGCTGCCAGCAGCAATGCAGAAGTAAGAGTAGCAGTACTGCAACCCCCCTACAATAACCTTGCAAACCCTCCCCCCCCAATTCCTTTTTGGGTCAGGACCCCTACAATTACAATACCATGAAATTTCAGATTTAAATAGCTGAAATCATGAAATTTGTGATTTTTTAAATCCTATGACCGTGAAATTGACCAAAATGGGCCGTGAATTTGGTAGGGCCAGACTTATTGTATAAATAGAAAAATAAATAAAGACTGTACTATGAACATGATATGGTCAGAATCAAAGAGCTTGCAGTAATATATTTAGTAACGTGAAATAATTTAGGTATAAATTTCTGGTCTTGTGCTCAGTAAAAGGACACATTTCAAAATATTTTAATAATTGTATTCTTCCACAGGGACTCCTATTAATAAACGACCTGTACTTGGATACAGAAATTTGAATCTCTTTAAATTATTCAGACTTGTACACAAGCTTGGAGGATTTGATAATGTAAGTATTAAAGTTAAGATGGAAAGTATTTCAGACGCATAAAGTCTGAGGAAAAAAATATAGAAGATTAGATTTAAGTCATAGTAAATAAGACTCCTATACAAAAACTCTAGGAATCTGAAAAATTAATCCTGCAACATAATACACCCAGCAGCATTATTAAAAAAACAAACAGATTACATAATTAATTTATTTGTGATACATGCAGTAGATCTAACTATTGCTGTATAATAATGTAGTCAGTCAGAGTACTTCCTTCTTCTCTGAGGATTCAGTGAATACCTGTCTGAGAACCTTTGTTTTAGACACTGAGCAAATAGTAGAGACTTCTAAATCGCTGCACAAGACCTCAAATGCAAGCAATCTGAGTTAAGGTTTCTATGGCATCCTTAACTCCTCCCCACTGTGGATCATATATAGAAGACTGTGCTGGCTGGAATTAGCTGAACTGATCTTGAAGCAGCAATTGGATCACTTACTTGGAATTCCTGGGGAAGTAGACTCTATTCCTACTTTTGATGTCTTCCTATAAAATTAACTTATGGATTGGTCATGTATATTCATATAGTAAAATGCAGTGTCATCTTTCTGATGCTAAGGGTCACATACTTAGAGAACAAGATGTGTTACAGTACCTTTTGAGGACTGTTGGAACTGAGCATACTAAACAGGTTACAAAACTTGAGCACATCAAGAGTATAAAAGGCAGTGGAAGAGCTGATAGAGGCAGTTTCTGGGGAACCTGGGTATTGCACCATTCAGGACGTTAAAAATTGCCACAAACGTTTGAACTGCCTTCTTTATTTTAAATTAAAACTCCAGCTTTGGTAAATAAGGTTACTATCAAAGTAAGTTTTTGTTATAACCCACTTGGCTGACTCCTGCAGTTTGAGACCGTGGCTTACTGAAATGCAAAATGACAGAAGTTCTAAACTGACGATAATAATTCTGTGCAGCAGAACAGTGATTTTTTTGTTGAATACATTCTTTTGTGGATCTGAAATTTTTAAAAAAAAATTGTTAGCATTCATCTATTGTTGCGAAGATAATAGACTTAAATTAGTCTTATGTTTTGTACTAGATTAATGTGCACATTTGTATTTTGCTGTGTGTAACAGATTGAAAGTGGAGCAGTATGGAAGCAGGTGTATCAAGATCTTGGAATACCTGTGTTGAACTCAGCTGCAGGATATAATGTTAAATGTGCTTACAAAAAGTAAGTGATACAGCACATGTAAAATGGATGAAATATGAACAGTGATACCATTGTGGGGTGTTTATGTATAGATTCCAATGGAAACACCTCTTTTATGAAAAATAGTTACTGTCAATTGCATATTGTTAATTATTTTGGAATTTTAAGAATCAGAAATGTAGGACTGGCAAGGACCTTGATAGGACATCTAGTCCAATCCCCTGCACTGAGTCGGGACTCCAGCCTTGTCTACACTACAAAGTTTTGTCGGCAAAAGTTATGCCGCTTTAATTAAAGCATTTTAATTAAAACCACTGTTGCATGTCCACACTAGCTCCTTGTGTCAGCAGAGCACATCCACACTAACAGCTCTTGCATTGACACAGAGAGCAGTGCACTATGGTGCAGCCATCCCACTGTGCAACTGGCTGCAGGGTGCTTTGGGAAGGGTTTGCAATGCCTCATGGGGCAGGTACAGCATCACATGATGAGGTTTCTCAATCCCATCCTACTAGATTGCCAGTTGCTTTTCAGCTGAAGTTTGGTGTGGGGGAAGGAGGGAAAGGAGAGTGGTGTGTCTGGGGTGGGGGAGACAGCAGGCTGACCGACCTATCCTGAGGCAGGGGGAGGGGGACATCCCCTCCACGTCAGCCTGCTCCGCATAACAGTCTCTCCCAAAGCAGCCTGCTCTGCCTGCCTGCCTCTGGTTCTGTGATTCCCTCTGAGTTCTCCCAAAGCCTCGTCAGCTGCCGGGAGCAGCATCCTGAGAAGCTCTGTTTGCTCTCTGTGCTGAGGAACGTCAAAGCAGCATGGCAGTCCTGCCAGAGGCTGTATTCCTAGTGCAGGGCAGAACAGGAGCATTCCACATTAATGGTTAGTTCCCAATCCCAGAGCAGAGCAGCAGACCCAGCTGTCAGATTCTTCCCGGAGCTTTGAAAGGGAGGGGCGTATGCCTGCAGGACAGAAGAGATTAAAACAGAGAACAGAGCGGTCACAGCAGGCATTGTGAGATACTGGTGGAAGCCAGTTATGTCAACAAAACAAACAGCAGAATCTACACTGACGCTTTGTCACTTGAACTTTGCCGCAAAAAGCTTTATGCCTCTCGTTGAAGTGGTTTTATTTTGTTGGCGAAACAGCAGAGTTTTGCTGCCAAAAGTAGCTTTGCAGTGTGTATACCCCCCTTGTTTTGTCTACAAAAGGTAGCTTTTGCTGACAAAACTTTGTAGTGTAGACAAGGCCTAAGTTGTTGTTCACCTCATGCTATACTTAGGATTGTATCTCTTCTGTAATGTATGTTGTTGTTCTCTGTTGTGTCAAACACAAGCTACTTATCTTCACGACCTATCCATTCCCTATCTGTCATCTCTCATTTAGCATCAAAAGGTCAACTCCTACCTCTTATTGACCCCATGAGATCAGCCTCCTTTACCCACTTGTGACATTTTTCAAACCAGAGCCTTTGTGCATTCTACCATTCTGCCCCTCACGCTTGGAAGAAGAGTCCTGTAAACATCTGCAAAACTAATTCACTATTCTTCTCTCCTTAAAATTCTCCTCTGCCATTAAGCCTATAAAAAACTTGACAATAGCTTGGCCACTAGCGTATCAAGACCGCTTCCTACCATGCTGACCAATACTGTCTCACTGTTTCCTTGTACTTCCTCTTTGGTCTGTTTCTATCCATCTGGTGTCTCTTGTTTTACACTTAGATTGTAAGCTCTTTGGGGCAGGGACTGTCCTTTTGTTCTGTTTGTACAATGCCTAGGACAATGGAGTCCTGGTCCAGCATTGGGGCTCCTAGGCACTGTGATAATACAAATAATAAAAAATAATAATAGATATAAAAACTTCTCCAGTGCCAGAGGAACTTAAATCTGTGGTTTTGGATGGGGGTTAGTTTGCCACAATATCTAAAATATGTATATATTTTGATGCATTTTTGCTCTTTTTTTAAAAAAAAGTACAGTAAAAGCTTTGTTATCCAGCATGTTGGAGGAATGGGGTGCTAGTCAAAAATTCCAGTTAACTAAGAGTTATGCTTACCAATGGAGGGAGGGAGTTTGGTTGCAGGAGGCGGCTCAGGGATGAGGGTTGGGGTGTGGGAGGGGGTGTGGGCTCTGGGAGGGAGTTTGAGTGCTGGAGGGGGCTTGGGGTAGGGTGTTGGGGTATGGGAGGGGTTTTGAGGTGCTGGATCCGGGCGGCGCTCACGTTGGGTGGCTCCCCGCAAGCGGTGACATGTTCCAGCTGCTCCTAGGTGGAGGTGTGGCTAGGCAGCTCTGTGCGCTGCCTCTGCCTGCAGGCACCAACCCCACAGCTCCCATTGGATATCCAATGGGAGCTGCAGAGCCAGCGCTCGGGGTGGGGCAGGGATAGCGCATGGAGCCCCCGTAGCCATTCCTCTGCCTAGGAGCAGCCGGGACATGTCGCCGCTTGCAGGGAGCCACCCAAGGTGAGCGCCACCCGGATCCGGCACCCCAAAATGCTGTTTTCTAGAGCTTTCTGGTTGGTAAAGTGCTGGATAACACAGCTTTTACTGTATTGGGGGGGAAAAAAACGGAAGTGTAAAACATAATAGGAAGGTAAATCGGAGGAGTGGAAAACCTTGCATTATTATACATTCTATACTGCTGGTTGTCAAATGTTGGTCCACAAAGCCCTTGATGATGTCCACAGAATGAAGTAATTGGGAATCAGTAGTAGGGGATTGGGATGTTAGGAGGATGGGAGGTGGTTTGTGAAATGATCTCTCGCTCTGTTATGAAATGGTCAGTAGAATTGAAGTTTTTGAGGATAGCTATATGGTATCATGAGAGAACTATCATTAATTTCTATGGTCAGGTAGCTTTCACATTTGTATTTTTTTGCTACTGATGTTCCTAGATAAATGAGTAAAAGGTAAAAGATGGTGGCTTTAACAAGTTTTTGGTTAATTTTTAATATTTTTTGTAATGTCAAGACACTACTTTTGATAGATATTAGCCTTATGTTAGTCCAGTGCTTAAAATATTGTAGATTTTCTTTAGCTGTTCTGGAGAAGCTCTGTAGTGTAAAGATAAAGATACAGAATAAAATGGTAAAAAGGTACAAGAATGAGAAGATTATAAATAAATGTATAAAAGAAAAAGCCAAGCATTTGACTTGTTTGTAATGATATTTATACATTACTGGGGTAAAGTTTCTGGAACAAGGAATCTCAGCACAGTGAAATAATCTTTGGTAAATATTTAGGTATGGTGTTACCATTAGTATTCTCCAAGAGCTTTAAGAAGTCAGTTCAAATTCCATAGTATTAAGCTAGTCATTGCTAATGATATGATTGGTTTGAATGATCTTCTTTCTGATGCAGATATAATAGCATTTGAGAAAGGAAGATAGAGGGATAGAATCACAGAATATCTGGGTTGGAAGGGACCTCAGGAGGTCATTTAGTCCAACCCCCTGCTCAAAGCAGGACCAATCCCTGCAGAAAAATAAAAAATGCTTAATGCAGTATTGCAGTAAAAAGTCACTTTGTGTTACAGGATGACATATCCCAAATTCACTGAAACCAGGAAGTATTATCAGTTTGGAGTGTATTGGTTTCAAGGCAAACCACTATCACTTGTATTGCTTGTTTCTGTCAGTGTTTATAACATGCTACCACATGTGGCCTATGTCATAACTAATAATCAGAATCAAGTAGGTTTCTTTCTAGGAGGCTCAGAAAATGCCAATTGTAATTATAAGCTTAATTTTCAAATTGGTTTGACAGTTCATTCAAGATGAGAAGCACTTCTTGAGTTTCCATATTGCAGGGCTGAGCAAACTGGACACTGCTTTCCTTTGATTTTTCCTTTCCTGAATTGGTAGAATATTTTTATTCCTGTTTGTGTTCTTAAATGTTTTCTGTATTTTGGGTATTTCTGTAATACTGGTTGATTAAGAGGTATCGTTTGCGTGTTTAAATATAGTAAGAAGTAGAAACAAAAAAAGAAAAATGGTCAAACTGATACCAGATTTTCACAAACAAGTTTTGTTAGTTTTAATATAACCTATTTATTGTATCCTATGAAATACATGTATTTTATGTAGCAAAGGTGTAAAGATCTCACTAGGTTAATATATATGTAAATTAATGTTAGCATCATGTCATGGAATTTAATTTTTCTTCCTTCAGATATCTATATGGTTTTGAAGAATACTGCACATCGGCTAATATTGAATTTCAAATGGCATTGCCAGAGAAAATGACGAATAAGCCCTGCAAAGAGTGTGAAAAAGAAAAAGAATTGAAAATGCGTGAAGAACCTGAACAGGATGTAAAAGAAATAAAAGTTGTTAAAGAAGAGCATAAGGAGGAGGAAGAAGTGATCATACAACAGGAAGAAACAAAACCAGCTGAGAATGATAATGAATGTAAAGAAGATGATAAACCCACCTTTCTGGTAAAATACTTTGTTTATGTTAAGCCCAGTTGCTAAATTGAGGTAGTGTTTGTGAGGGAAGTAGGAGGTAGGGTATTAAGTAGGGCTGAAATCACCTTGGTGGAGTTAAAAAAAACAAACACCTAAACAGTTTAGCACGTTGTCTTGATAATGCTTTGTTCTTTCCTTATTATTAATACTGATCATATCACAGCTCTGAAAATAGGGTTTGGTGGCTGAGAGCAGCTGCATAGCTAAAGGAGGATAAGTACAACATACTATGGGCCAGATCCATCTCTGGATGTATGCTGGCTGCTGCAGAGGGTCTTGGAAGCAAAACATCCATGACCTCCTACAGAACAGCTACAACCTACAGTCAAATTCATACCAAAATGTGTGGCCTACTTTGGCCTGAAAGGGGCTGTATCCTCTTAGCAGCTATAATAGTAGGATTTCTGTTTTGAACCTGGCTTTAGATTTAAGTCTCAGTCCTACAGTGCATTGCATCTGCATGGACACCTTCCATTCCCATCCCCACACCAAAATCAGTGAAGTTCCACAAGGATTCAGGGATCCACCCCAGGTCAATGCATTGCAGGACTAGGACCTATGCACTTCAGAGGGATCTGCAGGCACACGTTTAAGCCTTTAGAAAGTGCCATTGAGGTTGTTGGGATTCTATGTGTAGGCATAAAGATTTGTCTGAGGCCTTGGCTACACTTGCAAGTTACAGCGCTGTAAAGCCTCCCCCAGCGCTGTAACTCACTCCCCATCCACACTGGCAGGGCACTTACAGCGCTGTATCTCCCTGGGTACACCGCTGCAGGTACTCCACATCTCCAAGAGGAATAACAGCTGCAGCGGAGTGCCTACGACTCTGGGGTGTGAGTGTAAACGCTTGCAGAGCTGTACTAATCACCTTGTCAAGTGGCCAATCCTCTCCATTGTTGTGACCGGCTGCAGGAATGCGGAAGTGCCGGTTTCAAGCTCCTACCACAGAGAGAACCAAACAGTTTGCAGCTTGCTTTGAGTGAGTGAATGAATGAGCAGGGGGCCGGGAGTTCGGAACTTGCAAAATAGAGAGCTGACATGCTCCAAAAAGCACTCGAGATCTCTCCCCCCACACTCCCCGTCACAATCCACTCCACCCCCCACCCCCCCACCCCGTTTTGAAAAGCACGTTGCAGCCACATGAATGCTGGGATAGCTGCCCATAATGCACCGCTCCCAACACAGCTGCAAATGTTACAAGTGTGGCCACACCACTGCGCTGGCAGTGTGGACAGACTGCAGCGCTTTTACCTACTCAGCTGTACGAAGACAGGTTTACCTCACCGTGCTGTACAGCTGCAAGTGTAGCCAAGGCCTGAGTGAAGTCATTTGTAAGTCAGGACTTCAAGCTACTCCCACACCACCCGCACAAAGACACCTGAAAAGGGTGGCAGGAGCACTACTTGACATCTGTTTTTAAGGCCCACTGCATTTAGGGTGAAATCTTTAAAAGGAAATTATCAAAGAGATGCTGTCAGTTTAAAAATTGCATTTAATAAAAACACTAGGCCCTAAGATTATTAAAGATGACTACATTTAAAATATTTTTATTTTTCATTTGAATGCTGTTAATTTTTTTACTGTTGTTCAGTTTGGAGAATGAAAATTGATTAGTAGGTTTTACTTTTAGTTTAGTTTCTAGTCAGCTTCGCTTTTGGAGTCTCGTGAATTTGGCACAATGAAACAATTTTGAGCCACACAGAAAAAAAATGTTAGTTTTTTGTTCAGAGGTTGTTTCCATTGGAATTGAACGAAATGTAAGGGAAACTAGAATGTCTTGAGTGTTTTTAAAGCTCGTTTTTTGAAAGAAATTTGGGTGCGGATTTGTTCTGGCAGTTTCACATTAAATGTTTCTTCTATTCAAAACATTAATGGTTGATTCTGTACCTTTGACTCAAGCAATCCTTCTGCAAAATTTAGTCATTTAATAACAAAGAATATACTGGGAATGGTAACAATCCTAAAACTTTGAATTATTTCTTCCAGTTGGTTAAGTGTGTTTTGTCTGCCTTTTTTCAAATACTTGTCATGTTGATTTCTATTGTAGGTTAACTGCATTTTTATATTTTCTTAGGAAAACAAACAAAACTTGCAAGAATCTATGTATACTCAGTCTGACCAGGAAAAGGAATTCAGTTCAACCAAACCAGAAGATGAAGCCAATCTTGGAGATAAAGAGGAAGAGAATATTAAAGAAATGGAAATTCTTAACACAAACATGGAGGCTGAAGAAAAAGAAAAATCAGGGTAAGAGGTTTTTTTTTAAGTTAAGGAACCTGATGTCACTGATGTTTTAGTTAAAAATATGTTTGAACGTCAACATCAAACGGTATTGAGAGACCCTAATCCTGCAAAGACATAAGCATGTGTTTAACTTCATGTACCATGAATAATCCTATTGACGTTAGTGGAGCTACTCACATTGCTAAAGCGAAACATTTGTATGAGTCTTTCCAGGTTCAGGGCCTAAATATTTAAAACCCAGTGAGCAAGGGGAAACATACAGAGTATAAGTAATTTAAGTCTATTTGCTTAAAAAAATAAGGCAGCCATCCTAGTGGCCTAGTGTTTGCTCAGCTCTGCTACCTGTATGGGGTGGTTTTCTGGTTCCCACCTCTTGCTCTTGGGACTGTTATGGAGACAGTGTTATAGGAAGGGAGTATCTTGCATCTCTCAATAGCAGTCTTTGGTTGAGTAAGAGATGATTTTGACAGGATCAGAAGATACTCCTTTCCAGCTCTTCACAAGAGAAGGCGATTGCAAGTGAATTAAAATGAAGTAATATCGGTGCTGGGGCCCAGAGAGTCAGTGGATGAAACAGGGAAGCAGAACTTTCCTCCCTGCATGCATGTGTGTATGTATTCTCCACAAAACAATGGATAGAAAGGTTTTCATATTTAAACGCAAAAAGATTTGTTCCATGTATTACCTTCATACATCTGCCCTGAGGTCAAAACGGAATGGACAGTTCTTAATTAGACCTAGCATAGCTAACAACTTACATCCTTGACAAGAACTGCATATACATTGTCGGGTGTCTGAGCGCTATCCTAAACCATTGTGTTTTGGACACACATCCTGCCCCTTAGAATCATAGAATATCAGGGTTGGAAGGGACCTCAGGAGGTCATCTAGTCCAACCCCCTGCTCTCAAAGCAGGACCAGTCCCCAGATAGATTTTTGCCCCAGATCCCTAAATGGCCCCCTCAAGGATTGAACTCACAACCCTGGGTTTAGCAGGCCAGTGCTCAAACCACTGAGCTATTCCTCTCCCCTCCCCCCTTTCTCGTCTGAGGGTGAGAGCAGCCCAAAAGGTGATAGAACTTGTGTGGTTGAGCTGCAGGTGTGAAGAAGGTGTGCAGAAATGCTCTAGAACTGTGTTTTATGGAGATTCCATTCACTATACCATGGAAGGGTTTCCTGAGCCTGGAATATAGATGTGGCCACTGCACTGGATTTGGCCCATAGGAAATTGTGTAAATATTGTGTAAATATTGCATCATTGACACATTTCACTATGTAGAAAGGAGATAGTAAATAATTGATTATACAAAAAATATATTAGGTAGAGTAAAATAATTTGCATAGTTAAAATATAAGATGATACATTTTTAATTGGAAATCTACCCAGACAATAGAAAAAGTGTGGTGAAGAGAGTTATGCCTCTTACTTCAGAACTGAATTTGGCTCAGTGTCTTTAAAATATCACCCGGCAAGGTCTTTTAAAAGTGTGGGGACATCTTTCTAATACCGATGTTGACCAAATAACAATGTAAATTAAATAATAAAATTATAAAACTATTCTCAAATAACAATTTGTATCTGTTTAACTTGGGATCAGATTAGTTCCTCTACATGAGGAGAAGGCTTGCCTAGAGGATAGGAAGCTCCATGAGTTTCTCCTTGCACAGTTTCTACCAGACTGCTCCATTGTGGGGAAGGCAGGATTTCAGTCCCAGCTTGCAGATTTTGGGATATCTGCTGGAGGCCAGGAGTGTCTTCCTAGAGGGCCTGTACTCCACCTACCAGTGTCTTATCACTCAGTCCTTTTGAAACAGGGTTTTCCTGCTGACCTCCCTCTTGTAATCCCTTCTAAATTGGGTTCCGCAACACAATGGGGCTCTGTGCAAAAGTTAATACAGAATGAGGTGGTATTAACTTTTGAGCTTTTCGCCTCCATTTTATTTTGTGTAGAGGGGAGGCTAAGTGTGATATCTGCAGCACACTAATTCCTCTCCGGTGCTATTCCCTGGCTACTCTTGTATCCCGACCATGTTGAGTAGTCTACACAGATCTGAAGACAGGGAGACAAAGCAGCATCTCCCCACCCCTTCTCTATGGGCAAGGATTGATGTATATGTATGGTCCTTTGTGTGCTGATTGAGAGGTAGACAATCTCTGGGCAATAGAAGATAATGAAAAATTGGTTTCTTAGTGTTCTTATTAGTGTCTTAGTGTTCTTATTGAGTATGTGGAACATCACTCTTATGTTGTCTGTTTCAAAGAGAACTTTCCAGAGTTTTGGAAACTCAACCTTCTGCCTAAATTAGAATTCCTTCATAGTTAATGTGTCCAAGAATAAAATGGTAAAAGGCTATCAGTCTGGCAACTTCAGGACATAAGTTTAACACTGCTAGTTTCAGGAAGAAATGTCCTCCAGCTACCTCAATGTAGTATTGCATAATTAGGAGCTTTCCTCTGTTGTGTCTATTGAATTATTCATTTTGTAAATATTGAAGGCCAAATGGACTATTTTTCTTCAATATGGCATTTCTTAACTTCCTAGAAATTGAGTCATTTGACAGAAAAAAATCCTTTAAAGATACCTTATGTGGAGACATGTCACATATATAAAGTACTATTGAAACAATCTGGCCCAACATTCTTTTTTGTGAGGGGATTTCTCATGGATAGTCAATGAAACTAAAAGGCAACAAATTTAAAACTAGTAACAAGAAGTACTTTTCTACACACAGAACAATTAGCCCATGGAACTTACTCCCTCAAGATTGAGGCCAAGAGCTTAACAGGATTTTTAAAAAGATTGGACATTTATATTGATAACAAGAATATCAACTTTTTATCATAAGGATTCAAAAAGCCAAACAAGATTTTTGAAACAGATATAAGACCTCATGCTTTAGGGCATAAGCCAAGCTCTGACTAATCAGAATTGTGAAGAAACTTTCTTTGTGGATATTTTATTCCATAACTGCCCTCTGGAGGGGTTTCTTGCACCTTCCTCTGAAGTATCTGCTATTTTAGGATTAGTCTACGCTACCACCCTACATTGGCACAGCTGCACCGATGCAGCTGTGCTGCTGTAACGCATCTGGTGAAGACACGCTATGCCAACAGGAGAGCTTCTCCCCCCGACATAGTACAGTGTGGACACTGCTTTAAGTTGATGTAACTTATGTCGCTAAGTGGCGTGGTTTTTTCACACCCCTGAGCGACATAACTTACATCGACTTAAGTGGTAGTGTAGTCAAGCGCAGAGACACAATATTGGATTAGAAGGACTGCTGGGCTGAGCCAGTTTGGCAATTCCTGTGTTCCTGAGTATTGCCTTAGGGTTAGTTTACACTTCACTGTTGGTTAGTTTACATTTCATTGTTTATATTGATGTTCCTCTGGCCTGGAGGTGGCCAGATAAGATTCTCTTTGGAGCCCTTCAAAGTAGCTCTTGTTATAGTGCTGGAGGATCATAACTGAGAGATGCAAGATGCTCCATTCCTCCATGCGCCTCTTCCTGGCCTGACTATGCTGTCCCTGAAACCTCTGCCTGGCTTGGGGTGCCATTGGCTGGATCTCCCTTTGGACTGTTGCTTACTAGCATAGAGCCCTAAGAGTGGGAGTACTGGATTAGCCCACACGCAACATTCTCTGCTTGCTAGTACCTGCAGATGGAATTCTAATTTTCACTGGCTTGAAATTTCCTGGACTCTTTCTCTGAGAGAAAAAGAATCTTGCTTGACCAACATCTACTAGGTCCTCAATTAATTTTTGGTTGTTGATGGAACATATGGTTAAGTATTTCTGACCAAAATATTTTCTTTTCTAAACCTATAGTTTTGAACTCCTCTGATCCTGATACTTCCACTTTTTAGCACTTGACCACAAATTTTCCTAGGAATTGAGGGTACATCTATACTTACTTCCTGGTCCGGATGTAAGTGATCGATCTTCTGGGATCGATTTATCGCGTCTTGTCTAGACGTGATAAATCGATCCCAGATCGATCCTGGAAGTGCTCGCCGTCGACGCCGGTACTCCAGCTCAGCGAGAGGAGTACGCGGCATCGACGGGGGAGCCTGCCTGCCGCGTCTGGACACGCGGTAAGTTCGGACTAAGGTACCTTAGTCCGAAGTGGGGGGTTAGTGTGGACCAGGCCTGAGACTAGCAGATTGTGCCAATATGGAAAAAAATGCTATTTAGCAGACTTAAAAAAAGTCTTTAAAAAGTTAAACAAATTACTTTAAAAACTAGGGGAAAACTCATGGTACATAAAATAGAGATCAAAATCTGATGGCAATTTTCTTCTCTGAGTGAACCTATGAATAATAAGAGTGGGCCTCACTAAGTGATTTAAGATGATCTTTCTCACTTAATAGTGAGGATAACATTGAAAACTTAGCCCTGTATGTGAAAGTGAGCAGTGAAATACCAGACAGCAAGACTGTGAACGCATATCTTTGCATGCACAAAAACCTGCATTTGTGTACCTTACTACCAGCTATGCATGTGCATATGTAAGCTTTTGTTTAAGGAATGCAAATTTTGTAGGCATGTTAATGAAGACCATTAGATAGGGATTTTTTTTTAAGACACTTAATGATAAGAATATGTAAGAAAGTAAGTCAGAAGCTGTGTTTCACATACAGGAGGTAACAGGTTAACAGATGTAGTGTGTTTCTTCTGCCCTTTGCAGTTTATTCTGTGGGTACTTCGAAAAGTAGCATAGGTTTTTTTTTTTAGTGTTGTTGTAGCTGTGTTGGTCCCAGGATATTAGAGAGACAGGGAGGGTGAAGGACCTGAAGAAGAGCTCTGTGTAAGCTCAAAAACTTGTGTCTCTCACCAACAGTAGTTGGTCCAGTAAAAGATACTACCTCACCCACCTTGTCTCTAGTTTTTTATTTGTCAGAAGAGGTATATTTTGAAGGCTTTGTGATGAATGAATGTAAAATTGTAGGAGAGGGATTTAAAATATCACAGGAAGGTGTGGGTTACTGTGGCTGGCTGACAGTCATATTGGTTGGCTTTGAACCAAATAAAGCACTATACATTAAAGTTAACTCATACAGTAAAATTTAATTTTGTGTAAAGTAAATTATTTGAGGGGGAGAAATGCGTCGTCTTCCTTGCACAGTTGGTGTGAACACCAGTTTAAATTTTTCACTGTTAGTGTCAGCACAAAAAGATCAATTTATACCAGTTACATTTGTATAGCGTCATATATAGGGACTCACCCATTTGGTCTGTGCATTGTATTTCTGTGTGTATGTGTCATGGGGGCATGCCTCTCTAGGATATCCTCTTGTGGCTGTTGTGGCCTGCAGGTGCATTGCACTCAGCACCCCTTGGGTCTTTTTCAACAATTGCCCAGAGCAGGTTAGTTCAAACTGTTTGCAGAATCTGATTTATTCACAGTTCCGAAATATACCCCTTTATATGGTTCAATCTAGTCACTTGTTCTACAGACATAACTCATTTGTTTAGCCCCTCCAGTTCACACCCACTCTGGCTCCATGTAAAAGTCAGTTTCTTCTCCTGTCTTGGAGGCTGCAGCCCTCTTCCCAGAGCTGGGTTGTACTTCAGACAATCCCTCTTGAGCTCTCCTTACTACAGGAGTCTCCTAGCTCTCCTCCTTGAAACTGGAAGTAGATTTTAGGTCAGCTGTAGAGCTCAGGCAGTTTCTCCCCAAGCTGGCCCTTTTCCCAATTTAAAAGTGCTGAAGGATACAATTTTAGGCTGATGCTTTAACCACATTAATTTTAATAACGGGTCTTGTGAGGTTATAGTCCAGTACTTCATGTTGAACAGCCTATTCCAACTTCCTGATGTGTAAGTGTGCAAAAGTCTTTTTTGTTTTCTTTCGAATGATCTGTCCAAAAATTTCTGAAAAAACAATCACACAGCAGTTCTTCTTCGAGCGATGGTTCCCTATGTGTATTCCAAACGTGGGGGTGAGCATGCACACCATGACTCTGGAGCTGGAAGGTTTTCTTAGCACTGTCTGCTGACCTGCATGTGTGTCATGCGGCGCCTCATATTCACAGCTGAGGGTATGATAGGCCTGTCAGTGCCTCTCCAGTTGCCTCTTACCGCCATGTGCCCAGAGTTGGAACCATTGTTCCTTCACGCTTTTAGTCTTTTCGCTAAGACAGTGACTGGGTCAGTTTGTATATAGTTGTTCCTTCTTGTAGATAGCCGTATATAGTAGTTGTTAATTAGTTAGTGGTAGTTCACCCCTTTTGGGATACACTCTCCCACCCCCTGGGGACTATGCCCTGAGTTCCAGGGTTTAAAAACTGTTTCCTGCTCACGCTTGTTCTCCGTGAATGACGAGCACTAGTGGGGTCTTTACTGCCTCAGCGAGGCTCACATTGCATCTCGTTGCTCGATTTGTAAATATTTACTGCCCCAAACTTGGGAAGCTTGGGAGCTCCACCTCCGAAAACATCTAATGGAGTAAGCAATGAGACCGAATGCTCACTCAGATCCAGGACCATCAGAACAGCATCCGTCACCAGCAGTGAGTGCTCCTCCCAGCATTTCACATGCCCCGGATCCAGCAATACCGATGGCCAAAGAGAAGCCCAGGCATGAGAGTAAGAAGCACTCTCATGGGCATAAGAGCAGATTTCCATCATGGGCTGCTTCTAAGCGCAGCGTTTCCTCCTTAAGCCAGGCCAGGTCGGGTGAGATGTCGCTCACCAACACTGCTGCACCAGCACCCAAGCTTCCCCAGGTGGAGGGTAAAGCTAAGTGGAGATGGGATCTGGCGGTACCGATGGTCGAGCCAGTACCCGCTCACCCAGAGCAATCCCTGGCATGTGCACTGCCCGTCTCATCGCCACCTTCGAGCCATCTAGGCCAGCCAGCCTGTGGATACTAACTAGGTCTTCTGGCATCTCCAGTAGCACTCCCCAAACTCCACGCCCTTGGGAGCCCCTTCTCTCAGCAGAGGAATTGGTTCTCCACTCCTCTCCGGACCCCCGCTCGCTTGCAAGGTCCCCACTCCAGTGGAACTGCTCCTATTCCTCCCGGACAGCCCCCTCCTGGCACTGCACTGAGCCCCACCCGTTTTGTTGGTTTCACGACTACCAAAGTCATCTTCAGAGTCCAAGGACTTCTCTGAGCCAGAACCATCCTTCTCCCCAATGTTTTGATACAGCTCGGACTCATGTCCCAGGCCGCCTCATCCACCGGCATATGACCCAGCAACGAGAGTCTGGTATCGGTACACGTGGGGCCCACCGCATGCCCAGGACCCATCCTCTTGGCTGCACTAGGCACCCTGGGACCCCTACCGCCAGTGCTATCCGCTCTGCTAAGCCTCCTACAACTCTGCCCAGGCTCCTCCACCAGCACTGTTAGGCTCAGAGGAACAGGCAGATGTATAGCCAGTCCCGCCGGTCCCTATGGTCGCTTCCTCCTCACCTGACGAGGCGCTCATTCCTCCTTCCTCTCTCCCCCAGATGATCAAAGGCAGTATCAGGACCTGTTGCAGAGGGTGGCAGTGGACCGGACATACAGCTGGAGGAGGTTCAGGACCAGCAACCACAGCTCCTGGACATCCAGGCCTCAGGGACCTTCTAGGGTGGCTATCCCTATCAATGATGCCATTCTCCAACCAGCACAGGCAGTATGGCATACCCTTGCCTCATATGCCCCCACACCAAAGCAGGCAGAGTGGAGGTATTGTATCCCAGCTAAGGGAGTGGACTTCCTCTTTTCTCACCCACCTCTCTTGTGCATGCAGCAGAGGAACGGGTGCACCAGCACACACAAAAGTTGACCCCCTCCAGACCAGGCGGCTAAGCGATTGGACCTATTGGGGAAAAATGTTTATTCCTCAGCAGCGTTGCAATTTAGGATTGCAAACTACCAGGCTCTGCTAGCCAGGTACGATTTTAATAACTATGTGTGTCTAGTAGAGTTCCAGGATGAGCTGCCACCAGACCAGCAACAGCAGTTTCAGGCACTGGTGGACGAAGGGTTCCTGGTCACCAAGATGAGCCTCCAAGTGGCGGTTGATGTGGCCAACATGTCCTCTTGCTCCCTTGCAACTGTAGTCATCATGTGCTCATGGCTCCAGTCATCCAGCTTTTCTCAGGAGGTCCAAACTACTATCAAGGACCTCCCCTTTGACAAAGACTGTTTGTTTTATGTGAAGATGGACAAGTCCCTTCGCTCTTTGAAGGACTCCAGCGCCACTTTATGATCCCTAGTGATCTACACCCCGGCTCCGCAATGCAGACACCCACAACAGCAGTTCCTTTCCCACCAGTATACACCCTATCTGGCCTACTACGAGGGGCAACAGAAAGCCCCATGCAAGTGACACCAGTCCCAGCAACAGTGACCCACAGCCTTTGCCATGGCCACCTCCTCAAACCACCCACAACCAAAGTCCCAGTTTTGATGGTTTGATTGAGAACTGCGAACATTCCCCTTTGCCACCTGCAGTGTCTCATATCATCTTTGGGGGCTATCTTGCCCCATTCACTCACAATTGGGGCAAAAAGTACCATGGACAATTGAGGCCAGAATGCATATAAATGTGCTAGAACTGAGGGCAGTCCATCTTGCATGCCAGGAGTTTCTTCCTTTCATTCAGTCCCACCATGTTCAATTACTCTCCAGCGTTGTAGTGGTGGTATACATCAACAAGCAGGGCAGTGCCAAGTCTCCCTCCCTCTGTTCCGAGCCCATCCACCTTTGGAAATGGTGCATCAAACACCATGTGTAGGGCCCTGCCAAATTCACAGCCATGAAAAACGCGTTACAAACCGTGAAATCTGGTCTTTTGTGTGCTTTTACCCTATACTATACAGATTTCATGGGGGAGACCAGCATTTCTCAAATTGGGGGTCCTGACCCAACAGGGAGTTGCAGGATGGTCACAAAGTTATTTTAGGGGGTTGCAATATTGCGACCCTTCCTTCTGCGCTGCCTTCAGAGCTGGGTGGCCGGAGAGCAGTGGCTGTTGGCGGGGCGCCCAGCTCTGAAGGCAGCACACCACCAGCAGCAGCACAGAAGTAAGGGTGGCAATCCCATACCATGCCACCATTACTTCTGCGTTGCTGACTTCAAAGCTGGGCAGCCAGAGAGTGGCAGCTGCTGACCAAGGGCCCAGCTCTGAATGCAGCAGCGCAGAAGTAAGGATGGCAATACCATACCATGCCATCCTTACTTCTGTGCTGCTTCTGGCAGCGTCTCTTCCTTCAGAGCTGGGATCCCGGTTAGCAACCGTCACTCTCTGGTAGCTCTGACAGCAGCGCCACCACCAGCAGCAGCACAGAAGGGTAGCAGTACGCAAACCCCCCTACAATAACTTTGTGACCCCTCCACCCCCACAACTCCCTTTTGGGCCAAGACCCCTACACTTACAACACCGTGAAATTTCAGATTTAAATATCTGAAATCATTAAATTTACAACTTTTAAATTCCTAAGACTGTGAAATTGACCAAAATGGACCGTGAATTTGGTAGGGCCCTAACTATGTGACACTACAAGCCATGTATCTCCCGGGCACCCAAAATTCCCTAGCCGACGCCCTCAGCAAGATACTGTTCCTCAACCATGAGTGGGAATTGCACAGTGCCATACTCCAATACCTCTTCCACAAATGGGTCACCCCATTCTGGGATCTCTTCATCACTTGTGAGAACGGCAAGTTGCCCCCTTATTGTTCCAGGAGAACCATATGGGAGGACTTGCAAGACAAAGCTCTTCTCCCTGGACGGGTGACCTCCACTATGCTTTTCTCCCCATTCCCCTCCCACAAGTGCTATGCAAGTTTTGCCAGGACTGAGCTACTGTAATACTTATAGTCCTGTTCTGGCCCCATCAGTTTTGGTTCATGGACCTCCTCAGACCCCCCACCCGTACACAACTCCATCTCCGATCTTCTCACACAAGATCAGGGCCAAGTATGGCATCCCAGTCTGGGCCCTCTTCACCTCACGGCCTGATACGTCTGGTGTTTATGTTATGCATCCCACCACCATCCATTTCAGGAAAGGTCTCCTCAATACCTTCCCACCAGTACTCTGGCTCACACCCCCGTGGGATCTTAATCTCATTCTATCCGCCCTCACAAAGCCACCCTTCAAGCCAATGGCAACATGCTCCCTCTCCCATCTCTCCATTAAAGTAATATCCGTAGTGACCATTACTTCATGATGAATCAGTGAACTGGTGGCCATGGTGGCTGACCCCCCTTGCACCGTATTCCACAAGGATAAAGTTTCCTTATGGCT
This sequence comes from Chrysemys picta bellii, assembly GCF_011386835.1. NCBI lineage: Eukaryota > Metazoa > Chordata > Testudines > Emydidae > Chrysemys > Chrysemys picta. The sequence goes on along the minus strand of NC_088793.1, from coordinate 133,675,870 downwards.
CCACCGTAAGATCCCTCCAAAGGTAGTGTTGGAGTTCCACTTCAGTCAGTGCATTCACTCTTTTCTGTCCCAAACTGCATGCCTCCTATGCAGACAGGATCCTGCACTCCCTCGACATGCACAAGCATTCTTATCTCCAGAGGACCCGCTCCTTTTGTGCATCGACTAAACTGTTTGTGACCATTGCCAACTGGTCCAAGGGCCAAGCACTTTCCTCCCAGCAAATCTACAAATGGGTCTTTGCATCCACAAATCCTACACGCTATCAAACGGACTGCCGCCTGACTGTGTTACAGCATGTTCTACACAGCACAAGCAGCCAAATTGGCCTGCCTAGTGGATGTCTCATGGCAAGATTTCAGTCATGCAGTAACACGGCGCTCCATACACTTGTTCATATCTCACTATGGCATGACCCAAGGGGTGGCTGTTGGTTGCACTGTACTACAGACTGCACTTCCTCTCCCTTCCTCACACCGACCTCCACACTGATCACTGATCACTGTTCACCCACGTTTGGAATACCTAGAGACGATCACTCAAAGAAGAGGAGGAGGCTACTTACCTGTTACTCAAGGTTCTTAGAGTTCTGTGGTCCCTATTTGTATTCCAGTACCCACCATCTATTCCCTCTGCTGCAGACTGGACTACTCAGCAATAAGAGAGTCACTGGAGAGGCATTGATCCATGCGGCCTATTGTACCCTCAGCTGCAAGCATGAGGGGACGCACATGCAGGTCAACAGACACTGCTAAGAGAACTTTCTGCCTCCAGTGCATGGCACACGTGCACCCCACATTTGGAATATAAATGGGGACCATACATCTGAAAGAACTTCCAGTTGCAAGTAAGTAACCTCCTCTTTGGTGGTAGTAGTAGTGTAATTCTACTAGTGAGTACATGAACAGACAGCTGCAAGAGAGGTAGAGGATTTAGAGATTTGGCAGCGAGAAGGTTCATGGGGGGTGGAGAGGGGCTCTTCTGTCTACGAAGAAAAGGATGGAGAGTCACTTCTCTACATATACCTTTTGAAATAAATAAAAGCATTGGAGAGGGGACTGTTTAAGGATTTGGAGGCTGCAGTGAGGTCCAACGACAAAAGCTTTGGCAGCATTGCAGCTGATTCAGACATAAGAGTCGGGAGGTAATTGGTATAGCGAAAAAAGCCAAGGGGGTGTCAACAGAAGTTGAATTCCCTGGAGGATTTTCATTCGCAGTCCTGGGAGATGTGGAGGATCATCCTAAGGCTCCCTGCTGTCTTCATAATTTGTTAGAAATAGTAGTGTGTGCCAAAGCTAATGTGTTCCTCTTGTCTCTTCTTCCTCCCCTGTTCTGATATTTTTGTTTTCCTACCTTATAATCATGTGGCAATCTTTCCATATTATTACTTCTGTAATTAAATCTACAGTAAACATGATTCCATTTGAGTCCCACATAAAGAACGCTATATTAATGTATAGTAATCCATGTTGTTTTCCTGGGTCAAACAAAATAAAGGGCCAAAAGCTATATTCCGTACCAAAGCATTTGTATGAAATTGAGCAAGCTAAGAGACAAACATCTAAATATTAAAAGATTTAAAAACAGCAAACTAAAATTATATGCAGTAGTAATAAGTCGACAGTTCAGCATTTATATTTAGACAGCCTGTCTCAAGTATACCTAATATCCAGTCCCCTGATGCTTCATCATATTTATAGAATTACAGATGGAGACCCCAAAAACCTTTTTTTCCCCCCCGATATTTTATTTTTATAGTAGCAGCTAGAGGCCCCAACCAAGATTATAAAGAGCCATTGTGCTAGGCACTGTATAAACACATAAGAGACAGTCCATGCCTCAAAGAGTTTGCACTCTAAACAGACGTGAGAGACAGGAAGTGTTCTTATCTTCATTTAACTATAGGAACTGAGGTACAGAAAAGATTAAATGTCTTGCCCAGTGTCACACATGGAATCTTTTGCAGAGTTGGGAATTGAACCCAGATCTCCTTGAGTCTTAGTTCAGAGTCTTAACTAAAAAACCCATCCTTTCAAGCCAGATGATGTGTTCAAATAATGAAAAATATTTCCCACTTCAGAAGGACCATTCTGACTTTGACCAAGCGAGGATAAATTAAGTTGACAGAAGATTCAGCACCCCAGAAATCTGCAGATCCCTATATTAACTTAATGCTTGGTTACATTACTCTTACATTTGTTAATTATTATTTATATATGCTGCCATGTTATTGGTACTGTATGTATGATGAGATTTGGTTTTGACCCCATCCTGGGGTTGTGCAACAACCCTAATCAAATGAACTTTTTATTGGCTGAAGCTGCTGGGAAGAACTTTTACAATAAGGATTGGTAACACTCTTTCTGTCAGACATAATGGCCCTAAAGATTACAGGGTATAGCACTTTCCTACATAACAGTACATAACACATACTATTTCATGCATTCATATTTATTTGTTAATATACCTGCACAGTGAGTATGTTTGTATTTGGCCTATGTGCCTCTGTATTGACAAAAATGCTACTGTAGAGTAAATTATGGCTATAATTTTAAGTAGTTTTAAAATATTAAAAACGTTTTAAACTTCCTCACTGTATTGTTTGAGTTTTGTGATATTCGTGTGTGTGTGTGTGTGTGTATTTACACATATTTTAATATATTTGCTTTATTATTACCAGATATTTTAGAATTATAAATGCTTCCTCCTACCTTTGATTTTCTGCTTCTAAGGGCTGAAGCTTCCACTCTATGGAGTTTGAGGGTTTCTTTAGCTGGTTGCTGTAATTTAAATAAGTGAGCTACTTACAACCCAGTCCTTCTCACCAGCTGCTTGGTATTGTTTGGGTTGTTGGAACACAGTTATGGTAATGCTCCATTTATGGTAGTGCTCCACTGTCTGTCTTTTCAACATAAATGCATCTCTCCTGTTGTGCAAGGGAGGGGTTTTCATATCGCTGCAGCTTTGTCATGACTATTGGTTGGTTTGTTTTTGTTTGTTTTTATTTTTAAGATTGTAATTTCTTCCAAGAGTCTTGTTTGTTTCCTTTTTTATTAGAATTTGAATGAACAGCAATGCAAGAAATCTGACATTCACATGCATGCATATATAGCCAAATGAGATTTCTACAATGCTCACTGGAATGCCCTGGCCACCATTTTTTCTAAGAACTTCTGCTTCACAACATTCAGTTCCTTTCTCTTCATCTTCATACCTGGGTTTGAGGTCTTGAAACAGGAGTTTATGGCTTTCATGAAACAGATTCCACTCTTTCCTTGCAACTTCTGGAACATGCTTTTCCTTTTACAAAGTTCATTCAGGGATATAATCTGGCAGTTCTGCTATTCCCAAAATATGAATATTCTTGGCTTTTGTTTGATTTTCTAGATTCTCCAACCTCCGATCTAACGAGGCCACTTCTCACTGCACTCTTAACTGCAACCATCTCTGATGACATTTCCTTATGCTTCCTGGCATTTCCCTCTACCTGTTACAGTCCGCTCTCCACCTTACCTACTTGACCATCCAAGTTGCTCAGCTTTACAATGAGGGTTTCAAATATCCCCTCCAGAGAACTCCCGGTAGACTGTTGTAGAGTCTATTTTCGCATGAAATCCATTGATGCACCAAGAAAGCCACCATATCTGGTGGGTGATAAGAGGAGACTCCAAACTAGTCCAGGCCTGTGGGTTGCTTCACAGTCGGCTGCACCGTAATTGGACAGACTTTGGAAGAGTCCTTGTTTCTCCTTTTCAGGCATGATTTTCCTCTTTCAGAAATCATTAAGGATTCTGCCATCAGGTTTTGAAAAATTTCGCTCCAATAAAGTTTATTTCATTAAAATTGCCAGAAAATCTCCATGGCACTGAAAACTCTCAGGCATGACTTGCTTCTGCAACATCTTGGCTTCACACTCAAACCCTGTCTGATACTTTTGTTTCCATAACTTTTTTCTTTTAAGTCCTTAAAATTACAGTAACCATGAGCTGCAATTTGCTAGGATTTGTAAATTACAGCAGCACTGGAGCACTTTGAGAGCACTTTATTGAAAGCTAAATACCAGACAGGTCTAGGTCATGATTGTCAAGGAATTCTCCAGCCTATGGGCCAAATCCTGGTCTCCGGGAATTTAGTGGGATTTTTCTGGTTAATTTTTGGGTCAAGTATTTGACTATATTGGGAGAGATTGGAGAGGAAAAGAGTTGTAAAGTAGCTGTTTATTGATATTTCAGTTTAATAACTTTGGTGGTTTTAATTATATTAGCAAAATAGACCATTTGAAGTATGTTGTATAATTAATGTGATATTCATTAATACAAAACTCTGTAGACTTTTAAGGATGGAAATGTCTGTTTAGTAGAGTCCTCTCTATCCTTGGTGTGTATTGAATTTAATAGATGTATTTTGGGTTAACTGATAACATAGTACATAAACACTCTGGGAGTTTTAATTTTTTTCTGATGGCATATGCATGTATGCATGCAATGGGCCATATCTATTCCTAGTGCAAGTCCATTGAAATCAGTGCAGTTGTGCTAGGGATGAATTTAGCCCACTATTTAGAAATCACATGGCAGCTAATTAAAGAATTGTGATTTGATATTGGCCAAATGCCTTTGATAGAAAACAGTAAAATGTTGTTTGATCCCTTTCAAGAGAGAAAGTGGCTGTGTTAAATTAATATTTTTGCCTGTACAGTCGTATGGAAAAATAGACTCATATCAATATTAATATAGACTTTTTTATTTGTACTGTATATTAAAAACAGAAGTTGACTCAAAGGCTGATAGTTGTATTTCTTCATAAACAGTTTTTAAACTGTACAAGAATATTTGTTCTGGTTTTCAGGTTTTAACTGATAGGAACCTATGATTTTTAAAAACTCCATGTGTGGCATGGATCTATTATAGGTTGTATATGGAGGAATAAGGGACAGTCCCAAAATCCAGTAAGAATGTGCCTTAGAGAATGTTTAGAGGTTAAGGCCCAAATAGCCTTTCTTTTGGGCCCCCATCTCTAGAAACTTAGTACCAGATTTTCAGAGGTGCTGAATACCCTATAGCTGTCACTGATTTAAATCAACAGGATTTATCTGTGCTCAATACCTCTGAAAATTTGGCCCTATGTTTCTAAAATCACACCTGAAATTATGGAGACTTCATGTGAAATTTTTGGGTCTCAACATATATGTGTGTGTGTGTATGTGTGTGTGTGTGTATGCTTGGCTATTTTATTTTTGAAAACCTTTAGCAAAGAATAACAAGGTCATAAATTGGATATTTTTTTTAAATCCTCCTATTTAGGATCTGTTGCACAAAACTTGCTTTAATGGCAATCCTTTCAAAAGAGAATTGACCCATTTACATGGCCATTGTGAGGCAATGGATGTAACAGAGCACAGATCTTTATATGGTAGCCAGTCTTAGAAAGTTACCACTTGTAAAACTTGTATCTTGAAAAATGAAACTTAGGAATGTTTTCTCTATATTGAGAAGAATGGGTTTGAGTTGGAAACATAGGTATTTTAGCTACGGGACCAGATGAAGGATTTGAGAATTGAATAATAAAAGCTAAGAACATTAAACAGTTTTTATACCATACAGTACTACTTCACTTCTCTCAGATGTTGATGGATTTTTTTTCTCTAAACCGTCATTTTTTAATCTTCCATTGCTGTAAAAGCATCTTAGTGTCATTATATTCTATGTGTGCTTTGCTCTATTCTTTTTAGTTGATAATACTAATATAACACTGAGGCAATTTCACATATATGGAGCCTGCTGTTTCCAGCCTCTAATGCATCCGCAATATTTATCAGTATATGTGGTTTGGAACTGAAAAGCTTATGAAGTATCTTTTATTAACTCTACAATTTTTTAAACCTTTCAAGAGATGACACGAATAAGGAGGAAGATGAAGATGAAGAAGAAGCAGAGGAGGAGGAGGAAGAGGAGGAGGAGGAGGAGGAAGACAACAATGACAACAATGAGGAAGAAGAGTTTGAATGCTATCCACCAGGCATGAAAGTCCAAGTGCGGTATGGACGAGGGAAAAATCAAAAAATGTATGAAGCTAGTATTAAAGATTCTGATGTCGAAGGTGGAGAAGTCCTTTACTTGGTGCACTACTGTGGATGGAATGTGAGGTAACTTAAGTTTTAGCTAGTGATTACTTCCGTAAAATACTTCTAAAATACACTTGTGTATTTTAAAAACTAACTGAATATTGAATTCCGTACTCTTAACTTTTAGTACTGGTATTCTATGAAGATCATTGTACTGTATTAAATTATTTAGATTTTTAACATATATAAATACAGTACTTCGTGACTTAGAGCTTAGGAAAAATCTTCTTAAGGTGACTTGTTCAAGGAAAACCTCACTCCTGTCTCAGTTTTCTTTTAAACACCACCAAACAACAAAGGAAATGGCAGTTAGCCCAGTTCTTTGATAAATTTCTTCTGTGGCTCTGTTCAGCCAGTTTTACTGCATACCACATTTGAGTAATCATACACTTGACTAAATCTGTATATGCACTTCTCAAAGTGCAGCACAGAGTACAAAAGCAGTTTGGTGGCATTTACCAGTAAAAAGAGATAGGAGGCCAGTTTTCATTTGGAAAAAAGATGTATTTTTTGCTGGACATCCATACTTGAGAAACCATATTTCACTTTCAGCTTCAGGTTAGACATATCAGTCACTCTGTGCACCCAGGATTCTTAATTGCACATTAGTAAATTGCAGTAAATAATTACACTTCACTTGTTCAGACCTATTTTTTCCAATTGCCCCAATCTTCTGAACAAGACTCTTCTTAGCCTGGTGGCTTGTTATGCCATTCTTATTTTATTGGTACCATACCTGGAGTTTGTTCTTAATATAGTATTATTGAAAAACTGTTGAGGCTTAACTTATTTTTTTAAGTAAATCCTGTAGTAGAAACTTTAGTGGGAATAAGATACAAGATACTTTGAAAAAGGCAAAAAAACTTATAGCTTCTTGAAATCTTTTAAGCCAATTATCTGGTCTTCTGCTTTTTTGCCATTTCAACATATCCTTTTCTGCTAACTGTTCTCAGGCTGCTGTCTTTTTAAACTTTGTTTTACTCAGTATGAGATTAGCAGGGCTTTAGAAGCAAGAGGTTTGAGGCAAATCTAACTTCCTTCATGAAAACCCTTATGAACCTTTTATCATCTTCACCTATCATCTGGACTTGCATTACTTTAGTACCTCTGGCCAAGAGGACAGAACAGAGGTTTCTTTGGACCTTATACAGTGCTGGCCGGATCAGCTGGCAAGGGTCACAATTGTAAAAGCAGGCCACTTTTCTCCTTCCGTTGATTCCACCATTTGCATCTGATTTCACTGAATGCATCACCCAAGCACCTACTGATCTGGGGAATTGCCGTTCATTATTGAGGCCTCTGACTTCAGTCTTTTGCAGTATTTGTAGCTTGTACACCGTACTGGAATGGCCTAATTTTCTTTTACATAAAAAAGAGTCTTCAGTAAACATCAAGTAGGCATGTCAGAGAAACAAGGCTATAGGATCCATTCCTTAAATGTCAATATACTGGGGGAAACAGAGGTCAGTTTGGGGTTTAGATAGGATTTGGAACACTACTAGTATTTCAGTCATTGCCACGAAGGACTTGCCTTAGTATCCAGACTGATGAAATTTGCACCCTGGGCCTTTGACAGTTGCTGCATAGACTTCAAAAGGGATTCGCATTTTAAAAGTCCTTTTGAGATGTCTTCATTGTTTTTTAATTCAAAGGAGAATCTTAGGAAGAGCTTTACGAATAAATTCTCTGTCTCTTCAAAGTAAATGTTATCAAACATGCTACCGGGTGAAAGAATCGGAGGGGTTTACTCAAGCAGCACTACTTCTTAAATCTGGAAAAAATCAGAAGTTGAAATCCAGCCTTCCTCTTGAGACCTCAGCAGCTTCATTGTTAAAGGAGAAGTCAAGATTGTGTGTTTGTGCGCTATGAACTCTGAATTTTAAACAAATGCATAGATTGATATCAAAGGGATCCTTCCTATAGCTAGGATGTATTAGATATTAAGGGCACCTTCAGTTAACCATTGACCCCCACCTCCACCAAGGTACAACAGTTATTTTCGACGTTTTGAAGTCTTCACTTGCTGCTGTTTGATCTTTTCTGCCAGCTGAACTGCATGTATGTTCCTTTCTAAAATGCTGATGATCAAGGACAGTCTTTTTGGAGGGTTGAGAGAATATATTTCACCAAAAAGTGTTTAATCGTTTGGGCCTTCAGAAATTTTCTTAACTCCATACAATTGCTATTTAGCTACTGGAATTTATAAAGACCATCACACAGGCTAGTTAGTTTAATTCAAATAAGATAGCGGGAAATGTTGGATTAGTCAGTCCATCACTATCAGGGCAGGTGAGTCTACTGCTCTCCAGGTCTACAAACAGCATTTGTCACAACAGTGACATGCCCCCACTTAAGGTAACATCTTGGAATTTTTGTGGTGTCAAGATATGTGGTCTGTCACATATTCAGCTTGACAACTATCTTTGAATCAATTCCAGACTTGAAAATATTTGTTTTTCCTTGGTGTTTCTTGGTATTCTATTGCTCCAGGAAGGTTCATCTTAGGGGGTGTGTGTGTGTGTGTGTGTGTGTGTGTATTCTTTTTCTGTTAAGTCTTGGATTTTATTCAATTTTTAAGTAGAACAAGTGATTTAAAAACCTTAGTTCATGTAATAATTGTCTCAGGTGGTTTAGAATCCATGGTCTTTTTATCTCTGTTCTTTTTTCTTTAAGTTTAAAATTGTTTTTTTCTCCATTCTAAACACTATATCATGTACTATGTATTCCTCAAACCAAAAACAGTCTAATCAAGAATTCTTCAACTCTGATTGCATTTACTTAGAAGTTCTCATTCCAAGAGGATATTATCCCTCCCTCAGTTCATGCCTTATATCAGTATATCGGGGATGAAAGTAATATTAACTGTTCAGATATTCAGAATATTTATGCTTCACTACACTTTTTTGAAGACCCATTTAGTGATACTAAGCATAGTAGGACATTGTCAACTTTCTTGTATTAATTAGGGAAGCCTTGAAACTGAGTAATTTTCTAGCTGCACTTTATCTTGTGGGGAAGGAGATCACCATTACTACTTGTATGGATGAAGGAAGTGGGTACTGCCGATAAGGGAATCTAAGTTGGGTCTCTTAGAACAGGAATAAGACTCTCTTTAATGGAAGAAAGAGGTAATGGTACTGGTACTAGTACTAGATGCATGTTCTCTCTTATTAGAAAGAAAATTGTTTACATACCCCATATTTTTTAATATTAACCAGAAAGCTCGAGATAGAGAACAATCTTAATATCCTTTTTGCCCCTGAATAGGAAACTTTGGTTTACTTTACACTAGTGATGACACTGGTGTTAGACCAGATAGCTAAAGATAATCCCAACAGACTCAAAACATTACTAGTTTTTTATGCTTAGAACTAGATTCTGATGACATCTATTTGAGGTGGGGACTAGTATATTTAACCATTCTCCTGAAACCTGGGGGAATGTATCTTTTGGGAAGTAACAGTCCTAGAGAAGAAGATTACTCTGTATTCAGTTTGAAGATTGAAAGGGGAGATGGAACTAACCTAGTGGAATCAATGGGAATGAGATGTTCTCAATCATAAAATTGCAATCCTGCTACCATGTTCGTCTGAGGAAAAAGTGAAAAATTCTCAGTTGCAAAAGACATTTCTCGTGAGATTTTGCATTCTGGAATTGCTGATATATAGTTCTATAAAGTTGTTATAGTCAGATGCTTAGAAGTGTTGGGGATCCCCTTTGTGGTTTGAAGGGTCACTTGCTGAATTTTGCACAATTTCTATGGATCTAAAACTTCCTTGGAACGTGCAGTACAAGTCCCTCTAATTGTGGTATTTGCAGTTTTCAGCTGACAACACTATGCAGATAAAATAAAATACATTGAAAGGTGAATTACAGAGGGTTTTGAAATATGAATTAACCCTGCAATATGTGCAGAATGCCCCAAATAGCATGGCGCAGAGGAGCATATTCAGCACAAATTCTAAATTAACAATCTTTGTAGGTCATTTAAACTCTAACAGGCTGGTTGCCAGATGCTCTGACACCCCAAAATGCATCATTCTTGGATGTTACAGCTATTCTGAAATTATACCATATCCCTTTTTCTTTTGGAAATTTGGTTGGGGGAAATATTAGTTACTTACTTAATTGACTGTTTTAAGTTTTTTGTGCTTCACAGTTAGATGTTGAAGCAAAAGAGGCTTGAGGTACCCCAGGTTTGAGGAGCCCCTGAATAGTGTATGTAATAGAGAAAAGTTATGAATATTCAGAGTGAAACCTGCTTGAGGGCATCACTTGAGACCATCAGAACCTGGTTAAGTAATATAGGAGGCTTTACCTAATGGTCCAGGCCATTTGGAAACCAGCTTTAAAGCACCCTCAATATGAGGGTTGCTCTCTAAGTAAAACTCCGCATGCCTGACAGTCATTGGCATTGACTAAACTGATATTGAGGAGTGTTTTATTTTATTCGTTTTATGTGGACTCATCCAGGGTTTGAAAAATCCACTTCCCCATCTGAAGTAGGACTCTGTTGGGTGAGTGCCATTAGTTTCTGCAGAATTTTAGCTTTCATAAAAAAAAAAAAAATTCTAATCCTTATGGTTGTGAAGATAATCTTCCAAACACAAACTGAGTGTAAACCAATGCAGTTATGTCTTCCTAAGTCTGCAGAGACTGCTCCGGTACTGCCACCAGTGCTGCTTGGGTGGAAGGGGAGCCCAGCTGCTGCTCTTTCTGCTATGGAAATCTCACAGGATAATCACTCCTTTTAGGAGTAGGGTTCCCTAGAAGTTCCCAACCCTTTGCACCATGGAGCACTGTGGAGGGGACACACCATCCCAGCAGAGGGCTCTGTGTTTGTGTGGAGGCCTCACTGACATTTCGCTACCCCATCACAGCAGAAGGACAGCACACATACACAGAGCCCTTTCTTGGGGTGCAAAGAGAAATCCTATGTACATGTGACTGACTGGCAGGAGGGGCATATGGCTCAAGAAGAGCTGTGAGTAGGAGTACCATGTATTTCAGCTTGGCATGTAGGCATAGTGCTATGGGCTAGCATTATGGTAATATCAATAATTATTAATAATAATAACTAATAGCCAGCATTGGGTATGTTTTTTGTGGTTTGAACACATAAGTCCACTGGATGTCGGCACACTTTGTCATAAATACATTCTTCTCAAAATGTAGCTGGTTGTTCAATAGTGTGCAGAATTCAAGAGTAAAGAGAAAAGTCTCAAATGGAAAAAGGGTTGCTAAATGTGCAAAACCACTTAATTTTTTTCTATGCGTTTTGAAGAAATAAACAGAGGAAGTATGAAAATTGAATTTGTTCTTTTCTCTGTTAGGATAGCAGAAGTTTTGTGCCTTTTTGGCAGAAAGCTGTGTGCGGTTGTCTCTACGATGGTATATGCTGCAGCATCTGTCCTTTCAATTCTTGACTATGCATTGATGATGGTCAGGGAGTTAGTTTTGTCCATGCTTTCAGGGCTTTTATTAAGAAGGTGAAAAGAAAATATCTTCCACTGATGCTGCCTTGTCAGACCCTAGCCTGTCTCTTGAGAGCCTTGCAAGCAGAGAGAGCCATATCAAAGGACAAAATCCAGAAGTTCACCTTATTGTTACTTATTAAATCATTCAAGAGAGATACAGAAATGTTTTCAGCTCCCTCACCTTTAGTGTTACTCTTAACAAAAAGAAATACTTTTACAGATAGGTTGTGGAACTCATTGCCACAATATGTCATTGAGGCCAAGAGCTTAGCAGGATTTTAAAAAGGATTAGACTTCTATATGAATAGCATACTCTGCATTGTTACAGTAAATATTTTTTTAAAAAAAGCTTTGAAAGGGATATAAACCCTTAAACTTCAGGGCATAAGCAACCCTCTTCCTCTCAGGAATTAAGAGGAAACTTTCTTGGCGACCAGCTTACATCATATCTACCTACTGCAGAGTTTCTTTCTCTAAAGCACCAGGTACTGGCTGTTGTTGGAGACAGCATCTTGGACTAAATAGACTTTATTCACCTAAGGCAGTGGTTCCCAAACTTTAACAACCCGTGAACCCCTTTCACTAAAATGTCAAGTCTCGCGAACCCCCTCCTAAAAATGAATATTTCCAGGGATTTTCTCCTTTACCTGAGTATAAATTATAAAAGAAGTGATCTTGGAAATATAAAATTTGTTTTTATGACATGCTTATTACACACTAATTATTTATCATTTCAGTATTTTTATTACCATATATACTCGATCATAAGTCGGTTCGTTTATAAGCCGACACCCCCCCCCCCAAGATGAATAAGTAAAAATAGAAAATTTTAATAACCTGTTCATAAGCTGACCCTATAATTCAGGGGTCAGCAAACTTTGGCTCCCGGGTCATCAGGATAAGCCGCTGGTGGGCCGAGATGGTTTGTTTACCTCGAGCGTCTGCAGGCACGGAGGTAAACCTAGGTAAACAAAGTGTCCTGGCGCGCCAGCTGCTTACCCTGACAGGCCGGGACAGCAACTGGTGGGGAAATTTTTTGTGGGGGAGAAGCTGGGAGTCAGGGGAGTAACCCCTGTGACCACCCCCCACATGATCCCACCCCTAGCCCGGGACCCCCACACTCTCCCCATCCATTCCTTCCCACCTTATCTGGGGAGGGCCAGGGGAGGATGTCTCTGGCCTGGCTGGAGCTGCTCCGGCAGGCTGGGCAACGCGGCTCCAGCCTGCTCCAGCGTCCAGATCAGGCAGCGCAGCCGCAGCATGGTCCAGCAGGCTGGGCCGGACAGCACGGCTAAAGCGTGCTCTGGCGGGCTGGGCAGCGCGGCCACAGCCTGCTCTGGGGGGTGGGGCCGAGTGGCTCGGCTGCAGCCTGCCAGCCCCGGAGCTGCAGCTGCTTCGGAGGCTGAGGGGAGAGCAGCGTGGCCAGAAGCGGAGAGACTCTGGCTCCGCCTCTTCCCTTCTGGCTCTGCTGGCTGTGCTGCCTCTCCTTACTCCCTCTGTTGGGGGGAGGGACTGTGTCCCACCTCTCCTTCTCTATACCCGTTCATAAGCCGACCCCTTTCTCTGGTGCTTCCCTTTTTTACTAAAAAAATTTGGCTTATGAACGAGTATATATGGTACATTATGAAAATGGCAACACTCTTCCAAGATCTCACTTTCGTAGCTTGTATCACTTTGAATAAGCCTGTTATAAGACAAGGCTCCTATGTTTCATCAAGGAATATCAGATGTGAAACAGCATGAAGATATTTAAAAAGCCAACTCAAAGAGTTCCTCCTACACAAGCATTCAGGTCTTGAGCAGTCCAGGCAAACAACGCACGTTACAACAAAGCTTAAACTTGTTCTTCATAATAATTTTAAAAACAATACAAGCTGCCTATTTAATTTTAAAAACAGCAAAAAATATCCACCTCCCTTTCAATTTCTTATAAGGAGTCTTGAAGTTTAAATCTCCTCAGTGTGAAAGATATGCTTGCTTTGATCTGCTTGGCTCTTGGAAGTCCAGGGGCTTCGGGCTGCTGGCCCCGTGCTGTCCAGGGTACTTAGGGACAGCTCTGTCCACCATTAGGGATTTTTTTTTCCCGAGAACCCCCTCAAACATTTCACGAACCCCCAGGGATTCACGAACCCCAGTTTGGGAACCACTGAGCTAAGGATTTGGTCCTGTATCCTGTGGTCCATCTTAATAGCATACTCATTGTGGATGAGTACCACGGGACCAGCAAGGATCCCCCCAGAGGGATATGAATTCTTTATCATTTTCTATGGCCTGGTCCCCACTAAGCCCCCACTTCGGACTAAGGTACGCAAATTCAGCGTTAATAACGTAGCTGAATTCGAAGTACCTTAGTCCGAACTTACCGCGGGTCCAGACGCGGCAGGAAGGCTCCCCTGTCGATGCCGCGTACTCCTCTCGGCGAGCTGGAGTACCGGCGTCGACGGCGAGCACTTCCGGGATCGATCCCAGAACATCGATTGCCTGCCGCCGGACCCTCCGGTAAGTGAAGACGTACCCTATGAGTGAGTGTTCATTTTTCTTTCCTTTTTTTTTATTCAAAACAAGCTTTCTGAAGGCAATCATTTTAACCAGAAAGATAAAGAAGCTTCAATCCCTTATGGTTTAGTCCTCCAGTCTTAATTTTGATAAAAATGAATGGATTCTTCTTCCTTGTCATAGATTTCTCCCTAAAGTATTTCACATGAATTTTACCTTTTTTGCCCTTATACCTTTCTGTTTTTAATGAGTCATTTCATAAAGATATCTTTCCTTCCTTTTGGGCATAGAGCCAAAAGAGAACCTGTCTCCAAGCAATATGATTTCAGATAGTAGACTTTGCAAATAGAATCATAGAAATGTAGGGCGGGAAGGGACCTCAAGAGATCAAGTCCAGCCCCCTGCGCTGAGTCAGGACCAAGAATATCTAAACCATCCCTGATGGGTGTTTGTGTAACCTGGTTTTTAAAACCTCCAGTAATGGGGATTCCACAACCTTCCTTGGAAGCTTATTCCAGAACTTAACTATCCTTGTAGTTAGAAAGCTATTCCTAATATCTAATCTAAACCTCCCTTGCTGCAGATTAAGACTATTGGTTTTTATCCTACCTGCAGTGGACACAGAAAACAGTTGATTACTGCCCTCTTTGTAACAGCTCTTAACATATTTGAAGATTGTTATATAGCCCCCTCCCCAATCTTTTCTCAAACTAAACATGCCCAGTTTTTTTAGTCTTTCCTCATAGCTCAGGTTTTCTAAACCTTTTATAATTTTCTTGCTCCCCTCTAGACTCCCTCCAGTTTTCTTAAAGTGTGGCACTTTAAATTGGCACAGTGCTACAGCTGAGGCCTTGTTTGTGCTGAGTAGAGAGAAACAGTTACCTCACGTGTCTTACAAACAGTACTCCTGTTAATACATCTTAGAATATTAGCCTTGTTCACAACTGCATTACACTGTTGACTCATCAATTTGTGATCCACTATAACCTCTAGATCCTTTGCAGCAGTCCCCCGCCTGGCTAGACAGTTATTCCCCATTTTGTTTTTGTACAATTGATTTTTCCTTCCTAAGTGTAGTACTTTGCACTTCTCTTTATTGAATTTCATCTTGTTGGTTTCAGAGCAATTCTCCAATTTGTCAAGGTCATTTTGAATTCTAATCCTCTCCTCCAAAGTGCTTTCAACCCCTCCCTGCTTGGTGTCATCTATAAATTGTATAAGCATATTCTCCAAGTCATTAATGAAAATACTAAATAGTACCAGACCCAGGACATACCCCAGCAGGACCCCCTATAACAGGGGTCGGCAACCTTTCAGAAGTGGTGTGCCGAGTCTTCATTTATTCACTCTAATTTAAGGTTTTGCGTGCCAGTCATACATGTTAACGTTTTTAGAAGGTCTCTTTCTATAAGTCTATAATATATAACTAAACTATTGTTGTATGTAAAGTAAATAAGGTTTTTAAAATATTTAAAAAGCTTCATTTAAAATTAAATTAAAATGCAGAGCCCCCCGGACTGGTTGCCAGGACCCGGGCAGTGTGAGTGCCACTGAAAATCAGCTTGTGTGCCGCCTTCGGCACACATGCCATAGGTTGCCTACCCCTGCCCTATAAACATCCCCCCAGTTTGACCATGAACCATTGATAACTTCTCTTTGAGTCCAGTCTTTCAACCAGTTTTCACCCACCTTATAGTAGTTTTATCTAGATCACATTTCTCTAGTTCACTTACGAGAATGTCGTGTCTGTGTCATGTCAAATGCCTTAATAAAATCAAGATATATTAGGTCCAGTAGGCCAGTAATCCTGTCAAAGATGGAAGATAGTTTGTTTTGGCATGATTTATTCTTGGCAAATCCATGTTGGCTATCTGACCACCCTCTTTTCCCTTAGGTGATTACAAATTGATTGTTAATTTGTTCCAGTATCTTTCTGGGTATCAAAATTAGGCTGACTGATCTATAGTTCGCCAAGTTCTTTTTGTTCCCCTTTTAAAAGATAGGTACTGTGTTTACTCTTCTCCAGTCCTCTGTGACATCACCCATCCTTCATGAGTTCTCAAAGATAATCGCTAACGGTTCTGAGATTGCTTCAGCTAGTTCCTTAAGTATCCTAGGGTGAATTTCACAAGGCCCTGACAACTTGAATACATCCAACTTATCTAAATATTCTTTAACTTGTTCTTTCCCTATTTTGGATTGTGTTCCTTCCCTCTTGTTGTTAATATTAATTATGTTATCTGGTCACATTTTACCTTTTTAGTGAAGACTGAAGCAAAATAGGCATTAAACACCTCAGCCCTCTTGATGTCATCCATAAATAGCTCTCCTTTCCTTCTGGTCTTTCTCTTGCTCCTAATATATTTATAGTACCTCTTCTTTATTTATTTTTATTTATATTTATTTTCTTATTGCCTTTTATGTCCTTTGTTGGGTATAACTCATTTTGTGCCTTAGTCTTTCTAACTTTGTTCCTACATGCTTGTGCTATTCTTTCGTACTCATACAAATACTTGTACCATATACAGTCAATTGCCCATTCTGGTAAGTATTTAGGATCCATTCATTCAGTCAGAGCCCTGATGGCTTCTGAGGTATTTTTTTTCTAACTCTCTGTATGTGAGGTGTTAGATTTTGTAGAACTGCAAGACTAACATTGACCTTTCTCCACTCCTCACCATCTCCACCCATCCCTGAGAAGTCACTAATTCACAGTTCTCCAAAGGATGCTATTTTGTGGACAGAATCCCAAACTGGAATAAGTAGGTTTTATTTACCAATAACTGGTATTCTCCTTTGGATGCATCTATCTATTTTCAAATGCCTACTATTCTCGGATCACACGCCAAGTGAGGGGAGGACCTGCATTATACAGACATGTGGATAAAGCGGGTCAATAGAAAACAATTCATGTTAATGACTTGAATATTTTCTAATGCCAGTGTCTATGGGGAATTATGTGCTGTACACATAAATCTCTAAATACCATGGATCACTGAAGATGAGGGTCCACTTGGAGAATTCCACTCGCAGCATAGTAACCCAGGTTTTTCTCTTATTAAAAGTGCATGTTTCTTTTAACCTAGAACTGAAGAACTTCTTTTCACATTCTCAACTCTTGTTTAAAGTGTTTAAAGTTAGTTTCTTGAGTGAGCAAATCATTTGAAGCCCCATTTATGAAGTAGAGATGGTTCAGTTGTGTGACTTTAAAAATGTTGCAACCCTATAGGGCAAAATATAAGACCCT
Source organism: Chrysemys picta bellii (assembly GCF_011386835.1). Taxonomy (NCBI): domain Eukaryota; kingdom Metazoa; phylum Chordata; order Testudines; family Emydidae; genus Chrysemys; species Chrysemys picta. The sequence goes on along the minus strand of NC_088793.1, from coordinate 133,658,526 downwards.
GCAAAATCTATAAATTCCTGAATGTCCTTTTGTACTTGTCCCTAAGGATCATATCCTCTCAGTGCTTTAAAGGTTTATGCTTCTTAAATTTGAAATGTGTGTGTTGGTATAGATAATGCACACAGTAGCATTTTCCATTGAAAAGCCACTTTGGGGATTTGGACATCCAGTTCCCATTTAAAATTGAGAACTGTATGACCAAATCCTCTAGGAGACATTTTGAACATTTCAGTCTAATGTAGCAATAGGTATTTCCTACCAGAATATTGAATTTAAATTACACCAACTGGTATGGCAGCATTCCAGTGTCATTCATCTGCCAGTGATGACATACTAACCTTTGAATATCAATCTAAGTCTAACCTAACATTGAGTGTTTTAAGTCACTGGAGACACATGCAGTGTTTAAAGTTAGTTTCTTTATGTGGAAAATTATTTTTGTTGGGGTAGCATGTAGAATTGGTGAATAAGGCTGCAAGTGGTATAGTGATGTAATCAAAATTGAAATGAAATTTGTAAAGTACTCAATTTTCTCTGTGAACATGTTCAATCCTAGTGCTGCTTTCTCTCATAAATTTAGATCTAAAAAAATCCCTTAGCTCTGGAGTGCATGGTCCATTCAGAATTCTGTTTGGTGTGATTCCATCATGTTAACATGAGCTTGATCTAAAGAAACCTTACTTTAAACCACAGCAGTTATGAATTTGCTATTGGCAGGTTTACCTGTCACCTAAAGATCTAGAGAAAGAAAGAAATCTGGATCTCTCTACCTATGTCTAACCTGGTCATTACAATTAATTTAATCAAAATCATGTCCCTGACAGTGTGGTCTCTCTCAGTACATTAAGATTTTCTAGGGAAAAAGACTATGAAAATTTGTCAGCATTTAATAAAGAGAAAGATCCATATGATACTCTATAGAAAAATAATATTGAACATATTTGTGTTCCAATATGAAAACCTCCCTCCTTTCATATCATTATTATGTTTCTGGATGTCATTTTTTGTTTTATGAGTGTGGGGGATGTGAATAGATAAAGCACTAAATTTATCTTCTGGACTCCTCTGTTCAAATCTTGATTTAGGTCATAAATGAAAATGAGTTTGGTGGTTTCTTCAATCCCTACATTGGTCAGTATCACAAAAGTTACCAGAGTTAGGCACATTTGTCAATGGTTGCTAAGATGTGGCCTGGGACTGTAATAGCAGAGGCTCTACAAGTCAAAATAGAGGTGTAATGTCAGATCTGTGTGAGAAAGCCTAGCATGAGATCTAGCTCTGCACTGTTGTGCTAGTTGCATACTGTATTTTCATGATACTGCATACACATTTTCATGACTACCAATGAACTCCATTTATGCACACACACACACACTTATTTGTTTTTAATTAACACATTTCTTATTCAGACACTTTTTGAATTCACAGTGTAGGCAGGCCAAGGTATTGTGTTCATAATAAACTCATTTTTTTTATTCTTAACTTTACATAGTGCGTTTTGATTTTTTTTAATTGTTGTTAGCTTTCTAGTCTGAGCACATTTCTATCATGAATGTTCTTAATGAGAATATATATGTTCAGCAGTCTTGGATTTTGTACTTCACGTGTACAGTTTCAGGAGGTGGGACACATGAGGCAGTTGATGTACATACGTTATTACTATTTATAGAGCATCTAACTGATAGTACCTTCTGATATCAAATAAAAAGTTCCTAATGCAAAAATCCTTCTAGATCTCAAGGGGAGCTTTATAGAGGATACAGAATCAGCTACAAGGAGTTTTTCTTTTTTTTTTTTTTTACCAAGCAATCAGGTTTTCTATTACTATAAGAATTTGTTTTTAATTAATAAGATGATATACTATATTGGGAAAATTTACCTTGCATATCTGTACAGCAGTATATGACTCAAGTATTCTGCTTTCCCTATGGGCATGGATATCCCATTATTATTTCATATAAATTATATGCACAAAAGGAGAGCAGAATATTAACTTTGAATACTACCATCCCAGTATGAGAGAATTTTGCCCTATATGCTAAGAAAGTAAAGATTTGAGATTTTGCAATACTTTACAATACCTAAGAATATAAGAACACCCATACTGGGTCAGCCCAAAGGTCCATCTAGCCCAGTATCCTGTCTTCCGACAGTGGCCAATGCCAGGAGCCCCAGAGGGAATGAACAGAACAGGTAATCATCAAGTGTTCCATTCCCTGTCACCCATTCACAGTTTCTGGCAAACAGAGGCTAGGCAGGAGCACCGCCAGCTTTTCTGCCACTCAAGGCAGCGGAAGGTCCCGCCCCGAAATGCCACCCCCCACAGAGGTAGCGGAAGGTCCCGCCGCCGAAATACCGCCGCAGTCGCCGCCCCCCAAATTGTAGCACCCTAGGCGACCGCCTAGGTCACCTAATGGGTTGCGCCGGCTCTGAGGCTAGGGATACCATCCCTGCCCATCCTGGCTAACAGCCATTGATGGACCTATCCTCCATGAACTTATCTAGTTCTTTTTTTAACTAGAAGATACGGTAGAAATATATTCATTACTTTTCACTCTTAAGTACAGAGTCTGTCTGCATATGGTTTCCATTACGTGTTTTACTACTTTTTCTTTCCCCTGTAGAATGTGTCTTATGAAATTTTGAATGTTTGCTTAAATTCTGTTTATATATATTTTTTTGAAATGCTTGCTTTCACATTTAGATATGATGAATGGATAAAAGCAGACAAGATAGTGAGACCAGCTGATAAAAATGTGCCAAAAATAAAGCATCGGAAGAAAATAAAGGTAGATTTTTTTCTATTAGATCATTTTGCTGCTTAATTTACTTTCATATAGACTGATTTTATAATTATAGCCTTTAAATGGACTTGGAAATTCATGATAAATTTAAAATTAGTTTCTGTTAGCCTCTTAGAAGCATACACTTTTTTAAGCATGATTTTTGTCCTTCCCTTTCGAAAGATAGCTTTTTCTTCCTCCTCTTCCCCCCGCACTCCCAGTTCATCTGGTGCACCAACAGGAAACAGAGCCATTCCCTCATCAGCGATGGCAGCACAGCACCAGGAAATAAAATTTGCTAGCTACCCTGCTGGCTTTGAAGCACAAACCTGTGTCGAATCTACATAAATGTGGCTTGTATCTTGCTTTTAACTTCTTGTCAACTGTGGTAGATTTAAAAAAAAAACCACAGATATTTTGGGCCAGATCCTGGTCAATTCCTTGTGCGGGGCAGAAGGGTGTGAACAGCCTTTTCCCCCACACCAACAGGCTCCATGGCCATCCCTGCACTCTGAACACAAGGACTACTAGAATCCAGTGCTTCTGATAGAGCCAGACTTGCCTATAGCCTCTCCTCCTTCCTCATTAGCACAGCACAAGGGTTTGCCATTCAATCCAGGCTGTCACAACAGTCATGCCTTCTCTCTGCAATATCCCTTACTGCAAGGTCTAGCATAGTGGAAGAACGGTTTAGCCCTTAAATGCTGAGAATATTCCTCATCAGATATAAGTGTTAAGGAATTCACATTTTTGGTGTTAATACTTGTGCATAAGACAAAATACAGTGCTTGCATATCCTTGTAAAGGAACAAAGAAAAACTTATTCTTAGGTTTTGTGTTCAAAATCACTGTCTGCATTGCTAATTGTAATTCACCTTAAATTATATGTTAGCATTAGAAGAGTTTTTAAAATGGTTTTTTCCTTAACCTAGAATAAAACTGACAAAGAGAAGGATGAGAAGTATTCTCCTAAAAATTGTAAATTGCGACGCTTGTCAAAACCACCCTTTCACACGAGCACATCACCAGAGACTGAGTCCAAACTTGACAGCACTGAAGCCAAAAACTCTGAACAAGCTCCAGTTAAATCCATAGAAATTACTTCTATCCTTAATGGGCTACAAGGTATTGTACATGGACTTTCTAATTCAGTATGTAATCATTTTACCAGTATCTTAAAGTGACAGTACAGAGCAATTGAAGCAAACTATAAATAAGGCTGCGAGTTTGTCATGGAGGTCACGGATTCCATGACTTTCTGGGAGTTCTGCAACAGCTGGCCCAGTGGCCACATGAGCAGCTCGGGTGGCCCCCAGGCCAGCCACACCGGCCACTGCTGGGGCAGTCTCAGGCCACTGTACCCCTCCCCCCCAGCAGCAGCAGGAGTTTGGGTTTGGGAGGGGGCTCAGGGCAGAGGCAGGGGGTTGAGGTGCAGGATGGGGAGAGGGCTCTGGGCAGTGCTTATCTTGGGGGGACGAGGGAGCTGTCCGGCTCCCAGGCAGAGGTGCGGCCAGGTGGCTCCGCGCGCTGCCTGTGTCCACAGGTGATGCCTCCGCAGCTCCCATTGGCTGTTGTTCCCAATCACTTGGGGAAGGGGCAGCATGCAGAGCCCCCCTGGCTGTGCCCTCCTCCCAGCACCAGCAGGGGCCATGGGCCACCGCCCTCCCCCCGCAGCAGCTGATCCCCTGGGCTGCCCCCTACCCTCCAGAGCACGCACATTTTAGTTAGGGGTATATAGTACAAGTCATGGACAGGTCACGGGCCGTGAATTTTTGTTTACTGCCTGTGACCAGTCCATGACTTTTACTTAATATACCCGTGTCTAAAACATAGCCATAACTGTACATTGAAACTTGTGGAAGAGGAAGTTTCCTTCAGAGCATTAGGAGATTATTATTATAAATTCAGAGTCTGTCTGTCTCTGTGCATTTTTTTATTTATAAATTGTTTTATATATATTTTGCACATAAATAGCACATTTTTGTCTAAAGTGCTAAAAACATACACAAACTTTCTGAATAGATATTCTGGATTCAGATGATTTCTGTAATCTTAAAAATAATTTCACTTGTAAAATAATACTTTGAAAAGTTTTTCTGCTGTATTTTCCCCTTTTTGTGTTTGACAAAGTATCCTTGGCTGTTCTTTTTAGAAATAACAAAATGAAAAATTATAAAATTATACAGGAAACTAATTCTACCAGTATAAAAAACTATTTAGGAGCCGTGATAGTGACATCATTAGTGACTCCGCAGTTAGTTATAATTGCCTTTTAAAAGCCAATTTGACATGTACACAAGTACTTTCTCAAAATAGATGCTTTCATGTGAAATCTCTTAACTTTTTTGAAAATCTTTAAAAATAGTGTATCAGATTTTCATGTGGTTGTAAATCTGCATAGCTCCATTGCAGTTGATATAACTATACCGATTTACACCAGCTGAGGATCCACCCCCGAGTTGCAAAAACATCATAGCCTAGAAACTCCATGTTTGTTTCATTCCGTTTTCCTTGGTAATTAGTGCCTTAAGTATTTTTAGGATATTTGGGTGGTTTTATAAAGTTTTGGAGCTGTTCACTTCAAGCTTTTCAAAACGGTCAGGTTCCTGTAGAGTTTATGAACTTGGATGGTTGACTCTTTCAGATGACAATATTAATCTAAGCTTTCATTTAAAGGTGACATAGAAAGGAAAAGTGGATTACTGCTATTATTTATGATGGATAAAAAAGACCTGAAAGAGGTGTGGAGATTTTTTTCTGCTGGAGCTTTAGATTAGAAATTCAGGTCCTGTCTACATTGAAAGACTCTGTGGAGAACTAGCAGGATTATGACAGCACAATTACTAAAAGTGAAATCTGATTAATTGAGGGAAAGAGTGTTTTTTAGTTATACAGTCTAAAACAATGTTTTAATACCTATTTAACTAAAGTACTGGGAGAAAAGTTCTTTTAGAATTCAATATCTTAACCCTTCATTTAAAATCTGAGAAAGTTCCCAATATACATTTTGCAGTCATCCAAGAAGGCTTCTTGCCGAAAAAAGAATGGAAGTGTGACAAGCAGAGAAAAAACAACTTTGAAAGATAAACAAAATCCACAAACCTTTCACACCTCCATCATAAAGAAGAAAAATACACATATTTGTAGTTCGCTGTAGGCTAGTGGGCAGATTCACCAGCCAGGCAGTCCAAACAAAGCCCAAACCCCTCATGTTCAGTTTCCCATCCCTTTCATCTGAGCAGGTTCTCTGATAAACAAAAGATGCAAAACTTTTCAAAACAATACAAAACACTTGGTAACTGAGATCTTCCTGCAGGGGAGAAGTGGGTGGAGACATCTTTTCTCAAAGCCTTCTCTTTCCCAGCTACTGTGGAGACACCCACACTAGGACTTCCCTGACACTGAGTTTCTCTAGTCTGCTGTCCCCACCTAACAGACAGGAAGCTATATACCTGGTTTCCTGTAGGTCACATGCTTGCACCTAGCCATGTGCCTGGAGACTACAGCTCCCATTTGTAAAGGGTCCTAGGATGCTAAAAGGCGCACTAGGACATGTACATCTGCCTCACGGCCAACTGATTTGTTAGGGTACTTCTACACTTCAATAAAAGCCCTGCAGCAGTGAGTCTCATAGCCCAGTGAAATTACTTGGACTCGTACTCCGGGGCTTTAAATAGCAATATAGATGTTTGGGCAGTGGGCTCAGGCCAGAGCCTGGGCTCTGAGATTTTTTTCCCCTCGCCAGGTTTGAGTCCAGGCTCCAGTCCAAGCAGGAACATCTACACTGCTATTTTTAGCCTTAGTCACTTTAAAAAAAAAAAAAAGAGTCAAGTCTGTATCCTGAGTCACCTAAAAAACCCTTCCAAAAACACACACCACAAGCTTCCAGCCTCATTGTGAAGATAGTCTTCAAAATGTAAACTAATGGCTGTGCTTGAAAATTTTTGTGAAATATTTATTAATAAATAGTCTTCAAAGCTTTGAACCTCTATCCTCTCCAACATGAGCAAAAGTTTCAAGCCCTCATTTTGGAGCAATATTTTGCCCAGTTTAAAATTAAAAAAAAAAAAGTTGCAAAATAGCACAAAATAATAAAGTCTAAAAACAAACAAAAACACCCTCAGCTCTTTGTGTTGTTGGACCTTGTAGGTGACTGAATCAAACTAAACATTTTTTTTTAAACTGGGTTGTGATATGAATGTTTTCAGCCAAAAGTGAATATGTGTTGCCCTGAAAACTAGCAATAGGGATGAAAGCCTAGTCCCATTGAAGTCATTGACTTCAATGGGGCTATGATTTTGCCCTCTGTTTTGAACATAAAACTTGGTACAATTTTTAATTTAGATGATGCTAGCTACAGGTCAAGTATATTAGTAAAAAGTGAGCTTTATTTTGTAAGGTGTGGACATAGAATGCGTGAGACTGCAAACCCAGATTTCAGACATATTAAGGTTTTTAGAAGTGAGCTTCAGATGGTAGTGTTCCTCAAGTAATAATAATAGCATAAATCATTAACAGTTAGAGATGATAAACCTAGCTGGAATTTACAAGTCATATGCAATTAGAAAAATGTTGTAGTCTTTTCTTCTCTATACATCTATATTTTTTAGCTTTGGAAGTAGGGCAAATAGCATTTGTAAATTGTAACTGTTAGTTAATATTAAAGATTTAGTGCATTTAAAGTCTAATATTAAACATTCTTTTGGGCTGTCATGTCCATTTGTGTTATATAGAAGATTCATATATGTGTGGATTAATAAAACAGAGTTTTATTTAGACTGGAATCTGTCACTTCATGCTTTCTCTGGTTCTTCAAAAAAGTATGCAAATACCTTAGAGGAATTCCGTGGAGATGTTTTATTATATGGGATTTGCAAACTGACAAGCATTGCTGCTTATCTAGCTATTACACTTCCTAATAAAATGAAGTTTTTAAAAATCTGTTGGTTTTTTTCCTACTGGGTACATGAAAACAAAGGATTTTAATAGTACTAGCTTTAGTGTGTATTGCTATCTGTTTATCTATAATATGTTTGTTTATTAGTTGTTTTTTTAGTATTACTTGTAACAGATATATTTTTTTTAATAGCTTCAGAAAGTTCTGCTGATGATAGTGATCAGGAAGATGACCAAAGTGCCCAGAATGTACATAATGATGGCAAGGAGGAATCTCCAGATGAGACTGTGAGCCAAGACAAAAATGAACTCTGTCCAAAAGAAGAGGAGAGCAGCTCATCTCCCCAAGAAGAGGGAAAAGCCCTTGCAGACGTAGCACCACCTAAATCAGTATCCAAATCACCAGAAAGATTGCGGAAAGAGCTGGAAGAATTAGCTGATGATACGGACTATGAAGGAGAGGATGAAGCTACAAAGAAGAGAAAGGAGGTCAAAAAGGAGGTAGTAGATAAAACAACAAAGTCACAGGTAAAACGTGGTAAGCGAAGGTATTGCATCACCGAGGAATGTGTAAAGACTGGGTCACCTAATAGAAAGGATGAAAAGTCCAAGAGCAAAGACTCCCATAGCTTAGAACATAGTAGTAACAGTTCCTCAGATGAAGATGAGGAGGACAAATCTAAACTAAAAATAACGCCAACTAAGAAATACAATGGGATAGAGGAGAAAAGGAAGTCTTTAAGGACAAGTGGTTTCTACTCAGGGTTTTCTGAAGTGGCAGAAAAAAGAATAAAGCTTCTAAATAACTCTGATGAAAGACTTCAGAATACCAGAGCTAAGGATAGAAAAGATGTATGGTCCAGTATTCAGGGACAGTGGCCCAAGAAAACATTGAAAGAACTTTTTTCAGACTCTGACACAGAGGCTGCAGCCTCACCCCCACATGCTTCTGAGGATCCTGCAGTAGAGGAGCAGCTGCAGACTCTTGCAGAAGAGGTTTCTTTGCCCAGCTCTGAACTAGAACAGCCTTTACTAGCCAGCATAGATGTTAAACCTGTTGAGGAGAAACCAACGGAAATGAGTGACAAGAAAGTTGAATTTCCAAGCAGTGGGAGTAATTCAGTGCTAAATACTCCTCCTACAACCCCTGAATCACCTTCATCTGTCACTGTAACAGATTCTAGTAGACATCAGTCCAGTGTAACAGTCTCAGAGACCTTGGCACCAAATCAAGAAGAGATACGAAGCATCAAGAGTGAAAGTGATAGCACAATTGAAGTGGATAGCGTTGTGGGGGAGCTCCAGGACCTTCAGTCTGAAGGAAATATTTCTCCAACAGGCTTTGATGCCAGCGTCAGCTCTAGCAGTAGTAATCAACAAGAACCAGAGCATACTGAAAAAGGTAAGGAGAAAACCTGAGTTGTCGAACATATATTCCTCCTCTCATTTCTTATACTGCTAATTTATTTGTGTTTAACTGTTGCTACGTTACTTGGAGATTGGTTTAAGAACACAAGAATGGCCCTACTGGGTCAGACCAAAGGTCTATCTAGCCCAGTCCTGTCTTCTGACAGTGGCCAATGCCAGGTGCCCCAGAGGGAATGAACAGAACAGGTAATCATCAAGTGATCCATCCCCTGTTGCTCATTCCCAGCTTCTGGCAAAGAGAGGCTAGGAACACCATTCCTCCCCATCCTGGCTAATAGCCATTGATGGACCTATCCTCCATGAATTTATCTAGTTCTTTTTTTGAACCCTGTTATGGTCTTGGCCTTCACAACATCCTCTGACAAAGAGTTCCACAGGTTGACTGTGCATTGTGTGAAGAAATACTTCCTTTTATTTGTTTTAAACCTGCTGACTATTAATTTCTTTGGGTGATCCCTAGTTCTTGTGTTATGAGAAGTAGTAAACAACACTTCCTTATCTACTTTCTCTATACCAGTCATGATTTTATAGACCTCAATCATAGCTCCCCTTAGCCGTCTCTTTTCCAAGCTGAAAATCCCAGTCTTATTAATCTCTCCTCATACGGAAGCCGTTCCATATCCTTAATAATTTTTTTGCCCTTTTCTGAACCTTTTCCAATTCCAATATATATCTTTTTTGAGATGGAGCGACCACATTTGCACGTATTCAAGATGTGAGCATACCATGGATTTATATAGAGGCAACATGATATTTTCTGTCCTATTATCTATCCCTTTCTTAATTATTCCCAGCATTCTGTTCGCTTTTTTGACTGCCGCTGCACATTGAGTGGATGTTTTCAGAGAACTATCCACAATGACTCCAAGATCTCTTTCTTGAGTGGTAACAGCTAATTTAGACCCCATCATTTTATATGAATAGTTGGGATTATGCTTTCTAACGTGCATTACTTTGCATTTATCAACATTAAATTTCATCTGCCATTCTGTTGCCCAGTCACCCAGTTTTGAGAGATCCTTTTGTAGCTCTTCGCAGTTTGACACTCTTAGAGGAAGCAATAGCCTGCTGTGCCTTTTTAAAACTATGAAAATAGTACAATAGAAAGGCCTGTAATCAATCAGTAAATATTTGACACTCCTTCAGGAAGTGTTTCTTGTCCTTTTAGTCAGCAGTCTAATATTTTAAAAATCACAAATACAACATAAGTTGTATCCTGGAGATTGCACCAGAACCCCAGACCAAACTGTAAAGCATTGTACACTTGATGTCTGTGTGTCATAAATTGTCTGGATACCTTTTATTATACTGTGTTTGAATATGCAATGTACAGTTTCTCATTAACATTTGTATTTTCTGTGTGTTCATGGTTTGGAACAACCAGCTGTCCAGGATTGTTCCTCAGGCAACCATCTCAAACTGATTTTTAAGGTCTGACTAACTTGCGTGAGTTTTGTAAAGGAATTTGCTGCTCTCTTAGGCCGCAAACTGAAGAATCGTTATTCATATTTATAACTTAAAACAATCCACCTTGACCACAATTTTATTAATAGAATACATTTTCAAGGAACATCAGAATTCACAATTGTTATTCATACTCCCTGAAGACTTAGATACTTTTATGTTGTATTTGTGATCCTATAGATATTTAGGAGCTTTTCCATATTAGACTGCCATTTTCAAATATCAACAAATCAGTAGAAGGCCATTTCTGTAGGCTTAAACTTATCATACAAGGTCTGCTGTGGAAGTAATTCAGAATTTTTAATGCCACTTTTAAGTCTTAAAAATAGAGGCTGGAATTTTTTCACTGACATAACTAAAAAATGGGTTTTCATTTTCAAATTCAACCTGCAAAAATGTAAATCCCTACTAGGACTCCATAGTGGAGGAGGGGAAAGAAAAGGCCCAATCCTGCTAGCACTTGTGTACATGTATAAGTATTTGCAAGGTTGGGTCCTAAAGCTATTTTGTTAAATTAATTAACTATATATTAGTTCAGTCATTTTTATTATAGTCTACCAAATATTTTTTAGTTTACATGGCTGCCTTTTGAAACATGGACTAAAAGGAACACATTTGTTTTTAAGGACACTCACAAAAATTCACATTCAGAAGTTTTGTTTTTATTGCTTTCTGTAAAATATGCAACTTAACCGTTCAAGTGTGCCATATTTTCTCCCATAGATAAGCATAATTACTATAATATGCATTAAAATTAATAAGCTAAAGAAAACAATTACAGAGATATGAACAGGATTCTGAAATTGCAATATAATGTTTTTTTCATCTTAGCAATTTGCAACTACCTTTACGAGAAAAATGCTTAACTGAAAGTTTTCTCAATCGGCTGCTCTCAGAGCATTGTATCCTCTTTAGTTCTGCTCTTGTTATGCTTCTTGCAAGAGAATAATTAGGATTAGAGAAAGAAATTGATTTTTGGAGCTTGTGATAAAGTAAGTCTATACAACCCTCTCACACTTAATAATGGGTAGGTTGAAAACTTGCTGTTCAGCTTCCAGGTACTATGTATAAAAAGTATACTGTGTGAAATCAAGGATGACTCCTTTCCCTTTCAAGTTCTGTTTTGTTTTGTAATATCGGTCACACATTATCACTTTTTTTATATATTCTGTTCTAAGCGCCTCTCCAATTTCTGTGATCATGCTTCTCCATTTGTAAAATTCAAGGTGCATATGTTTAAAAACAGGATTGAGTCTGTAGTATCTTAATTTTAAAATTATTTTGCTACAGGAGCCTATGGTATCTGTAAATTAGGCAGTTTCTGAGTCTTGTACAGTTCCAATTGGATTTATTTTTTTTAAACCAGAGGTCCTAGAATATATTTCAGTTTTCCCTTCCTCTTCTAATTTTATTCCCTATGGCCATAAATACCAGGAGTTCTTTCACTTTTTAAATCTGAGAAGCAGAAAGGTGGGGAAAAGGCAGAATGAAAGGCTCTTGGTACTTCAGAATTGTCTGCTAGACTTCAAAACACTTTCATTTCCACAGAAAACCATTCAAGCAGGTTTAATGCATAATGGCTTTATTTTTTTTTCTTGGAATTAAGCTGTAACATGCTGTCCACATCTAATTACACTGATGAAGAGTTTCTAGGTGTTTTTTTTTTTGAACTATAAAAGAACAAGAGTATGGTTGACATATGTTAATGGACTTTATTCACAGGATGGTGGGATCTTACTTTATTATGGTATTGCTGGATGCTTCTGATTCACCAGCCAGAGGGGTTCCTAAATTTTAGAGTTCATACTTACCCCATCTCATCTGAAAAAAAAAAAAAAACAACCCAAAAAAAACCCCAACCCCGATACTGTTGATTGGTGCCTTACATGTTCTATGAATGCACTCTGATAATGTTAAGTAACAGAGGGGTAGCCGTGCTAGTCTGAATCTGTAAAAAGCAACAGAGGGTCCTGTGGCACCTTTAAGACTAACAGAAGTATTGGACTTGTGTCAGATATCAGGAATGGCAACTTACAAAAACCTGTAGGAGAACACTTCAACCTCCCTGGCCACACAATAGCAGATGTAAAGGTAGCCATCTTACAGCGAAAAAACTTCAGGACCAGACTCCAAAGAGAAACTGCTGAGCTCCAGTTCATTTGCAAATTTGACACCATTATCTCCATACTGATTTATACCTGCTTCTGGAAATTTCCATTACTTGCGTCTGATGAAGTGGGCATTCACCCACGAAAGCTTATGCTCCAGTACTTCTGTTAGTCTTAAAGGTCCCACAGGACCCTCTGATAACGTTGTTGATACTGTTGTTTTTTTAAAATCTGTATTATCATCAAAGAGAAGTGGAGGTCTTTTCTGATTCTTTCACTTTTAATGAATCTTGATAAATTTGTCATCTGAACAAATTCCTGTTTAATTTGCAGTACCTGAACACCAAAATGTCCATGTGTGTCAGGAAAAATTGTATTGAATCATATGACCTATTAGTTACTTGCAAACATCTAACACATTTTCTCTTTTATTAGCAAACTTTGTCTGCTTCCCACCCACCCCCAGTATCAATTACTGTTGTTTACACATAAAATAATTAAATCCCTGCTAATGGCAGCTGAGAAGAAAAATCACGATTGTCTGTAAACTTAAATCTCAGAGGATCTGCCTGAGGCTTTAATATAGACAGATATGCCTTAACACCTAAAATACAAAGTTGTATAGTGTTTTCACCAAGAATTTAACGATTTGTTAAAATTGGAGTCTGTACAGGTCAAAAAAGACTTAAAGATGCTCAGGGAGGAGGCGGTTCCTCAAAAAAGCAGAAAAGAAGCCACAAAACATCAGTGGTGAACAACAAAAAGAAGAGCAAAACTAGTAAGTATAGCAACTTGGTGCAAAATGAAACCTAGACTTAGAGAACATCTTGTATTTGAATGACAAGTGAAGGAAGTGTTTATATAAAGATAACATTTTAGAAAAATGTGCTAAGTAGAGAATTCATAATAAATGTTAAAATGATGAAGCTGTTTTCGCTGAGTGCAAGAGTATTTAAAATTTCTTGCTATGCTGTTTCTCAGACTGATCCTATAAGGTGCTCAAAGCCTTCAGGTCCCATTGAATTCAGTGGGACTTGTAAGCATGTGGCACTTTACAGGGCCTGTTTTTGTCAAAGAGGAAAGGAAAGGAAATATTTTGGGGTGTGGAAATACATACATTTTAAGGAGGGGAATAGGAACTCTATGCAAAGTGAACTTACATACTATGCAAGATCAGTTTTCACACAATTTCACATAATTTAGAGGTGGTATTATTATTTGCACAGTACCACCACCTGTAATTACACAGGACCTGTATTCATCCACCTAAACTATTTGCTGCATATTGGAACACTTCACAAGTACATCTGACTTTTAAAGTAAACCAAATAAAAAATTAAGAGGTAACATCAGGATGTCCTCATAAGTAGATTTTAATTAATGAATATGTAGATCATTTTCCTGCCTGCACTATTGAACTAGACATTTGCTCTGCATTATCCTCTAATGGAGGCTACATCTTTACTGAATGTACTCTAAACTATTTAGTTTGTGATGTAACCTGAACAATTCTGAGGTGAAGTTCACTCTTCCCTACACAAGTCCCAAGTAGTCAGTTTTTGTGCAGGACTTTCAGCGGCAGAAGTTTGACTTTTATTTTTTCACACATAACCCACTACCTACCCATTTACTTACCTTAAGGGCAGGTCATGTGTAACCTTAGATTTATATGTTCCCCCTTAATAATTTAAAAATAACAAATAAAGCCAAACTGAATTCTTTATGGTTTGAACCTGAAGGACGGTTACAGATAATTTAATTTAGTGGAGGACTGTGAATGATTCAGTAAGTGATAAAATTAAAAACTTTATTTAATATAAAATATTTAAGCAAACAGGCATTACAACAGGGGTGGGCAAAGTACGGCCTGCGGGCCGGATCTGGACCATCAGGACTTTGGATCCAGCCCGCAGGATTGCCACCCCTGTGGCGCCACTCCCAGAAGCAGCTGGCACCACGTCCCTGCGGCTCCGGGGGAAGGGGAGCAGAGGGCTCCGTGCGCTGCCCTCGCCTGCAGGCACCGCCCCCCACAGCTACCATTGTCTGGGAATGGGGAACCGCAGCCAATGGGAGCGTCAGAGAAGGTACCCACAGGCAAGGGCAGCGCACGGAGCCCTCTGCTCCCCTTCCCCCGGAGCCGCAGGGACGTGGTGCTGGCTGCTTCCAGGAGCAGCACGGGGCCAGGGCAGGCAGGCAGGGAGCGAGCCTGCCCTGGCCCTGGTGTGCGCCGCTGCCACCTTGGAGCTGCTCCAGGTAAGCGGCGCCAGGCCAGAGCCCGCACCCTGAACTCCTCCTATATCCCACACTCCCTGCCCTGAGCCCCCTGCCAGCATCCCAACCCCCTGCCCTGAGTCCCACCCCAACCCCCTGCCCTGAGTCCCTTTCCGCACTCCGCATCCCCTCCTGCACCCCAACCCCCTGTCCTGAGTCCCCTCGTACACCCCGCCCCCCTCCTCTGCCCCAACTCCTTGCCGTGAGCCCCTTCCTGCACACTGCACCCACTCCCTCCTGCACCCCAAACCCCTGCCCCAGCCCTACATTCAGGGCCCTGCATGCAATTTCCCCTCCAGATGTGGCCCTTGGGCCAAAAAGTTTGCCCAGCCCTGCATTACAATATAATCTATACTGCATTTATACTCACATTCGAAGAGGAAATGATGCATTATGGGGTGCTCAATACCTAAATGACAAGAATGGGCATAATCCTTTCTCTAACGGTACCTTGGTGGTGGATGTGTGTACCTAATCTAAAATTAGCGTGCTATCCTTTTTATAATCAGTTATAATAATGCTCCTTAATTAATTAACATTACATTTACTTTTTTACCATAATTAATATCTGCATAAATGCCATAGCAATATCTATTAATATAAATAGCATTTTCCAAAACATTAACACTATTTAAAACACTTGTAGAAACCAGCTAGGACCAAACATATTTGCCATGTGACCTGGGGTTGTCCTAACTTATCTTCAGCTTGCTTCTAAATTGTCTTGATTCATTTTATTCATATTTTACCAGGCCTCACTTGACTATTTTCAAACTTAGATTTTTGGGCCTACTTACAAATCAATATTTCTATATAAAAATAAGCAAGCACCACCTGTATAGGCAACACATGGGGTTGCAATTCAAATCCTACTGCCCACTCTGTACCTCCCTCTCTTCACAGGGGATGCATTTTACCCTTTCTATATTGAAAAAGAGGTATAACCCCTTTTCTGATATTTGGAACCAGCACTTGAGGAGTTAGTGATTTGATTAATAAAATAAACCTATATTGTGTATTTTTGTATTTCTTCAGCAAACAGCAGTGATAGTGAAGAACTTTCTGCTGGTGAAAGTATGACCAAGTCTCAGCCAGCAAAATCAGTTTCCACTGGAATGAAGTCTCACCATACCAAATCACCTGCAAGAACACAATCTCCAGGAAAATGTGGGAAAAACGGAGAGAAGGAATCTGATCTCAAGGAACAGAATAATCGTTTGCCTAAAGTTTATAAATGGAGTTTTCAAATGTGTAAGTGCCTTTTTTTAAACTAGATCTAGTTTGTTCCTGAAGTAAGAAATAGTAAATAAAGTACTAAAGTATTTTCTTTCAGAATTACTTTCAGTCCTAACGTTACTGAATTTAGTTATCTTTCTCTAAGATTAACTTTCAATTCTTTTGGGGTGAAACTTACTGTGATCAAAATGCAGAAAGCCCACTCCTGTGCACTTCCTTATATACCACTTATTTTTTTACACATAGGGTTTAAAGTCATTCTTAGGTTTTTGTGCACACTGTCCAGTACTGGTGTGAATGTCATACTTCTTATGTTTAAGTTGACTTGTGTACTTTTTTTCTTTTCCCCCCTGTGATGATCACTCAGAAGTTTCCCAGACTTGGTAGTCAGTCAGATTTCTTTGTGTTCCATTTTACCTTAGCAAAACTGGAACCAGAACAGATTTATATCCTGTTATAGCAGTAAACTTCTCCATTTTGTGCATTAGTCAGCTGTTCTTGGATAACTTGGTGTGTTGTGAGGCATGAAGTTGGAGTGAATGTGCTTTAATCCACATGAAAAATTAATCAGTAGCTGATTAATGCAGACCCTGCAGTGCCTTATTGGTACTAGAGAGTGACTTCATTTTAACTTTCTTTTTAAATAATCCTTTTTTAGAAAACAATTTGGGAAGGAGGCAGTTAATGCAATACTATCCTTCCACTGGGGAAAAAAGGAGGGCAACAGAAAATACACGGGGAAAGGCTTCAACGCCTCTTCTTTAATGTAACAAACATATTTAAGACCCTTTTTCCCTCATCCTGTCCTCCATAAGTCCAGCTGCCCTTTCAGCAATAGTTTGTGGTCCAACAGCCATTTTCAGCTCTGTTTCTATTGTAAACTCAGACTTTAGGTTTTTGTTGTAAAGTGAGAACTAGAAGTGGCTGTTGGGCTACAAGCGACTGCTGAAAGCACAGTGGGGCTTAAGGGGGATAGGAGAAAAGGGCAGCTTAAAATTGTACTCACTCCCTTCTGACTTTTCTGCCAATCCTTCCCCTCCCTTATGTTCCTAAAAAATAGAACTGGGAAATCAGGAGCCTTTAAATCAGCTTCCAATTCAGATCCCTCAGGCTTCATGTCTTCAACTTTATAGAAAGGCACTGCTTTCCTGCACATCCCGAAGTGGCTGTCAAGACTTTCCTCTTCTTGATGATGAGGTCTCATTTGTATAACTTTGCATGGCTTTTACATCCATTTCAAGAGCTCCACTGGTTAAGTTAGAATGTCACTTTGGACAATTCAGAGCCAGGTGTTACGGCTTTGATTTTAAAAGTCCAGATAATTAAGTCTTGGTCATAAAACCCTCCATGATCCTCTCCTCTCCCCCAAGCACACATTCATGAATAAAAAAAGAGCAGAGAATTCACCTACACACAGGGAATTCTTCACTTGCCATCTTCAGTCATTTTAAGGATCAGAGGATCTGACCCTAAACCCTTGGAGCCCAATCCTAAATCTGTGAGTAAAGCTCCAGAGTAAAGGAACTTTGCTTGCTGAAACTGTGAAGAAATTGAGAGGACAGAATCCACACACCCATCTCAAAGCCCTACAGCAAGATCCATTGCAACTTTGTGTTGGTATAGTGCCTAGCACAATGGGACCCCATTCTTGGTTGGTCCTTGGGCACTACTGTAAGAAACATGATTAAAAATAATTCCTTCATCACACCAAGGTCACATTCCACTTTTGCTGCTGATGGGAGAATAGCAGACATAGCTTTCTGTTGTCCTTCAGAAGTGTGTAACTATGTGGCTCTGTGCTGTGCTTTCATCCACCAATCATGCCCCTGCTCTACCCAAACCCCACTCACAAGTCAGCTCAAATGAGATGTGCAGATTTCCCACACAGCTCCCATAAGGGTGTTTTTTTTATTCCCTTCTTCCCTACCCTCCTGCACATCAGACACAGGGTAAGAGCTATTCTTTTTTGCAATTCAGGTGGCACAAAGGAGTTGAATTTTAACCATAACTGGTCAGCTGTGAATTTCCCTGGCAGAGGGGAACTCTCAGTGAGAGTAAAACCATCAGAGCCAGTGCCTGTTCCTACCAACATCCCAACATAAAATGCCAGGGGAAGGAGAGGCATATCGGGAGTAGATGGGGAAGGAGGAAGAGCTCTGTTATGCTACACTGATCCTGTTATTGTACGGTCCCTCACTTAGAGCAGCCCCTAGTATGCTCTAATTCACATTGGAGCCAGCACAGACTGTGCTACAGAATCATGAAGCCATAACTGTCTGGCTCTCTGATGGCCATGCTACTCTCTTTGTCAGAGCTCTGCTTGTCCCGAGTTGAGACTCATGCCCACAGACTTTAAACTATTTTTGACCCCATTTGTGCCCATCTAAGGATTCAGTTCTTGATATTTAATCATGGAAAAATTCTTATTTATCTTCATAAGCATAAAACAAAAAACCTTGTTTGTTTCCCCCCCCCCCCCCCCAAAAAAAAATATTTGCCTGTCTGCCACTCATGGTGTTTGAGGCGGAAAATCTGTATTGATAGATGTTTGCTCTGTTGTAGCCATGTGGTTCCAAGGTATTAGAGACATAAGATGGGTGAGATAATATCTTTTAGTGAACCAATTTCTGTTGGTGAAAGAGAGAAGCTTTCAGGCTACACAGAGCTGAAGAAGAGCTCTATGTAGCTCGAAAGCTTCTCTCTTTCACCAACAGTGATTGGTCCAATAAAATATATGACCTTACCCGCCTTGTCTCTCTATGGTGATAGATGGCAACTAAAGTTGCTATGATTTTTAGCTGCTTTGTCCTCTATCTTGATACTTTTCCAATACCCTCCCCGTAGGATCTGAACATCTCCCAAGTATTTACAACTAGAAAGTTTTATGGAAAGATCAATTCTATATTAATAATTAACTAAGGTGTTATTTAACTCACAGCTGACCTGGAAAATCTGACAAGTGCAGAGCGCATAACAATCCTACAAGAAAAACTGCAAGAAATCAGGAAACACTACCTGTCCTTAAAATCTGAGGTAGCTTCCATTGACCGAAGAAGAAAGCGCTTGAAGAAAAAGGAACGGGAAAGTAAGTACTTGAGGTTAAATTCTGTCCTCTGTTAGAGCCCTGCGGTAGGATTACCCATTGTAGCTGAGGAATTTGGTCCTTAGATATTTGCCAAAAACTTCAAATGCATATACCTGTTAATTTCCAACAAGTTAAATTAAAAGTCCAAAAGAGTGTTTTTCTTGGGTTGAGCTTTGTAACATGTGTAACATTTATGTTGCCATAAATGTTGGGTAACTCTTCATGAAAAATTGTTTTTCCAGCATACCATACAAGTATGTTTGTCATTTTAATAGGTGCCAACAATAGAAACCATGATACGAGTTCCTTTTGTTTCACTACTAATGCAGCCTCTATTTTTTTTAAAGAATACTGTCAAGTTAAAAAAATCATACGTCTTGAAAGACAAATTTCCATCTTTGGCCCGACTCCAACAAAGCATTTAGGCAGGGGCTTAAATTTAACCACATAAATAAGTCACATTGACTCTGATTACTCATGTGCTTAAAGTTAAACACTTGCTTACGTGCTTTACCAGAATGGGCTTTTTTTTAGCAATGACAGATTAGTTTTGGGTTTTTTTAATTTCAGTTTTAGTTATCTAATGTACTTTTCATTATTTATCCTGCCTTTCTTA
Organism: Chrysemys picta bellii; assembly: GCF_011386835.1. Lineage (NCBI taxonomy): Eukaryota > Metazoa > Chordata > Testudines > Emydidae > Chrysemys > Chrysemys picta. The sequence goes on along the minus strand of NC_088793.1, from coordinate 133,638,639 downwards.
CTCTTTTGCACCTTGTTCAGATAATGAAAATCTAATAAGGTTCATCTGTTTCTATTTCATATACTAGCACAGGACTGCTGTGTTTGTATTATAAAAACTAGGGGAACATTTAAGTGCAAAGTGGTTTTCACTGAAATTCATGAAAACATTTCTATTTAATATTAGGTTTATATAATCATTTAAAATACAAAGCCTAAATGTTTGCACTTAAACTACTTGACAATGCCACATGACACTGTTTCTCGTGATTTCAGTGCAGCCATCTGAGAAGTATGGCAAATTCATGCAATGTCCTGGGCTGGTATTCACGTTAATAGCATTTGTAAAATTGTCAGCAAAATGTTTGTATAGATATCTAGAAATTCTTCAAAAATTCAAGCAAAAATGATCCCACAAAAATACAATTCAGACATCCAACGTTTTTAGTCAACAGCACTGCATATGAAAAGAACATTTTCAGAGGGATGTATTCTATTTTATTCTCTAAGAGGATCTACATTTTTTGAAGAATTATAAAACTAACTTTTTCTAATAAATGTATGCAAAATTCAATATTACTAGCTTCATTTTCTTGACAAATAAGTATCATAATTTACTATAAAATCATTTATCATGATTCCATGATAAATTATAAAATATTAGCTCTCCATTAGCCACAGAGGCATTACTTAATGAACTACTTCAAAGGAACACCATCTTAAGTCACACTTCTCTCTGAAATGTTATACCTACTGTTGTTATAAATAATATCTGTTATTACTGCTGAAAGATATTGGAGAGAAATAGTATTTTTCTCTATTCTTCATTCGTTCACTTTGTATGTTTGACAGCACAGTGAAGTCATAGAAATGTAAAGCTGGAAGCAACAGGGGTAGGTTATTTTGTCCATCCCCCAGCACTGTGGCAGGACTAAATATACCTAGACTATCTCTGAGAAGGTGTTTGACGTCTTTTTAAAAATCTCCAGTGGTGGAGATTATATAACCTCCGCTGGGAAGTTAATCCAGATCTTAACTATCCTTATAGTGAGAAAGTTTTTCCTAATATTTAACCTAAATGTCCCTTGCAGCGGATTATTTCTTGTTCAGCCTTCAGTGGACATGGAGAACAATTGATTACAGTCTTCTTGGTACACACGTTAACATATTTGAAGACTATCAGGTGCCCCCTCAAGTCTTCTTTTCTTAAGACTAAACATGCCCTTTTTTTTTAACCTTCTTGATAGCTCAGCTTTTCTAAACCTTTTATCATTTTTGTTGCTCCCCTCTCTCCAGTTTGTCCACATCTTTCTTAAACCATAGCACCCAAAACTGGACAGAGTACTCCAGCTGAGGCCTCCCTAGTGCCAAGTAGAGTGGGACAATTGTCTCCTGTGTCTTACATGTGACTTTCCTCTTAATACACCCAAGAATGATATTAGCCTTTTTTACAGCTTCATCATGTTCTTATCTCATGTTAAAATTTTGATCCACTATAACTCCCAGATCCCTTTCAGCAGTACTGCTGCCTAGCGAGTTATTCCCCATTTTGTAGTTGTGCATTTGATTTTTCCTTCCTAAGTATAGTACTTCGCATTTGTCATTACTGAATTTCATCTTGTTGATTCAAATCAGTTCTCCAATTTATCAAGGTCATTTTGAATTCTAATCCTGTCCTCCAAAGTGCTTGTAATGCCTCCCACCATGGTGTCATCTGCAAATTTTATAAGCACATTCTCCACTCCATTATCCAAGTCATTAATGAAAATATTGAATAGTATCAGGCCCAGGAGAGACCCCTGTAGGCAGGGCCGGCGCAACCCATTAGGCGACCTAGGCGGTCGCCTAGGGCACTGCGATTTGGGGGGTGGCGACTGCGGCAGTATTTCCGCGGTGGGACCTTCCGCCACCTAGGGTGGCGGAAAAGCTGGTGGCGCTCCTGTCTGTAGGACTCGACTAGATGTATCCTCCCAGTATAATAGTGAATCATTGATAACTACTCCCTGAATATGGTTTTTCAACCAGTTGTGTACCCACCTTATAGTAATTTATAGTAATGTAGTACTGTATAATGGACCATACAGTCAGTTTCCTTGTTTGTCTTGGTCTTTCACACAACAAGAAGAAATTGTAAATAATTAATTATTAATTAAAAAATGTGTAGTAGTTGTTGGAGTCAGTGAATACTGACCCTTCTTGTATGACAGGGTTAGAACCTTTTGTTAACCTCACACTAATGGCATATGACAAGAGCCACAAAATAAAATTAGCTTTTTATCTGCACTCCTCTTGTTATAACATGATGGGAAAATCACAAAAATTGGCAAGGGCACTTGAGAGCAGGTGAAACTACTTTTAATTCTTTTTATTATTTTAACTAGCTAGATTTTAAGTTGATGGTGTCTCTTTAATGTTTATTATCTGCTTTGAGGTTGGTAATGTACATGCAAAGTATTTTTTTTATTTTATTTTATTACATTTATTTAAACCTTTTTGTTTTTCTTTGTCATAGGTGCCGCTATTACATCATCTTCTTCTTCCTCACCTTCCTCCAGTTCCATTACAGCTGCAGTTATGTTAACTTTAGCAGAACCATCTATGTCAAGTTCATCCCAAAATGGGATGTCAGTTGAGTGCAGGTGACAGCAGGACTTGCCAAAGCACTTTGCACTTAATGGCTGCTGAGGGCCACTTTTTTTTATACTGCACGGTGGCACAAAATTCAGACAAGCACTATTTTGTATTTAAAAATTGTTTCTTGACAAGCTAACTTTGCACTTAAGTGCACTTTTATGAAGAAAAAGTACAACAAACTGCTTTTCCTCAAGCAATAATTGTTTCCAACTTGTCTGGGAATTGTACGTCTAGTGACTCGAAGGCCTTCCACTGTGGCAAATGGAGAGGCTGTTCACTGCCTGTAGAGACAGTACAGTAAGCATACAGTTGTTGGATGGGCCTAATTGATGTGTTAAGGCTTACTGTACATCTATTCCCTGGTATTTTGTTAAAGCTGGAACATTTGATATTTTTCCATTTATTTATGACAAATATTGAACCTATTTTCATTTGTACAAACTAATTGTTTTTTAACTTTTAAGTCACCTCATAGTGGCTTTAATTGTATAAGTCAAGCACATGTATTAAATTCAAAACCTGCAGTTAGTAGGATGTTTGACATCAGTCCTGATAACCAAATATGAAGATTCTCTTTTAAAAAGACTGACTAATGTTTACAGGTTTGAATTAGGCTAATAGGTTACTGTGGGTTTTAATAACCCATTAATTGGAATGGAACTACTGTACTTTGCCATTTTTCTATGAATCAGTATTTTTTTTAATTTTGATAAAATACATTATGACAAAAGGAAGAAAATGGCTATCAAACTGTATTAAATCTTAAACAATGTATAAAGATTGTATTTAGCCAGTTTAAAGTGTATATTTATTCATAATGGATTATAACAGTTATATTTTTGTGTTTTCTTGTAAATGTTTCTTTTCCCTTAAAGCAACAAATATTTCATTTGTAATGCTTATTTTATTACGAGCTGCAACAGAGAGGACTTCAAGAAGGAGAAAGCTGTGTTAATATAGTTTGTGGTTGCTGATATGAACACTGCCACAAAAGGATAGTTGTTTTTAATATAAATAGCTAGCTGAGTGTTAGACATAATTTTTTTTAAATGCCTTGTACAAAATCCAAAACCAACTCAAAACTGTTTTCACATGTATTGATTTTATGTTGTATGAATCCCAAGCTTCTCTCCTGTTAATTATACATCTTTGTAAGACATTTGTATATTGCGGAAGTGTTCATTCAAGCTATTTAATACCTGGCACTGTTAATACACAGTACTTTATTGTACAGATTGTTTTACTGTTTTAATTGTAGTTCTGTGTACTTCTTTTGGCTGGGGGAAAAAGGGGCTGGCATGTTTTTCTTTGTTTTTTGGCAATACAACATGTAATTTCAAAAGGTTTTGTTTGTAGATGATAGAGTGTCAGAATCCTTTACTTTCGACTTTTCTAAGAAAAGCGTTTTCAGTCTTCGTAGTGTGTGCTTACGGTAACTGATTTTATTGAAAATGGTTTCAAAGTATTCAGATTTGTACAAGACTGTAAAAATTTGTTGACAAACATTGAAGGAAAAGCTTATAGAAAAAAAGCTATAAAATATATATTAGGTTCTGCAGACAATGGAGAATTATGTAATATATTGTACAAATGTAAGCAAAGGCCTCTGAAATAAAATGCCATAGTTTGTGAATCGCTGATTTTGTTTCTAACAGTTTAATTAAGTAATTTTAGTGTGTTCATTTAAATGACACCAGACTGTAGAATCAATTAAGCTAATTGTATTGGTTGTGTCGTAAGAAATAAATATATAAGGAATAATTTTGAGAAAAATATAGTGGACCAAATTCTCTTCTCAATTTGGCCGAAGTCATCCTATACAGAGCCATGCTACTGATTAATTTGGCAAATTGACATAAATGAGGTAGCATCAGTATAATTAAAGACTGAATTTGATCCACTTTAATTCAGTTAGTTTGAAAATGTGAAAGAAAAGATGCTTAAGGTATTTGCTGACCTCTAATATCTATTGGCCAAGTTCAGATGAGGTGAAAGCAGAACTCCAGTGAAATAACTGGAAATGCTCCTGCTTATCCCAGGTCTGAATTTGATCCTATGCATGCAGACTTCACTCGTCTGATTAAAATGCTATTGTATGTGCAAACTGATACATTATCAATGAGACTTTGTTAAATAACAAGTAATTAATATGCAGTTTAGCAAGACTTGACTATGTTAATTACTAGCATTCTGCCATCTGAGGCCCCGATCCTCCAAACACTTAGGCACATGCTTAACTTTAGGACCATGAGAAATCCCATTTATTTAAATGACTTAACTGACCGGTCATAGTAGTAAAGTTAAGCATGTGCCTGTGTTTCCCCATCAGTAGATGTAACTTGCATTGGTTTCATTGGGAATTGCTCCTGTGGAACTGAGGGCAAAGTTCACGTACTGAACTATGCTTCTGTATCTGCTTTTTGACCAGATAGCTTTTACTCTAATAAAACTCTTACTGGCTTTAGTGGAAGTCTGTCTCAGTAAGCAGGGCAGGATTCCATCTTTCCTGTATCTTTTTTGGTCTAATTACTCCATGTTATCTTCCTCCCTAATCCATCTTCCCCCAGAAATCTGATTTATCTATGGGGGCTTTCTCATTGATGGGAATTTTTTTGCTTCTTGAAAGTGAGAGGAAAACTAGAAACCACACATTTTTCATTAAGGTGAATGATACTCTCATTAGCAGTAGAATAATATTGCAGGTAGCCATGCCATCTAATGCAGATATTATCCCTTTCTTTACTGTATTTGTTTCCATGTAATGTAATGAATAATTTCAGTATTATAAATTGCTCTAGAGGTGTTAAAGTGAAGTTCCATTCTGAGAAGTGATTCTCTGTATATGGTACTCTGCAGCTCAGTATCTCAACTGATTCCAAGAAAAAAATGTTTTTACCTGTCAGGCCTTCAAATTTCCTAGATTCTTTGAATCATGTGAGCTTTTTCCTTCTCTCACATTACAAGTAATAAAAATTCTTCTTCAAGTGCTTGTCCATATACATTCCACTCTTGGTGAGTCTCATGCACCCCAAGAACTCAAAATTGGAATCTTTTTGCCTGCAGTATCTGTTGGGCCACACCTGTGCCCTGTGTGTCCTCCCATCCACCCAGCCAAGAGCATAAAGGGGATAATGGGCCAACTGGCCTGCAATTCCTTCTTACTGCCTGTGGCTGCGAGACGGAACTGAAAGTTGTGTCCTTGTCCTTCTCACATTTGCAATTCCAAAACAAAAATGTGAGTACACAGTTACCAATCTGAGGTAGACTTCTACTTAGGTTAGGATTTGATCTGGGCACAGTTTTTCATCTGAAACTTGTTTTTTGCAAAAAAGAAAAAAAAATTGCAGATTTGGATTGACCAAAACACTTTGTGAATTTGTATAGAATTTGGAAAATTGTCAGGAAAAAACATTGGAGATGTCAAAATGATTGTTTGACTTTTTTTTTTTAAACAAAATATTTTGATTTTTTGGGGATAGATTCCCAAGCAGACTTAGAGTGCCAGTCATAAAACCAAAGGGGGAGGAGCCCTGGTCTTATACAAATAGCCCAGGGGGTTAGGGTACTCACATGCGAAGTAGGAGACCCAGATTTGAATCCCCGTTCTGGAGCAGGAATTGGAACTCCGCTTTTCCCAATCCCAGGTGAGTATTCAACAACCAGGCTATAAGGTCACTCTCTCACTGTGACCGAAATAATGTTTAATTATTTAAACAAGTGGAATAGCTTCAACAAGAGAGGTTTCTCTTTGGCTTTGAGATCTGTGCCTACCCTCTTGTGACTCTAGCCTTCCATTTCCAAATTTCCTTTGCTTTTGTTAAATAGTGCCCAAAATCAAAATGAAGCATTCTGTCCAATCCAAAACATTTTTGTAACTTACTGATTTGCCAAAAATTCCCCCCCAAAAAGTTTTTGGGTTTACCTTTTTTTTGGGGGGGGGGGGAGGGGCGGAGGGCGAAATTGCCAGCAAATCAAATGTATCAGTTTATTTTCTAGTCAATGCATGCCCCACATGTAATTTACACATAGCTGAATTTGGTCCAGAAACTTCCTTGAGAATCCTGGTTGCTGAAGGAGGGCAATATCATCCCCCTATTTGGAGATTCAGAAGAAATAGGGAGCAGAATTTTCAATTCATCTCATGGCAAAAAGTGAATCCTTGAGTCTTTTTATAACCCAACAGTTCATGGATGTGAGAAAATTGAACAGGCAGTTCAATCCTTTTCATATCTAAAGGAAAACCAACATTCTGTAGTAAAACCCCATCCCCCAAAAAACACTAATGTAGCAAACTTTTCTGAGTTTCCTACAGTTCTATATCCCAATATTTCCTTGAAAAGAAAGATTTCCTCTTCATAATATGATGCAATGTGACATCATAGCACTATTGGCTATGTAAACAAGAACTGTTTATTCAAAATTATATTACTATTATAATAGCAAACGCATGACATTTGGGCCCTTAATATTCCTATGAAGAACTAGAGCCCTGATTTTTAAAAACAAGTAAATATATTGCCTCAGTTTCTGGGTGCACTGTTTGACACCTTAAAGGACCTTGATTTTTTAAAACTTCTGAATACCCCACTCTGAAAATCAAGCTCCTTTAAAGTGTGCCATCCTGAGCACCCAAAATTACTAAGCTTTTGAAATTGTAGGTTGAGAAGCCATTTTTTTCTCCACTGCAGCACTTTTCAACTGGTTCCCACAACACAGAGTGGCCTAAATCCAGCGGATTTAGTCCCTTGATGATTGCCCTTGCCTATGGAAAACCTTGGGTGCCACAGAGCTAGGCAGTTGAGGCTCCTAACTAAGCTCCTCTTATCCTCTCTAGCATGGGCATGGCCAGGGCATCCCTGGCAGCAGGAATGTACCATTGGCAACTGGCACAAGAGACAGCAGCCTGAGATCGGTTCTAACTTGCAGCAAGGGTATGGAACAAAACTGACACCTGGATGGCCCCACAATCAGGGGACTATAAAGACATCTTTAAGTCAACTTTGATTCCCTGTAGCTCACTTAGGCTATAGCAGGGGTCTCCATAGGCACTGACTCCCCCGCTCCCAGCGCAGCGCACCACATCCCTGCTCCTCCACCTACTTCCCAGCACTTCCCACCACCAAACAACTGTTTGGCAGCGCTTAGGACTTTCTAGGAGGGAGGGGAGAGGAGCGGGGATGCGGCATGCTCAGGGGAGGAGGCAGAGAAGAGGCAGGGCCAGGGTGGGGATTTGGGGAAGAGGTTGGAATAGTGGCAGGGAGGGGGAGCATGAGCTGTATGCTATTCTGACTTACACATTATCAACAGAACTTTTGACTATGAGTCTAATCCAACCCCCATTGAAGTCAATGACATTCTTTCCATTGATTTCAATGGGAGTTAGACAAGATCCTAAATTCCAGTTGCAGAATATAGTACTGGTGAAGAAGCATAAGTGAGAACACTGCTGGGCTGAAATTACAAGGTATATTTGCAGACCTGTGTAAAGGGGTCCACTCACCACAGGAGCACCTCCTTGTGGGTACTCCACCCTTTTAGGCCTCTTGTAAGAATCCCTAATCCAGGAGAGAACCACAGGGTTTACTCTCCTCCTGACCTCCTCGTCTCTAGCCAACTCCCTTTCCCTCTAGGGAGTGGTTGCAGACCTCCACCCTGCAGCCTCCTTCCCACTGTCACTTCCTAGCTTTATCATCCTAGCCCAGGTTTTCCACCTACTGGGCTTCATCTTCCATTAGTTCTTATCAATTCCTGTCTTCCCTCCAGGTGCAACATATAAGGTTAATTGGCCCTTTCTGGCCCACATTTACCCACTCTGGGCTTGTGTGGAATGGACACCCCATCACAGGCTGACAGAAAAAAATGTTAACTCATACAATTAAGACTGCCAGCTAAGTGGCCAAAAATGAAATGACTGTCAAAATTAGCACTGACATTTTGCATTACAGTTTTTAAAAAGTTAATACATTGACTTTTAATGGCATACTATATTATTCTTCATTTTTTACTATACTTTTGTATCATTGTATGAAAAGGTTTCAGTGATGCAGCCCTCAGGCCAATGTACTAGTCCTCATGTGGTCCTTGTGGTGATTTGAGTTTGAGATCCTTGGGCTATAGTATATACATTGCATAATACATTTATACATTGCATAATCTTCCAAAGAACCATCTTTTCTTTGTACTTGCTATCTATACTATAGAGACACAGCTTCTATTTTGTATATTTTTAGGTGACTGTCAAAGTCATATACTATAGTTAGGCTTGCCTGAATTTGATTTTTATTAAATAATGTTGATGTTTATTTTAAAGTATTTTTTAGATTGTCAATTTAAATTTTCAGTTTTGCAAAATTATGGTGCGGGAGACTAATGACAGTAGATGGTGAGATTCAAAAAGTTAAAGCTTTATAACTTTAAACACAATTTGTCAACAGATCAAAATATACAAAATAAATATCCTTAGATCAAACTCAAATAATTTTCAACCAGCATTTTTCTTACTTTGCTTATATGTAAATTTCAGTTGATACCTTTCATTGGTTTGTGTGTATGGCAAAATTGAGATTTACCAATAAAATCTAATCCCTTCAAGCCTAAATATAGCGCATATAGCAAGTACAGAAAATGTAATATGTATTTGTGCAAAGGAAATGAAGTTAGTGTGTAAATGAATCCTGTGTGCCCTGTGTTAGTGAATTTTTGTGTTCTGGTAAGGATCTGATATAGAGTATATATGTTTGTACTGGAAGACTGAGAGACGAGGACTTGTACTTATTGAATATCTGACCGTCTTGTAATGAGCTTTATTAAGAGAAAGCAGATTGCCATCATCTGGTAGTGGGATCCATATCAAAAGTTTATTCATTGGGTGCCAATAATTTAAAATAAATGTTTTGACATCTTAGGTTATTTGTAATAATGTGAATATTTTGTTTTAATTTCCAGGAATACCTGTTTTCTCACATATCAGACACAGACGTGAATATTCAAATACAATGATCAGAGCAAGAAATTAACATAAGTAGAGAACTCTCTCCAATCAAAACATGATCGAGGAAGGGAATGGTCCCTTGGTTCTGAAGACCTTAGATGTTAGTGACAGGTTGCGATGTTTCCTTTTACAGTTCGTTCTTGAAGGACACCTCATTACAATACTTTCTATTTTCTATGTCTAGTAGGTATTTAGGTGAGAATTGTCTTGTTCCACATGCTACCACAGGGTCATCCTTCTTTACCAAGACTCCAGTCCTAGAGTTACTTTCAGGCTGAGAGAAGCACTAGAAATACTGGAAAAGATTTGTCCTAGGTCAGATGGCAAAAATTGAACCATCCCCCAGGCCAGCCCGAGATTATGCGATAGTGCTTTTTGTTAAAGGTGCTCCTTTACCAGAATCACACTGCTCCTACGCATTTGTCAAAAGGGGCAGAAATTTAGCAAAGCCATCAGAAACCCAAATAAGAACATAAGAATAGCCATATTGGGTCAAACCAAAGGCCCATCAATCCCAGTATCCTGTCCTCCGACAGTGGCCAATGGCAGGTGCCCCAAAGGGAATGAATAGACAGGTCATCATCAAGTGATCCATCCCCTGTCACCCAATCCCAGCTTCTGGCAAACAGAGGCTAGGGACACCATTTCTGCCCATCCTGGCTAATAGCCAATGATGGACCTATCTTCCAAGAATCTATCTAGCTCCCTTTTGAATCCCGTTATAGTATTGGCCTTTACAACACCCTGTGGCAAGGATTCCAGAGGTTGACAGTGCATTGCGTGAAAAAAAATACTTTCTTGTGTTTGTTTTAAACCTGCTACCTATTAATTTAAATTGGTGGCCCCTTGTTCTTATATTATGAGGAGTAAATAACACTTCCTTATTTACTTTCTCTATATCACTCATGATATTATAGACCTCTATCATATTCCCCCTTAGTCGCCTCTTTTCCAAGTTGAAAAGTCTCAGTCTTATTAATCTTTCCTCATACAGAAACCATTCTATACTCCTAATCATTTTTGTTGCCCTTTTCTGAACCTTTTCCAACTCCAATATAACTTTTTTGAAGTGGGCAGACCACATCTGCATGCAGTATTCAAGGTGTGGATGTACCATGGATTTATATTAAATAAACCCCAGTCACTAACGGGCTGTGGCTATGCCCGGCATTGGTACTGCGCCTTTGGAGGCAGAAGGAGAATGCTCCGCTGCATCTTGCCACAGGCACGTTCCTCCGTTGGGCCAGAGGCGCCGTCAGCCCAGTGTGGTGTTTAGGTGCTGCATGTGATTATTAGAACTGGGAGCACTGGCTGTTGGGAGTCTGAAAGGACAGGAAGGAGGGGGGAGGAGTTGAGGAGGCTGAGTGAGAGTTACAGAGAGTGCAACTGCAGCTTGGTAAAGAGGTTTCCACTGTAAAAATAAAGTCCTGTTGAAGCTTGTTAGTACTTTGCCTGGTTGATACAACATTTTGGCGACGAGGATGGATCTTCTACCTCTGAACCCACCTGCACCTTTTCTGCAAAGCCCAGGTGAGCCTCCAATTACTTTTACTGTCTGGATCCGTATGTTTGAGACTTATCTGCTTGTAATCAGTGCTACAGAGATTTCTGAAGTAAGAAAGCGTACTCTGCTAATCTAGGGTTACCATACGTCCGGTTTTTCCCGGACATGTCCGGCTTTTCGGCAATCAAACCCCCGTCCGGGGGGAATTGCCAAAAAGCCGAACATGTCCGGGAAAATGCCGGCCGGGCACTTCCCCTCCCACGGCTGCTCTGCTCCTCCCCTGACTCTTCGGCTCTGTTTAAGAGCTGAGCGCTACCGGCTTTGGGCAGCCCCCATACCTCCGGACCCTGCGCCGCCGGAGCCCGGGAGGGGAAGTGCCCGGCCGGGGGCGCAGGGTCCGGAGGCATAGGGCCTGCGCGAAGCCCAAGCGCTACCGGCTTCACAGTTTGCCGGGCAGCCTCCAGACCCTGCGCCCCCGGCTGGGCGCTTCCCCTCCCGGGCTGCAGCTGCGCAGGGGAAGCGCCGGCCGGGGGCGCAGGGTCTGGGGGCTGCCCGGCAAACCGTGAAGCCGGTAGCGCTCGGGCAGCCCTTTTCGCGTGGCTGGGAGTGGGAGGGAGGAGGGGGCGGGGTTGGGGCAGGGAAGAGGCGGAGTTGGGGCGGGGCTGGGGGTGGGAAATGGGCGGGGCCAGGGCCCCGTGGAGGGTCCTCTTTTTTTATTTGTTAAATATGGTAACCCTAGCTAATCCACGGCCTTGGAACAGAAGGGCAGCATATATTTTACACTTTTCCCCTTGCAGATGATAAATATGAGACTCCACTCACTGCATTGAAGAATTTTTTGTGCCAAAAGTGAATGTAGTAGCTAATCACTACAGATTTCACCAGCGTGAGCAGAAACCAGGGGAGACTATAATGCAGTATATTGCTTCCCTGAGGAGTCTGATTGTAACTTGTGACTTTGGGAATATGGCAGATGAGATGATTAGAGACCAGCTCATTGAGAAAACAACCATGCTTTGTGTAAGAGAACGCTTACTTCTAGAACCACAATTTACACTAGAGAAAGCAATAACCATTGCTATTCAGATTGAGTCAGCTACAGCTGAAGCCAAAATAATGAGCAAGGATACGGTCCAGACTGTAACTCCTTTGCAGAAAAGTTCACTATCGCTGCAGACAAACAATTGCAAGAGGAAAACTAATGAAAAGCCACTGAATCAGCAAATGCAAAATACAGTAAAAGCATGCTTTCACTGTAAAAAGCAACAGTGAGTGCATGCCCACTTCATCAGACGCACGAAAGCTTATGCTCCAGTACTTCTGTTAGTCTTAAAGGTGCCACAGGACCCTCTGTTGCTTTTTACAGATTCAGACTAACACGGCTACCCCTCTGATACCTGCTTTCGCTGTGGATCCCCACAACATCTTGCAAGCTACACAGGATGTCCAGCAAAAGTAGCTCAGTGCAGTCATTGCAAAAAGATTGGACATTTTGCTAAAGTATGTCGCAGTAGCCAGTTCAATCAACAGGTGCATGCAGTTACAATACCAGATGTTACTGTGCTGAGCATGGACAAAACCACCACTGCAGGTATTCCAGAACAGATAAAGTGCACTGTAAACATTTCCGCCATACCCTCAGGCAAATCACACCCTATTCAGCTAATGTTGGACACTGGCTCAGCAGTATCTATATTACCTAATTCCATCTATTTACATTACTTTAAAGATGTGCCTCTTACTGAACCCAAAGTTCAGTTGGTGTGCTATTTGAAAAACCATATTCCAGTACATGGCTGCCTGCCAGCAATAGTTACTTTTGGTGATTCTACATTGTCCACAAAGGCACTCCTATCCTTGGCAGAGATTTATTGGCTGCTTTAAATCTCAGGGTAGTTAATGGACAAATTGATCTTCCTCAGCAAAGCACTCTTGCGTTACACACACCAGTTTCAGCTGGGACCCAATACCAGTTGAGGAGAAACTCAGCTGTGCTTATGGGTTTCTGCATAAAGTTAAAATGCAGAATAATGTGATGCCTGTACAACAGAAATTATGGCCAGGGATGGACTCTCAAACTGAAGCACTCATAAAATCCTGCGTCACTTGCCAAATGCATGACAAGACAGCAGTGACATGTACCCCTCCATTACAACCTGTTCCTCTTTGTGAATCTGCATGGGAAAAAGTAGCGATTGACATTGTAGGACCCTTTGATACTGCTCCAATTGACTGTCAGTATGCCATCACTTTAATAGACTATTTCAGTAAATGGCCTGAGGTAGTGTTTACATCACAAATCTCTTCTGCTACAGTAATTAAGTTCCTCTCTTCGGTTTTTAGCAGGAAAGGTAACCCCAAAGAACTGGTTTCAGATAATGCTAATCAACTTACTTCCCTGGAGTTTGAAACTTTTCTAGCAGAGCAGAACATTTTACACAAAAGGTCATCCCTATATTACCCTCAAGCCCATGGGGAAATTGTACAGTTTAACAGAAGTTTGAAAGAGAATTTGCAAACAGCTAAACTGGAAGTGCGATTGTGGATACCCTTCACTACTGATTTCTTGCAAGCATACTGGGCTATATGCCACGACGCGAAGATCACCCGCAGAGTTACTGCATGGGAAACAGATGAATACTAAACTGAACATTGCTGGATTGTTAAAGGCATGACCTAATGCCCCAAATGAGGATGTGAGAAACAGTTGAACAGAACCAAGCAAAGTCTAAGGCTTTCACAGACAAGTGGTGGGGTGCTAAGGAACCAAAGTTTGTGTGGTTCCTTTGTTAGAATACGAAAACCTGGAATCTTACACAAAGGGGAGGGATAGCTCAGTGGCTTGAGCATTGGCCTGCTAAACCCAGGGTTGTGAGTTCAATCCTTAAGGGGGCTACTTAGAGATCTGGGGCAAAAATCTGTCTGGGGATTGGTCCTGCTTTGAGCAGGGGGTTGGACTAGATGACCTCTTGAGGTCCCTTCCAACCCTCACATTCTATGATTCTAAAGGAAAATAAATTCACGGCCCCTTTTAAACTCATAGAGAAGAAGGGACCTTACACCTATTGACTTTCTGATGGGCGGGTATGGAATGCTTCTTATCTTGCACCTGCCTATGCACCAAGAGGAGATTATGCCAACACCCAGTCTGCATTGGATGACTTCACCGTAGAAGCAACAGATTGCACTGGAACCGGTGCTTGAGAGATGGCCTGTCAGACTCAGACGACTACCTGCCTGGACTAGAGACTATGTTATGTAGTGTTTTCAGTGTAATATTTCTGCCAACAGTATAGTGTCTTGTTTCATATTTGTGCCTGTGGTTAGAACGTTTATTTTAATTTGGAAAGTTTCTTAAGAGACGAGGGAATGTGGTGTTTAGCTGCTGCATGTGCGTATTAGAACTGGGAGTACTGGCTGTTGGGAGTCTGAAAGGACAGGAAACAGGAAGGAGGGGGAGGAGTTGAAGTAGGGTGACCAGACATCCCGATTTTATCGGGACAGTCCCGATTTTAGGGGACTTGTCCCGCATCCCGACCTTACATCGGTCGGGACGCACTTTGTCCCGATATCGGGGGGACCGCGGCAAGCCGGCACTGCTCACATCTTCTTCCGGGCCCTGGGGCAGTGCAGTTGAGATTCTACTGGCCGGCAGGCGCCTGCAGAGTGCTGCAGCCCCACTCCCCAGGCACGCACAAAGGCAGGGGCGGGGCTTGTAGGCACCAGCAGCGAGCCCTCCCCCCCCCCGCCCCTCAACCTGACCCGTGCCGGAGCTACGCGGACAGGAGCCAGAGGGACGCTCCCTCCTCCCCCCGCTGCCAGCCCTGTGAACATGGCTGCAGTACGGCCCCGCTTCTCCCTCCTGCTCCTCGCCCTAGTTGCCCTGCTCCTGCCCGCACAGTGGCCCCTCTGCTTGGCCGCCAAGCACCTGGACCGGTGCCACACCGAGCGCAAGCGCTGCACCGACCCAGAGTGCAGCAGTAAGTGGGTGCGGGGTGCTGGGGTCCCCGGATGGGACCTGCCTGCTGGATCCTGAGGCTAGCACTGCGGGCGGGGGGGGGCAGGGAGGGGGTGTGCCAGGCAGGCTCTGGGAGGGAGGATGGGGGGGGGTCCGATGCCGCTCTGGGTAGCCCGTGCGGGATGGGGTGATGATGCTGCAGGGACGGGAGACCCATGGGGAGGCCGGGGTGGAGGCAGTGCTCTCGGGGCCGGCCCTCAGGCAGGGCCATGGGGCCGCACTTGTGGGCACCGCGATCCGGCCATGAACCGGACATTTCTCCGTCCCTTTAAAGGGCCAGTAGCCCAGCGTCCTGTCGGGCGGGTTCTCCCACACGTGCCGGTCCAGCCCCAGTGCGGGATGTGAGGGGAGGCGTGTGTTTGGTCATCGGCTCCCCAGCCCCATCTGCAGCGTTGGTACGTTCCAAGCGGAGCGGGAGGGGAGGCAGTTGGCCGAGAGCGGGTGGAGGGAGGGGGCTGGGGGACGTGGCCTGAGCGCACCCTCTGGTGCTGGGGGGGCGGGGAGGGTCCAGGCGCGCACGGGGGAGGGGCTTGTTGTTGTTTTTTGCTCCGCCCTCCCGATTTTTCACTTCTGTCATCTGGTCACCCTAAGTTGAAGAGGCTGAGCGAGAGCTACCGAGGGTGCAGCAGCAGCAGCTTGGTAAAGAGGTTTCCACTGTAAAAATAAAGTCCTGTTGAAGCTTGTTAGTCCCTTCCCTGGTTGATACAACACCCAGCTCTCCCGCAGGCTGCTCTAACGGACAGACCCACGCGTGCCCTGCGCCCTCTCATTCGCTGCTGTGGTGCTGCGCGGGCCGGGCGCTGCGCCAGCCAGAGACAGGGAGTGAGAGGCGGGTCTCCCCGCCGTGTGTCTCTGCTCAAGCGAACGGCCCCCGACGGGCGAGGCGGGGACCCTGCTCTGGTCGGGGCAGCCCACGGACGCGGCAACGCTCCCCACGGGCAGGGGCACGAGCCCCGTGCGCTGCGTAGTACCAGGCACCCTCCGGGCAGGTAGCCTCCATTCCCCGCGGCAAGGAGGCCGCTGGCGCAGCAGCCCTGACAGCGCCGTACGAAGGCATTGGGCGAGCAGACTGGGGCACCAGGGACTTGGAGCAGAAACATCCCGGGCCGCTGGTCTGAGCTTTGGGGGGTGCGGCTCCACCCCCGGGGCGGGACCTTTGGGAAGCCTGTTGGCTCACGCCCATAACAGCCTCGCTTTCGTTCTCCGCGCGGGGCGCTTGAGCCTCACCCAAAGCCGCCAGGAGCGGCAACGCCGGAAGTGACGTGATATCGATGGGCTGGGACTGGTCGTGTGCTCCGCTCTGCTGCTCGCTTGTCGCGGCGCTTCCCGGAGCGAGGTCGGGTTACACTGAGCTCCCCTCTCCCACCCAGATGAAAACTTCTAAAGCAGCGAAAGCGCCAAGGCCCGCGCCGCGCGGAGCAGGGTGAGAGCGCGCGGCACCCACCCCTTCTCAACCATCAACCGTCGCCCCCGCGCGTGCGCTCCGGGTCCGAGGCCTCGGCAAAGCAGCTAGTGGGGAGCGAGCTGGAAAGGCCGGTGCTCGCCGCGGGAGCGGGGATCCCGGTGCCCCCAGTCCCGCCCAGCCTCGCCTGTGGGTGCTGGAGGAAGGGGCCCGCCCTTTGTCTGCTGCCTCCTGCCCGGTAGCGGGGTGAGGGGATGGCGCGTCACCGCTCCCAGGCCTGGGGAGAAGTCCAAGGACCCGCGCGCTGCTCATACCCGGGGGGGGGTCCCGCCTGCAGGGGGCGTCCCGCGTTGGCACGAGGAGTGGGCACCGCGCCGCAGCGTGCCCGGGGTGACACGCCTTCGTCCTGCGTTTGTCATACAGGTCTTGATCACGTCAAAAGCACACAGCTGGTCCCTGCAAAGCCCCGGGCTCCTTTTCATGCCCCCTCCTCCCGTATTGTGCAGGGTGCTGTCACTCAATTAGTCTCAAAGCCCCACTGTAATTTTGCACAACTGAAAATTTAAATTGATCTGGAAAAAAAAAACCTGACAGTAAACGTGTCAAATTATTAGGGTGACCAGACAGCAAGTGCGAAAAATCGGGATGGGAGTGGGGGGTAATAGGAGCCTATATAAGAAAAAGACCCCAAAATCGGGACATCTGGTCACCCTACCAATTATGCACAGGAAAAAAAATCAAATTCTGCTAAGTCTAACTATAGTATATGACTTGAACTGTCATCTAAAGATATAATCTGCTAGCTGTGTATAGAGAGATAGCAAGCACAAAGAAAAGATGAGCCTTGGAAAATTGTACAATATAGCCTACATAAGCTACAAGAATGCAGAGTTGACTTTAAGTGCTTTTACAGCCCCCTGATTGTGGGGCTACCCAGGTGTCAGTCTTGTTTTATGCCCTTGCTGCAAGTTAGAACCGATCTTAGATTGTTCTCTTGTGGCAGTTGCCAATGGGACATTGCTGCTGCCAGGGATCCTCTGGCCATGTTCCCTGTGCTAGAGAGGCCAAGAGGAGGGTGGTTAGGAGCCTCTACTGCATCTCTATGGCACCCGAGGTTTTCCATAGTAAAGGGCCATTATCAAGTAACTAAATCCACTGGATTTAGGGAGCTCTGTGCTACAAGATAAACTCTAGTGTGGATCGACTCCTTAGTATTTGCATGTTATAGCTAATATGGGTCCCAGGATATGAGAGAAACAAGGTGGGTGAGGTAGAAGAGCTCTGCTAAGTTTGAAGGCTTGTCTCTCACCAACATAACAAAAACCTTATCCACTCTGACATGTTAGTGGACATTTGTAGCTATACCCATGAGAACATAACAAAAGAATGGCCATACTGAGACAGACCAATAGTCCATCTTGCCCAAGATCCTGGCTTCCAACAGTGGCCGGTGCCAGATGCCAGGGTGACTAGAACAGGGCTATCATTGAGTGATCCATCTACTGTTGTTCAGTTGACCTTCTGGCAGTCAGAGGTTTAGGGGATTGCATCCCTGACCATCTTGGCTAATAGCCATTGATGAACCTATCTGCCATGAATTTTTCTAATTCTTTTTTTAAATGCAGTTATACTTTTGGCCTTGGCAACATCCCCTAGCAACCAGTTCCACAGATGCATTGTGTGAAGAAGTACTTCCTTATGTTTGTTTTAAATCTGTTGTTTTCATTAGATGACTTCTGGTTTTTGTATTATGTGAAGAGAGGTAAATAACACTTACCTATTGGCTTTCTGTACACCATTCATGATTTTATAGACCTCTGTCATATCCCCCCCTTAGTCATGTCATTTCTAAGATAAACAAACATTTTAGTCTCTCCTTATATGGAAGTTGTTCCATACCTCTAATAATTTTTGTTGACCTTCTCTGTACTTTTTTCAGTTCTTTTTATCTATTTTGAGATAGAATAATCAGAACTACAAATAGTCTTCAAGATTTGGGATTTATACAGTGGCATTATGATATTTTCTGTCTTATTATCTATCCCTTTTCTAATGGTTCTGAATTCTGTTAGTTTTTTTGGCTGCCACCGCACATTGTCTGAAACCATCTGCTCAATTATCCACCTTAACTCCAGGATCTCTGTGTTAAGTGGTAACAGCTAATTTAGACTCCATCATTTTGTATGTATAGTTGGGATTATGTTTTCCAATGAGCATTACTTTGCATTTATCAGCATTGAATTTAATCTGCCATTTTGTTGCCTAGTCACCCAGTTTAGTGAGATCCCCTTGTAATTCTTTGCAGTCAGCTTTGGACTTGACTACTTGGAGTAATTTTGTATTGTCTGCAAACTTTGCCACCTCACTGTTCACCCTCTTTTCCAGATCATTTATGAATGTGTTGAACAGCACGGGGGACCCCACTATTTACCTCCCTTCAGTGAAAACTGACTACTTATTTCTATCCTTTGTTTCCTATTTTTTTAACCAGTTACTGATCCATGAAAGGACCTTCCCTCTTATTCCATGGCTGCTTGCTTTGCTTAACAGGCTTTGGTGAGGGACCTAGTCAAAGCTTTCTGACAGTAAACTATATCTATTGGATCACCCTTGTCCACATGTTTGTTGACTCCCTCAAAGAATTCTAATAGATTGGTGAGGCATGATTTCCCTTTACAAAAGCTGTGTTGACTTTTCCCCAACATATTGTGTTTATCTATATGTGTGATAATTCTGTTCTTTACTATCCAGTAGTTTCAGACAAGTTGCCTGGTACTGAAGTTAGGTTTACCAGCCTGTAATTGCCAGGATTACCTTAGAGGTTTTTTTGAAAATTGGTGTTACATTAGCTATCCTCCAGTCATCTGGTACAGAGGCTGATTTAAGCGATAGGTTGCATATCCCAGTTAGTAGTTCTGCAGTGTCATATTTGAGTTCCTTTGGAATTCTTGGGTGAATACTGTCTGGTCCTGGTGACTTATTACTGATTAATTTATGAATTTGTTTCAAAACCTCCTATACTGACACATCAATCTGGGACAGTGTGAAGGATTGGATCACAGAAACCCCCTTGGGGCTGTCAGCTGATGTGCCAAGGCTACTTCTGCCACTGCTTTCCCTGTCAGCTTGTGACTCCAGAGCCCTGCCTGGATGTGCCAGACACGCTTGTTGGCCCCAAACACAGACCCAGGTCTGAACCACGTCCCACAAACTGCATGCTTAACTGAAAGCAGCTTAAGAGTTCCTGCCCAACTCCCAATGGGGTCCAAACCCGAAATAAATCCGTTTTACGCTGTATAAAACGTATACAGGGTAAACTCATAAATTGTTCACCCTCTATAACACTGATAGACATGCACAGCTGTTTGCCACTCCCCCCACCCCAGTATCAATGCATATTCTGGGTTAAATAATAATTAAACCGTGATTTTATTAAATACAGAAAGTAGGATTTAAGTGGTTCCAAGTAGTAACAGACAGAACAAAGTGAATTACCAAGTAAAATAAAATAAAACACGCAAGTCTATGCCTAATACAGTAAGAAAACTGAATTCAGATAAAACCTCACCCTCAGAGGTGTAGACTTCTCTCCTTCTAGTCTGGGTCCAGCAATCACTCATACCCCCTGTGGTTACTGTCCTTTGTTCCAGTTTCTTTCAGGTATCCTTTGGGATGGAGCTGCTATCTCTTGAGCCAGCTGAAGACAAAATGGATGGGTCTCCCAGGGGTTTAAATAGACTTTCTCTTGTGGGTGGATATCCCTCCTTTCCCCTGTGTAGAATACCAGCTACAAGATGAAGTTTTAGAGTCACATGGTCAAGTCACATGTCCATGCATGACACAGAACTTACAGGTAGCAGCCATGTTTCTCATGCTACCTTGAACGTCCTCATGTAGACTTCTTATGTGGATTGGAGCCTTCCAAGATCCATTGTCCGTTAGGTGCTTCTTGATTGGGCACTTAACTTTGCAAATTCCTTTCTAAAGAAGCTGACCAAATGCCTTACTAAGGCTATTTAAAATCAAACAAGTATACAGCCAATATTCATAACTTCGAATACACTAATGACACATGCATACAAATAGGATGAATATATTCAGTAGATCATAACCTTTACATAGATTTGTTACATGGCATATATAGCATAAAACATATTCCAGTTATGTCATATATACATTCATAAGCATATTGCCATAAAGCATTATGGGTGCAACGTCATAGATAGTTCCTCAGATTTGTCTTCTAAAAAAGCATGGCTTAGGTATGGGAATCTCCCTCAGATCCTCTACAGTGAACACCAGTGCAAATAATTCATTTAGCTTCTCCACAATGGCGTTATCGTCTTTGAGTGCTCCTGTAGTGCCTTTATCCTTGATGGCCCCTCCGATTGTTTGGCAGGCTTCTTGTTTCTAATGTTATTTGCAAATAACTTTTAACTGGAAGGTTTATAGAAAAGTGAAATATTGTTAATGCTTCCACTTCCTGTATTATTGATACATCCACGTATTTATGAACAGTTATGCTCACTCTGCTCCCCTGTCATAATGTCATTCAAGATATAGTTGCTTAGCTCTTAATTTTTTTCTTCAATTAATTTCCTCATCTACAAGATTATTTGTCTTAAGAAATTCAGCACTAAGTTTAATTTCTTTTACATTTTTGCTGCTTTTAACACACGGTCCAGTGTCTTTGAGATAACTGATGCTTTAATTTACAAAATAGTTTCCCTTAAACTTTTGAACAGTTGGAAAGTGTTTTAGCCACATGACTCCACTTAAAGTTATTGGCTATGGTGGTTATTTCCTCATGCAACGTTTTGAAAATTTACCTGTATTGTTTTAGGAAATGGTTAGAATTATAAGTGTGCAAGTGATTTCTTTTCCTGAAAATATTGGAGTTGGTTCTCTAAATCTGTTGCACTTCCTAAAACCTAAAGTTAGACTAGTATTGGCGACACTGAGACCTTTAGCAGTATTGAACGACAGCAGATGAACAATTTCTTCTCCTTCTTTTAATAGCAAGGAATGTGAGAGAAATGAAGCAGGTGCATCATCTGAAGACTATGTCATTGGACAAGTGGTCAACAGTTTGTTTCAAAATAAGTCCACAACATGCAGACCACACCCCCTGGCACATCTTTTTAATGCTTCTGAGTCTGAAACACAGCCAGTGTTTGTTGCTGTGCCAAGAGTAAGTAACTTTTTTTATATATATATTGTTACTTCATTGTAAATGAATGACCCTTCTCATAAGAAATGGTTTTGGTTTTGCCTTTAGACCAGGCAGATTCTATTGAAAACTTCTTGGAATGCTGGGATCTAACTTGCAGTTTTCAAGTGTCTGACTAGTGCTCCTCGTCTGATGAAGACAGTGAATATAAATAAAATCCATATATCAGAAAAGTAACTTGTCTGACAGTTGAAGGAGGTAGTGGCAGCTTTCCATATATATCTTCTGTTCCCACAGGGGAAGCAAGGTGACTAATAATGTCTTATTCATCTTGAGTCGCAAAATAAAAACAAACAAAACAGTACACATAAATGGGGAGAGGGAACAAATATTTTAAACATATAGATATAATAGTGATGAAGCACTCCTTACAGGTCCTTTGTCAGTTCATTAAAGTTAACCATATCTGATTATTAGATTAATAAAAGACAATTGTTGGGCTTTTGTATTTAAAACTAGCTAAGGGCCTGGCATATGATAGAGTGTAACTAATACACTGTTGTGGTTATTCTGCATGCCATCATATTTCCTCATTTCATCATCCTGAATGTTAGTATGTTTGGCCAGAGCAGGGGTAGTTGTGGTATCTTACTATTTCCTCATTAATTATTTACAAGCTGTTATAGAACTTGTATAGAAGATCAAATTTTATTTTATTTCCACAAAAAGAAGAAAATGGAATGAAAGTATTACAGAAAACTTTACTTGCTAAACAGCAATTTCTGCCCTTAATAGCATTGTAAGAAAACTCGCATTCAGATGACTTGTACAAAGTAAGCAAACTAGCTTCTGGTTTGTTGTCAGATGATCATCAGTTGAGTGATTTGAAAAACCTTTGACTCTTTTTTGATATCTATGCATTATGAGCTTTTGATTGGTGTATGATACATCCAGATTGTTGTCCATTGAAAAATTTTCCCTATTGAATCAAATCATTAAGGTTTAGAAGTTATATTAGACATACTGTCAATGCACAATATGATCAGTTTTGCTTGTTTTCAGATCCTTTCTTAATTTAGCATTTGCTACATATCTTCAGTTTCAGCTGAATTTGAAAATAGTTATGCAATAAATAGCAGTTAAGTAATTTTTAAACGTTTTAGTTTATTTTTAAAACAAAAAAAATGGGAGCTGACAAATTCATAGGAAAAACTTTTGTCAACTTTTTAAAAGGAAAATGAACATAAAATATAAAAATTAAAATAGTTGGCAGTATTTAATTAATCAGAGGAGGTAAGAATCCTGCTTACATATACAGTGCAAGAAATTATAATGGCTATGTTCATTTCTTCCAGTGTTTTTACCCCAAAACCAAGATGATTTATAAACTTTATGGGGTCTCCAATCCAATTGTAAGCTAATGTATAATCTAACCTTTGCAGTAATATTGGCACTATTACTACATCTAGATTGAATTGTCACAGAAACAACAATATTTTATCAGCATGACAAGCTGTAGAAGTGATGCCATTTTTACTTTTGTCTGCTCATGCATGTATTACAGAGACTGAGTGATGACAGTTTAATGACTTTGCTTTATCTTAAGATGGGAGTAATGTCTTTATTTCTGACATGGACTTTTTTTCTTTAAAACAATCATTCGGGGGATAATATGTGGATGCACAGCACATTAACATTCTTCCATGTTTGCCAGTATTATTTTTATTTATGATCCTATGCAAATTGAGGAAAATCAGTTAACATTAAAAAAGACATTTTAGTAAACAGCAGCTGTACAATAATAAGCCTTAAGTGTCATGTAATACATTAGCGATTGTTGTATCATTGCAGACTTGTTGAACAAAAAGGCTTTTTAAAATACCTACGTCAGCTTCATCAGAACTGTTTAAGCGGTTTTGTGACAGACTTGGGCCAACATAGCACTTTTCTTCTCTTGTCTCCAAGGAGCATGAGATACAGTTTCTCAGTGATCTCTTATCCATGAATCTGCCCTGATTTATACTTTACAGTATGTAAAGGAAGGATTTGGCCCCAAGAAAAGTGTGGGTCACATCATACTCTTACAAACTGAGCCTGACCCTTCATGAAATCACTGTCTCCAGTGGTCTGAGGTGTGGGAGTTTGAGAGATCACTTTCAAACCTCATCTTGAGTATCTGTCAGTACTATCTGTCTGTGCCACCGAAATGGCCAACTTAGAAATGATCTACCAGAAGTTCATGAAAACTTCTAAAAGTTTACTTAAATTTTATCTTGATTGAATAGTTTTGATCTTCACCTTTTTTCTTGCTGGTAAAAACAGTTGTACTAAAGAGACCTTTGTACTTTAGAGGGTATTCTTGTTCTGAATTAATCTCTGTGCTGCAAGACTGCAGGCATTTTTACTTAAATTTAAGAACCCTTGATTACGTCAACATTTTGAATGTCCTCCAAGACTTCAGTTAAATAAAATAAAATAAAAATGAAGATTCTTCTGTGTACTTAAGTATTTCGTTATTGAATGTACTTGGATGTCATATAAAATATTCTGTAGGTGTTGATCACATGGTAGAAAACATTGAAATGGCTTTTCAGTGTGTCACATAAAATGAGGAGGTTATGTAATAGCTTTTCTGTTTTGTAACAGGTCATATATTAAAGAAATAAACTTTTATACACCATACACTTTTTTTTTTAAGGAGAATAAGAAACGAAAGCATACAGAAGTGGAAAGGGCAACAGAAGATCAGAGCTCATCTACTAAACGAGAACCTCCTATAAAACTGAAGAAAACCAGAAAGAACAAATTGTCTATAGCAGAGAAAAGGTTGGCAAACAGGTACGTAAACACATTTTTAAAATATGATGCAGCTTAGCCTCACGTAGATAGGTCAAAATCTTGCTGTTATAGTTACATCAGAGAATAAAAGGCTTATTTGTTCTGTTTTACTATTTCTAATCTTGACTTTAAAGGGACTATGGATAATTTCATACAGACTGTCCCAATAGGGAATAAAATCCCTCACCCTTTGTGAGTTAAGGACAGAGACTGTCTGGAACATTAATCCCCTACCCTGAGAGACATGGACTAAGGTGTCCTCTTGCAGGAGGTGTGTCCCCTAAGGTTACAGTCTGCTTTATAGAAGAAAGAAACCTAAATCCCAAAGAGGAGATGTGCTGGTAGATGAGCAGGCTGTCCGTGACTTTCTTCTCTTAGCAATCCCATTACCCAAGAAGCAGGTTTGCTGTTAGAGCAACCCTCTGTTATGTTGTCTATTCCCTTAGAAATGTATGTGTGAGCGAGGTACTACCATTCCAGTGATGAAAAAGTTATTCTTTGTATTAGCCTGTTGACAATGAAATTCGCTCAGTTCCAGCATTTGGAAATAAGGTTACCACTGTGTATGCTCTCTGACACATCTGTTGCATCTTTAACTGACAGCCTCCATATCCAAATCTGCAGTCTTACATTTGCTGTTTCTGCTTACGTCATCCATAACATTTGAGAGGCTGCTTTTAAAACTGAATAGGTGTCGGTTATTGTTCACATAACTTTTTTGGCATATGTCTTGGATAGACCGAGATCTAGTAGCATGTAGACAGAGAACTTCCCCAACAGATTGTGTGTGCCTTGAATGTTAGAAAGACAACAACTCACTTTTAGTCTTAATTTAGGTAAAAGAATTGAATTGCTTTTAAAATTTTAATCTGCATCAAATTGATGTACTTTTGCTATCTACTCAGTCACACCTATCAAATGGCAATAATGACCACTCAATACACCGGTAAATAATTCCTTTCAGGATTTTTGCTTAATGTATATAACATTTCAATCCTTCCATTAAAAATGGAAGTTGTCTTGTTATTGCACCTGTACAATTTAATTTATAAATACAATTTAAGAACAATTACAATGAAGAACTTCCATTTTGTGACTGAAAAAAATTAAAGCTTTTCATAACAATCTGGTTGTGTTTTTCACTTGTGCCAAAGAGAGTGTGCATTGGAACAGGCAGATGAAAAAGAGGAAGAAAAAGCGATCAAGGTCAAACAGAAGCTAAAAAATAGAACATCTCAAGCTGTCACCAAAAGCCTTGCTAGTTCAGCTAATGAAATTGATGTAAAACAGTGCAAGAAGAAAAGTCAAATTAACGAAGCTGAGGAGATGCTAAAGAATCAGAGAACTGTGTTTGTTGGGAATTTACCTATCAGCTGTACTGTACAGGTAAGTGAATAGTTTTCTGTGGGCTAAAGGGAGCCACAGCAGGTCTTGGTTTAAAGGTACTCTCTCAACTTGAAAAGGACAGTTGTCTGAAAACTGACACTTATGACTGAGAGATGCTAGAGAGAAAATATCTTCATGTATTTTGTGCATTTGGCACCACTTTGTATATAATTACCCTGCTTCCCTGTATAGTTAATGAATTTCTCCCTTGCTGAAAAAATCTTTATAAATGTTAATGAGGATCAGAAAGACCTACAGTTTTTGTAAGGAAATGTTAAAATCAGAGCATATCATTTACAGGATGCTTTATCAGAAACTAGACATTTAAAACAATTAGTCATTTTCAGAAAAACTTCAAATTGACGGTGTCTTTTTAATAAATGAAAGGTCTTGGTGATACTTTTACACTAGTTACCGAGGGGCAAATTCTGGCCTTAGGTGCATACAAATGGCTTCCTTTGAAGACTTTGTGATTGGTGAGCCTGCATCTAAGGGTAAAATTTGATCCTTAAGTGTTCTAGTCTAATAAGGGAATAGTCCCAAAATAACTCTGTCAAGATAGAAAATTTAAACTTTACTCTTCATATTCAATCTAGAAAGTAGAGTCTAAGCCAATTCCAGAGATAAGTGGGTTATATTAAAAACTACAGCAACTAGTTAGATGAGAGTTTTGGCTTGCCCATGATTGTACAAGTGCCCCTCAATTAACCAAATGGTCATTTTCTGGACCATAGATACTTCTCTTACAGAAATGACTTAAAAGAAGAATATATATCTGCATTTTCCTATATATAGTTATATTGTATACTCACTGGTTGTCTAGTTTTTTCCTAAATATACAATCTTCCACTATTACTTCTAACAAATTGTGGATATTTTAAATTGATACATGTTTTGCTTCTTTACTACCAGTACCAGAGAAATAGGGGAAATTAGGATTAAATAGGTTGCTCTATTACAGGGGTCGGCAACCTTTCAGAAGTGGTGTGCCGAGTCTTCATTTATTCACTCTAATTTAAGGTTTTGCGAGCCAGTAATATATTTTAATGTTTTTAGAAGGTCTCTTTCTAGAAGTCTATAATATATAACTAAACTATTGTTGTATGTAAAGTAAATAAGGTTTTTAAAATGTTTAAGAAGCTTCATTTAAAATTAAATTAAAATGCAGAGCTCCCCGGCCCAGTGGCCAGGACCCAGGCAGTGTGAGTGCCACTGAAAATCAGCTCACGTGCCACCTTCGGCATGTGTGCCATAGGTTGCCTACCCCTGCACTATTTTGTATTTATTTTTATATATATATATTGCATTTGAGTCTAGAAATTCCTGTTATATGATATGAAATGTGCAAATTTCAAATAAATACCAGGAGCATGGGGGAAGGCGGGTGAGAGCAGGGCCGGCTTTAGCAAGTGTGGGGCCCGATTCCTAGGGCTTGTACTCGCCGGGCGGCGCTCCCAGTCTTCGGCGGCACTTCGGATTGGCGACCAGGGGAGGCGGGCTGCGGGGCTTGCCGCGCTGCGGCCGGGATCGCGGGGCTTGCCACGCTGCGGCCGGGATCGCGGGGCTTGCCGCGCACTGGCCAGGGTTGCGGGGCTGTCGCATTCCAGCTAGAGCTCCATCCGGGAGAGTGGGGCCGCCGGGTTTGCTGCGCTCCGGCCAGGGTCGCGGGGCCGTGGGGCAGCCGTGCTCCGGCCAGGGCCGTGGGGCTTGCCGCGCTCTGGCCAAGGGGAGCAAGGCCGCCAAAGACCCCGGAGCAGACCGCTGCCGGGGTGAGTAAAAAAAATTAAAAAGGCGCCTAAGGCGCAGGGCCCGATTCCAGGGAATTGGGCGAATCAGCCTAAAGCCGGCCCTGGCCGAGAGAAGCTAAATTCAGACTAGCTTCTTTTTCTTTCATCAGCTGGAGTCTGCAGAGAATTTGGAACCCAAGGAATAATTTTGATGGTTAAAGAAAATAAATAAGGATCATACTCTTACAATCTTATAGATGTTTCTTGTATTTAAACATCCAGAGTGCTGAATTCAGTTTTTGCACTCAGTATTTTTCTTGCTTTTGATAGAGCAAAAGCACTACAAGATATTTTGACCTTTTTCCTTATCTATCTTATAGTAGTAATTCATAGAAATTATAGGGTTGGAAGGGATGTTGTAATGGTCACCTAATTCCTCCTACCTTATATGAGTGAAATAAAAATGCTTTCTTATTCAGCAATAATAATTCATGTTACTGGGTTGAAAAAATGAACTGAAAAGACATGTAATTTCTGTTTAGATGCTGAAGTCATTTTTTAAAGAATATGGACAGATAGAATCAATTCGATTCCGTTCTTTGGTATGTTCTTTCATCTTACATTATATGATAAAAGTAGTTGTGTAATCTTAAAGGATAGCATTCATAAATCTTATATCTTTTAGTTCACTAGCCATATTTCTTGACTTAGAAATGCTTAACTTGAGCCTTTTGAGAGCAGCGACTGGCTTCTGCGGTAGACCTTGCTGTCAACACAAATTGTTCTTCCGATAATAACACTTGATTACATTGTAACCACATTCTCTTTGGGAGAAAAATGTCTGAAATATTGTTGCTTGTTTTGCTAAAGATAATCTTTGATTGAAGTACCATAACACAGATTTAGAGGCCATTTTACAGAGCTAGCAATTTCATTGTAAATCAATGCTGTGTATAAATTAAAATCACCATGCTAGAATGCAAAAAACATAAACTAACCCAACTGATTTTCATTCTTTATCATTTTAATGTCTTCCTTGGAATTTCCCCTAATTGCTGTTTGAATAATTTTACCTGATAGAGCAGCTATATTATTTTGGGTGGAAATACCTGTTGAACTTTCCTCTACCTTAGTTTTCAAGCACAAATATTTGAAATATATTCATAAGCACAGTCAGGCATTTCAGCTAATGCTTTTTTTGTTTTGAAGGTTCCAGCAGAGGATACTTTATCCAAAAAGTTAGCAGCCATAAAGTAGGTTTTCCTTTGAGTTTTTCAGATTTTATTGCTAAAGGGGAAACAAATTTTTTTAACCTTTTTTTTAATGTTATATGTACACACACACACACACTTACACTTGGTCATGATTGTTTCCTTCCTATCTTTTATTTTATGTGGTTTTATCTTTAAAAATAATTATAATCAACTCTGTGTGTATATAAAATAGACAAAGTGGGTGAGGTAGTATCTTTTATTGAAACAACTTCTGTTGGTGTGAAAGACAAACTTTCAAGCCATACAGAGCTCTTCTTCAGGTCTGGGAAAGGAACTCCCAGTGTCACAAAATGCAAGGTGGAACAGATTGTTTAGTATAAGTCGTTAGCACATATTGTAAGGGACTATTCACATTCAAGGTAGAGTGACCTGTTAATAACTCTGCAGTCATAGGACAAAAAGGAGGGCTATTGGGTTACAGATTGTTGTAATAAATCACAAACTCAGTATAAAATAGGCATTCCATGATTTCTGTGATAAAAATTTCTTAAATTTTCAACAAGTAGTTTTACTGCTGTAGATAATCACTTGCCACTACACAAATTTTTCTCTTTACTAAAGACCAGATCCTGTGAGGTACTAAGAATTTCCAACTCTCGGGGATTTCATTAGGGGTTGAGGATGCCAAGCAAGTTGCAGAAACTGGCTCTGAAAAAGATGACTGTTAAGGGGTGGGGGGGTGTTAAAGGTCCTTTGGCTACTGTGGTAGATATTGCTATTTGGGGCACCATCCCCAGGCTAATTGTATATTTAAGAGAACTGAAGTCATTACCTTAAATTACATCAAGGCTTGCATGATATGTGCATAGGACCATGGAGTGGGAGGGTGCGGGGGGAGAACCATAAGAATTGCTTAAGTAGGATAAACTTTCTGTCTTTCTCTTCAGGCATAAGATCCATCCTAATATGAAATATATTAATGCTTATGTGGTTTTTAAGGAAGAAGGTGCTGCCACTAAAGCTCTTAAAAGGTATGTTTCATTTTTGTTCCTCATTAATGGCATTATATTTTGTGAGAATGGATTTACAGGATGTCAGATTACAAGTATGAATTGTTTAGTTTATTGTGTCTGACTCAAAATAAAAGCACTTTTGTCTAACTTTTTTTTAAACTGCCTTTGTTAAGAATGTTATATTTGAAACCAGTGATAGGTTGTAAACCAAACATTTTAGTCATTCATTGGCTGTTTCTGTTTGCGTACTAAGAGCTTTCCTTTTTCTCTTGTGCTACAATAGAAATGGAACTCAAATTGCCAATGGATTTCACATCAGAGTTGACCTTGCTTCAAAAGCCACTTCTGTAAGTAATATACATGATTTCAGAAGAACTTTTCTGTATTTGCCTACAACCTAGTAGCTTATTGTTGTTTTTGTTGTTTTTTTAGCATGACAATAAGAGGTCTATATTTGTGGGAAATCTCTCATATGGTAAGTTTAAATGGATGTTCACATTCACTCAATATTCCATAATTTTACTTTTTCAGTAAATGTAAAATAATTGACACTTATGTTGATAGTAATACTTCCTTACTTGTTAAGATTTAGGGTAATATATATAAATACCTCAATATTAAAAAAACTTAACTGTGAAATGGCAAAATTATTGATGGTTATAAATTTCTAGCAATGTAAATACATTTTTTTCACCTTCTTTTTTGAGTAACGTCCCTGTGGTTGTTCCATTTAAGGTGCACATGCACCTTTTGTATCTTTGATCAGGAATTTTTGGTAGCAGTACCCGTCTGGTCCTCATGTGCACCCTAGCTATCCTCGTGCTCTGTATTGAGAGTATATAGGGCTGCGATGGACAAACCACCCTCAGTTCCTTCTCAACCATCTTGGCCTCAGACATAGTGTCTGGTGGTGCCTGTTTATTTAGCTAGCTACCTAGTTTGTACTTTATAGTGTAGTTAATCTTTAGTTTAATTAATACTAATAGATTAGATTTAACAGTTTATTTTTGCGGGGGGAGGGGGTGTGTCTGAGAGGCTTCTAGTTTCTTCCTGTGCCCTCTCTTTCCTGGAGGAACTCTCCTTCCCCTTTTTCCATGGGGCATGCCTAAATCCCCAGGGTTTAAGTATTGCCTCACTTGCCAGTTAGTGACAGCCTAACTGTATCAACTGCTTGGGGATACTCACATGCCGTGTAAGTGCAAAATCAGCTCAGGATTGTAGACTTCCAGGAAAGACAGAGAGAGAAAACTTGGATTTCTCATGATGGAATGCCCCTGTGAGCTGCATCAGACCCAGGCTCAGATACCCTCCCTCTACACCAGCCTTCAGGTGACTACAGCATCCCAACGACCTCTGCAGCTGAATCACCTTCCAGGTCTTCACAAGAGAGCTCTACAGGTGGTAGTGCCAAATCATCTGCCAAGAGGAGCTCCAAATCTCCTCAGAAAGAAGATGGCCTGAAGAGACTTGCTGTAGTCGAGACCTCCGGCCTCACAAAGGGTTCAAGTGGCCTCCGAACCCAGGGTCCCTCTACATCTAAACCCTTCAGTATAGCTAAACCACAAGGGTACTGAAGCATACCTTGATACCATCTAAGCATGATCCAGATGCTAGGGACTCTAGAGACTCTGCACCAAGGAAGACGGTACTGACTGCAACCTCTACTTCCTCATTGCTGACTGATGGATCTGGGTACCACAGTCAACTGGTACCAGCCATAGGCTCCGACTTCTACTGGTGCTGGTGGGTGCTTGACCCCCCCTCTGGCCCCGGCCCCACTCCACCCCTGCCCCCTCCCTAACTCCACCCCTGCCCCACCCTCTCCCACCCCCATTCCAACCCCTTCCCCAAAGTCCCCTCCCCAACTCCGCCCCCTCCCTGCCCCTATTCTGACTCCTTCCCCAAATCCCCGCCCCAGCCCCACCTCCTCCCCTGAGCGTGCCATGTTCCTGCTCCTCCCCACTCCCTCCTGGAGCTTGCTACAGCTGTTTGGCGGTGACAAACGCTGGGAGGTAGGCAGAGGAGCGGAGACACAGTGCGCTCAGGGGAGGAGGAGGTGGGGTGGGGTAGGGAGCTTGGCTACTGGTGGGTGCAGAGCACCCACTAATTTTTCCCCATGGGCGCACCAGCTCCAGAGCACCTATGGAGTCATTACCAGCGCAGTCTGCACCACCCTCGGTACTGCAGGTTTCCACTGCTGAGACTCATCAAGTTTCTACACAGATCCACCTGGTACTGCAGGAATTCAGATTCTCCAGAGACCTATTAGTCTCCAGTGAACCTGTCTTTCCATTGTTGAGTGCCGGAAGACTCTCCCAGTAGCACAGCCTATTTTATCCCCAGTAACAAATCACTCATCGGAACCAACTGATTTCCTGATGCCCATGGGAATGGACAGACAACCTACTACCCCACCATTGTCTCCCCCTCTCCTCTCCCCACTCCACAAACCCCTGTGGACTGTGGAGACGACAGTTCTTCTGACTCACAAATTTCTATCCAAGGTTCCTTCTGTGATCAGTCCAGACCTGACTCTCTTGGAACCTTCTCTTCAAGGGACCCTTCAGACACAGACCGCCTCGAGCTGTTCCACATCCCCTTTGGTATGACCAACCTTGGGTGCCTCATCCCTTTATTTATGACCCTCCCTAATAGCCATATTGGATCCTTGGGTAGCCTACCATCAACATTTCTCCAGAGCACCTAGCTCTCAAATTGAGGATCAGAAAGAGCACTCTTCTGTCCCTCCCCTCACATCAATCCCCACCACAGGAGGAGGAGTTTGAAGAGCAAGCAAAAAGAACTGATACGGAGACTATCCCTCAAACGGCTATTTCTTCATACTTCCCAGATGAAGCAGTTATGCCCTCCTTTCCCCCTGGTCACCCACAGATGATTTCAAGCAATTTCAAGATTTGATTAAGAGAGTCACTGACATTCTCCATATCCCCTTGGAAGAAGTCCAAGAGACCCAGCATAGACACTTGGGGATTCTTCATACATCATCTTCCAATCAAGTAGCTTTGCCCATAAAGGAGGTATTGCTGGAGCCTGCCAACATAATTTGGCAAACCCCAGCTTCTGCACCTCCAATTTCAAAGAGATCAAATAAAAAGTACTACTTTCCCACTGGGGGCTCAGAGTTTTTGGTTATGGTGGTGATTGGTTACTCAAAGGAAGCTCTTACACCCAAGTCAAGCTACTGTCAAAAAAGCTACAACTCTATTTGGCATGCTAGGATTTCAGCTCAGTACCAAGAAGTCCTCTCTCTTACCTGTTTAGTGAATAGAGTTCATGCTTCAATGTGCAGAGCTTGCCTACCCGAGGACAGATTTCTTACTGTGACAGATTTGATTATGCAAGTCCATGTGAGCCCTCAGGTAACTGCCAGGTCTTGTTCGCAGCTCATCAATCACATGGCAGCATGCATCTTTGTCCCATTACATGCCTAGTTACATCTATGCTGCTTCTGGGTCTGGCTCAGAATGGTTTATACTCCCAATAGACACAGTTTGAACAAGCTCTTCCCTATATGCTAGTCTCTCTCGATTGGTGGAAGAATCCAG
Source organism: Chrysemys picta bellii (assembly GCF_011386835.1). Classification (NCBI taxonomy): domain Eukaryota; kingdom Metazoa; phylum Chordata; order Testudines; family Emydidae; genus Chrysemys; species Chrysemys picta. Next base: position 133,605,198 of record NC_088793.1, on the reverse strand, counting down.
GTAAAGTCTGCTTGGAAATCCTCTTTGCCCCTCTACCTCCCACCATCATCATAGTTTTTGGTGCATGCCTTTTATGCCTTATCTGCAGGGCTCATCTTCAGGAACATACTATTGAGGGTAGGAGAACTGCCCAGGAATCTTCTCTCCATATAAACTTTCTGGAGCTCAGGGCCGTCAAGTATGCCTGCCAACACTTTCTTCCTATGATCAAAGGACAATCTGTACTAATAATGACAGACAACAGGGCCAGTATGTACTGCATAAGTTGTCAGAGGCGAGCGAGACCCCTTCTCTTTGTGCAGAAACTATAGTTATGGAACTGGTGGACAGCCCACCGGATTTTCAAGCTGTTTGTTTACTTGGCCTCCAAAGCACCATAGCAGAAGGTCTCAGCAGGAACTACTTTCAGAATCGAGTGAGAACACAATAACTCTATACTAGAACAGATATTTCTCATTTGGGGTTTCCCAGAAATAGATCTCTGCACACTTCCTGTTGGTGGTAGTGGCAAAAAGTTTGCTCAAGAGGAGGTCAAGGTTACCATTCCTTGGAAGATGCCTTTCTCATGTCCTGGTCGAAGAACCTAATGTATGCCTATCTTCCGACGTCTCTCATCCTCAGAGTTTTAAACAAAATCAAGCAGGATGGAGTCAAGATCATCTTAATTGCACCAACTTGGCAGGGACAGGTATGGTTAGTATACCTAATTCGTCTCTGCTCTTACTCTTCTATCAGTCTTGCATTAACACCCAACCTTTTCATTCAGGACTCAGGAAACATTTTTCACCCCAACTTGAACACTGTATGACTCAAGGCTTGTTACCTGGTTGGCTCCTGGGGATAGAACTCTCCTGTTCCAGAGAGGTTCAAGAGGTTCTGTTGAATAGTAGGAAAGAATCAACTAGAAAAAGTATCGGGGGGTAGTCGTGTTAGTCTGTATCTACAAAAACAACAAGGAGTCTGGTGGCACCTTAAAGACTAACAGATGTATTTGGGCATAAGCTTTTGTGGGTAAAAACCTCACTTCTTCAGATGCATAGAGTGAAAGTTACAGATGCAGGCATTATATACTGACACATGGAGGGCAGGGAGTTACTTCGCAAGTGGAGAACCAGTGTTGACAGGGCCAATTCAATCAGGGTGGATGTAGTCCACTCCCAATAATAGATGAGGAGGTGTCAATTCCAGGAGAGGAAAAGCTGCTTCTGTAATGAGCCAGCCACTCCCAGTCCCTATTCAAGCCCAGATTAATGGTGTTAAATTTGCAAATTAATTTTAGTTCTGCTGTTTCTCTTTGAAGTCTGTTTCTGAAGTTTTTTTGTTCAATGATAGTGACTTTTAAATCTGTAATAGAATGACCAGGGAGATTGAAGTGTTCACTTACTGGCTTATGTATGTTACTATTCCTGATGTCCGATTTGTGTCCATTTATTCTTTTGCGGAGGGACTGTCCAGTTTGGCCAATGTACATGGCAGAGGGGCATTGCTGGCACATGATGGCCAGAAAAACTTACCTGCAGAAATGGAAGAGATGTTACACCTGTGTTCTTCCAATTCTCCCCCTCTTGGAGATCCTAGAGCAAGTGCCTTTTTGATTTGAAGAAAGCAGGCCTTTCTCTGAGTTCCATTAAGTTCGCCTACTGGACGTTGTGGCATTCCGTTCTCCAGTGTTTGCTAACCCTTTGATGAACCTAGAAGTTGTAGGATAATCTAACTGTTTCCACACATCAGTGAGCCCACCCCAGCTGGGATTTGAACATAGTCCTTATTTCTCTGATGAAACCTCCTTTTGAACCTTTGGCCACGGGTTCACTCTTACACTTAGCCGTGAAGATGGTTTTCTTGGTGGCTATCACCTCGACTTTGAGAGATGGTGAGTTTTAGGGGCTTTGATGGCTGACATTCTCCCCCCAAGTTTTCCTTAAACACAAGGTATCCATCCAACCACATTCCCCCTGGTTTTATGTAAGATCATCTTGGATTTTCATATCAGGCTGTTCATCTGCCAGTTTTTTCACACACAGTTTCATTGGTCTAGGGAGGATGCCATCCTAAGTTCCCTCGAAGCTGCACAGCTGCCTATTAAGCCCCGAGCCCTCATACCTCCGCACCCCAACCCTCTGCCTCAGCCCTGAGCCCCCTCCCATGCTCTGAACTCCTTGGCCCCACCCCCACCAAATGAATTTTGTTATGTGCACCAATATGAAGGTGATGTGTCACACACCACTTCCATATTGGTGCACATAACAAAATTCCTTCTGCACATGGCTGTAAAAAATTAGAGGGAACACTGATGCCATCCTTTACACCTTGGACATTAGGCAGGAGTTAGTAGTCTATTTGAACAGGACTAGACCCTTTTGGGCCTCTCCTCGATTATTTGTTTCTTTTGCAGACAGAGTTAACGGAACACCTACGTCCACCCACAGATTTTTCCAAAAGGGTTGCTAGTTGTATGTTCTCCTGACATGAAACTGCTGATGTCCTGTGCCCTCCTAGGGTTATAGTGTGTTCCACCAGATCACAGTCCATCTTCGTTTCCATATTAAAGAATATTCCTATTGCAGAAATCTTCAGAGCTGCCACGTGGGCCTCAATCCATGCATCCCTGGCAGATATTTTATTTGGGACTGCCAACCTCCAATCAATTTTAGATCCTATTTCAAAGCACCCAGCTCCTCTACGGAGTATTGCTTGGGAGTCAGCCGAAGTGCAGCACCGATAGGGATGTTATTTGAAGAAGGAGAAGTTACTTACCTTGCACAGTAACTGGAGTTCTTTGAAATTTTTATCCTTATGGGTGCTCCACTACCTGCTCACCTTCTGCTCTGCTTTGGAGTCTCATGTCTGTGGGACTTTGCAGTAGAGAACGAACCAAGGGTGGTTTGTCCGTTGCAATCCTATATGTCCTAAGTACAGGGCACAAGGATGGCTATGGTGCTTCTGCAGACCGAACGGTGCACCTGAAGTGGGGCATCCATCAGGACAGACACCTTGAACTCAGTTACTGTAAATGGTAATTACCGTATATACTCGTTCATAAGCCGAATATTTTTGGTAAAAAAAAAAGTGACGCATCAAAGAGCGGGGGTCGGCTTATAAACGGGTCTACACCAAAATTTGATGATTTTAAACTCTATAGAATCATTGAATTGAATATCTCATACATTTTCGTTTTGTTTACCTGGAGCATCTGCAGGCATGGAGCCCCTCAGCTCCCTGTGGCCATGGTTTGCCGCTCCAATTGGCTGGGAATGGCAAACCGCGGACACTGGGAGCTGAGGAGTTCCATGCCTGTAAACGCTTCAAGTAAACAAAAGGTTCCGACCTGCCAGCGGCTTATCCTGAAGGGCTGGGAGCCAGAGTTTGCCAGACCCTGAAATATAGGGTCGGCTTATGAAAGGATCATACAGTTTTTGCTATTTTTACCTAACCATTTTGGGGGGTTTGCTTATAAACAAATAGGCTAGTGAACGATTATATACGGTAAGCTCTCCTTTAGTGCTGCTAAAACGTCATCATTTTCAGTTCTGATTGTTGAGTGAATTTTTTTGAGAAGTACAATCAAGTTATTTAGATCTAAAAATTGACCTGCCTTAAAATCTAGATTGCAAAAATTATTTTCTGGTAACTGTTTTAAAAGTTTGTTTAGTAAGACTTAGAAAAATATTTTTTCAGTTGCTTCTGCAGAAGAACCAGTTCAATTATTTCCAGAGCGCACTGACATTGGGCTTGAAGTCTTGTCTACATACACAAATTTTATATCCCTTTAAGTTTACCTGTATAGTTAAAGCAGTACAATTCCCACTAGTGTGAATGGATTTATACTAGCATAAACAGCTTAGAACAATATATCTTATTCCTCTACAGCAAGAAGAATAACCTGTACTAATTGAACTGCATCCACACTAGTGATTGGATAACTAACTATATCAATTCAAAAATCTCACACCTAACTGGCATCATTATACCAACAGCATCTTCAGTCAAGTATATTATGTTTGTAAGAAGTGTCACATCAGGCCTATTATCATTTAGACTGATTATCCCTTAAGCACAAGTCAGAGCTATAGAAGGTGAAATAGCTGTTTCAGGTTTTAAAAAATACTAATTTTAGTTCCATTCAAACCACAGATGTAAATTGTTTGATAAACTGACATTTTAACCTAGGCTTTGTTTCTGCCTAATGATGTGTTCTATTGATTCTTAAAGCTTAATCTGCACTTTTCAAAGTAAATGTCCTAGTTTATGTATTCTCTGTTGTTAATGTATAGATAATTTCCTGTCAGATCAAATTTATTTGCCTAACTAAAGCATCTAAAATATGTGTATATTAATTTTAAACTATAGCAGAGTTTTTGGTAATACTCCTAAAGCTGTGTCTATTTCATTAACATAACCCTAACCCCACAGTGACTCCTCTTGCTTGCAGAAATTGAAGATGATACTGTGCGAGAACACTTTTCTGAATGTGGAAATGTAGTAGCAGTGCGAATTGTGAGAGACAAAAACACTGGCATTGGCAAAGGGTTTGGCTATGTTCTGTTTGAGGTATGGAAAGATAATGTTTTGAGAGACCAGGAGTTCTCCAAATACTAAATGAAGATCTGCCTGAATCTTGTTATGTTTTTGACTTTTACACAGTAATGGTAGTATACACTGCACTCTACAGACAGCTAGGAAGACATGTCGCTTCTCTGAGCCATTTAATGTAAATTAAGCAGATACAACACAAACTAAGGGCTTGTCTATACTTACGCGCTGGTTCGGCGGCAGGCAATCGAACTTCTGGGTTTGATTTATCGCGTCTTGTCTGGACGCAATAAATTGAACCCAGAAGTGCTCCCCGTCGACTCCGGTAATCCTGCTCGGCGCGAGGAGTACGCGGAGTCGACAGGGGAGCCTGCCTGCCGCGTCTGGACTGCGGTAAGTTTGAACTAAGGTACGTCGACTTCAGCTACGTTATTCACATAGCTGAAGTTGCGTACCTTAGTTCGAATTGGGGGGTTAGTGTAGACCAGGTCTAAGTGTTGTGCACAAGAGGAGTTGTGGACTACTGAGTTTTAAGGAGTGATTTGAAGGTGGAAAAGGGGAGGTCAGGACTCAGGACTGGGCCCTTGGTTGCCCTTGCATAGGGCCATCTCATGCTGTCAGATTTTTAAGTGGAACTCTGTCTCTTTCAATGGGAAGTTCTGTTTAATACTACCTTGGAATATAAGTGTCTGTGTTTTGGTGAATCAGGCTTTCAAAGCTAGTATTTGTCAGAGAGTAACTATGTATTGCATAGAGGTCTGCTCATGTTCCTGAACACAATACATATGCTCTATTATCCAGACTGATTTCTATTTTATAATTTTGCATAGGCAGAATGTATACAAAAGATTTCTGGTTTTATAGGTAATGTCTGTCCAATTGTTAACCTTCAAAACTAATGTGTTTGGTTTAATAGAATACAGATGCTGTACATCTTGCTCTGAAACTAAACAACTCTGAACTGAAGGGAAGAAAGCTTAGAGTGAAACGCTGCGTCGAGAAGGAGAAAAACAAGAAAAGTTCAGACAACGTAAAGAACTCTGGTCCAAAGCACAGATTTGGTACTTCATTAAAAAATACAAAAAAATATACCAACAATTCATTTGCTGGTGAAAAAGCAACCCCATTGAAAAAGAAAACAAAGAGACCAAAAAGTGTGACTAGAACAAAAGGTGGGAAACACAAATAATCTTGCCACATTGCTAATTTTGGAATTTGTAAAAATGTTTGTTTTTTAATAAACTCCAATGGAAAAGTGGTCTGTCAGTACTGTTTCTTACATATAAAGTTGTACAGTGGTGCCGTGTGTGTGTTTTCACTTGCAGCGCCTGATGGCAATATAACTCACTGGAAGGACACTTGTGTCCATACCCCTTGACTGAAACAGTAAGAGGGTATAGGTTCCAGACACACTTTACTCTTCAGCCGCTTTCCTCTTTAGAGATTCTTCTTCCTTGGAGATGTCTGTGTGAAATTACTCATACAACAGCTATCTTAATACAAACAAGATGTATTATAAGCAGGAAAAATAAAAATATTTGCTTATCTTCCAGATTTACACTTCTTGTAAGTTAAGGTAGTCTCACTCACTCACTGGATGTGGGATAAAGAGAGATCTTGTATATCTAAAAAGCAAGTTCCTGTTCTGATATTATCAGTCAAACCTTTTTCTGGCCAGAGGGAAGTATCTCTGCTGCTCAACTAGCACATCAGACCCCCAATCAAGGCTCGCCACCACAACCTTTCAAACCACTTATCTACAGTAGAACCTCAGAGTTGTGAACACCTTGGGAACAGAGTTATTCGTAACTCTGAACAAAACATTATGGTTGTTCTTTCAAAGATTCACAGCTGAACACTGATTTAATAAAGCTTTGAAACTTTACTATGCAGAAGAAAAATGCTGCTTTTCCCTTTATTTTTTTAGTAATTTACATTTAACACAGTACTGTACTGTATTTGCCTCTCTTCCCCCCCCCCCCCCCCTCCGCCCCCCTTTTGATTCTGCTGCTGCCCGATTCTGTACTCCAGTTCCAAATGAGGTGTGTGGTTGACTGGTCAGTTCGTAACTCTGGTGTTCATAACTCCGAAGTTCTGCTATATATGCATAACAGGGTTTTCAGAACTCCTTGTATTCTCTAACAGCCACTGATGTACAGTAGAACCTCAGCGTTATGAACAGCAGAGTTACAAACTGACCAGTCAACTACACATCTCATTTGGAACCAGAACTACACAATCAGGCAGCAGCAGAGACAAAGACGAAAAAAAAAATCAACCCATATACTGTACAGTACTGTGTTAAATGTAAACTATTAAAAAAAAAAATAAACAATGTTTAAAGTAAAAATATTTGACAAGGTAAGGAAACCTTGGGCCTGAACTCCAGTGTGTCTTGTCTATTTAAAGCAGGGGTGGGCAAACTTTTTGGCTGAAGGGCCACATCTGGGTGGGGAAATTGCATGCAGGGCCATGAATGTAGGGCTGGGGGTGCTGGGTGTGGGGTGTACAAGGGGGCTCAGGGCAGGGGGTTGGGGTTCAGGAGGGGGTGGGGGTGCAGGGAGGAGTGCAGCAGGGGCCTCAAGCAGGGGGTTGGGGTGCAGGAAGGATGTGGGATGTATGAGGGGGCTCAGGGCAGGGGTGTGGGAGGAGGCTCAGGGCAGAGGTTTGGCAGGGGGTGTGTAGTACGGGCTCCAGCCTGGCGCCGCTTACCTTGAGCGGCTCTGGGGTGGCAGCAGGGCTAAGGCAGGCCTCCTGATTGCCCTGGCCCCGTGCTGCTCCAGGAAGTGGCTAGCACCATGTCCCTGCAGCCCTGGGGGTGGGGGGAAGAGGGCTCTACGCATTGCCTTCACCTGCAGGTACCTTCCCCCGAAGCTCCTGTTGGCTGCGGTTCCCCATTCCTGGCCAATGGGAGCTGTGGGGGGTGGTGCCTGCAGGTGAGGGCAGCACGCAGAGCCCTCTGCCTCCCCCAGGGGCCGTAGGGACATCGTGCTGGCCGCCTATGGGAGCGGCGCGGGGCCAGCGCAGGCAGGGAGCATGCCTTAGTCCCGCGGCGCCACAAGGGTGACAATCCCTCAGGCTAGATCCAAAGCCTTGACGGGCTGGGTCCGGCCCATGGGCTGTAGTTTGCCCTCCCCTCATTAAATAGTCCCTGCCCTGAAGGGTTTACAGCAGTGGTGGGCAACCTGCGGCCCATCAGGGTAATCCGCTGGTGGGCTGTGAGACAGTTTGTTTACATTGACCATCCGCAGGTTAACCCTAACTCAGCCTCCCCTCAGTCCCTGGAAAAATCATGGAGCAGGTCCTCAAGGAATCAATTTTGAAGCACTTGGAGGAGAGGAAGGTGATCAGGAACAGTCAACATGGATTCACTAAGGGCAAGTCATGCCTGACCAATCTGATTGCCTTCTATGATGAGATAATTCACTCTGTGGGTATGGGGAAAGCGGTGGACGCGATATACCGTGATTTTAGCAAAGCTTTTGATATGGTCTCCTACAGTATTCTTGCCAAGAAGTTAAAGTATGGATTGGATGAATGGACTACAAGGTGGATAGAAAGCTGGGTAGATTGTGGGGTGATCAGCAGTTCAATGTCTTAGATGGTAGCCGATATCAAGCAGGTCAGTCCTGGGGCCAGTTTTGTTCAACATCTTCATTAATGATCTGGATGATGGGATGGATTGCACCCTCAGCAAGTTTGCGGATGACACTAAGCTGGGGGGAGAGGTAGATACACTGGAGGGTAAGGATAGGGTCCAGAGTGACCTAGATAAACTGGAGGTTTGGGCCAAAAGAAGTCTGATGAGGTTCAACAAGGACAAGTGCAGAGTCCTGCACTTAGTACAGAAGAATCCAGTGCACTGCCACAGGCTGGGACCGACTGGCTAAGTGGCAGTTCTGCAGAAAAGGACCTGGGGATTACAGTAGACAAGAAGCTGAATATGAGTCAACAGTGTGCCCTTGTTGCCAAGAAGGCTAACGGTATATTGGGCTGCATTAGTAGGAGCATTGCCAGCAGATCGAGGGAAGTGATTATTCCCCTCTATTCAGCATTAGTGAGGCCACATCTCGAGTATTGTGTCCAGTTTTGGGGCCCCCACTACAGAAAGGATGTGAACAAATGGGAGCAAGTCCAGCGGAGGGCAACGAAAATGATGAGGGGACTGGCCACATGACTTATGAGGAGAGGCTGAGGGAACTGAGCTCATTTACACTGCAGAAGAGAAGAATGAGCGGGGATTTGATAGCCTTCAACTATCTGAAGGGAGATTCCAAAGAGGATGGAGCTAGGTTGTTCTCAGTGGTGGCAGATGACAGAACAAGGAGCAATGGTCTCAAGTTGCAGTGTGGGAGGTCTAGGTTGAATATCAGGAAAAACTATTTCACTAGGAGGGTGGTAAAGCACTGGACTGGGTTACATAGGGAGGTGGTGGAATCTCCATCCTTAGAGGTTTTTAGGCCCGGCTCGACAAAACCCTGGCTGGGATTATTTAGTTGGGGTTGGTCCTGCTTTGAGCAGGGGGTTGGACTAGATGACCTCCTGAGGTCTCTTCCAACCTTAATCTTCTATGATTCTATGAACCTCAGGCTTTTCACTTTCATATTAGATAAAATATCTTTTCTGATGAGTTACCTATTGCCACAGCATATCACTTATCTATACGAGGGATCCACCATTTACAGCCAGCCTACTGCTTCAAGACTGTCATCCAAGTTTTGGATAAAAAAACCCTCTACTTTTTTCTCTCTTTCAGTTCACAGTGGGGAAATTCTCTCCTTATTTGATGTCCTGGAGCTGGGAGTGGGGAGGATATGGCACTAATGTGGTCACTAAACTTCTACCTAGTAAAGTTTCTGGTGCATATGCTGTCATTCAGCGTAAGAACAAAAATCTTTTGGGTGCTGCAGCCTGCCCAGGGTTCAGCTGCACTTAACCTGAGTTGCTCGCACACTTGCAGTGGTTGTGCACCATGCAACTGGTCACCCATGTTACATGAAAATCTTGCTCTTAGGGTGTCATAATTAGACTTAACAGTCACTGCCGCATTTTCTAGAGCTGTTGTACCATGCTGGCTGCAGACTCAGGCAGACAGAACTGTGTCGGCTAGACGCCCATCACCTTTGGAAGATTTTCCTTGTAGCCATAAGGGCTTGAAACAGCTGTGTTTCTTCACTGAAAACTTGGAGGGTGCTGCCCCCGAATCCCAGATTAATACCTTGTGTGGGCAGGTGCAGAGCTCAGAGCTTGAAGGCCTCTGGTCTAATGGTCCGAGCCAGCGCAGAACTAGGAGCCTCGATCTCCTGTGTTCAAAGCAGGACTCCGACAATGACCCCCTGGGTGACCTTGGGCAAGTCATGTCCCTGTTCTCTGCCTCAGTTTCCCAAAAAATGGGGCTCTATTTACCTGCTCTGCAGGGATGGATAGGTATGAAGCCTTGGAAGGTGGCACGTGCTGAGGATGGTTACACTTTTGCAGCTCTTTAACCCTGTATCCTCTGGAAGGGCCATGATCCACCCCCGCAGGTGGACCGGTGACCACAGTCTCCTCTTCCTTTCCCCCACCCACCGGCCCTGCTGAGAACCCTTAATCCCCAGTGCTTTTAGTGTAAATTGAGGGTGCTCATCACTTTGCAAGATTGGCTTCTAAATGACAATGATTCCCTTCTCTTTTTAGCAGCTGAATTGTAATGCTGGGTGTAAGACTAAAAAAATTGCCTTGAGTTTTGGTGAGAAAAGGCAGCCATTGTATGACAGATAGGGGCATTGGGGACACAAAAAACCCTGTGGGAAGATTGGGGGGAATATCAAGTAGTCCCTAAAATAGTGGGGAATGGGAAAGTGGCAGAAAGGGAGCTTGTGGTGGCAGAACCAGAATGCAAGGTGCAATAAACTCAAGCTACACAAACTATGAAGTAAGTGACCCTCTGCTAAAGGTGCAACTACTGCTAAAATGTAGCATGTATCTGATTAGAAACATGCTATTTTTAAAATCAATCAGATGACCGGTCTAAAAGTTGGGGCATGGAAGATCAGGGATTAGGCTTCAACAATAGCTAGTTTGAGACAGATTGTAAACTCAGAGCAGGGACTGACTGACTGACTGACTTGTAAAATGCCTACAACAATGGGGCTTCCTTTTTGGTTGTGCCCAAAATGCTAATGTAATAGACATGATTAATAATGTCCAGTGGAAAAAGCTGGCACTGCAGCTCTATCCTGGGAAGACCATGGGTCAAAAAGTAATTCCATCACCCTATCAAGCATTTTCGGATCTTCAGACTTAGCGAGCGGCTTTCATTTTTGTTTTCTAAATGTTATGTGGATGTTGAAATGCGTGTGCAGTAACTACATGCTGGGAGGAATGGGGGTAGAGAGAAATGGCCCATAATGACAGTCTCCACTGCCCACCTGGGAGCACCCTCTAAATAGCTGCTAAATGAGCATATTGGCCTCCTTCTAATCCAACTGTAGAACTCTCCTTTGCTGGGCCTGGGACACTGACAAAAAATGCCAAGCCAGGCCCAGCATGCTATCATCGGCTCAGTGCTTCCTTGCGCTCCTGTCTTGTCAGTATCCACCTTCTGTCTCCTAACTTGCACGGGGAGGACCGGGACTCCCTGAGGCAGGGGCTGTCTCCGTTCTGTGTTCGTGCATCACCTGGCACACTGGGCTCCAGGCCTGGACCATGCCGCGCTCCCAGATCTGCAGCAAACTAACACCTGCTGGAGGTGGCCGAGAGCACGGTGGGCTGCTCAGCCCTGCCGGAGCGGGGCATCTAAGCCGGGGGGGGGGGGGCGATTACGCGGGGACAGGCGACTCCCGCTCCTCGCTATGAAACGCCCCTTAGCGGAGTGACCGGGGACGGGGAGGCAGGGCTGCAGCCGCCCGGCCCCGCGGGTCACTGGCCGGGCCGCTCTAGGCTGGAGCAGCCGCCTGGGCACGTGCGCGAACAGCTTCCCCCCGCCCCGACCGAACCCAGGCTCCAGCACGCGAGCCTCGCGTCGGTACAAGGACGGGGCCCCGTCGTTCGCACATGCGCAGAGGGACAAGCGCGGTCGCAGGCTGCGGTCAAGCCCGGCGGTGAAAATTGGAGCGAGCTCCCCACGCATGCGCAGTCAGGGTGTTTCGTTCAGGCACGTAGCAAGACAGCTATTCCTGGCGCGGATCGATGACGTTACACCAGGAAGCGAGGGCCTTTTCTCTCTTCGCCCGCTCCAAGGTGGTGGCTGGGTAGCGCGCTGTGCCGCGTAAGGCAGAGCAGAGCCCGGCTTCGGGGGTTGGCGCAGCGGGGCCCTTCCCTCGCTGCCAGGCAGGATGATGGTGGGTAAAACCAGCGCCCTCGCCGCGGGCCTCTGCGGGGCCCTCTTCATCGGCTACTGCATTTACTTCGACCGCAAGAGACGGAGCGACCCCAATTTCAGGAACCGGCTGCGGGAGCGTGAGTGTCTGGGACCCCCGCCCCTTCCCCCGCGAGCCCTCCCCACCGGCCCCACCACCTCACCCTGTCCTCGCGCTGGCGCGTCCGCCCCATGCGCGTGCTGGAGTTCCCGCGGGAGGGGGACACGGACGGACACACACACACGTGGTTTCTCCTGTCGGCTCCTCCCCCGCATGGAGTCTCTGCTCCGCACCCATCCCGCACTGCGGGCCTCCCTCCCTGCCTCTGTCTCCACCCCACGACCCTAGCTGGGCTCTGTTGCATTGCAGCGGGCCCGCTCCGCGGTCTCTTCTCTTCCCCCCCCCCCCCCCATGGAAGCTGACCCTCCCCCAGCACGTGCGAGTTGATCGATCTGCCCAGAGCGCGTTCTAGGCTGTCTGACGGTCCTGCGCGTAGTAAATTGCTGGAGGGGGCGAGGAGCGGCGTCGTCTTGTCCCAGATTGATTGTCTTTCCTCCATCCACCCCACTTTCCTTGAGACCTCCCTGCGTGGGACCCTGTTTCCTTGGTTACTAGATGTGCACAGCAAAGTAGGCCAAGCAACTCGTAAAATGTAAGGGGTGGGAAATCTTCAGATGCAAAAATGGTGTGGGGGTGTCTCACTCAAGGGAGAGGACCAAAAAGAATAGGCTGGGGCAGTTGCCTTTGCTCATGCTTACTTGTGTGTTCGCCTGAGGTGCACAGTGATTTGTGTGAAGGAGATAGAGAAAAGCATAAAGAATCTCTCCAAGTTTAGCTGGATCTGAATAGTTATTTTTTTATAGCACCAGAGAATCCATTTTAATCTAACTATATTTCTGTGGTTTGCATGAGTTATTGGTTAAGATTCCAATTCAAGGATGTATTTGTCCTTTTCTTCAAATTTGGCTGAGAATGTGGGAGTGTTTTTAATATTTTCATATTGCATTATCTGGCTGCAGTTTCAATGCATTTGTGAGGTAAGGGGATAAAACCATACAATTTGATTTGAGAAATTGCTAAGAGTTGAGTGAGGAAAGTAGCAACACTCAAGGGCTCTGAGCCTGCACATTTTGCTGTTACTTACTGCATTCTCAAACCCCTCTGGTAGCTTTATTGCCATAGCTTCCAGAATAAGAACGAATGCAAGAAAAAACTGAAGATCTATCCAAAATGTGGAGCTAATTTCCTGTGGCTCTTTGTTATTTCACATCTTCAACAGTAGATCAAATGCTCTAATGTAATTGAGTTATGTTTTTAAAGGAAAGATTGTAGTTTTCTGTAAATTTGAGTTCTGGAAGTTACTTATAAGCCACTCCTCAGAGCTGATAATCTTTATGTGCTAGTCGAGAGGCAGAGAATCCCTGTACCAAATCTTGAATATATAGAATTCCTAAGCTGAAGAAAGCAACAGAGGGTCCTGTGGCACCTTTGAGACTAACAGAAGTACTGGGAGCATAAGCTTTCGTGGGTAAGAACCTCACTTCTTCAGATGCTGAAGAGAATTTTTTGCCAAAGAGGAGTACATCCATAGCTTGCTATGCTAAAAATAGGTATAATTTACGTTCTTCTGTCAAGGTAGTCGTGAGTACTCAACCTAAATCTTGGATTTTAAAATATCCTTAAAGATTTAACACTCTTGTATATAGACTGTAATAATCAATAAGTAGCCCTGACTGGATTGTCATATGTAACTTATAAAACACTAATTTACAGGCAAAAGCATGCTTTCCTTGATTTCATAGGCAAGCTTTCACAGACAACAAGCCAGATAAGCAACATGTATTAAGCTGTATCTATACAATGTATGGGCAGGTAACTTGGTTTCTCCGTGCAAGAACCACCTGTAATATTGCTACAATAGTGCACTTTTGCACCTCTGGCTTTGAAAATTGGGAATAAAAGAAATGAGTACAGTCTAATTTTATAACTTAATGAATTCTTTTTGGGTGTTTAAGTTTACTTCTAAAATGACTTGGTCTATTCCCAAGTATACTTGTACCATGTATAGTCATATTTCTGATGTACTGAGATGTTCTATAAATTTATTCATAATGTAAATGCCAGATAGCTATTATACTATTGATGAGAGAGTTTGGGCCTGATTATCCCATCTGCCATCATTTTGGTATTACTAAGGGCAGGTCTACACTGAAAAAGCTGCTCTAGCTCTTCACTGGAGACACTACTAGGCTGAAGGGAGAGCTTCTCCCCCTGCTGTCTACACTGGGGGTTAGGTCAGTATAACTGCATCACTCAGGATTGTGGATTTTTCAGTTATGCCAATGTAAGTTTATAGTGTAGATCTGTCGTTAGTTCCAAACTACCGTTGACTGAAATCTTGAAAACTGGATATTTACTTGATATTATTAAAAATGTAGAGTTTCATGTGGTAGCCTTAGTCTTTTTTTATTTAATCTTAACTTTCTGTGTTGAATGAGCCTTTCACTCCAGGTCCAATAGGAATATTTCTTCCCTTTGATTTATGCTCTTAAGCAACACAGTTGTACATCCATTTATCTGCTATACTATTGCTGCATCCTCAACCCCTGCTCTGATTTGTGGGACCATAGAAATACTGTTTGCATATATTTTTAATCTGGCATAGAAATTATTCATTATTGGATTTGGATTAAAACCCCCACTGTTTTCTGATTTCTATGGGGAAAGTTGACTTTGAAATAAATCCAGTTCTGTACTAATCATGACCTTGTCAGCTATTTTTAAAAAAGTATTTGGCAGAAATGAGGTTGGATGTTGCAAAGTGTCCTTGTAGAAATATTGACTACTAAAAATGCCAGCTGGATGCTCGAGTAATGAAGCTGATAGTGCCTTGACAAGGGTCTCTAATGGAGCTTTCAAGACAAATTTAAACTCATAATAGAGATTGTTTTATTAGATCAGCTGCCTTAAAGTTCCTTGAGATCCTCTAATGAAACTTGTCTACATAAGTGTAAATTATTAATCCTGTGTAAAAAGACTGATACATTCCATTGCATTTGACCTATCTGCAGCTTCAATTTCAATGTCATGTGAAGTGCCTCAGAATGCAGAACCTCTTCTGGTTCCTTGCGTGTATTGATGTGACTGGCTCTTGACTGTAAGGCCTTATTGATACTGAGGTTTTTCTGAAATTCTCCATTGTGGCTTCCACTGTTTCTCTAGTACCAGGGCAGCTCAACAGGTGCTAGTAACAGAGTGTGTTAGTGTAGACAGGTCAGTGGCGTCTTTACCACTGTTGACTAGGCCTGCTCTGAGAACAGTTAGACAAAATAGTGGTCAAAATGCAGTAGCTGGTCTGCATTGGTGCTCCCACCGTGTGGAACTGCACTAGTAGTAGAGAAACAGAAGGAAAATTTCATGACTACTTTGTGTAGACAGTAGACACAATTTAGGCATTAGATCTTAACAATTAATACAATCCAAAGATTAAAAAATATAACCTTTTTAGGTTTCCATGATATTAGAGATTGATGAAATGTATCTGTTTGGAAGCAGTGGATTGTCTATCATATGGATATACATGGCAATTAATAGTCTAATACTGAGTGGTGAGGGGGACAGGGCACCAAGACTATACTGTTATATCTTCTGTTTTCTGGCATGTATTTAGGAAACTATCTGGGAATCAAAGGCCATAGCAAAAATAAATAGGCCAGATTCATGTTCCAAACATTTAAAAAAAAAATGCATTACTGTCCATGGATCCTGAAAGTGACTGACACACTAAACTCTTGTGCAGTGTTTGAAAGTGATAGTCTCTTGATCTTGCTTAGATTAATTTCTATTGGAAGCTGCAGTGTCAGATCTATTCTCTGTTTCAATTACTGAAGTGAGACTCTAATATAGGTATATTTGGTGTTTACTTGACTTCAGTGTTTCTTGTCCCAAGTATTGGTTGGCATAGAAATGTTGTCTGCACTTTCATTTTCAGGGTTACTTCACTAATTTTATGTTGTAAGCATTCGGAACGTTAGTCCCCGAAGCTATATTTTAGGAAATGGTTCTTGGATGCTGTGATGTATCTTGGTACCACCTGCCCTTAGTGTGTGGAAGTCTTGTCGTGTGTCTGCTGTGGATCAGCTCCCCAATTCCACCAGCCTCTGAAAATGCAAACATGCCTTGCTCTCTCTGTACAGATTAGCAATAGGCACATACCAACCTTCAAGTGTCCCTAAAGTGTCCCGACCCTGTTTCCCTGAGCACTCTCAGAACTCTCTAAGGCATTGTCTACACTGGAACCTGAATGAAGAAACTTTTGTCATTCAGTGGTGTGAAAAAAAACCACACACACACCCCAGATGACAAAAATTTTGCCGATGAAAAGTGCCGGTGTGAACAGGGCTTTGTCGGCTGGAGAGCACCTGCCGACAAATAGCAACTACACTTCTCACCTTTTAGCAGCACAGCTGTGTCGCTAAAAGGTACGTAGTGTGGATATAGCCTAATTCTCCAAAAGGAATATTACACATCAGCTAACAAGATTCACCGCTCCACTTAACACACAGCACTTAGATATGTTTATAGGGAAAACCAGAATAAATATATTGTCAAAGAAGATATTCAAATAATAGTAAGAGAGAATATTGGAAACAAATGGTTACATATGAAACAAAATCATAACATGCTTTCTAGAGCCTAAATTTAATTCACAAGACCATCTGTTTCTTATAGGATAGCTCACCCCAAGTCCTTTTCCCAGTGTTTTCAGCCAGGATGGCTGATTGAAGGAATGCCAGTATGTCTCTGCACCCCCAGATATACCAGACCTTTGATGTTCACTTGAAAATAGTCGTCCCATCCCGTCCCCCGCAATCCCCTGCTGTTACCTCTTCCTGTCAATTTCCTTCTGAAGTCTAAGCTCTTCTTTATGATTTGAGACTGTATGCTGACAAACTTGTATTGTAAGATACATAATGGTCCACCAGGAAGATAAATGTCTAGCCACCTCCTGTCTGTAGAAGTTTGCCTCAAGGTGTATGCTGCCTTTTAATGACCTGTCTTTAACTACAAGAAGATAATTTTTAGCATATATACATTTTTCATACATTGTGATGACTAATGTGACACAGGCTTTCATTAGAGTCCTTACATAAGGTTTTTTTGGGGGGGGTTGGTGAATTCAAGGATGTGTATACTCCAGTGCCCTTTGGCAGTTGGCACCCTGAAGTCCTTGGGTCACAAATGCTGATTACAAAACAACAGTTCTATATGAAAGTATACAATGTTGTGTAGTCATATTGGTCCCAGGATATTGGAGAGACAAGGTGGGTGAGGTAATGTCTTTTATTAGATCAACTTCTGTTGGTGAGAGACAAGCTTTCAGGTCTGGTAAATATACTCAGAGTCTCACAGCTAAGTGGCCTTGAAAGGTGCCTTGAAATGTTTTGACTAGTTATGCTAAATAATCTATTCTACCTTGTATTTAGCTGTGACTCTGAGTACATTTCCCACACCTGAAGATTAGAAGAGCTCTGTGTAAAGCTTGTCTCTCTTCCGAGCAGAAATCGGTCCAATAAAAGATATTACCTCCCGCTCCTTGTCTCTGTACGAAAGTAGACAGTCAAGATGAGCATTTGGGTTTCTATGTTAACCCAAAGCCCTCCTATAAACCTTAACTTCATATAGTAAAAAATACCATTTTGTTTTTTTAGAATGGATGGAAACTTTCATTTCTATTTAGGTTTGTATGGGAGAGTTCTTAGTTTTTTCCAAGGCCTAATTTTCTAATTACTTTGCTCCTTGCTATCACGCCTGAAGCCATACTCCTCTCTGCTGCTCCAAGAATATTTTAAGCTTGCTGCAGCAAACAGGTGTGGAAGGAATTCACAGATATTCTCTAGAAGCATTTGTTAGGGTTCTCTCTACTTGTTGTAACCAGTGAATTTATGCTGTAGATCTGTAAGCATTCTAGGTTCTGGCTCTGAAACTGTCAGATGCTTCAAAGTGCCTCTGCAAGGGTGTATGTAATGTATTTAAAAAAATTGGTTTGGCTGTCTGATGGTTGCTTTTTTATCAACTTGAAGCAAAATCTTTTAGAAGAAATGATGTCATTAACTTTTGGAACTGATTTGAACAATTCTAGGTCCCAATGGCTTTTTATCTGAGGACTACTTGTGTAGTATAATGCAGAGCAGTAAGTACTGGAAAATATCTCTGCATCCCAAGAATAGGTTCAAAATGTAATCTTATTTTTAAAATGGCATAATCCAACAATAACAACCTAGAATTACCTTTTGCATCTTCTCTATACTCCCTTTTTAAAGACTGTTCTTCTGCAGGCTTAAAATGCATCTCCCCTACTTATGATGAATCATGAAACATCTACATTTTTAAATGTCTGTTCCTGTTCCGACAGGAGATTCTAAAACCAAATTTTTTTTCCTTAAGAGCAGATCTCTGAATGCTGAATTTATGAAGTGATTAGCCCTGGAAATAGTTATTTTGTAGTAGCTGCTGTACTCATGCTGAATAGACTTCAGCTACTGCATTCAGCATGAATTGTGTATTCTCGTGGAGGGTAGGGACATGTTAAATGTTTTTCCTGATCCTTTTAAATTCGTCTTTTAAAATTGCTTTCCTTGTAAATCAAGTCTCAGGCTAACACTACTTAAACTTGCATATGCAAATCAAGGAAACTGGGGGTTAACAGAGAGAACACTAATTTCTCAAGCATAAATTGTTTTGAGTGGTAGATTTAGAGACAAAATGTTCTTTATAATGCACTACAGTTTAATATTGCAAATATCTTTTTTTCATGTATTTCTCCATCTGCAATATGGCATAGTCTAAATGTGTTATGGAAATTTAGGGATCAGGATAGTATTGCAGGTATCATTTTGATAGAAGTTGAAATTTATAAATGTCTTCCATAAACAACGTTGATTGTACATCTCCAGTTTTTCATACATTAAATTGTCAACTGATGCAGGGGTTTGCAGATGCTTTCATAGTGTGGACCATCTACTGTTCCAAATATCCTTTTGGCCATTAGAGCAATTGCTTACGTGTATTCTAATGGGCCATATGATCAGCAATTTTTGTCAACCCCTAATTGTTCACTGTCCAGTGATCTAATACACTTATTAAGGCCTGATCTCCACTTGTAAAAACTTTTTTTCAGCATAACTGTTTCAGTTAAGGGTGGGAACACAATGATAGTTATTCCTCTTCCCATAGAGGAATAGCTGTACTAGTATAAAGCACGTTTATATCCCTAACTGCATTGACGACAACAGGAGTTGTGCTATTTTGAACTGTCTATGCCATACTGGTATAGTGGTACAACTTCCTAATGCAGACAAGCCCTAAATCGACTTCTGTATTCCTATGCTACCTGATGATCCCGTCAATGTCATTTCTTTCCCAACAGTTTTTTATTTGCTCAGACTCTGTTCGCTTTAACATTATTTGGGGAGTTTGTTGTCTTCTGCTCACTTGAGCCTATTTTACCAGGTGCCAACCCTTAACTCTTACCTATTAGAGAGGGCTTGTGGCTAGTGATGTTTCTCCAGTGGGCTCTCTTCAGCCCATAAGCTACCTGAGATGCAGAATACCCAAAAGGATATTTAACTGGCTGTTCACTGAGGTAACATGACTCAAGGTTAGGTTGGCTTGATTTGAAGACCAAACTCTTCAGCTGCTCATGAAGGCAAAGACATATGTAAAGGAATCCTGAGCACCTAATGTAATAATCCTCTACTACTCATTCTTTGCACGCTTGTCTCTTCTTTGGCCAGGCATGCATGGAGCAGGAGTAACCAACAGTACAGTTTCTGTAGTACATAGTACAGTTAGTGGGAGAAGAACCCATCCTTCCTGAGACTTTATGCCCAGTGCTTTCCTTCATGCAGGGGGGAGGGGCAAACTTTTTGGCCTGAGGGCCGCATCGGGTTTCGTAAATTGTATGGAGGGCCAGTTAGGGGAGGGGGTTGCGGCCCGGCCTCCTCCTGTTCCCTGATGGCCCCTCTGGGACCTCTGCCCCATCCACACACACCCCCGCTCCCTGTCCCCTGACTTCCCCCGCCACCCCATCCAACCCCTCCCCTCATTCCAGATGGTCCCCCTGGGACCCCTGTCCCATCCAACCATCCTTCTCCCTGTCCCCTGACTGACCCCTGCTGCTCCATCTAACCCCCCCTCCTTCCTGACTGGCCCCCCGGGACTCCTGCCCCCATTCAACCACCTGTTCCTCCCCCGACCACCCCAACCCCTATCTACACCCCTGACCACCACCCCAAATTCCCCTGCCCTCTATCCAAGCCCCCCTGCCCCCCGCTCCCTGCCCCCTTACTGTGCTGCCTGGAGCACCGGTGGGTGGCGGTGCTATAGCCGTGCCGCCCGGCTGGAGCTGGGCCACGCAGCACAGAGCACTGGGTGAGGCCGGGCTATGCAGCTGCTCTGCCCCAGGAGCTCTCAGCCCCGCCACCCAGAGCATTGCGCCAGTGGCGGAGCAAGGGAGCTGAGGCTGTGGGGGAGGGGCCGGGGGCTAGCCAGGACAGTTCTGCGGGTTGTAGTTTGCCCACCTCTGCCTTAATGCCTCTGATTGGGCTAGGGGATGGATGGCCATTAAAACGTGATGGTCTCCAAAGAGAGAGAACTGCACAGAATATAATTCATCCTTTGCTAAAGGATTTTTCAGTTGCCACTTGTGTAGTAGGTTCATTGATATTCTGCTGTGGGCCTGGGTTGCGTCCCTCAGGCTTCATCCATAAGTGTTTAGTACATGTAGTTATGAGTTCCTTATTCTGAAAATAAGTTTGGACCATTCACTGTTTTAAAATAAAAACAGAAGATTATAAAATAATTATAAATTAAACCCATGATATTTTTATCTACAGGAAGGAAGAAACAGAAGCTTGCCAAAGAGAGAGCAGGGCTTTCCAAGGTAATACCGTGTTCATGTCTGTAGTCCTATTTTGAAAAATGTCTTGTTTATACCAAGATTAATTGTAAGCAGGATCTGTTCAAAGGGTGCTGTTCAAAGGGTGCTGTGTCCTTGCTTCCAATGCTAACAACCCTCTTGCAATATGCACGGGGTTTTTTGACTTCCATAAATAACCATCTGTGGGGGTTGTGTTCTCTTCTGCGTAACAGATGAGGGGCCAGTACTAGGCGGTATTGTGCTCTTCCAGTTCTCTGAGCTCAGTGTGAACTGAGGGTGCTCAGCTCCTCAGAGGATTATCTGTTTAGGAATTTGTAGGGTTTAAAGGTTACCAGATCAGTCAGATGAATTCTGAATACCTGAAGTGTTAAGTTTCTAGCTGAAGCTTTGGATTTGATAACATCTTTACTTACTGTTAGTGAGTCCCCTAATGAGCAATGTGGAAAATAGTTTGTCTTGCCCAAAATGAGAAACATTGTTTGACTTAGACAGAGTGTATCTGTTACAAAGCATCTTAGAATTTAAACTCTTTTTAAAAAACAAACAGTTTCCTTTAAATTATTTGAATATAAAAGTTTAAAACACCATCGCAGAGAGTGGTAAATGCAATGATGTACTGAAGTCGTTCATGCCTGATCTTTAGAAACATTCATCTAAATCTCTAACTTAACAGGCTATTCTAAGATGCTGCTTTTTAAACCCCCTTTTGCAGTTTTCCTCTACAAATGTGTAGCTATTCAATTTTGTTTTAAGTTGCAGCTCTTTTGTGGTTTATGTATTAAATGATGCTTTTTGAGACCTTGCCAATTTTTTGTTGTTGTTGTTGTATTACAGTTACCTGATTTAAAAGATGCTGAAGCTGTACAAAAGTTCTTCCTTGAAGAGATACAGCTTGGCGAGGAATTACTAGCACAAGGTGGTTGTTGCAAAAGTCTCTAAGATGGGAAGCTATAAAAGGAATTCTTCTCCAGTCTGGCAGGGAGAAGAGTGTTGTGGCCTGACATAGAAGCATTAACTAAATGTTTTGCAGAGCTTTAATATGCCATATTTTTAAACTGTGCAAAGATTGTTTTAACAGATGTAGGTCAAAGTGCCATTTTAATATTCTCTTCTATTGTCACCTTTTGTAATTTCTCATGCAGTTCTCTTGACACTTCTCCCATCTATCCTGCAGCTATGTACAAGTTAAAATTGACTTGCAGTCTTTTCTTTGGGAAGAAATGAAAAATATGGGGAAGAAACACTTTCCCCCACAATATTGAATATTTCAAATAAAAAATCACTAAACTTCTCACCTAATGTAATATAAAAAAATAATCACATAAGAGGCTACCATTTTGATGCATAACAATGGAAGAATCTGCTTCCCTTTAGACACCAGTTTTCAAATTTACTTTTAAAAGTTACATATTTTTCAATTTACATCAGACAATGTTACTTTAAAATACAATAATCCTGAAACTGATTTTCATGCTTCCTTGTGGGAAATGTAGCAGTTCAATTCCTCTTTGCATCAGTAAATGAAGCTTCCTCTGGGATAGTATCATTAGGATGTGAACCCCCTCTGAGACAAACCCCTTTCACTTAATGGAGGCAGTGAAATGATAGGTATGTCTAAAAACTGTGGTGAAAATTCTTGACAGATTTCTTTCTGTATTTAGTATATATGTAGTTAGACTTAAGAATCACAGTTGGATGATATTTAAGGTTAGCAGAAATTAGTGGAGTTAAACTTTTAAAGAAATTAGCCATCAGAAATGAAAATTTAAGGTTACTTTATCTGACTGGATGAAGACAGGTTTTAGTTAAAAAGATTCAACATGGTGGTGAGGGGGTAATATTTGCAGTCTACTTTGTAGGTATAGTGAGGTAGCTTAAGTCAAACAATGTAACGAAATGCACCAAAGGCAAAATTTGAAGTGAAACCTTATGTCTCATAGGTGACTATGAGAAGGGTGTGGACCACTTGACAAATGCCATTGCTGTGTGTGGACAGCCACAGCAGTTATTACAAGTCCTACAGCAGACTCTTCCACCACCAGTGTTCCAGATGCTTCTGACTAAGCTCCCAACAATTAGCCAGGTATGTAAAGCTTCTCCCCCACCCCCCCGTTTTTGGGGATTGGAAATAACCTTGGTGAAGAGTAGTTCCATTATTTGGTCTTTATGGAAGGTGGATATTTTACTGGTTCCACTGGGAAGACAAAAATTCATCATTTGGATGATAAATGTGCCTTTCCATTGACGCTTTCAAAATTAGTATGAGAAAAGTACTGTGTATTCATAGATTAAAAATTAATTGCAAAGTTGAAATGGAAAAGTTAACTCTGTAGTTACCTACTGAATCCCCTTTTCTTTGTGTGTCAGCAACTCTGAATCTGTAGTATCTGCTCCAGTTCTGATGCCTTTAAGCAAATCATCTCTTACCAGATACCTGTGGGGCGGGGGGTAAAGGTAGAAGGTAAGTGGTGGGTGCTTTTATTGTGATGTGGTTTTAAATTGTATATTCTAAGTAATATAAAATAGTAATGAGAAAAAAAAATGCTACACCACATCAAAGTAATGGAAGCCACTAATACTTTCAGTCTTTCTAGGTCATCTCTGCAAGTCCTTGCAGAATTATGCATTCTGGGTGCATCACTCTGGAACTAAAGTTGACAGTTGTCTTTTGAAGACCTGTTTCTAAACATTAAAATGTTTTCTAGAACACTTGCTGGTCATCTTTAATACACATACATCATTAATAATACAGTGCTGAAAATACATCTGAATGTTTTGTCACGTGACATAAGTCCTGCGGTGTCAGAAAAATGGACATATTTGCTTATCGTATTAGGATATCACAGCTCTCTGCAATAGAACATACTTATTTAAATAACTTGCAAGTCAGAACAGTACTGAGTTGTGGACATTGCTCATTGTAAGCTCAGCAAAACTCACACATCGTAAATTCTGTATAAATTTTAAACATTGCACTTTGAGTAGCTATGAGTGGTGTCAAATATGCCTACTCTCAACACCTAAGAGGAATAAATCTTAATTACCACCATAACCCTTCGTAATCACTGTCCAATCTAGTCAAACTCCCTACAAGTATAGAACCTGGCATTTCAAGTTTAATCCTGAAGAGAATTTTGATTCTACATGTTTAAGCCCTGACAAATAAAGGTTAATAAGGGAAATACTCAGAAATTAAACTCAGTGCATATTTCTATAATATACAGTCTATATGAGCTGAACTACAACATGAACATCAGGCCTGAAGGCCATAAAAGGTGTCATGATCAAGAATTTTAACACCTTTGTTTTTCAGTTTATATAACTGAAAACTGACTGTCCCCTCTTAAACTTAGAAGGTGATTGGTATATGAACTGAACTTCTTGTATCTTGTATGGTTAAATAGCTAAAACTCCTTGTAGCTCTAGTTTCAAAATATCCTTCTTGGATTGAGAACCATGTGTGTTCTTTTGGATAATGTGTTAAGAACAGAGTCCTGTCTACCCTAGGTGGACGCTAAAAATCACATGGCGCTCCTTTGGAAGAATAAGGGTTTGGCTGCGTATTCTTGATGACTAGCTCTCCTTCTCCTAGCGTTGGGCCATGTTGTATGTGTTAGTTGGTTGCCACCTTCCAGCCCATGCGTGACTGCATTTCAGTGCTGTGTGTATGTAATTCCTAAAGCAGTTGGGGATGAAAGGTGGCATAAACATGGGAAATATAGACTGTCTCAATGATCAGGAACAGCAGTCACTGTTTCATTAGAGAACAATGACAGTACACACAAGTGATTACTGCATCACTAATAAGAGATGCGATTTATATGACATTGACTTTGTCAAATATTGCACAATACTTTGATTTTCCAGTTATCTACAAAAAAACTCTGCCAAACTTTTTATTGTTTATGTATGTTCAATCATCAATTTCTTAGTGACAGTTTTATAATTATTAAGTGTTTGGTTTTTTTTACAGAGAATTGTAAATGCACAATGCTTGGCTGAAGATGACGTGGAATGAGAAATCGCACCACAGTGGCGGAAAATAAGTGTTTTCTTAGCCCAGAAGATGAGCATCAGTGATGGGATAAAAGGGGCGAATATGGTAGTTAAAGAACTATGTACCACACTGAAATCTACCAGAGTTAATTTTAACTTTGTGTAGGTGGGTTTGGCTGGATTTTATTTATTATCCTAGTGAAAAGTGTATTTTGATAAAAAAAATCATTTTATAAATACACTGAGTTATGAAAGTATCACTGTTCATTTAATACTAATATGCAGTTGTAATGTTGTACATATAAAGACATAAAGCTACTACATATTAAATACCCAATGCTCATTTTTGAAAATCAAAGTTAAGGCAATAAAGATTTATCTGTGCTTGTGTGTCGATGTGGTACTACTTTAGATTTTGAAACAGTTTACTGGGGTTTCAGAATGTCATCTAAAAAATTGCTTTTAACTTTTAACCTTAAAAATTGGCCAAGGAGAGAACGTGTTTTAAGTGTTCTGGCAGGTCTTCAAAAAGGCAGCCATGCTTGTAATAATCACATGGAAAAGAGGGGTGATAGCAAAAAGAGAAAATAAGGGATGGATACATAGTGATGAATTCCCCCAGGAAGCCATATCTGCATAGATGCAAATACAGTGCAAAGCTGTCACACTTGAAAATCCGGTTAACTGCGGGAATGACAGTTTGAAGTGAAGTCATGAACAGGCTGTAAGGACATAAGAATTTTTAGAAGTTGGAACCCATTGTGCTGGGAAGGAGGACAACAATTTAGTCAGTTGTACGGCTTTGAAGACTAATATAGTCATTAACACTTCTTGGAAACCAGACTAATTCTGTTGTTGGTGCAAGTAACAAAACATGAATAGGCGAGATAATGATGTGCATAGGCTCAAATAGCTAAAGATGAATACATCTATAAAGAGTTTGAATGACATTCGGTACAGGGGAAGCAATCACACAATAGGGTTTAAATGGATTATTTTGTTTTTCTTTTGTTGTTTGTGAAAAGGAAACTGACATACCAGAGCACAATCCAGACCAGTGAGGGGCTATGTCACCTGTGCCTGGCAATCTAAGTGCCTTACAATGCTTTGCTTTCATAGTTCCCAGCTGGGCCGCTCACAAACAACCTTCCAGCATGCAAACCACACCCACACACGTGTCTGTGGCAGGTCTACATTGGGGAGGGTGAGTCGACCTAAGATATGCAACTTCAGCTACGTGAATAGTGTAGCTGAAGTCGGTGTATCTTAGGTCAATTTACCTGGCCGTGAGGACAGCGGCGAGTCGACCGTTGCCGCTCCCCCGTCGACTCCGCTTCCGCCTCTCGCTGTGGTGGAGTTCCGGAGTCGACGGCAGAGCGATCAGGGATCAATCACTACCTGCCGATCCAGCGGGTAGTGTAGACGTACTCTGTGTGTAACTGCAGCCTGCAAGCTGCACCCTGATTCTCACCCACCTTGGTCATGTTGCAGATATAACACATTCCCAGTTGCAGATCTTTCCCCAGAAATGTATGTCCTGTACTGTCCAGCCCTCTTCGACAGTACAAATATATTAAGTCCCTTCTTCCCTTGAGGAAATAATATACCAGCTTATTACCTTAAATAGTTATCCAGACTCTTCAACTTAACCACACTGGATTAGATAGAGTATTACAAAGAAATTTTTAAGTGAGTACATGTGACCATTTCTGTCTTTTATGCCTCAAGAGAAAAAGCTAAAACACTTACTAGTATCTGCTTAAACTATCTTAGCTGCAAAGCAAACTTTCTCACCACCTGCTCCAGCAGATTACTGACCAAGCTTTCAGGTCAGGATCCCTTTCCCCCCCACAGTCCGACGGCTGGTTTTGTTGTTGTTTTAGGTGCAATACCAGAGACAGATAGGGGAGAGACAAGGGTTGTCTGCCACTTCTTTTTATAGTCCTCTCCCCCTCCCCCCTTTGGGAAGCTTTTCCAGCTGGGAGCAAGGTGATAGGTAGCCTCATAAAGAAAGGAAACTACATACTGTTTCTTTGCTAAGATGGGGATTTTTTCCCCTGTCCCTTTCCTTGCTAAAGAATGGCCACTTAGCAGGTAATGGTCCATCAGCCTTGTTGCCAGGAATATGTATCACATACACAAATATAGCAGAGTTGTCCTTTGCAGGGCTTTCCACTTCGGGTTTCATTTCTCTCCAGCCCAAA
Organism: Chrysemys picta bellii; assembly: GCF_011386835.1. NCBI lineage: Eukaryota > Metazoa > Chordata > Testudines > Emydidae > Chrysemys > Chrysemys picta. The sequence continues at coordinate 133,578,184 of NC_088793.1, read as the reverse complement.
CTACCAGCTGTCTGAAGAGTGATATGTTTGATTTGTGGGACTTCGCGCATCCTGCTGTCCTAAGCAGGGTGTAAGGTACTTGATGGGGATGGCTCATTTCAACAAAAAATAGCCTTTTATAAAGAAGCAAGTAGTTTTTGGAGATGTGTTTGTAGGAGTGAGCTAATGCAATGGCAGGGCTGGTTGCTTTGAGTAATCAATCCCTTTGTGAAATGTGCACAATGTAATACATAGGATACTTTGAACTTACATAGTGTTTCAGCCAGAGATCTCAAGACCTTTACAAAAGTGGGTAAACTGAAGTGCTGACAGGTTAAGTGACTTCCCCAAGATTACTCAGTAAGCCAGTTGCCACAGCTGGAAATAGCAATAGGTCTGAAACCTAGTCATCTGCTTTAGCCAGTAGCCTTGCCATTCTGCAGTAGTTTTCCCCTTAAATTCACAGTATCCCTTTTCCCAATAAAGTTTGCTAATCTTGTTATTGTTCAAACAGTAGATACCACATGTAATTGTTTCTATGTAAAATGGGGGGCAAAACCTCTTGAATAGGAAGACTGATGTAGCTTGCTCTCCATTTATCCTTACTTTTGACTTGCCCAATTATTGTAGGGTAAAAATATTCTACTGGATAAAATTCAGTTTCCATATTACAAATGCGTTGGTCAAAGCTAGTTGGTCTGTGCTCTTCCTTTAATTTGACTTGGATACAGGTTACTTTTCTTTGCATAGTATTTACTTCCTCTTGAAACGTGAATTTCAAACAAGTGTCCATATGAATTGACTGGTATAATTATCAATTTAAATTCACACTTTAGGTTACACTGAGGAGAAAAAAAACAAAACACTTTCCCAGGTAGCCATGGCTTTACAAATCTTGACATCCACTCTAACCTTCCCTGGGTTTGTTAGAGGACTTTGTGGTGGCCTCTGGGCTTGGCCATTCACGCTTGCACTGTTAAACTGGTGCAAACCTTGGTGTTGACATCTTTATCTGTTTAAACCTGATTATGTTGTATTTGTTTCTATAAATTTACAGAATAAAATAAATTGTTAGCCAGGTTTACATGTATTTAAAAGTTGTCAGACAAAGTTGCATTGGTTTAAACTAACTATTTAACTATTCATACCTTTAGTTAAACCAGTGCCAACCACATGTGTAGATGGAGCTTGAGAACATAAGAATGGTCATAGAAGTTCAGATCAATGATTCTTCTAGCCCAGCATCCTGTCTTCCAGCAGGGAATGAACAGAACAGGGTAATTATCAAATGATCCATCCCCTGTTCCCACTCCTAGCTTCTGACAGTCAGAGGCTAGGGAGGCTCAGAGCAGAGGGTTGCATGCCTCACCATTTGGGTTAATAGCCATTGTTGGACCTATCCTCCACAAACTTATCCAATTATTTTTTTGAACCTTATAGTTTTGGCTTTCACATCTGGCAACGCGTTCCACAGAGATGGCTCATGTGAGCTCTGATGCGGTCATTGAAGGGGTGGGGATGATGAAACTTTAAGAAGGGCTTGTTTTTTCTAGACTATCCAATGCCTAATCAAGTTAACACCTACCTAACACCACCAGAGTTTAAGGTAGTCTACTGCCCAGTAGTGCAGTGCCTGCTCAGTTACACCCTAAGGAGTTTGTTAGTGCAGATGGAGCCTTGACCTTACGAGGCAAGGAGCCCTTACGCTCCATTTTCTGTTTGGTGATCACATAAGCACACGTATAAGACCACTGCCACTGGCTCTCAGGAAGGAAAGCAAAGGCTGCATTCCTATATAGAAGGCCTCTGTCATCTCCAATATCAAGCTTGCCAAACTGCATTATGATTGTCGTTTGGAAAACGGTGATCTCCTCTGGGGAGGAAGATCACCTGCTCCGAGCTTCTCATCAGTATGGTTCCTAAGTAAGAGGGCTAAATCCAGGACTAACTGATCAGACACACTAAATATTCTGACACTAGTCTTCCATTGTGAGAGCTGGACGAATGCTATGTCCCTACCCATAATAATTTGGGGAAACTAAAAAGTCCTGTGCCCCTCTGTGTAACAGGCCAGGACCTTCTCCAACATAACGTGTAAACTACTTACGCACCTGGAAGACTCCTTTTGTGAGGCTTGAGTTGCACACTCCAGGAGGGGCTCTGTTGTGATGACTAGTGTCAAAAGGGCCCTATATAATACAGTGGCCTCAAATGACCAGCATAACAGAAAATAACCATATTTAAATTTCAAGGGACCCTATGAAGAGGTGACTATATTCAGACAGTGAAGGCATGTGCTAGTCGGCTCTGGCCACCTGCATCATTGAGCTGGAGAAAGTTTTTCCCCCAAAGGCTTTACCTCAGTAGGGTCTTGGAATAGTTTCCAATTTTTTACATTTCCTTAAACCTGTCCAACTTATCTTTGGCCCTTTCAACCCAGTGAGTGAAAGGGCCTGTGGATTTGGTCATGGCAGCCAGGCTTGCAGACTGATAGCAAGGTTTTATTTAAATGGAGCATAGTTCTCCCCAGGAGACTTGGGTCAGCGCTGACTGGAGAGCCTTCCTCTGCAAGAACAAACATTGTAATTGTTTCGCAGGGACTGGCCTAGCAGTCTGTGTGTGCCCCGTAAATCCAGGTTCTGAGCCAAGTAACATCACTTTTTTCTAAAGTTTCTGGCAGTTGCACCAAGTCAACCCAGCCTTCCAAAAAGAGCTGGACTTCTGTTGCCAGAACAGCAATCATAACTCCTCTCTCAGGGCGCAGAATTTGCCATGTCAGAAGAGAGGAGTGTGGTGGACCCCAGAGAAGAGCTGGCTTCTTTCAGTCACCTCAGCTACATACTAAAGACAATTCCAGAACTACCAATCTATAAAAGTGAGTGGTGGGCCCTCTTCCATCCAACAGGGGCTAGATAAGGGGGAAGTAACATTCTCAAAAGCAGCTTGGTCCCATTGACTTTCCATGGGACTTACGCAGTGGTGAAGATTTTACCCACTGTACTTCAGAAGCAAATCCCATATTTCCCACTTCCTTCCCAGCTCTATAGGATTGGTTTTTTTGTTTGTTTTGTCACAGATTTTAAAGGCAATTGTTTTCCTTTAAGAATTGTTTGGCGTCCTTTATGAACAATAAGGTACTATTCTTTCCGTCTCCCCACCCCTGCCAAAAACCGCTACCAATAAGGAAACTTGGGCCTGCCTGCCTGCCTGATACCTGAACTGTAGGCCTCTGCTCTTGGAAGTGAGGGAGAATTGACTAGCTGTTTGGGATTAAGCCATATCACTAGTTCTCAACTCTATTTTGGCAGAGCTCCTGCCCTCTTGCAATTGATTGGTAGATGGGTGCTCCCCAGCAGCCCCATTCACAGTTTCTACTATCTCTTTTACAGTGTCTCCTCTTCCTCTTTTCTGCCTCTGTTATCTGTTGCTCCTTTTGACTTGGTGTCCTTACAGTTTTTGTCCTTTTCCTTGGCTTGTGGCTCTTGTGTATTTTCCAGGCCTGTCAAATGGCCAGGTGCTGCTCCAGCACTGAGCTCACGTAACTTTGCCCACTCCAAGTGTGCTGTATCCACCACACAACCCTCCCTCTCCCCCCCCCCCCCACCGCCACCCTCTGGGGGTGTGAAATGCTGGCTTAGCTTTGTCAGCCTCCAGCTAACTACAAACACATGCTTGAGTAGGGCTGAGTCTAAGCAGCAGAGGGCACTCGTACATGCATGTGTGTAATGTAGTGACTTACATTGCAAAAATCCTAGATTTAAAAGCCTCATGTGTTGTGCTATGGTTAGGGTGACCAGATGTCCCGATGTTATAGGGACAGTCCCGATATTGGGGGCTTTGTCTTATATAGGTGCCAATTACCCCCCACCCCTGTCCTGATTTTTCACCCTTATCTGGTCACCCTAGCTATGGTGTAACACAATTTTACATCCTGACACAAATTTGTGCTAGTGCAGCATGTGTCCCACAGAATGGAGTTGCAGAGGTGAGGGCAATACCATGGACCTCCCCTTACTGGAGTCAGTGCGGAGTTTAATTCTGATGGGGTGTAGTTTTGGCTCTTCAGCCCCCTGCCTATTGGGTTCGTCTACATTTTTATGAACCAAAAAGCTGCTTTTCTGGCAACACTAAACAAAACTCTTGCCAAAATAGAGTTGAGAACTAGTGATATGGCTTAATCCCAAACAGCTAGTCGATTCTCCCTCACTTCCAGGAGCAGAGGCCTACAGTTCAGGTAGCAGGCAGGCCCAGGTTTCCTTATTGGTAGCGATTTTTGGCAGGGGTGGGGAGACTGAAAGGGTAGTACCTTATTGTTGGTGAAAGGTGTCAAACAGTCCTTAAAGGAAAACAATTGAACTCAGGAGCTCCTCTTTCCCCATGTGTACATGTGAAACTGGTGAGGAGCGGAGGCACTGGATGGTGCATGTGCCAAAGTGGTGAAACGTGAAGGAGGGGGATGGTGTTGGGGATTGGTAATGGGATACAGTGGCTGGTTTAAATTGAAATTAAACTGCTAGTGAAAGCCAGTGTGAAATGAGTTGGTGGCACTGGTCTAATTTTTAGTTGGTAGCTGCGAACTTCCAAAAACTTCCACCACAATGGCACCCAGTCTTGGCAGTGGGGAAGGAACTGGAGGTGGGTTCCCTGCAGGAGTCCTGAAGTACATTTGCTGGGGCATTAACCACAAGCACTAAACTCATTAGTAGAAAACAAAAGAGACAAGGATGGGGGAGGAGGGGCGGGAAACTGTTTAAAAAGTGACATTTGCCTGTGTGAAAGTCAAGTTGTTTGCTGGAGCTCCAGCACTGTATGGTTTACAGCTTTTGCTACATTTTATACTGTTCCATTGGGAAGACTGTACTTTTCATCTGTGGTGACTAACTCTACAGAATTATTGTACAGATCCACTAATTATAATGCAGTGGCCAGTTTAAATCTTGAAGTGGAGGAAAGGGAATCATGAGCAACTATGTTCTCAATGAAAGCAGCTAACTAACTATTTAACTCTCCTCTAACATGTTTAATTAACTACTCAACTCCTGGCAATAGCTCATCATGGCTAGGTACAGCATTCATAGATTCTAGGACTGGAAGGGACCTCGAGGGGTCATCGAGTCCAGTCCTCTGCCCGCATGGTAGGACCAAATACTGTCTAGACCATCCCTGATAGACATTTATCTACCCTACTCTTAAATATCTCCAGAGATGGAGATTCTACAACCTCCCTAGGCAATTTATTCCAGTGTTTAACCACCCTGACAGTTAGGAACTTTTTCCTAATGTCCAACCTAGACCTCCCTTGCTGCAGTTTAAGCCCATTGCTTCTGGTTCTATCCTTAGAGGCTAAGGTGAACAAGTTTTCTCCCTCCTCCTTATGACACCCTTTTAAATACCTGAAAACTGCTATCATGTCCCCTCTCAGTCTTCTCTTTTCCAAACTAAACAAACCCAATTTTTTCAGCCTTCCTTCATAGGTCATGTTCTCAAGACCTTTAATCATTCTTGTTGCTCTTCTCTGGACCCTTTCCAATTTCTCCACATCTTTCTTGAAATGCGGTGCCCAGAACTGGACACAATACTCCAGCTGAGGCCTAACCAGAGCAGAGTAGAGCGGAAGAATGACTTCTCGTGTCTTGCTCACAACACACCTGTTAATACATCCCAGAATCATGTTTGCTTTTTTTGCAACAGCATCACACTGTTGACTCATATTTAGCTTGTGGTCCACTATAACCCCTAGATCCCTTTCTGCCGTACTCCTTCCTAGACAGTCTCTTCCCATTCTGTATGTGTGAAACTGATTTTTTCTTCCTCAGTGGAGCACTTTGCATTTGTCTTTGTTAAACTTCATCCTGTTTAACTCAGACCATTTCTCCAATTTGTCCAGATCATTTTGAATTATAACCCTGTCCTCCAAAGCAGTTGCAATCCCTCCCAGTTTGGTATCATCCACAAACTTAATAAGCGTACTTTCTATGCCAATATCTAAGTCGTTAATGAAGATATTGAACAGAGCCGGTCCCAAAACAGACCCCTGCGGAACCCCACTCGTTATGCCTTTCCAGCAGGATTGGGAACCATTAATAACAACTCTCTGGGTACGGTTATCCAGCCAGTTATGCACCCACCTTATAGTAGCCCCATCTAAATTGTATTTGCCTAGTTTATCGATAAGAATATCATGCGAGACCGTATCAAATGCCTTACTAAAGTCTAGGTATACCACATCCACAGCTTCTCCTTATCCACAAGACTTGTAATCCTATCGAAGAAAGCTATCAGATTGGTTTGACATGATTTGTTCTTTACAAATCCATGCTGGCTGTTCCCTATCACCTTACCACCTTCCAAGTGTTTGCAGATGATTTCCTTAATTACTTGCTCCATTATCTTCCCTGGCACAGAAGTTAAACTAACTGGTCTGTAGTTTCCTGGGTTGTTTTTATTTCCCTTTTTATAGATGGGCACTATATTTGCCCTTTTCCAGTCTTCTGGAATCTCTCCCGTCTCCCATGATTTTCCAAAGATAATAGCTAGAGGTTCAGATACCTCCTCTATTAGCTCCTTGAGTATTCTAGGATGCATTTCTTCAGGCCCTGGTGACTTGCAGGCATCTAACTTTTCTAAGTGATTTTTAACTTGTTCTTTTTTAATTTTATCTGCTAAACCTACCCCCTTCCCATTAGCATTCACTATGTTAGGCATTCCTTCAGACTTCTCGATGAAGACCGAAACAAAGAAGTCATTAAGCATCTCTGCCATTTCCAAGTTTCCTGTTACTGTTTCTCCCTCTTCACTAAGCAGTGGGCCTACCCTGTCTGTGGTCTTCCTCTTGCTTCTAATGTATTGATAAAAAGTCTTCTTGTTTCCCTTTATTCCCGTAGCTAGTTTGAGCTTATTTTGTGCCTTTGCCTTTCTAATCTTGCCCCTGCATTCCTGTGTTGTTTGCCTATATTCATCCTTTGTAATCTGTCCTAGTTTCCATTTTTTATATGACTCCTTTTTATTTTTTAGATCATGCAAGATCTCGTGGTTAAGCCAAGGTGGTCTTTTGCCACATTTTCTATCTTTCCTAACCAGTGGAATAGCTTGCTTTTGGGCCCTTAATAGTGTCCCTTTGAAAAACTGCCAACTCTCCTCAGTTGTTTTTCCCCTCAGTCTTGATTCCCATGGGACCTTACCTATCAGCTCTCTGAGCTTACCAAAATCTGCCTTCCTGAAATCCATTGTCTCTATTTTGCTGTTCTCCCTTCTACCCTTCCTTAGAATTGCAAACTCTATGATTTCATGATCACTTTCACCCAAACTGCCTTCTACTTTCAAATTCTCAACGAGTTCCTCCCTATTTGTTAATATCAAGTCTAGAACAGCTTCCCCCCCAGTAGCTTTTTCAACCTTCTGAAATAAAAAGTTGTCTGCAATGCAGTCCAAGAATTTGTTGGATAGTCTGTGCCCTGCTGTGTTATTTTCCCAACATATATCCGGATAGTTGAAGTCCCCCATCACCATCAAATCTTGGGCTTTGGATGATTTTGTTATTTGTTTAAAAAAAGCCTCATCCACCTGGTTAGGTGGCCTGTAGTAGACTCCTAGCATGACATCACCCTTGTTTTTTACCCCTTTTAGCCTAACCCAGAGACTCTCAACACTTCCATCTCCTATGTCCATCTCTACCTCAGTCCAAGTGTGTACATTTTTAAGTCCATTTTTGAGTCCTTTCAGACTCAAATTTACCTTCACCACACACAGACCTGGGGCTCTCTCATTGTTTGTTCCTGTAAACTATTGCCATCAGCATTCTGAATGTCTGTAACAGAGGTGATAGAAATCTTTGTATATAATAATAAAGAAAAGCAGCTCTTCCCCTTCCCCCCCCCCCCCTGCTTCCCCAGCTGCCTTCTCTGTTCCTGTTTGCTGATTGCCCTCAGTTTGGGTCTCTGCTAGGCAATACAAAAGCCAGTGTTTTGTATCTAGGTCCCTGCAGTGGAGACAAGCAATATATTAAATTTACATAACCAGTAGGGGTCAGCCGCTGATTCACATTTCATTTGCTTTTCTCTGTTTTTGCAGTGTTATCAGCTTACCCATCCCTTGCACATCACAATTCAGTTGCCACAACCAATTACCAGCTTTTATTTGTTTGCCAGGTATGTGAACTACTGGCCTTCAACCTTGGTAGATTTTTTTTTTAAAACTTATGTCCCACCACAGCTGTAGATGCCCTCTAAAGAGCAGATTGACATGAACTCCCTGCCCCCAGGAGCTTATAGCTGCAGGCCCTGAGCCTGTAACTTGTTCTGCATGGCTGCAGCCATGCGATGTTCTGTTGGCTTCAGAAACAGGAGGATGGGACAGTAACACAGGAACGGTGCAGGTAAGGGTGAGGACAATGTGATTATACAGTGAATGGGGCCATTGTTTGATGGTTACCATTTCTATAAGTTAGGTGTTAACCCTCTAAGGCCTGCTTCTCCTCTGTTGCTCCAATTTTCTATTGATGAAACCTGTCGATATCAGTGGGGAGTAAGGCCAGGGTGATGCCACCTCCCAATGTTCCAAAATCATCAGGCCCCAACGAATCATGACGTTGGCTTAAAAATCGTGAGACTTTTTAAAATAATAAAACGTTGGGTTCTTTTTATTGAGCGTGTAGGGGGCACTCAAGTTACAGCTCTTCGATTTTCTGCACAAGGATGATGGCCAGAATCTTGCTTTTAAATAAAAAAAAAAATAGAAGCTGAGATTCTCCCTGAATCCCTTGTCCCCAAAAGCTGGGACTTTCTGTTAAACATCAAACACTATGAGTTGCAATAAAAATCACAATTACCCTGGTGTAAAACTTCAGTAATACAGTGGAGAACAGTTTATAAGCAACCTTACCATTACAACACTGTGTACATAATTTTTATAACCGGTGTGCTTTCAAAAACATCTAACAGTATTTTCCAGCTTGATAGCACCTTTCATCCCACAGGAACACCAGCGAGTCTATAAAGATTTATTTATTAGGCTTCACAGCATCCCTGTAAAGTGGGGTACCCATTATACAGATGGGGGGACACAGAGTTTAGGGGGAGATTTTCAAAGGCACAAATAGGAGCTAGGCACCCAACTCCCAAAGCAACATAGTAAGGCAGTGGCTGAGCCTGGCACTGGATTGCAGAAATCCTCAGACCCATTGACCTGCCGTCACCACTAGGCCACACTTCCTCAAAAATAATGCAGCCCTCCAAAGCTTATTTTTAATTCCAGCTGGTTTAGTGGTTAGGGCAAGGGATTCTGGGTTCTATTCCCAGCTCAGCCATTCTGATTGCAGAATTAGCACTATACAATATAAACCCAGCCCCGGTTAAATGGCTTGAGAACTGGCTCGCTTACCGATCTCAAAAGTAGTTGTCAATGGAGAATCAACATCGAACAGGGTGTTTCTCATGGGGTTCCACCAGGATCAGCGCTAGGTCTGACACTATTCAACATATTCAACAATGATCTAGAAATAAATATAAAATCACTTCTGATAAAATTGGTGGATGACACAAAGATTGGCCACATGGTATATCATGGTGAGGACAGGGATGTTATACAGAGTGATCTGGACCGCTTGGTCACCTGGGCCCATTCAAACATCACTTTAATATAGCCATGTTTTTAATGTACAGCAGGGTACACCTAGGAACAAAGAATGCAAGCCAGACTTACATAATGGGGGACTTATCCTGGAAAGAAGTGACTCTGAAAGGGGGTTAGGAGTCATAAAGGACAAACAACTCAGCATGAGCTCCTGCTGTGACAAGAAGGGCTAATCTGATCGTTGGCTGTATAAACAGGGAAGTAGCAAGGAGGAGGAGTGAGGTGATTTTACCTCTATATATGACACCAGTGAGACCGATAATAGAATACTGAGTACAGTTCTTCTGTCTAAATTTTGAAAAGGATCTTGAAATTGGAGAAGATGCAGAGAAGAGCCACAAAAATTATTTGAAGGCTGGAGAAAATGTCTCATAATGAGACACTTAATGAGCTCAAGCTGTTTAGTTTATCCAAAGAAGATCAAGGTGACTTGATTACAGTGTATAAGTACCTTCACAGGTGACTAACCACTGGAAGTGGTGGATTCTCTTTATGCCTTGGAATTAAGATTGAAAGACAATATGTTTGTGTCAAGGATGAGTTTCCAGGCTTAAACCAGTGGCTCAACTTTTCCAGACTACTGTACCTCTTTCAGGAGTCTGATTTGTCCTGTGTACCCCCCAAGTTTCACCTCAGTTTAAAACTGTTTGCTTACACAATCAGATATAAAAATACAAAAGTGTCACAGCACCATGTTACCGAAAAAAATGCTCCATTTCTCATTTTTACCATATCATTGTAAAAAAAAGGTCAATTGGAATATAAATATTGTACTTACATGTCAGGGTATAGTATATAGAGCAGTGTAAACAAGTCATTGTATGAAATTTTAGTTTGTACAGACTTCGCTAGTGCTTTTTATGTAGCCTGGCAAATATCTGGATGAGTTGCTGTACCCCTGGTTGAGAACCAATGGCTTAGACAGCACAGGTGTAACTGAGTGAAAGTTAATTGTCTGTGATACACAGGAGGTCAGACTAGATGATCTAATGATCCCTCCTGGCCTTTAACTCTATGAATTGACTCACTGCATAAGCCTGGATAAACCACTGTGTGGCTCAGTTTCTCCATCTATAAATGAGTGTAATAATTCACCATAGAGACTAAAATACATTAAGATCCTTGGATGCAAGGTGCTATGTAAGTGGAATTTATTATCATCTTATTTCCTTCCCCTTGCTCTGGGTCATAAAATGGTGTGCAGGGAAAACAATTGGCTTCTGTATAGTTAATTTCTCTCTTCATTTTGGTTGCTTCCAAGATCTTATTGGTTATGAGTCTCTGCAGAAGTGTCCCCTCTGCTGCATTGCCCCCAGAATTTTTTCAGCAGGACTGATAACATCTTTCATTACGCTGCATAGTGATAATCCTTTTGCAGATCAATGTTTATCACCGTGGGGAGCAGATTTTCAATAAAATTGGTGACAGCGACTCCTGCTTGGATCTTATTAATCTGTGTTTTTTATGTCCCTGGGTCTTTAATAGCTGAAGGTGTCTTTTGGGTTTCCCACTAAACCTTTATTAAAAAAGTGTTGGTGCTTTAGGCCTCTGCTGTCACCCACTCCCTTCCCTTTTTTCACCTTTCTTTTCAAATTCTCTCCGCCCGGACCTGCTGACATGGAATGTGGCCAAACTGACAACATGCACCTTGTTATTTGCCTGTATTTTGGCAGCCAGGGAAGCTGGCAATGCTCACACAGGGTCAGCACGGCCCATGCACTAGAGGAATGTGGGTTGAAGTGGCGTTTCCCAAACAGTGTGTCCTGACCTAGGTTCTAGATGGGTTGCAGGGCCCTAGGCAAACATACAATTGGGGAGGGGTTGTTGGAGAGCGAGCCCACCCTGTACTTGCCCTGCAGCAGCAGCGTGGCTGGGCCTGGCTCTCCACTCTGGACGCTGTGACCCAGGGTCACAGTGCCACTCAGATTTGGCCCAGCCACCCTCATTCCCAGTGCAGAGTGAGCTTGCAGTGGCAGGCTTTGGCGGCTCTCCTGGCGCCACTGCCACTAGGTGGCAATATGACACTCTGCTAGTTGGGAGTCTCTTTTTCCTGTAAAAGTCTTGCTTTTTCTGTATTTATCTCACCCAAACTGATGATTCCACCCACCACCCCATCAAGAGAACAGAACAAAATCATTTAATAGAACATTACAGCTGTTGTGCTTCTCTTCCCCCCCCCCCCCAGTTCTTTGTCCCACGGCAGGGTGCAGAGGTTTAAAAACCTTTTCTTAATCACTCTCCTTCTAAAAACAGAGAAAATGCAGCCTCCTGGGAGCAATTAGCTGTGAGAAAAGCTTTTCTCAAACAATTGCCAGGAAATATTGTCTTGACCGATATTCCTGATGTAACACCGTCATTCTCAGCTCTAAGACATTTGACTGCAAAAAGCAGCAGGGTACAGCAATCTAATGTGCAATCTGCAGTTCACCACCTCCCTTACCCTTTTATCTCCATTTACTTTGGTTTTTTCCCCCCCAAATAGCTAGATGGCTGTCAAGAATTTCAGGCAACTGTGCTAGTGAATCAGGCAGACTATGGTGGTGGCAAGCCAGTGCTTGAATGTAAGGTTATGCCCACCATCCAGATCCCTGGTTGAAATTGGAGGGGCTTCATTATGCAGGAAGTCAGACTAGATGATCATAACGGTCCCCTCCGCTGTAAACATCCAGCAATCCCAGAGCGCCTGAGCCTGGGGTTTGGTGCAGCCTGAACTCCACACAACTAATGGGAGGTGGGGTTTAAGCTCTGTACTGAGCCCCACTGCTATTGCCCAAATTCAATATAAGGGTCTGACCCTGCAAGCCTGCTCCACGTGAAGAACTACCAGTGTATTGGTTTAATGTGGACTGGGCCGTGAGGTGGGGAGGCCAAGCTAGCCTAGTATCGGTGCTAGAAGCCAGAAGAACCAGCAGCTGGGAACCACTGCTACCTACACACACAAAAACAATATTTGTTTTCATTGTGAGATACACATTGTGTGTCGGGGGGTGACAAATTCATGGAGGTTTAAGAAATCAGCCTCGCTCTCTGGGACAGGGTGTGAACTGAAGCACCTTCTGGAAGACAGACAGCAATGTAATCCCTTCATTCAACCCTGTCTGCAGCTGCTTTTTATAAACTTGGCATAAATATGTACTCAGTGAGGCCAGGCCTGTGTATCTGGAAAATATTTTCCACAATCCGAAAAAAAAACAGAAGATTGGAAAAAGAGCCCAGAAATTGTGCATAACATGGAATGGCCTCGCTTGTGGGTTTTTTCCATGACTTCCTCAGCTCATTTTTCTGCTGCCAATTTTAGAAGCCCATAAGTCATACTTGTTAAACCTTCTCAGTTAAAATGTAACTCTAAGAACAAAGTCATATGATATGTTGCAGCCAAATAATCGCTCTCTGGCCTGAGAAAACTACACTGGTTTGGCCAGCTTGCAAACCTGTGTGTGCTCATCCTATGACAGACAGACCCGGAGGGTACATTAGAAATATGGGGCCCTTGCAGATGAACAGCTCCCATTGACTTTGGTGGCCATTCCTCCCCTGCTTTGCCAGCATAATCAGGGCCTTGCTGTGCCGTGCTGCATGCAGTAATATTAGAAGTGCAGGAGTTCTAGCCTCACCTCTTGAAATATTTTACACAAGAGGTGGAGCTGGAGAGGGAGTGAGTGACAGTTGCTCAGAGCCCAGCGAGGTCCGGAAGCAGCTCTAATTAGACAGCAGTGTGAAACAGTGGAGGAGCAAGAGGAAAATGAGTTGCCAAGAGGGGAAGTGAATTTGCTGGAAGTTTTGAGTAATGGGCATCCTCCCTAAGCACATTTTAAACAGTGACTAAGTATGGAATGCCAGAAGCAATATTTTTGTCAGGTTTCCCTACCTGTTATAGACTGATGCCACCTACCCCAGTCTCCAAATGGGTTTGTCTTGAGGCACCACCTCCTTGTCCTGCTTCAGTTCTGTAACCCCCGAGGGAATCCTGAGTAGCTGTGGAAGCTGATGGAGTTGCTCTAAATTTACACCTCGGTAACCGAGAGCAGAATTTGGCTCTGTCTGTCATAACTGCCAACGGCCCTGTTCTAGCCAGTTCTGTCCTGGGCTTGACATACGCATCCCTGGTGCTGACCGCCCCAGCCAGTATCCCTGAACTGTAGCAGCACTATGGGCCCCTGTGCTGAGTGAGCAGAAGGCTGGCAACTGGCTGGCTCTCCATTCTCTCTGCTTCAGCTGATCCCTCTGCTGGGTGCAGAACAGAGACAGGGAGAGCAGCAATGAGTCACCAGTTGCCTCCTGCCTAGCACAGTAGCTGAACCCACCCACCTCTTCTCCCCGCTGCACTGGAGGAAGCTTATTTGGAGAATTGCCCCTAGAAATATTTCTCCTAAATATTGGCAGCTGCGGACTTGATGCGACTGCCACTTACCCTGGTGCAAGTCAGGAGTAACACCACACTGGGGACCTCAGCCGAGCTACTCTAGCATGAAACTGATGTGAGGGAGAGAAGGAGAATCAGGCCCCAGAGAAGAGCCCCTTTGTTCTGCCAGAATGAAACATCTTTTCAAACTCTGTGTGGTCTTCCTGGATGGAGAAGGAAATAAACAAACCCTGTGAAAATCATCTGGGGTGTTGCAATGTTCTTTGGAACGTCAGTTTCAAAAACCAGTTTACTGCATCTCGCCTGGCTGCCAGCTCCTGTGCCCAGACATCCTGGGAGTGGGGGTGACTGATGCAACTCTTGACTGGGTAGGGTCACTTGCCCAACATGTAGAGGCTGGCAGGCAGCCAAGGAAACTTGCTAAGACAGGGTTTTCTCACAGTAAGTTCACTATCCCTGTGTAAATATACGTACATATAGGTCAGTCATTTGGCACCCATACATTCCAATCAGATTAAATGAGGTGGCAGAATTACCTGGCAAAGAGAAAGACTTTGTTCTCGTCCCACATGAATGCGGATCTGACACATCGCTAGGCGTGCTTTGTTTGTGTAACAATATTGTAATTAATAATGATGTCTGTTCATTTAAGCCATCTGCTCTTCATATTAATGGAAGGGGAAAGGGTGGGGGATGGGATCTTGTTGCATTTCTGCCGGATTGTCGCCTTTAAGTTAAGGTGCCAGACTTTTAAAAGGATCTCTTCATATAAACTGGAATATTAGGCTCAGCTGGACTTTAAACTTTGGCTTCGTTGAGGAGAGAGATTCTTTCATATTGATTGCTGTTTTGTATGCAGTACAGGCACTAACTTGTAGAAAATCTGGGCCAGAAGAGATATCGTTAGGGATTTATGGGGGTTTGGCTTGGCTCAGCAGTCAGTTTTTCCATTGTCATGCCGTGACAGTAGTGTATCACACACACCCTCAGGAGACAGCCTTCTGCTTCCACAACAACAAAGGACTTTTCTCTCTCTCTTTTTCTGACTCATCTTAAGTTTAAAAAACCCCCAGTAAATATAATTAGTAACAGGCAGACACACTGTACGTAGCCTTTGCAGGCTGGTGGGGTAGTTCTCATTCAGATACACGCTGGTTGTTGCTCAGTCACTCAGGGTCTAATGTGCTAAAGCTGCCCTCACGTTACACTCCTGGAGTTTTCAGAAATTTTTGAATGCAGCCCTGTGTGTGAGGCTGATCGTGTTGTGAGAGGAGCCATTTTCATTTGGAATGGAGATCAGGAATGGCTTGAGTCAGGATTGCCTTCAGGACAAGCAGTGGAGCCCTGAGCAGACTCACCACTCACAAGCCAGCCCAATTTCCCCCTCTGGCAAAAGGATGGATGAGGAGGGACACTCAGCTCTGATCCCCTCTTTGGCAGCCTGAGGTGTTCCCAGCCAATGGGAGGTGTGGAGCTGGCGGTCAGGGCGGCATCTGCGGGCAGGAGCAGCATGCGGAGCCCCTCTGGCTGCCCCTCCGCCTAGGAAGTGGAGAGACATGCCACCGCGGGGCACAGAGCCCGCCTGCTCCACAGCGGGTGGCCAACTGGACTTGGCTGGCAGGTTCCCTTTTTGATCGGGTGTTCCGGTCGAAAACCAGATGCCTGGCAACCCTATGGTGTACACATGGCTATGTTCTTTGCCAGCCAGAGATTCCCCCACATTGTGGTCCTCAGCTCCCTTGTTAGGGCTGCTTCATGCAGCAATGCAACCGGGCTGTTGCATGGGCCATGATTCGGCCCTTTGGGTCCACGTTGTTTCCTTCAGGGGAGGAAATGGAAGTCAGTTGCAGCTTTACAAGCAGAACAGCTGCATTGCTCTGTTGACTGTTTTATTTCATTTTAATCTGTGATTAGGAACGGTGTATTTGTATCTTTGCAATTAATCTGTTCCTCCCAGTCGGGAAACAGAAGTGCTGCCGCTTTATGTATCTGACTCCTTAGTAGTCAGTTGGCTGTGAAACACTGGATCCACCCCATCACTGTATGGGCTGTGCAGAATATCCCCAGGTAACCTGGCATTCTTACTGCAGGGCAAAGGGCTGGATCTTCAGTACCACAAAACACCCCATCTCATTGAATTGGGGTTAGGTGTGGGGCAGGGGGAGGGAAGTATTAAGGCTTTGCCAACCAGCCATGGGGCTCACCCAGATGTTACACCAAGGAAAATGGGATGAAGTGGGATGGCTCAGTACCCATAACGTGCGTTGCTCACGGGGTCCTCGTACAGCTGTTCTATAGCACAGAGCTCAGGAACAACACCGTTAGCAACTGAATAGCAATTCCCAAGACACCCTAAAAGGAAAGACTTTTTAAAAGCCTGATAGGTGTCATGAAAAGGTGAGTGAGCTGGACTAGCCCTTGGTCAGTGGTCAACCCCGAAGGCTGTATAGGGGAGATGAGCCAGATCCAAGAGGTTGGGTCCAAACTGTCCTAGATATTGGGAAAGTTTGGAACTGGATTTGAGTTGGCCTCTGACCTTTATCAGATCTCATCTAGGGTATTTATAATGTACCCGCCACCTTGGAGGCTAAAACCTTGCGGTCTCTAGCCCCTGCCTCTGAACATCCCTGATCTTTGGGAAAGTTTGGACCCAGATCAGGCCATCTCTAATCAGAGGCATTGGAACAATTTATATAGTGCAGGTGCTGAGAGCCGTTGAACCAAACTGTAAACCCTGGATATGCTGGAAACCACTTCAAGCTGGGGGGTGCTGCCACACCCCAGTACTCCTAGTTCCAGCAGCCAGTCTCTAATGCACAGGCCGTTCATCAAAGGGGTGTGTGTGTGTGTGTGAAGGACTAGCCTGGGAGAGGATACTGAAGATGTACAAGGACATGTAGGCCTTTAACAACCCTTGGCTAGGTGGTGGGGAGCAGGGGACAATTGGCTTGATTTTCCTGATGTGAGGCTCTGTTTCCTCAAATGTGGGCAGTGCTGCTGGTGACAGAGGAAGCTCTCTGAAAATGTAAAAGGCTTCTTGTCTTTCTCACAGCAGTACGAATAGCACTATTTAGTCTGAATTATGTGGTGGGTAGACAGATAACCCCCTCCCCCCTCCAGGGCTATCCAGAGATTTTTCCACCAGTTGCCGTATCTCAATCTATTCCACCTGGCTGAGTTGTAATGTGGCTGGAGGCTGGGAAAAGTTACATAAGGTGTCAAGGTGTGGTAATGTGCATTGGTGTCAATGTCATACCAGGCAGCACATACATTTTACAGGAGGTGAGGGAACCCCACTCTCATGCATTTTCTGATTCCTTGATCAATGGATTGACCAGCTGAACACCAGGCTTGGGTCTGAAATTCCCGACCTTTAGCCTCCTGTGAACTTTCTAGAACTTAGCTGTGTTTCTGGGCTGTGGCTCGCTGGCTCAGAGGATCAATAATGGACATGTGCTGAAACCTGCTCTAAGTTGCCACCATAGAGATTAGCAAATCAATTGCCCAACAGAGGTTGGTCTTTAAAAATAAAGTAGCCCCAGCCACCTTGGGCATACTTTAAAATGTTCACTCAGCATTAGACGTTTGCCTAATGAAGGGTGCAGCCTTTCCACAGGAGTCAGAGTAGAACGTTTTGCCTCTGACACTAATTCCCAGGGGGGCGGGGACACTCTGTGTCCCCATTTGGCAGCCTGACAGGCCGAGGTTGAAGTAAGCCATGAAAATGGACCTTTCCTTTCACCTTCAGAGGCAATCTCTCCCAGGGAAGGGTTGAGGCACATTGTCAAGGTGATGTGAGGAAGTTTGCACTGCTGTGGCCTATGCTGTACCCATTCTGTAGATAAACAAAGGATTTCAGGCTCCAGTACTATTAACCCAGACCCTTTTTCAAGCACTGACTTCACCTGAAAAATAACTGGGGGACTCTCCCCCCCAACTTTTTATACCTTGGTACATCTGGTCATTTTTCAGCAAAGAAAGAGCTAAATATGGTCTCTGGTCATAGACACCATCTGGTCCAGATTCTGATCTCACAGACACCAGTGTAAATATGGAGTGACTCATAGAAGTCATTGAAGCCCACGTAAAACTGAGGTGAGATTAGAATCAGGTCAGAGAGGTCTGTTCTGGAAATATAAACAAATTTATTTTCCATCAGGATTCTGCAGGAAGCAGATTATCCCTTCTGCCATCAAGGTTTTGGGGATAGGTTTTGCTGATGCTCTAGCACTCTTAGAAATACTGGAAATCTTCCTGTGTGCCTGGAGTATCTGCTACTAGTTCTGAGTCCCTCCCCCCAACAGTCGCTTTGGCAAACCACTTGTGCTGATGTGTATCCCAAGATGCCATCACAGCAAACTTTTTTAGTGTCCAGATCTCAGCTTCTAGAATATTAAAATGTACAAAGTATCTTTCAGACAGAAAAAATGGGATTGGTAAGAGGAAACTGTGCTTCATTTAGACAACTTGTGTTACAGAACCGTGCTTGGCTGAGTTCTGTAATTTGCTCTCTGCAGGCCTACAGTGCATCAGAGCTTTCAGTTTTCAGCCCAGTGTGGCATCAATAACTTCACTCTTTCAGGAAGGTCAGAGTCACATTCACTCTGCTCCTTCTCCTCCTCCCCGCCATTCTCCCAGATATCATGCTATGAGTACAGGGCAATTTAACAGCAGGATGATTTGCGTGTAGAACCCACTCTTACCTTAGGACAGGGTCTTTACCCATTCTGCTCTTTTCAGCCATAAACACAGAATCCAAAGGCAGCTAGTGCCTCTACCCAAATTAGAGCTTTTTGTAACTTAGGGGACCAGTATTCTGAAGTACCCAAAAGGTTCCAAGTGCCCCCCAACACCCACAGAAGTCATTGACAGTTATGGGTACTCAGTACTTCACAGGACTGAGCCTTGACCTTGTTTCTTCTCTTTGCCCCGCACTCTCCCTTCCTGTTTGTGTGGACAGATGCTCCATACCCACACCATAAAACAATCCAAAAGGGACCCTCTGACTGTTTTTTTTTAGGCTGATCTGCTGTGCTGAAGGAGGCTGATTAAAATGAATGAATGCATGAGATAAAAGGCAGCAGCGCATAGGAATCTGGGTGCAAACATGGATGCAGACCTACTTCTGTTCATTTCGGTGTTGTGTGGAGATTGCAGGCTCAGGACTGGATTCCATTCACAACCTTTTTCTAAGAGGGTCAGGGGAATGAAATGGGATCTAATATGTTGTTCCCAGAGTCATCGCTTTCAAGCACAGTGTTTCTGGCAAGGAATCGGGTAATACGTGCAAACGTCCTTAAAGGCCCATACATATTGCAATCACAACTGTGATTTCCTGCCCAGTTAGAGGCTCGGTACCTGGGTACAAGGAAGAGGGCTCAGTTTGTGTCCACTCAGCAGTTTTTCTACCATCACAATTGTGTTGGCACATGCACACCTGCCATGCTGCCTAGCCATGGCCATGTGTGTGTCAGTTAACTCTGGGAAAATCTAGGCAGCTTACTCATGGGGCGTTAACAGTGGGTAGAGCACCCGGAGGACATGTACACAGAGCAGCAGCCTGTGGGGCAATACACTCTGGGATGTTCTACCATACAGGCAGCTGGGAGGAAGGAGAACTGGCCAAACCAGTTACACACGCACAGTCAGGGTGGCCTCTCTACACGGCAAAACACTAGTGTTCCGAACCAGCTGCTGGAAGACAACAATGTACCAGCCTAGGCCTCTGGCGGGGGCGAAGCATTCTTAGCTGTCACAGCTACCAACAGAGTCTTAGCCATGTGCAGTGAAGAAAGACGTCAGTCATGTTTCAAGCCCTCCTTGCCAGTTACATTACAAACTGGGTTACAAATTGTGACATTGGCAGAGCTTAAGTTCACACACACTTAAGCTCTCTCTGATAACGTTGCTATATTCTCCTCTTACAGCTGGTGTACAAACATTTACTGCACTAGAACATTATGTTTTAACAAACATGATTGTCACCTGATCGTGCTACAACATGGTTCAGTGTTACCTGCGTGAACTGGACTAAACTCTGTTCTAACCATGTAAAGACTACATTCTAACCTCAGTTACTTCAGGGTAAAACCAGAGAGAGATCACGGATGCCAAAGGAGTTACTGTGAATATGCTTTGGAGTAAATGAGATCAGAATCTGGCCTGAGGGATGGAATATGGTTATAACATGATTTGGTCCTAGTCACACATGCGGGACAAAACCATATTCTAATGCATATGGGGAACTATTGTGTTTTGGTGTCTCAACATGGTGGATTTGGATGTGTAGCTAGACCTTAGGTAGTCTAGAGCATGGTTTTAACATAGTTTTCAAGGAGGGGCCTTGTTTGCAATGGGTAGGGACAGGGGTGCTGGAACAATTTGTATAGGGGGGGTGCTGAGAGTCATTGAACCAAACTGGAAACCTGGATATGATAGAAACAACTTCAAGCCAGAGAGTGCAGCAGCACCCCTAGTTCCAGCACCTAAGGATAGGCAAATGACAGGAGGGAGTCATCTACATTACAAATACAACCATGGCTCAGAAGACTCTATTATAATACTATTGTCTCAGTGCTGTATTTGGTTTCAGAGCATAGCCGGGAATTGTGTCTTACCTGTATCTCTAAAGTGTACTGAAGCTGTTCTTGTCTATGTCTAGGCATCACAGGGTCCACTGACCACACATGGTGGGACCCAGGCTCACTCTCTACACTGGGTTTCAGCCCAGGGACTTTATAATAAGCTACCAAGGTCTGTACATTCTTACCTCTTTCTGCTATTACCCTGGGTCTCTTCCTACTTATCTAGCTTCCCCTCCCTGTGGGTTTGTCAGCTCTCTCCTCCCAGGGACTGACAGTATAGACTACTTCCTTACAGCCCCTTGGTACCTTTGAGGAGCAGTGGGCGCTGTCTGGGGTTCTCTGCTCGGTGTCCCTGTCAGGTTCCCTTCTTTTGACCCTTTGACCGCACTCCTGTCCCTGTTTTTACATTAGTTGTCCCCTGTAATTATTTGAGTTTCAGGCCCTGTGGATCCTCCCCTTAGGCTGGGGGGTGGGGGACCCTTTAGCAGTGGATGGGCTTACGCCTGCCCACTTCCTGAACCCAATATGTACAGCCCCTTGGTGCTCACAGCTCCAGGCTCTGTACAAGCCCCTCCTGTTTCTGCCCAGCTGAGGCCATTTCTAATTAATGGCCTGCTCCCTGTCTCCTTCTTCAGGTGTAGCCTGGGCAGTTAATTGGCCATTTTCATTCAGGCAGTGTTTTGGATATTTACACATGCTGGTTTTTTTTTATGGTCCTATATTGGGATTCCTGAAATACTGCTAACTACATTGAAGTCTTTCATCCACAGGGATTTTAACTTCATTTTTGGTCACAGAAATATGTTTCTTCTTTCCTGTGTCACGCTGTTTCATTTTTTTTCTTTGTCTGGGGGTTTTTAAAACAAGTATTTGGGGTCTACTTTCCTGTTTTAGTCCACCTTACATTTTCTTTGAATTGATGTACAAAAACAGGAGCATGTTGTTATTGTTGTTTATATTGTAGTAGCACCTAGAGCAGTGCTTTTCACCATGTGGTCCATAGACCCCCTAAGGGTCTGCAGACTATGTCTAAGATTTCCAAAGGGGATCACACCTCCATTTGAAATATTTTAGGGGTCTGCAAATGAAAAAAAGGTTGAAAACCACTGACTTAGAGGCTCCAAATGAGTTAAAGTCCCATCCCCAAAGTGTGCACAGTCTAAATAGACAAGACAGACAAAAGTATTTTTACCCCCATGTTATAAATGGGGAACTGGATTAAGTGATTTGCCCAATGTCACACAGGAAGTCTGTGACAGAGCTGGAAATGGACCCCGGAGCTTCTGCATCACAATCCAGTACTGTAACCGACACACTATCTTCCTCTCAGGAGCATGTCACAGGATGTCAGAGTTTAGGCTCCTACAGAAAGATGCAGAAATATTTCACTGACTCATGCTGTAAAGCAGACCAGGTGGGGCTCATTATCTCCAATACTGGGTATAAAAGTGTGGGTCCTGGTCTGATGAGAAGAGGGTATTAGAAACAGATCTCTTGTAAGGAAGCGCTCAAGGAACAAGCCAAGAACAGGAAAACTTTGGCTGAAGTTTATATTTTGTTGTTGAAGTTAAGCACTTAAAGCTAACCCCAGGAAGGGGGTAAATTTTGGACATTAGTCCAGTCTATGTGTGCTGAGTTGAGATAGCAGGGAAGGGACTCAAGCCCATTCTCAGGGTTAGCCAGTCCTTTCCAGTATCTGACTCTACAACTTTATTGTAGCTCTATGTCAAGGGATTATGTTAACAAAGCACTATTCAATTACATGGACTTCTGTGCAAAGAAAGGTCTGATTTCAGGAGAAAGTTCATCCCATGTGCTGTGGGTACAAGTTAATCTTTTCAAGTGACATGATCATCACTTGTAAGTATTAAAAATGGTAATGAGCAACAATTACCTTGCAAAAACTCTTTCCCATTACTGTGGATGGATTTCCCCTTTGCTGATACTGACAGCTGAGCTCTTTGGTTTTAAAGATCAGATTGGAAGCATCTGAGAAATTCCTTCTAAAGGTAGAAGCCAATTTCTCTGAGTGCTACTCTGCCTGGGAAGAATGTTGCAGCTTGTGGGAGTCCCAGCAGGAGCCAATTATAACCTGACTGACCTGCCTTAGCATTACACGGCCTGGTGAAATTTGCTGTGCCCTGGCAAGTTGGAGATTGCACTTCTACAGCTGTGACTGGGTTGGGAACTCACTGTTCCATGGGGTTTGTCATGGTTATTCAGCTATAATGATCAACACAAGGGCTGTCCCACTACCTCCTTAAAGCCAGAGAGTCCCCTCTAGCTCATTCAGAGCTAAGTTTATTATTATGCTCTCCACCCTCTCTCTCCCTCCTGCTAGAGATTAGAGGAGACTGAAGCAGGATGGGAGCAGTCCCTGTGCCAGCCAAAGAGGAGGGGGGGAGGGACTGCTCTCCCTCCATTTTAAATACAGGAAGGGGAACTGTGTCCCCCTAAGCCCTGCTTATGGGACCCTCTGCTGTTGGCCTCGCTCTTACTGCTCTTCATGCTACTCTCTCTGCCTCTTCCCCTTTCTCCTCATACCCCATTACGTGTTTGCCCCCCTTCACCTCACCTTAGCTCCAGCTTGACCTTTAAGCCCTACACAAACAAAGGGGTTAGCAAGGCCTGTGCCTGCCACAGCCCTGCTCACTTTGCTAAATGGCAGAACTGCAAGTACGTATCTTTACAGACCCTCCTGGAGCATAAATAAAACAACAGGAAATGTTCAATTAAACTGATTGCAACAGACAGCACAAGCAGCTCCGCTCACTATCCCATGCAAGGAGAAACCTGTACAATAACGATCCATAGACAAAGGATGGCTTGACCCAAAAAAGAGCCTTGGCAATAAACCCAGGCTTGAACAGATGGTTTGCAGCCAGGGTCCCACCATTAAAAACATCCTTAGTGGTGCACAGTTAGGGCTCACTTACAATTATTGCCACAAAGAGGGGATATCCGTGCCTCCAGCTGCCACACTCTTTAGAACCTTCTTGGGAGCTGTCTCTGACATCTAGTCTATATCTCCTGTCTATATTCCTCTCTTCTCTTGAACTCCCTCATTCCTGTCCTTGATCCTCTTCTTTGCACTTCCTGCAGCTTTCCCTCCCCCTGGTTTTTCTTCTGCCTGATACATACCACCTGCTTAATCAAAATGAACTGAGCACGCTCAGTATTCCTGCCTCTGGGTGGCAAGGGGTTTACAAAGTGCTGAGCTGGCAGTGCAGAGAAAGGAGGGAAGTCCTGACCATCGGGGAAATACCCCTCCTCCTGATCCAGGAACTGAAAGTGTCGGTAGCAATTCGCTGGAGGCTCTAGCAGGATTTGGAACATGGAAAGTTTACTGTGGTTGGCAAAGACTCACATACATGCTGGGGCTAATCATGAATGTTATTTATATTGCATTTCCTCCTGAAGCTAACTTGTGCACAGGGCCGGCCCACAACATTTTGGCACTTGAGGCGGGGATCTCAAATGATGGCCCCATACTTCCTCGCTTGGGCCACAACTTTGAAAAGTCTCAATTCTGCCTTCTTCCTGTTCTACTCCTCTCATGGTACTGCTCTGCTACCTACCCCAATAAAGGAGAACTAACAACTTAAAATGCCTTGTTCAAAAATTGTAAGTAGGGTGACCAGACAGCAACTGTGAAAAATCGGGACGGGGGTGGGGGGTAATAGGAGTGTATATAAGAAAAAGACCCCAAAATCGGGACTGTCCCTATAAAATCGGGACATCTGGTCACCCTAATTTTAAGTAACACTTAACTTTCAAACGCCTGAACAGCAAAAGTAACTTTTCTTGTCTGCATAGT
Source organism: Chrysemys picta bellii (assembly GCF_011386835.1). NCBI lineage: Eukaryota > Metazoa > Chordata > Testudines > Emydidae > Chrysemys > Chrysemys picta. The sequence continues at coordinate 133,553,811 of NC_088793.1, read as the reverse complement.
AAACACTGGCATTTTTATCTGTTTGAATAATCAAAGTGGTGCTTTCGTGCCTTCTTGGTTACAAAGATTTAAACTGCTTCCTGAAGGTCCACGGTCTGGGCCAGCTCATGCTCTATTGAGATGGTTGCAAGCCCGACCAGCCTGTCCTGTGTCATTGTGGAGCGTAGATGTGTTTTTATTAACTTCAGCTTGGAGAAGCTGCGTTCTCCACTGGCGACTGTTACAGGAAGTGTTAGAAGTATGCGCAGAGCAACAAAAGCATTTGGAAAGAGGGTGGTTATCTTATTTGTGCACATATATTCCAGAACAGCCTTTGGAGTTGATCCTGCTGAAATGTATCTTGAAAGGGTTTTCAGTTCATTACCTAAATCACTCGCATCAATATCGTGCATGTCATCATGCTCGAGGATTTAACTCTCGGATCCGTGTCTGCACTCCTCTGTTCTTTCTTCTCATGTTGGCACCATTATCGTAGCTTCTCATGTCAGCTATCGCAATTCCCTTACTTTCCAGCTTTTTAAGAAGCATATTTGTCATACCAGCTCCTGTAGTATAATCAATGTCAATAAATTCTAGAAAATGCTCTTTGACAGTCACCATTGAAGGGACATTTTCACTAGGTTCTGTTGGTACAAAATGCACCATTAAAGTCATTTGTTCTGTATGGCTGATGTCTGGTGTGCAGTCCAGAATAATAGAGTAATATCTTGCTGACTTCAGATCTTCCACAGTCTTCTGTTTGACTTTTGTTGCCAGTAACTGTATGATCTCATTTTGAATTGTTTTTCCCAATGTAGTGGTGTGTGTGTACATTTCTTGGGTGGTGACTCTTCTTAGATGCTCCTGGAGTACAGCATCAAACTCAGCCATTCGCTCCACAATTTTTAGGAAGTTTCCATTGTTTGGCACATACAGCTGATCGGAAGTGCCACGCAGTGCTAGGTTTTGGGTAGCAAGCATTCTCACAATGGCAATGAGCCTTTTCAGAACATTATGCTAGTAAAGAGACTCTGATGCAATCTTCTCTTGATGCTGATCATCTATGGTGGTCTTTAACCATAGTCTCATCTCAAGCTCTTTCCACCTATGGAATGCTCTTTGGTGATTTGCTGCCTTCTCATGATATGCCAGATTTCTAGCCAGATTTTTCCAGTCCTTTGTTCCTGTAGAACCCAATGTGGCAGGAACATTAGACTGGAAGAGTTCGCAACAAAAACAGTATTCAGCATTTTGGGTCTTTGAGTACATAAGCCATGGCTTCTCCACTTTGTCACCATTGGGGATTTCACGCCAGTAATGTGTTGGATGGAAACTTCTATTTTCATTGTCTTTGGGGAACATGAACTTTTCACTTGCTGTGGCCCATGCAGTACAAGGAAGTCCCTCAGGCTACTGCGTAAGTGGGTCCACAGTATTGGATCATCTAGACTTAAGGAACTAAACTCAGCAGCAGCTGTTTCTTGTGCCTCCACCACACCCTTCTCTGATCTACACTTTTCTTCAGGAATGTGCATGGTTACATCCATTTGAGATGGGGATATGGATGCTGCAGTAGCTGCCAGGTAACCTGCACTCTGAGTAACTGGAAGATCAGGCATCTCCTCACCACTCACATCCTCACTGGGGCCAGAAGGCTCACCATGAACATTTGTGTCTATGTATCTCAGGAGATCACCTTCCTGCTTAGATAGAAAAGCTTCCTTTGCTTTCTTTCTTTTTCTGAATGCTGCCCCAGAGGGGCATTTTCTTCTTTCACCCATGACTGCTGTTTTGTGCCAGCTATAGTGGCTCTCAACACTCACTTGAAGGGGACAAATAAGCAGGCTGGTAGCAGGACCTGAGTGAGGGAAGATATCAGCATCTTAAGGACCTAAGTGGCTCCTACTACTTCAGTTGACTGCCTGTTCTCCTCAAGTGGGTTCAGGGAAGCAGCAGGAAACAGGAAGTTCCCTGAGAAGCTGGTGTTAATCAGTCCACGTTCCTGGGGGTGCTAGAGAGGTACATAAGAGGCTCCTCCTCTGGGCTGGCCTTACCATGAGGCGAATTGAGGCACCAGACTGGGAGGGGAGCGCCACTAGGCCGCAGAGTGTAGAAAATTGTGTCTGCTGCTGGTGCATATGTACTGTATTCTCTCTGCTCTAGATGCACAGAGATGGTGGAGTGCTGTCCTGGAGGAAGGAGGGCACAAGAGACATAACAGGCAGGCAGGAGAAAAGGTGAGAGGGAATAACAGAAAGCAGCAGGAGCTGCAGGGAGAGAGAGGAGGAAGTTGTGCTACACATTAGTTAACAAGTTAGTCATTGCCTGTAGCTCCAAAGCCTCTTGTTTTGCCTTTGATGAAGTTGCAAACTTGTAATACAATGCACCATGTGTTTTGTATAGGGAGTAATGGCCAGATTCCAACTAAGAGGACTTACCGGTACATTCTGTCTATCAACATTCCCCCTGCAGTGCTAGGTGGATTCTTCTCCAAATCAGGTCCTAAATGGTTGTGTGGTGGTAGTTTCTAACTTAATCCATTTGACTAGAGTATCTTGGTAAAAATCTGCAAATGAATTCAGGCCTCATTTCTATCGTATTCTATTCTATTTATTTCTTGAATTGTCTACAAGCAGTCACTATGTTTCTTATTCATGATTGTTTGATGAGTATTTTATGTGAATCAATGATAGCCTCTGTATTCTCCAAAAACTCTTTTCTTTAACTGTGTCTTTGAGTTATTCACAGTGTGCTTTTAGTCATTTACCTAACATACTATTATTTCTGCTCCCTAAGTGGATGACTAAAACTTTTATAAATAGGAGGAGGGAGATCTGAAAAGGCCATGTGAATGCTCCTAGATGAACACATCTGCACAACTATCCATGAGAATTCCCTTTCCAGGAGCACTCTGGGAAATAAAAAAAACAATCACACATACAAATGTTCATGGACAAGAGAAGGGGCTCAAATCCTGTTGAATTAAATTAGGCAGTTTGAGTCAAAAAATGCTCATAAATTCTTTTCCACAGTATTCATCCAGCTCAGTTCGCTATCCTACTCTAATCACAGGAACACAGGATTTAGCATGCTGGATCACACCTGAGGTCCATCTAATCCAGTATCCTGTCTTTGACAGTGACCAGAGCCAGTTGCTTCAAAGGTAGGTGTTAGAAATCCTATAGTTGTCCACAGGGGTAGTTTCTTCCTAACTCCTCATCTACGCGTTTGGGAGGCAGAACAACACCCAGCAGTGGATACAAAATGAGAGAGAATGCTATGATGCAGTATGTTAGTTCCTACAGGGTGTGTAAACCAATGATTTTCCAAAGCCTTTCCTGAGAGGAAAAATATCTGTATTGTCTAGACTATGATTAGAGAAGATGGTGTGCATTCCTTTGAGAGGGGATCGGATTGCAGTACAGGCACTGTGCGCATATGTAACTTTAAAAGATTCTCCAATATGAAAAGTCTGCAGCTGTTCTGAAGGATGCAGTATTATTTAGGTGTTAGAAAGGGATTAGTCAGATCTCTTTGTCAGAGAAGAGAATGCAGAAAATAAAATAGATGCAAAATGTATTTTCTCTTATACTGTTCACTTGTATCAACTGACTGAATGACATGACTATCCCAGCTTCTAAAGATTTAGGTATGCTTGGATAAAGAGGGTCGGATGGGTAAGACTCTAGACTACAACTTGGGACTGCATGACCTTGGGCAAGTTACATGGAGCCTGATCTAAAAAGGTCAATGGGAAGACCCTATTAACTTCAATTGTGTCTTTGGGCTGGTCTACACTGGGGGGGATCAATCTAAGATACGCAACTTCAGCTACGAGAATAGCGTAGCTGAAGTCGACGTATCTTAGATCGATTTACCTCAGGTCCTCACGGCGCAGGATCAACGGCCGCGGCTCCCCCATCGACTCCGCTTCCCGCCTCTCGCTCTGGTGGAGTTCCGGAGTCGATGGGGAGCGCGTTCGGGGATTGATCGATTTATCGCGTCTAGATGAGACGCGATAAATCGATCACTACCCGCCGATTTGGCGGGTAGTGAAGACGTACCCTTAGTCTCTCTGTGCCTGAGCTCCCCATCTCTAAAATACTTCCCTACCAACCCGGGGTATTAGAGGCTGCACAGATATACTGGAGGAAATACTGCTGTTGCACTGGTGTAAATCCTGAGTAATTCCATTGATTTACACAGAAATGATGGAGCAGAATTTGGCCCATTCTACACCCACCTCACACTTCATAAGGATGGTATTATCTGTAATACTTTGTACGTATGTATTATAAAGTTGTAATACTTTGTACGTATGTATTATAAAGTTGCAGAATGGTTCACAGTAAAATATGTGAACTAAAACCAAGCTATAGTGTTTTATATTCTTGGAGGCTGATGGGCAGAGTTTATAGAATATTGCATGTGTGCATAAAAACCCTAGGATAGCAGGCAGTCAGATAGCTATTCATTTACCTCCCCGTTGTTGCTAGCTACCATTACCTGTGTGCCTTGGGGGAAGCTGACTCTTATCTCTGTAACATCATTCATAGAAGAAAATCACTGTTGAGGGTGTTGTTAGAGACATTCTCCCCTGTGGCTAGGAGCACTGGGATGGAGGGAGTTATAGCTTCAGGACGGAATCACATATTTAAACTGAGTTAGCTGTTTATTTTGGATTTGATGCATTTGTTTTTTGGTGCATCTAGTTTTTTCTGGTTTCTTGGTCAGTAGCAGGGAGGAGGGTGTTTATTGTTAGTGATGAGCAGATGGTAGTGGCAGAGGCTGGCCTTGTCTGTGGCCACTGGCCAGTTGGCACTGGGAGTTGGGATTTTAAAAATAGCATAAGCACACTCAGTTAAGGATCATTATGGCACTGTGTGTGTGTGTGTGCGCGCGCACCCCTTTCTAGAGGACTAGAGGATAACCAATACATGACATCAGACTTCTCTAAAGAACATCCCAGTTCCACATGAGGATCTTGCCCACAGCAGTTGTCTTTAAGCTGTTTACATAGCTGAATAAAATATATTAGCGCACACTCGTGTGGGCAGTCAGATCCCTGCCAGCTCCATACTGGAAAAGGGGAATAAAAAACTGAATAAAATCATAAAATAAATGCTTGAAGTCACTTCTGCAACATTTTACGGTAGCTTCACCCTACACTGATTGACACTGAAGATCTGTCAAACAGCAATGCTAGTCAAAGCATAGAAGAAGAGGTGGGTCCTTCAGAACCTGGACCTCAGATCAAACATTCCTGATTTTGGGGGAAATGCATCTCAATATTACAGCTGGACCCTTCTTTCTGTAAAGGCCTGATCCAAATCCCTGGATCCAAACATCCCTGAACTTTGGGAAATTTGGAGCTGGGCCTGCCCATTTCTAATCATGCGCCATATTGTAATGGATGGAATGCATCACTCACCATGCACTCACTGGCTGTTGCCTTTCTTTCACTGGGTTTGGCTGAAACAGAAATCCAGTCCCACTTTTCCACACACATTAGTCATATACTCAACATTTGAATTTCCTGTGGGTTTCTTACAAGGCAGTAGGTAGGCATACTTTGCTATGTTCCTACCGTAATGAAATTAGGCCACAGGGGAGAATTTAGATATGTGGGTTCCCCCTCCCCCTTCCTTTTATTTTTCTTGATAAATCTGTTAATTTTCTAAGAAAAGGGGAAGTCAAGTGCCAAAGTTAAAAGAAATAATTTATACCATGCGTCTTAAAAGTGTAGAAGAATGTGCCAGCTGAGCGGATGAACGTTCTCCCCTTATAACACCTCTCATGTGACACATCAGTGTGTGTGTTTCTCAAAAGGGCTGTGTGCTTCAGAAGTAGTCTATGAACTCTGTGTTGAAGTGGTTGCCATGGCAGTGGGCTGAGTGTGAATTGGAAAGCAAGATTAGCCAGAGTTGGCCTAAATAGCTTAGGAAAAAAAGGCCAAGGACTCTCTCTAATCATTTCTTATATACAACCTTCAGCATATGTACCAGAGGGGTGCAAAGGCACTCAGACAAAAAAAGCCCACAGAAGTATACTGCTACATACCTGCCCCTGGGCAGGGTTTGGCTCACTAATCTTTAGAGTGCAGGTTTCAAACCAGGCCACAGGATTCCTTCTTTTGCTCTCTTATGATGAGTCTAATTAGCACTGCTGGCTGTGCATGTTACGTGGCTATTTAGAAACATGTATCCACTCTGAATCCATAGACAGTAGTTCCATGACTGTTGATTCAGTGAAACTCCACAAAACCTCTGGATTCAGAAGGTATAATGAAAAATATGACTTAGCTTTTTCCATGTTTCTAAGGGCTGGTCCACACTAACCCCCCACTTCAAACTAAGATACGCGACCCCCACTTCAAACTAAGATACGCGGTAAGTTCGAACTATCTTAGTTCGAACTTACCACGGGTCCACACGAGGCAGGCAGGCTCCCCCGTCGACTCCGCGTACTCCTCTCGCCGAGCAGGAGTACCGGCGTCGACAGCGAGCACTTCCGGGATCGATCCGGGATCGATTTATCGCGTCTAGACAAGACGATTGCTTACCGCCGGACCCGGAGGTAAGTATAGACGTACCCATAGTACTGTAAGAAATCTTAACTAACCCTCAGAATACTCCCAGGGACTAGTTAAGTATGATACCCATATTACAGACTGTGCCTGAGGCACAGAGTGGTTAATTGGCTTGCCCAAGTCCACATAGTGAGGCAGTGTCGGAGCTGGGATTAGAACTCATAAATTTCTGTCTCCTACAGCTGGTCCCAATCTTCTAGATCACACTGCTTCTATCTATCACTTATTCTGAGGTAAATATTACTAGCACTTAGCACTTATTTGTATTTTTTTTAATTCCTTTGATCTAATATAGTAGTTTTCATCCCCAGATCTCAAAGCACTCTGTACTGGTGGGTTAGCACCATTGGTGGGTGAACAGAGAAACTGGTTGAGTATCTTACTCAAGGTGTCAATGATTCATAGATTTCAAGGCCAGACGGGACTATTGCATCATCTAGTCTGACCCATATATCGCAGGCTATAGAATTTCACCCATGTACCCCTGTACTGAGCCCAGTAACTTATGTTTAGCTAAAGCATATGTTTGAGAACGGTATCTATTCTTGATCTGAAGACATCAAGAGATGAGAATCCACCACTTCCCTTGGTAGTTTGTTCGATTGGTTAATCACCCTCACTGTTAAATACGTGTACCTAATTTCTAATTTAAATTTGTTTGGTTTCTGCTTCCAGCCATTGGTTCTTGTAATGCCTTCCTCTGCCAGATTAAAGAGTCTTTTAGTACCTGGTATTTTCTCCCTGAGAAGGCACTTATACACTATGACCTTAATTTTGCTAAACTAAACACTGAGCTAATTTAAATCACTGTAAGGCAGTTTCTCCAGCCATCATCAGTGCCAGAGTGGAGACAGAATCCTTCTCATTACCAGGCCTGTACCCTCTCTACCTGGACACTCACTTGAAACCTTGGAAAGCCAGTTTAGGGGCGGAGTCCCCTCTTGTGTAAATTGGCATCGCTCCAAAGACTTCAATGAGGCAATACTGGTTTACGCTTGCCAAGGATCTGCCCTTAGGCATTTAGCAGGAGTAGTTTCTCCGAGTCAGATTCTTCTCACGTTGATTCTACCTCACTGTAACTTTACTGACTTTAGTGGGGAGTTACTCCTGATTCTCACTGGTGTAAATGAGATCAGAAATGGATACCAGGATTCCACTCAGGCCAGTCTCACACAGTATCCTGATGAGGTGGCAGGTTTTTCCTTAAAGGGACCATAGCCCAGATTTATTGCTCTCTCTCTGGTTGATGACAGGTCTGTTTCGGTCAGCCACGTGGCCTGAAAATTAATCTCCTAGAAGAAAAAGGTGACACAGGGAGTCCATTGTTCTGCAGACCTGGCTGTTGGCTGCTTTAGTTTTGCAGCAATCCCTTCTATGTTTTGCACCTCTTAAATTGTTGTCATCCATGTCTGAGAACTGGGACTATCTCTTTGGAGCCAACATTGTGATACATTTTTTGGTAGCCCCGGCCATTCATATTTCACCCAAATGTTTCTCTCTGTTCCTTATGAGCAATAATCATAAATATCAGGTTTCATTTATGGAGTGCCTTTCATCCCAGCAGATCCCAAAGCATTTTCCAAGTTTACTCAACTATTGTACAGTAACAACATTAGTGGCTCCTCCAGCAAGGTTGTAACTTGCTTCCCATTAAAGTTGGGTTTTGGGGAAAACCAAAACTAGAATATCCTCAATTAAAAAGAGCTTTACAGCTGAAATGTGTTGTGCCTGTTCCCTCGCCATAGGAGACTGGCTCCTTGCCCATGTGTAATCCAACAACTCTTTATGGGGATACAAGAGTTTGAAAAGGGAACATTTTTTTCCCCCTCCCTGATCTTAGAAAATCCAACTTTTCTGGAATGCTGTAGTTCTCTAAAACAGCTTGGTCTGACAACTGCACATGTTTGATTAATTTCCCCTCTATGAGAACTAGTGTCTTAGAGAATTTTTGGGACAGATCTTGGGTCCTTAACCTTTCTGTCCTTCAGTTCACCTATCTGTAGGGTGTTAAGAGGTCAATACTTGTAAATATTAAATGTCACTATTAATCAATCTGACCATCGAGAACATGATAATGTGCACAGTATCTGAAAGGAATATTTAACAGAGATATTTCTAGTATCTAATTGATGTTACTGTTTATTCATAGACTTTTCTACGGCACTCATTACTGTAGTATGTGACTGTGCTACATGCTTTACTGAATGTATCTTCACACACCTATGTGGTGTAATGAAATAATATAAAAATTTACAGATAGGGGACTGAGTCACAGAGTGATTAAGTGACTTGCCCAAGGACACACAGCAGGTCTGTGGCAGAGCGAGGAATAGAGGCCACAGCTCCTGAGTCCCAGTTCAGTACCTTAACCACAAGAATATCATTCATCAGTGCAGTGCTTAGATAGCCTCAGATGAACAATGCTATGCCAATTCAAAGCAATATTCCTAGAGCCTCCTCTTTCAAGAATAGCTCTAAACTTCCTGGGAGAATTCTAGAAAACAATACAGCACAGCAACCAAGTTCAGAAATAATGTAGGTCTTAAAATACCCAACCTGCTTATAAACCTTCCGCTTCCCCCACACTAATCACATTCAAAGGGACATTTTTCCAAGACCAATACCTCCTCTGCTATTCTGTCAATAGCATTTTGGTTTGGATTTGTTTGCATAAATGCACCAACATCCTTTTTCAAATAAAATGCTGCCCATATTGAAGTTATATAAACTGGCAAAAGATGCAAGGCTAATTATTAATTAGTACTTACTGTGGCCATTGGTCTCTCTGTACAAGTGCCAACATTAGCAGTTTTTAAAGGTTTAATTCATTATTGATTAAAGGTTTGTGTGTGAATAAAGGCTAGATAAGGTCTCTCTTACTATGTGTCCCTCTCTTTCCTCCATCAACAAAGGCTACAAATGTCACAGGAGATAATTTTGCAACTTACCGGATATATATATATATATATATATATATATATATATATATGTGAATATAACTTGCCTTAACGGGACACTGTCAAAATAAAAATAATCTATTTTAAAAAATCCATACCTGTCTTACTGATAGCATCATAGATGATATAAAGAGTCCAAAGCTTAAAAATCTTACATATTTTAATATATTTTTATTGCTTTATTTATTTATTTTGATCTTCAGAAAAATAAAAAGTGTGCCTCTCCTGGGCTGAATTTTTTTTTAAATCAGAAACCATCCGACACCGCGAATCTGTCAACTCCCCCTCATCGTGCCTCAGAAATAAACCAGCAAACAATTACTAATGAAAACACTCATCCATCCCAGACACGGAGCCCTTTCCAGAATCTGTGCTCGCTGGCCTCTTTTTGTTTTGTCACAAATATTGCATTTTCTGTTAAACAGGGGGCCTTGGTAAGTGTATATGATTTCTGAGATGCTTTTTAGCAAATATAAATTGTGTTCATTTGAGAGAGGAAAAACTTGCTGCAACCAAAGTATTTGCTCTCCTCTGCACGCCTCATCTTTGAACAGATGGCCCCTGGAGCAGTCCATAAGATGGTGATGATGCCCAAACTGTTGTTCAGATACTTTATTATATTTGACACTATAACCTTGGAAAAAATAATATCGCCTTTTGTATGAGGCACTTGTAGGTTGTAAGAAGTTCAGGGCAAGAACTGTGTCTTCCTACGTATTTACACAGTGCCTAACACAATCTGGCCTCGATCTTGACTGGGACCTTTGGCCACTACCACAGTACAAATAATACTTTTAAATTTAAACATCAGGTTTGGGACCTAGCCTGCCTAACAGAACCCCTGTAGCATAAAGGATTATGGCCTTGTGAGCACTGTCATTCAGACAGCAGCAGCAGGGAGAAACAAGAAACTGAGAATGAAATCAAAGACTAGCTTGCTCCTTCCTATGAGAAACTCTCTGGGAGGGGGCCTTAAGGGTAGGGAAATTCTGTGAGGTTTCCCTTGTGGAGTTTTTTTCTCTCTCTCCAAATCCTTCTAATCATGGGCAGGGAGAGTGTGTTTGACCACTGAATAGGGTGACCAGATAGCAAGTGTGTAAAATCGGGACACTTTTTTGTTTTTTAATGGAGGGGGGTATAGCTTCCTATATAAGACAAAGCCCCTAATATTGGGATGGTCCCAATAATATCAGGACATCTGGTCACCCTTCTGCTGAAGAAGAAGCAGGAAGTTCGATCCCCAAGTCGAGGGGTATCATTTTCCATCTTGCAGAGGCCTGAATTTTAGAAAGCAGTTTTGCTGCTCAGAGAAAGATGAGGGCTTCGGGAGTTACCACAATGAAAAAGGAGCAAAGCTACAAATCTCTAAATGGGGGAGGGGAAGGAGTTGCATACCAGACCGCTGCATACATGAGGGATTTCACAAGAAAACAGTTTGAAAAGAGAAACATGGTCAGGAACTGACAAACATTTTTCTGCAAGGCACCAGGATAATTTCCCTTAAATTTGGAGTAGATTTCTATCAGTCTGGTTATAATCCTGTGATATTACTTCTAAAAATAAAACCAATAGAATTACTGTGGATTACGGCCACTGCCATGATGTAGTTAATCTTTAAATAAAGCTGCACAGGGATTTTTTTTGTTTTTGTTTTAATACTAGCAGGCCCTAATGGTGGCTGGCAAAGACGCAGGTACCAGCCCTGATGCAGCATAATATGATGATCTGAGAACTGATATAATCATGAATCATTCTAGCCAGAGTCTTTAATATAGGAAGTTGGATACAAGATATGAAAAAAAAAATGTATTTTTTCCTTCCCAATGAAGGTCACTTCTGAAATACTATGTGAAATGAAAAATGGAGGGAAAATGTCCCTCTTTTAGTAAGAAGTATCATTTTGTACCAGTTCTACTTTCCTATTTGTGATCTTGTGGTAAGCACTAATGGACTTTGTGCAATATGCTGTGAGTCAAATCACCAAGTGGGTGCAGTGGTAGGGGCTAGATAGCTCCAGAAATCAGTAATGGGTTTTAGAGCCTTTTGCATTAAGATATTGGTTGAAATCCAGCTCACGTGGCTAGTTAATGAAAGTTATTGTCCGGTTGGTAGTCTCACTGTTTACCTCATGGAAGCTATCAACACAACTAGCATGTTCCACACAGGCATGTAAGTCAATGTGCCATGGAGGATGAATCACTCTCACACCTAGGGGATTGTTTGAGGCAGGGCAGTGTGGGGAAGCTTGTGGCAATCCATATTACTTGTTCCCTTCTGTGATCTACTGGGGATACGAGTTGACAATGCCAGCTAGAGAGCTTTAGCTCAAGCTGTATCAGATTAAGTGTTTCACTCTGGAGGTCCCAAATTCAGTCCCCCCTGGTTCTTATGAAATACCCACAGAAACGAGCTGTGTGAGGAGGAAAACTCTGCAAAGTTCTCCTAGCAGTAGTTTCTCTAAATCATTGTATCAGAGGGCAGGATTTGTCCCCTTCCACACTGAAATCCTTGCAGATGGCCTGATCTCCTGAGAATCCTGTGCTATCTATGCACAGGTCCACTATCCTCTCCTCCCCCTGGGTCCCTGACAATTTACCAGGGTTTTCCTTAGCCATTGCTGCCTCAGCCCACCAAAAGGGATTTTCCCAGCACTCAGGGGGCCTACAGGAGTTAGTACAGCCTTAGACTGCATTAATTTTCTGACAGCATTTCCTTTGGTACCCAAGGGAGATGGCAATTCATACCCCCCTCTCCCTGAACTCCCCTTCTGCCCCTTCTGTAGATTCTGGAGGTTCAGTTAGTTTGTCTTAGGATCCCATCTTTAGGGCATTTATCCAAAGTGAATCTCATTATGGACTTTTTAAGTTTACCTATCGCCAGCACAATTACATCAAATCCTCATTGGATAACCAAAGAAGTATGGGCTTTAGTTTACTCATTCACCCAATGGAGGATCGGGGATTGGCCTGTATCAAAACCCCAGATCCAACATACACCCCTCACCCCAGCAGTTAAGGAAGTTTGTCTGTGGATCCAGAACTGAATTTCACAGTTGGTGCCCATCTGTACAGTGAGTAAAACCAAAACCCAAGGTCTAAACACACCTTTGAACTTTGAGGAAGTTCAGAACTGGATCCAGGTCTGAACTTTGTGTGTTGGGCCCATCACTACTTATAACGCAGCTCAAAATAGTGTGTTTCTGGGGTTAGAGGCCAACCACATTTGGGCTCAAGTGCTTTCATTTTGTGGTTGCCTTTTACTCATGTTCAGTCCTGTGACTCTGTGCATTCCCTGTCCCATCTTGCTCTTCTAGCTCTTCTAGCTTTTTCCTCATGGCCAAGAAGTTTGGGATTGTATGTAGTTGTCACTGTGCCTCAGTGGGTCACAGCTGAGAATACCAAATTCAGGACAGACTGCTGAGAAATAGGGCAGACTCACTCCAAACTGGAGGTTATTCTATCATTAGATTATACCAAGCCAGTAACAAAAGTAAAGTTCTGTCTCACCACATTAGTTAAGAAGTCAGGGATGCAGTCTCCTTAGGCATTCCAGCCCTTGTCTCACCATCTAGACCCTGGACTCTATGATGAGGGGTTTCTGAAAACCAGTTTCATCAAATATAGGGTCCTTCCAATCTTAAGAGATCAGCCACTTAGACAGGTCAATATATAAGTCAGAACTTACCCAATAATCACGCTGGTGCCAATCCTTTAGTAATTAACAGCTAAAGATTTAATAATAAAAGAAAGAACAAGAGAGTTAATAATGGTGAATAGAGCACATACATACAAATGACTGCCAAGTCCTTATATCAGGTTTGCAGCAGTGATGGTATAGACTGCTGGCTTGTAAAGTCTCTCTGATAAGTTCCAAAAGATTGGAAGGTCCTCAGTGCTCCTTTTAGTTGTAAACCCACAGTCCAGAGAATCAGGGCAGGAAAAGGCAAAATGGAGACATCTCAGGGGTCTTTTATATCCTTTGCCATGTGCCTGGAATTTTTCTGTTTCAAAGCTTACATAGCCCAGTTTGTGGAAAGCTACTGGCACAAGATGGCATCCAGGGTCACATGAGCATATCACATGTCCTTACATGACTTGATGACTCACAGGGGCCTGAAATGTTCTCAGGAAGTGCTCTCTGGGTGGAATGAGTTTCTTCTATGGCCCATTGTGAGAGCTAAGTGTGTTTGATGGGCCATCAACACAAAGCCGGCTAGCCTTGATGTAAATCTTATCTTATGTGTGTTACCTAGGAATACCACATGTATAAGATACAAATCCATGGCCAATATTCATAACTTCAGACACAGAGATGATACATGGATTTAATCAGGATAATCATATTTGATAGGTTGTAACTTTTCCATTGACACCTTACATGACATACTTTGGGCAAGATTTTTTGCAATTGTCTAACAGTGATATAAATGGTCATATTTCAATCATACAGCATTGCAGTAGTCTTCTCTGAGGTTGTGTTGACATAGATGGAGCCATCAATTGGCTGGAAAGACTGCTAGAAGGAGATGGGATGACCTGCTGCCCCAGATGAATTTCTTTGCAGCATCTCTGCTCAGACAGCTCAGAAGACAGACTTCCCCCTAAGGCTTCCAGAGCACTTTGTTTTTTTTGGAGCCTCATAAAACTCTAAAACCATGTCCAGATTTTAATATTACATTTCTAGGCAAACGCAGCTCAGATAAATAACCAGTTTAACCAGTAACTAGACACAGCACAGAGATATTGTTTTTTACTCCCAATTTTCCATCTGGTTTGACAGAGGCACAAAGAGGTTGACCGATTTGGCCAAGGTCACCCAGTGAGGCAGTGTTTTATCTTGGATTAGCAGCTCTCTTATTCTTTCTTACATACATCCACTAATCTAGTCTTGCACTTCCTTATATTTCTCCACATCCACCCTCCATCCCTCCCTCCCCCCAAATTGCGTAGGAGCTCCTGTTTGCTGCAGTGATTTCCTTCTGAACAATACCTGTTGTGCTAGCAGCAAGGACTCTCTTGGTTCCCATGCTCGGAGCAGTTTGAATTTCCTGCTGGCTCGGCAGCAAGACTTTCAATGTTTTTTATACTTATTCTTCTTTGAGAGCACATGGAGGAGTGCAGTTTGCCTATGAATAGCAAGCCAACTGGGCAAGCGGCAGGAAGCTTGCATACTAAACCGTGTGAACTTTGAAGGGGTATGTGTGTTGGGGAGGGAGGGGCGTGGAGAAGATTTGCTGGCTAAAGCATTTTCTGCAGTTTTATACTTTATAACCTTGTTCTCTATAAAATAACAAAGCTCCGCTGAGTCTCTTGTCCACCAAAAGAATAAAAACATGTACAGAGGGGTGAGAAGGACTTTAAAACAGGAGATAAAGGAGAAAGATGGGGAGGGATTGAAGGGTAGGGTGGGGAGATTAGAGAGAGACGTGACTCACCTTTTAATTATTTATCTGAAAGTCTACACACGTGTTCCCTACATGGTTTTTGCCCCACTCATCTGCCAGCTCATCTTGAGCAACACCTCTCAGGCCCATAAAAGTCGTGTTACTTACCACCTACTTGGCCTGAATTCTATGGTTTTCTGTGGATGGGTTCAACCTTCTGGATTTCCTTGGCGAAACGAAAAGAAACCCTTTCCCCTCTCCTTGTTCTTTCTGACTGCTCTCAGTAGTCAGTAAAAATAAAGTAAAAATCCCCTTCTGCATGGCTCAGGCACTGCATTGTTATATAAGCAGGCTTTTGACTAACAAAACTGGAAGATGCAAGCATGAACTGATTAGTCTCTGTCAAAGCTGTCTTCAGTGCATGAGCTGCAGACACTACAGTGCAGTGATGAGGCATTGGTCGGCAGTTATTGTGTGACTCTCTAAAACTCTGATAATTCAGGGGCCCCCCAGGTCTGCGTGGCTGATTACCACAGTGTTAGAGAGGTTTCCTTGAGAAAGGCGGTAGGTAGAAGGAAGAAGTGGCCCAAGCTGTCAACCCACAGGATTGCCTCATCACTCTTACTCATGTCTAAAAAATAGATGCTCAGCCCCTGCTTTGAAAATGAAGTGGCAGATGATCACATGTGCTTCTCATATGGTTAAAGGCACTTTATTTCCTGACAGAAACTCACCCTGACGTATGTTAGACACTGAAGTCAGGTTTTCCTGCCTGCAAGGCCCTTAGAGCCTGAGACCGCATGAGACAAAGTGGTGCATTTGGGCTGGAGGGTTAGTTCCTCACAGCAAGAACACCACAGAGAGATGAGGGTGCGGATGAGTAGCTGAGCAGGAGAGAGTGTGGGGGTGACACAGGACTGGAGTGAGTGGTTTGTGGGGAGGATCTATTTTTATGGTGATTGTGTAACAAAGGGAGAACTGGTGGGAGGAGTAAATGTTCAGCAGAGAGTGACAGACAGGTTAAAGGAGTGTTGTGTGTCACTATTAGTCATGCTGTAGTATCATTAAAATGCAATGAAAGCATCCTGGGCTATTGAAAGAATAGTCTCTCTGTTTAATAACACAATTATCGGTCTATCTTAGGGTGTGCTAAGGCTCCCATTGCTCTACTAGCTAAGTTTTTCCTGGATAAATTAGATCTATGTAGCAATGTCCCAAGCTCACCTCAAGGAATCTTTTGTTATTATTCCGGGGCCCCAGTCCTGGACCTGGACCCCATTGTCCTAGGTGCTGTACAAACACAGAACAAAACGATGGTCCTTGCCCCAGAGAGTTTATGGTAAGGACCTACTGACCTCAAATGGTGAGCAAATGTGTCTGGCACTATACACACACAAAATAAAAAGCAGACTCTATGCCAGAGAACCTACAATCCAACATACAAATCTTCCATTCTTCTCATTTCCTTGATTATAGGATGCTCTGCTTGAATTCAATATTATAGGTAGCCTTGGTAGCATCACTTATTATTAAGGCTGCTCAACATTTCCTATTATAAGACCCAATTTTTGGCTGCTTAGATGTCTTTAGCCATTCCTGTTCAGGCTGAAATTTTCCACACCGCGTGTTTACCGCAGGCTGAAAGTTTTGGGATAGTTTCAGCAAAAGGGATATTTGCATGAACAAGATTAGAGAAAAATACGCTGTATCTATGTTAAAAAAAATACTTAAACTGTTTGATTGAGAAGCTCTAGTTCCCCCGTACTTTGGAGCAGAGCCTTGAAATTTGTCAGGGGGGAGCTTTGTGTCATGGAAGTGCCTTTTGCGGTTCCCTATGAAAAAATATCCTAATTCAGCTGAGTTATAAGCCTTTGAAAAAAATCTCAGTTGCCATGTGCTCAGTAGAGACTTCTTGGAATGTAGCAGGTAAATTCTCTGAAGATTTCAAATGCATTGGGGATGCTCTAGCCCAGAGCTTCAGGGGCAGAACAGGATTGTTCCTGCAATTGCTACCGGGGATCATGTGGTGCCAAACACCAGAACAGAGAGCCTGAAGACGGTCACTCCTGTGCTCTCAGTGCTCCCCCTGCTGTCACCCAGGCAGCATGAAGGAGGACCCAACCTGACCAGAATGCTAAGTGGATAAGATTCTGAACTGAGGCAGGCGGATGGCGGGACTGGAGCTGGTGGGGAAAGAGGTAGCTGAGACAGGGAGCTGGAGGTGGAAACAAGGGTGTGAGAACTGAAAGCCAGTGAGGTGGGGAGAGTGGGACAGGGAGAGGCTGGAGCAGGAGTCAGGCCTGGGGCTGGGGACGGGGCAGAAGGATCTGTGCCCGCTAGAGCACATTCCCCTTCAGAACCTGGACTGGAACCCAAGATTTCTGAGTCTCACAATTCCTCTGTAGTCAGCAAATAGCTCTGAAACCCACTTGCAAAAGTGTGTGTGTGTCTTATCCCCCATATAGAAGATGATAACCCACTACTGCTAGTAGTGCTGACCTTTGTGATGCCAGATGATGGAATTTGGATTTTTCATTTTGCTTTTTTTAAAAACCTAGGACATTATACACAAACCCTGTCCCCAGCCCATATGAAGAGAATGTTAGGGTTGCAAAGTCAGGCACCCAAAAATTAAGAAATGACAGAATTAAGGGTGCTTGTGCAACCATAATTCAACTCCCAGATGCATTATGATACAGTCTTTAATTACTTAATCACATACAGTTTCCTTAGTACCCTGCCCCTCATTCAATTCACAGGATGGACTGTGCTCAGGGATGAATCAGTTGTGTAGCAAAGGAGACTGTTGTCTATTTGACCCCCTGGCTCATTTAGAGAGCACAGGAGAGACAGTCTGCCTGCTCTAAGTTCATGTGCAACCCCAAGGGAAAGTCTTGCTCAGCAGTGGCATCCCTTGGCTAGAGCATGACCAGTATAGGCAGAATCTCCAGAGAATTTATCTGGCAGACTCTAACAAGCCTCTGTTGACCATCTGTGAACTGAGCTTTTCAGAGGCTTATTACTTGGACAAAATTGGGCAAATGTTCATGGGGATGGGAAAGGTACATCCCTGTCACCTGGGTACTCCACTGCCAAATTTCAAGACCCTACTCCAAAGCATGGAGGTGCTAGAGCTTCTCAGTGAAACAGCAGTATGATTTTTTTAACATGGTAAAACAATGGATTTTCCCCTTACCCTTGTTCTTGGAAATGGTTGAACGGTGTTAGTTGAAGCTTACCAAAAAATTCAGCCTGAGGCAGATACCCAGAATGGTAAATGTCATTCCAAGAAGTTAAAGTTTAGCAAAGTGATAAGGCAACTGCAAACAAAGTCTTATAATGGGAAGTGTTAGGCAACCTTAATTATGGGCAGAGCTACCAGCACAACATATAATAAACACATCAGGGACAAAAGTACAAATCCTGGTACTATAGATGCCTCCACAGGGACACGTGTGCCCACAAACCCCTATATTTGTGCATATAGTTAGTTAACTTGTGCAGGCAAGTATTCCCTTGCACATATGGACATTTGCCGGCACTGTGGTTGGAATCACTATTTTGTAGATACATCTGTTGTCTTTGAAACCTGGGTCCTGTCTCTAATGGTCTGGTGTTAAAATAAATTCACTACTGAGGGAAAATGACTGAGAAAAACACAATGATAAAATATGGAGAAAAATATTTGTTTTATTTTCACGTAAATCTAAAAACAGATAAAGTGCAGAAACTAATAGTAAACTAATTATATGAATTTATGGGAGTGTGTTTGTGTGTGTGTTGACAGTACATGTGTGATATAAGATATTTACATCTTTATAAATGTTAAAATATGTAGAATAAATAACAAGCAACACAGCTGTGAATTATGCAGTTATATATAATTCCATTGACAGTTATGTTGATGTCAGAAACCCCAAGAGAGAAGACAGACTCACCAGAGCCTACATTGGAACTATAGGCGCATAATATACAATAGACTTTTATGATAATGACAACAATAATTCCATTCTACTGTGATCCGTTATGGAGTATCTGCAGTCCCACCTGCAGCCTCTTCGAGGTAACTGGCCTCTATGGAAGTGGCTGATATCAAAGGAAGAACTCTTGGACACCCACCTGCTGATTTCTGGTCCCTTCAGCAGGCCCATTCTCACAATTATAATTCATTTCCAGTCACTTCACCATCCAGATGTTTGCTGTTCAGAAGACGCTTTGGTCTTTTTCTCCTCTTTGCTACTTCTGTAGTCCTGCATCAGCATCATTCATGACGAATGTATATTTACGAATGCTTTTAGTTTTAAATTACCCAAATTATGGGCCTTTTACCATATCCTTTCGGATACTTGTCCAGAGTCTAACAGAGCTCTTTGCCAACCTGCATTTTCCTTTGCTTAGTTCCATCTTGTTACAATCCCTTGGTTATACTTCCTTAGATCACAGTAAACAATTCTTTTCTCTCCTTGGTGCTTACACCCTTCAAATGCTTGATGATTATCATCTTCCTCTTCATGACTAGTGAGCCAAATTGTAATATTGAGTGATTTAATCTTTCCTTTAGACATTTTAATTGTTGCTCTTTCCTGAATTCTTTCCAGTTGGCCAATCTGGCATTGGGATGCCTCTAACTGCATGTAGTATTCTAGGGGTGTTGTCTCAGCACTGCAGTGAAGAGAAGAGCCACCTTCTTTCTGGTCTGGGACATGATGCCTCATATCTGTATGTAGGTCAAAATCAGACGGGCACTTTCTTACTGCTACATCACATGCTAAACTCATATCTCATTTGCTGTCCATCGTCACTCCTACACCAGGTCTTTTTCAGCTTTACTTATTTCCAAGTGCTTCCCTTCCATTGAACATCCATTGTGCCAGATTATTTCTCTCCAAGTACATTTGCTTTCATTCTTCCATATTCTAGACTGGGGTTCTCAGACTTTCTCTGTCCAGAGTCCCCATTCAGCTATGATTTCTTGGCATGACCCCAATCCCACAATCCTTTGTGGTCCCATCCCACAATTTTTGTCGGATCGTGGCATCCAATTATGCCTAGTTTTGGGTGATGCTGGGGCTGAGTGATGCTGGGTGAGGGTGCTGGCTTGGGGTGGTGGTGGGTGCTTAGATTGGGGGTAGCTGCTCTTGGGTGCTGGTGGCAAGGGTAGGGATGCTATTGAGTAGGGTTAAATGTATGGGGAGGTTTCTTCACTCCCCAGCCACATACATTTCTACTTCAAGGAAGAGCCACTAAAATATGGCAAGGCCAGGAGAGCAGCAGAGACCATGAGGTCAAGGCAGCTGGCTCCTCACCACCATGAAAGGGTGCTTCATGGAGCAAAGTGCAGTGTGGCAGAAGGAGGAGAGAGGTGAATTGTGGTGGAGGTGGGGCAGGAATGAATGAGCATTAGCAACAGAATAAGGGCAGTATTGCCGACCCCAAATGTTCAAAAATTATGAGTCAGGCTCTCCAAAACCCATGAGATTGGCTTTAAAATCATGTAAAAATAAGAGCTTTGGCTAGGGTTACCATACGTCCTCTTTTTCCCGGACATGTCCGGCTTTTCGGCACTCAAACCCCCGTCGGGGGGGAATTGCCAAAAAGCCGAACATGTCCGGGAAAATGGCGGCTCTGCTCCTCCCCGACTCTTGGGCTCTGTTTAAGAGCCGGGCTGCCTGAGCGCTACCGACTTCGGGCAGCCCCCATGCCTCCGGACCCTGCGCCGCCGGAGCCCGGGAGGGGAAGTGCCCGGCTGGGGACACAGGGTCCGGAGGCAAGGGGGCTGCCCGAAGCCCAAGCGCTACCGGCTTCACTGTTTGCCGGGCAGCCTCCAGACCCTGCGCCTCCGGCTGGGCGCTTCCCCTCCCGGGCTCCAGCTGCTCTGGGGAAGTGCCGGCCGGGGGCGCAGGGTCTGGGGGCTGCCCGGCAAACCGTGAAGCCGGTAGCGCTCGGGCAGCCCTTTCCGCGTGGCTGGGAGTGGGAGGGAGCGGAGTTAGGGCGGGGAAGGGGCGGAGTTGGGGCAGGGCAGGGGGTGGGGAAATGGGCGGGGCCAGGGCCCATGGAGGGTCCTCTTTTTTTATTTATTAGATATGGTAACCCTAGCTTTGCCGTTCTTTTTATTTGCCTTCTGCTTTGCTGGGGTCACATTTTGAAGCTTTCTCCATAGCCACGAGAGCTAGAAACTTACTTTTTCTTTAAGAATGAAGGCTGAAATCGTCACATATCCACTTGACTCCATGAGCTGGGGCTTTAAGGAAAACAATAATTATCATGTATCAGAGGGGTAGCCGTGTTAGTCTGGATTTGTAAAAAGCAACAAAGAGTCCTGTGGCACCTTATAGACTAACAGAAGTATTGGAGCATAAGCTTTCATGGGTGAATACCCACTTTGTTAATAATTATCATGAGACTCATGACAAAATCATGCGAGTTGGCAAGACTCTGAGGGAGTGGAGCCTCTTCAGCAGAGATTTTGGGAGCCTGCATTTTTGGATATCAAACTGCAGAAACCTCAAAGGGGAAGGCTTTTCAGAAGGTGAGTGCTCAGCACTTACTGAAAACCTGGTGCCTTTAAGATAGATGTGTCAGGTTGGACACAAAAACAGAAGCACCCAAAATCATTGAAAAAACAACGAGGAGTCCTTGTGGCACTGGTCACTTTTGAAAATCCCAGGAGTCACTTTAAAAAACTGCCACAGCCCTGAAAGGAAAGTTGGAAATGATTGCTTGCCTCTGATGGACCCTGGGGGTTTTGGAAAAGAAGCTCTCTCTTTCTGCTTGATCTGCCTGCAAGACACGTGAGCAAATTCACTGACAATTACTCCAGATTTAAACAGCTGTGGAGTGTCTTTAGTGCCCAAAGGTATACCAGGGAAACAGCAGTAGCACACTGCTTCACATACTGAGGTTGGGTGTGACTGAAGAATGTGCTGTTCCAGGATGTTCCTTCAGAGGCTTTTGACAGCAGAACTACTGTGGGGTTTAGAATTAAATCTCCTCACCTCCACCCCCTTTCAATATAAATAAAGAAGACCCTAATTAATACTTTTTATAAAGAGTAATACATAAAAAACTACTGCCTGCCACCATCAGGGATTATTTGCTGCACAAATGAGTGAAACTGCCTTAGAGCCTGTTGCTATCCCCAGGCTTCTGTCTGCTTCCAACCATGAGACCTCTAGCACTATTTAAGGTCAACAGAAAGAAATTGCACTTGGCTGTTCAACCCATCTCTCTTTTGGGAAGAGATTGGCTAGATTCCCCTGACCAAAAATAACTGATTCATCTTTTTATTCAAAAATAACCCCACTTATCTAAAAAACACCACGTAGTAAAATTACATTATTTAATTTAACCAGTGGCAGAACCACAACAAAATTGCCACCGTGTTACTAAACTACATTTCCCAAAAGGCCAGAGGTCTAAGTTCAAATTCACACCATTCTATCAAATATAAGAAGACCCAGGTGGGTAGTTTCTGACTCCATTATAAAAGCTTTCAGGCTGCAAGGAAGACCTTTAAGGAAAGTAACAGCTCCCATCAGCTATGTTGTTACAAAAGCAAGGGCACCGTTTTCAGACAAGATGATAAGGTACCTTTAACAATAACTAAAACATTGCATTGTACCCCAACATACTGGTTTTCATAATGTGTGCTAGTTTTATAATTGGTCTCTTAACTACACTCTTCTGCCCCCTCACTCTCCACAAGAAATACATCATTCACTACTTGTACCATCAGTAGACCTATCAAAAATAGTCTTTCAATCATCCCCTTTTACTAATGTATTCTGTGCGCCAAAGTAAGACTTGTGCCTTTCAGGATTGTTCTAGGACACATGAATGAAAAAAACAAAATGAGGCTGCTGGCCAGTAAAAAGAACAGCCAGAAACCATTAAAACTAATTTCTTTTCATATTCTGCACTCTACCACATGTAAAGCAAAGAAAAAGTCTTAGTAGAGTGAAACATATGGCGTGGAGGATGGGGTGGGAGGGTGAACTCCACTTCTAACTTTGTTAGCAGAGCTTATTGTAAAAAGGTTAATTTTGAATAATTTGTGTGTCATGTTTTTAGATAAAATCTCTCAAAGCTCTAATTCCTAACAAGGGGTTATATTCATTTGGAATGTGTGTAATAGGGAATGTTTTGTTCATTTTTTCAGCATCACAACTTTCAAAAAGTACAGTTGGGATTTTGGATTAATCCATTCTTATTGCATGTTTTTTTTCTTAAATTGTCTCTCTCTAAATCAGGATCTCCTAGGAGTTATCTCTTTAGGCTACAAGATGACATTCTGAGTTATAGCAACCCTCATTTTACTAGATCAAATCTCTGATGACTGACTGTTTCCATCAGTAGCAATATTCAGATCAGGTTTATATATAGACTATAAATTAAATGCAACACTTTTGAGCAAGAGTGCTACACCCAATTCTTAGACCAGCCCTGATGTCAGGTTAGTGAGTTTCTTTATTTGAATAAGGACTTTTGCTGACAACTCTAAAGCATCAACAGGCAAAAAATGTAAATATGAGTATGCTATCATTACTGTTAATAAGTAAAACTTCTATTACATGTAAGCAGACCCTTGACACAGTGATTGCCATAGCTCCCTACAAAGAGAGACTAAAATTGAGTGGTTTTATAGAGGAGGAATTATTCTTTTTTTAACCATTCTTAAATCAATCTGATTTACTCTAGTCCTGTTGGACAGCTATGGAAAGTTTCACATCTTGTGGTCTGCGAGACATGTTTCTTCGATACCCACATTCAGATCGAAATGTTCAGTCAGTTAGTTTTATCTGATTATAATATTTTGTGAAATGACCTATATCAGGCAAAAAGTTATGCAGGTCTGTTACTGGCATCCCATGACCTCTCGTTGCACTTTGCACAGGCATCTTTTTCTAAGGCAAAATGATACAATATACTCCTTTGTAACTGCACATTAGGAAATGCTACTGCTGCTTCTGGGTAAAAGATTTCTTTATTTCTAGAAAGTGTAAGAGATCTGCCAGGGATGTGACTTCAAATTAACAGACTTCTGAGTTCCTTTGTTTAAACAAGTGCATGTTGTGCTGGTTAATTTTTCATGTGATTAATGTTCAGAATCCTCTTTTTAATCTTCTCATGAAAACCTGTTTACTTTGCAATTCAAAGTATCATGAATCTCTGTTCAGCAGAAACGTAAACGTTTTGATAAAACTGTTCTTAACAAGTTTGATTCATTTCATCAGCCTGACTAACTGCAGAATTTTAAATTCTTTAATCAGGAAGGATTTACTGTAAGTTGATGTTTTGTGTAATTTTATAAAGAACTATGGGGAAGACAGGACCCTGCCATCTAACCTGAATAAAGGGTATTCACCTCCACTGTATAGTTATCTGGTGTATTACTGAGGTCTATGCCACAATGCACACATTTTGGCTCCCTGTGGGTCTTACAATACTGAGCAGACCCAATCCAGGCCTGGGAAAGAATTTAAGCACCAGAAATGGAGGAAAGATTTAGCTTAAGACTTTATGATGAACCTGACTGTTTCCTCTTACATGTACTGCCATCTCCCAGATGATTAACCTGATCTTCCAGAAAGAGCATTCTAGGCCTTTCCTTCCGACAAGCCCCTCAGTATCATGGCATTCTTGGGTGGACAGGGAAGGAAGTAGGCTCTCCCCAGAGTATCATACCCCCCCTGGACCAGCCTGGGGGGCTTTACATTGTGCCATAATGAATTCCTTCCTCCACTAAGTTTTCAAATGCTACTTAAACAATATTTCCAATTTCTACCAGCACAGGTTAAAAAAGGATTAAGCCCAAAACCTCAGCTTGGATCCATGGCATGACTGATTCTTCTCCTTCCTGTCTAACCTATCAAACTCCTAGCTTGTAAATAAACACATGCATAATCCAGAGAAGCCTGTTTTTTTATTTCCAACCCAATTTTGCAGACCCAAGAGTTTAAGATAAGCATTGGATGTGAAGCTGGATGGCTGGGTGTTTAACTCAATGCAACCGCTAAACCTTCTGAGATTTACGCAGTGCTCTTTTTTGTTAATGGGCAATGCAAATCCGTGCCAACTTCCCTGTTATGTTCTTCTGTACTGTCTTTCAATATTCCTAAGTAATATAACCAAAAACAGGCTTAAAGCTAACTTGCTCTGTCTTAAATATAGACTGTGCTCACAACGCCAGAGCAACTGGAGTGTTTATGAATCTTTTGCACCAGCAGGTTCTGTCTTTGCTCATTGATCATTGTTCTTCCCTTCTAATGGTGTATGAAAATTCAGTGTGTGCCCTCCCTCCTCACACTAGTGTTCTGAAACCTTCTTAATTTCAATTGACATGGGTTTTGCAAACCAAACTGGATGGGTTGATTAACCTGGGCTTGCAGCCCTTCAGGTTCCCTTGGGTTTTTAATTCCACACAATCCTGAAGCTAACTCTTGAGAAAATCACCTGCTTCATACCAGATGAGCACATTTCCTTTTTTTTTTTTTTGCATGTTCAGACAGGCCCTACCCCATTGTCTATGAGGCCACAATCTCCTTTCACATAAGCAGTCCTGTGTGGAGAGGGAGGATGTCTGTGGCTCAGAACTTCCCCTTTGGCTCTTGTTATTGAGAATAGTCAACTAACCCATTTCTCACATTTTGAGCCTTCAGGAATGCTGTCAAGTTGGTCCATAGGGCCCTCCAGTCCAGGAAGGAAGAGGTGCAAGTGGCCTTCCTGCCCCCTCATTCAGCAGGACACTGTCTGCTGCTTCCTTATGGGATCTCTCATTCAGAGCTGGATTAGAATGAACTGTATGGAGCTGTGGCAGGCTGGCAGAAGAAGCGTGTGTGTGTGTGTGTGTGTGTGTGTGTGTGTGTGTGACACACAGAGAGAGATCACTTGTGCATGACATTTCTGCTTCATGGGAGAGGTTGGAAAGAAAGCTATGCCAGTGCACAGGGCAGCTAACTGGTTGCCATGCATGGCACCTGAACTGGCCAAACTATGGGTCATGAGCACATGTGACTTGTAGATTATGGGTTATACCGAAGAGGGTGTGAGCAGCTCCATTGTTCAGATTCCTTCTCCATGTACTTTTTTTCCCCACAGACTACAGTGAATCATGGGGAGTCAGTTTTCCCTCAGGAATAAACATGTTCCTTTTTTCCAACTTCAGCAGTGTTTTGGGGCTTACTTTAACTGGTGGGGAGGATCTACCTTAGATCCTTGCACAATAGCTAACAATCAGGACTTTAGTCTGTGCAACCAAAAAAAACACAATAATCACTTCAACATCATACCCTGTCCAAGTACTTGTTTTAATAGATGCCCCACTTATGCAGAAATGTATAGCTATAATGTAGGGTGGTTTAGGACATACCCGTTTCAGTCTCTGCTGTTTTTAATAAAGACCACATCTTTATGTGGCTGAATTGTTTTGTCCAAATTTTTTTTTTAAAAGACTTCAAATGTTTTTGGATTGGCTATTGCACAAGTGCTACGATATAAGGTGGGAAAATTTGCCCTTCACTTATTAATAGACTGAATATCAGAATCAAGTTTACAGCCTAAACAGTTTCATGTCATGTGACTTCAGCTGGGCTTTTCTCTCCCAACCAAGACAAGAGTATGGTAAATGTGCAAAAATAAATAACATTTAAAAATAAAGAAATCAAATAGAAAGGAGAGCTCATTTCTTTCTTCTTGTTTTTCCCTATTCATCTTTCATTTAAATGGCCTGTTTTTTGGAATGGTTCACCATGCCTGCCTGAGTTGCCCTCCCATAGAAAGATAGGGGAACCGTCCTTAACGCCATAAGTGATACCACTAGATTGTCCACACTGACAAAATCTAATAACTTTCCTTTGCCCACTGAGTATGAGATAAGGTGAATGCTACAGCCACTGCTGGATGTGTTTCAGACTGGGGAGGAGGTGAGCCCACATCTTATCATGTTGCTGAAGGAAACAGCAAAGTGTTTGATCAGTGTTCAGGATACAGGCTAGTTCAAGTTGCTTTGAAAAAGCAATCCTCTTATCACAAATTACTGAGTCCAAAGAGTAATCAGTTACATGCTGCTGGTTACTGCCTCAGAAAAGTAACAGATGACTGATTGCTTTTAAATTGCTTTTGCATTGCACGTTGAGACTGTCTCTCTACCGGAGGCTGTTGCATCACTAATCATGCTTTCAACAGGAACAGCAGGGCTGCTAAGAACAAAATGAAAGTAAGCCATGTTATTTTTCAGCCTGAGTAGTAATCAGGTTCTTGGTATCTGGATGGGAGACCTTCAAGGAAAACCCTAGGTGTTGCAGGAAGTGGTGTTGGTGACTCAGTAAATGTCACATTTCCCTCTGAGTCAGTACTGAAGCCGAGTCCCAGAAGATTTCAGGTGGAGGTGGTGCTGCCTTACATATGAAACGTAAAACCCCAGAGCTACTTGAGATTCTTCTACATTTCAACAAAATTTTCTTGACATTTGCTTTTATTTTTCTTTAACCCAGGTCTATGTAAAATCAAAGGCCTGACCACTCGCAATTGTCTAAAATTCCCTGGATCTTTTAGAAAATGTAAGTGTGTTAGCATTTGGGTGCTGGCTACATTTCTTTGTTAGTATTAAATATATATCTATTTTATTAAGTCATTACAGGCTGGCTGACCAACCCTTCCCTGGCTGTTTCAAACCAGTAAGGTTCTTTTCTATACTTGCTCTCCTAGCATTGCTGTGCACTGTTAAATGACTGCCATGCATAAACAGGCAGAGTGAGTCACCCAATGGAACAGAAACAAGCAGCTTTTTGGAGGCTTGTTCCCCAGGGTTCTTGGAATGTGCTATTTATGACAAATAAAACATACCTGTCTTCAAAGGCAGATTAAGATTTATTGGGGCCCTGGGCACAAAGAACATTTCCCCCCCTCCACCCCCTCTGGGAGCCCAGGGGCACCAGGGAGGTGAGGAGGGTCATGGTCCCACCCTTTTAAAAGTGGGAGGGCCATACCTGCCCACTTTTTAACATGAGCATAGTAGCCTTGGCCAGGGACGGAGTGGCGGCGGCAAGGGTGTAGTTTTTGGGGGGAGCAGGGGCTCCATTGCCTCCCCCCCCAACTGTAAGCCTTGGGCCAGAGGCGACAGGAGGAGTGAGGCCGCACGTGGCTGCTCTCAGGCACAAAACCCAGGTGGCAGTGGGGGCAGCCAGTCACTGAGGGACCAGGCAGGGGCAGCCTGGCAGCAGAAGCCAGGCGCAGGCACTGAATGAGCCTGGGTGGAGTGTGGCGGCCGCTGAGGCCAGGCCAGTAGTAGCGGGAACTGGGTTGGAGGAGCCCTCCCTGCCCAGCTCCTCGCTGCCTGTGACCTTCCCAGGGCTCCCCACCGCCTCCCAGGCTGAGGCAGGGCCTCCTCTCCCTGCAGAGCATGTCTGCAGACTTGTGCGTTAATCTGCCACTGCCTGTCTTCCGCTGCCAGAGATCAAACCAGAAGCCCTGGCCATCATCTCAGCTCTATAGTGACTGGGTCTGGGATCCTTCTTACATTAAGGCCACTTATTCGTCAGTCTCCCAAGCAGCCACTCATCTAGAGTTTTCTGCTTTCCTCTGTGAGTCTGATTGGCCTGCTCTCTGGCCATGCCTCGTTCTCATCTCCTGTGCAGAGGGTGGGGAAGCTAAACTGGAGTTACACCTCTATTTACCGGTGCCCAGTTAGTCTCATCCCACGTGTGGCTGTTTTTCCCTGGCATGTGAAGTTATCCTGAAGTACACTATGTGCTCTCTGTTCTCCTCTTGTGTATAAATCGATGGCAGGGAATGGATTAGTCATAGGATGCTGTGGTAAGAGCTATGGTTTAGGCACACCTTCTCCCTCAGTCCATAAGGCTGGCAGGGATGCAGTGTAGGCGGGGATGGGGATGGGAAAACCTGCAGAGGCCGGAGATCTGTGGGAAATGTGCCCCATCCCTCACATCCCCAGCCAGCAGCAGTTAGGGACTGCCTCTCTGCACTTGTCTGTTGCCTCCACCCCAACAATAGCAACAAGACTGCCTTCCAGACATGCCCCTGGCTGCCCTGTCCATGGCTGTTCTGCATTCCACTGGATGGGAAGGGGGTATTGGTTAGCATTGCTTCAAGTACCATTAGCTCAGTCTCTCTTTCTGCAAGTCATACTGTTTCCAGAGGAGAACATGCTGCTTAGAGGAGCTGTTTCTTGGCATCTCCCATTGGCCAAGACCTTTTCTGTAGCAGTTACTGAGGGAGAGAGGAAGGAAATGTGGCCCATGTCCTTCTCTCCCCTCCACACAGTCTGTACCCTGTGTGACTGTGTCCCATATACATTATGTACCTGGTACTTCCTGTATCAGGGAGTCTCTACCCAACCGGGATGGAGGTCTGCCGTAAAGGTGGACCAGCAAGCAAGCTCTGTCTGTAATAGAGTCTGTAATGGGCCCAGCACAAGCGGGGAACTGGGGTAGGAGGAGGATCTGGCTGATAAGGCCGGAACTTGGGAACAAAACTACAATCTCCTGGCTATGCCACAGACTTGTGTGTGTCTGCCTCATTTCCCTGCTGTAAAATGGGGATAGTAATAGAGGGAGATAGCAGGATAAATTTTTAAACATCTATGATTCTTGCAGGCGCTCAGGTGATGGGAGCCATGGAAATATGTAGATAGACCAATCTGAGAAACAATGCCCTTATAAACACCCTCTCCTCCCCGGCAGTGTCTATTAGGGCACTTGGAGTATGAGCCTCCAGTTGAGAGGGCTTGCTGGAGTGCAGAGGAAAGGGTTTTTCTGGAAGCTGTTGCAGGGGACAGACTGGGTGTTTATCTCTGGTTCATTTATATGGGGCTGCTGTAACCCTCAAGAAGAGAAAACTAATATTGGTTTGCTAACCATTTGCACTGATGGACTATGCTATGGTCTCTCCTTTTTGAATGCCATGACCCTGGAGATGAGGCAGTTCCTTAGTGTTTTTCTTACTATACTTACACTTTTATGGAGAGGAACTGAGAAATCTTCTGAAGAATAAAAAATCACCTGAGAAGACGCTTAAAATAAGAGTGGGGTTTTTATCCATAGGCTTCTAATGACTTTAAGATTGGACTAGCTACCTATACAAAGCTTTATACGCATGTGACGTTTTGGGGTTCTGTCACTACCTGCCCTGTAACTTGGGGGTCTTAATGCTGTGCTGCTATGGCTTCAGAGCTCTGACACCAGTAGGAAGCCTGAAAGCATAAAGGTCTCACCCTGGATTCTACCAGCCTACCCTCTCCTTGCAGGGGGACCCTAACAGTCCCTTTCAGTACTGAGTCTCCTCAAAGTGCTCAACTACCAGACACTTGGACTTTCCCCTCTGGTCCGTCACCCCCAAAGGCGTGAAACCTGCCCCCAGTTATTTGTACACTTGGGTACACACACTCTGCACAGTTTGCACAACAGAGACTTGCTTGGGGCTAAGATAAACAAAAAGTTTAATAGAAAAATCATAGATTCGAAAGTGAAAGGGTAAGGAGAAGCAAAAACCTACTACTCACACAGCAAAGAACCATATAGATGCAACCTCAGGCTTTACACTTCTGTTAGCTAAATTACCTTTTCTAAAACAAGTTACTTATTGCCTTTGCTCCGTTTCCCAGCATGCCTTCTGTCCAAGAGGGAATCTAGTGTTTCATGGACAGCGCTCTGCCTTGATGCTGGTCCTCAATTTCTAGATAGCCTTTACTTCAAATCCCTTTCCTTGTAACAGGGTTTGCAGGTTCCCCTCTCTCTCTGACTTTAGTGATTCATGGTGGGGAAAACTCCCTCCTTTCTTAGGCTACAGCTACACTGAAAATGCTGCAGCGGCTCAGCTGCACTGGTGCAGAAGCTGGGCTGCTGTAGTGTTTCAGTGTAGACACTCACTACAGTAAGGGGAGGGATTCTCCTGTTGCTGTAGGTCAGGGATTGGCAACCTTTGGCATGCGGCTCGCCAGGGTAAGCACCCTTCCGAGCCAGGCCGGTTTGTTTACCTGCCGCATCCACAGGTTGGGGCCCATCATGGCCTCTACTGGCTGTGGTTCACCGCTCCAGGCCAATGGGGGCTGCGGGAAGTGGTGTGGGTCGAGGGATGTGCTGGCTGCCGCTTCCTGCAGCCCCCATTGGCCTGGAGCAGCGAACCACGATCGGCCGAACCTGCGGATGCGGCAGGTAAACAAACCATCCTGGCCCGGAAGGGTGCTTAGCCTGGCGAGCTGCGTGCCAAAGGTTGCCGATCCTGCTGTAGGTAATCCATCTTCCTGAGAGACCGTAGCTAGGCTGGTGAGTTAGCTCAGCATAGCTACATCTGAGGTGTAGCTATGCAGATGTAAGTTTTTTAGTGTAGTTTTCCAACTGGTAGTTTTCCAACAGGATTTCTTTTCAACGTTAATGGCCCATTACTTGTCTTTTCCGGGATTGTACAATGCTAGGTGCTTGGAGCTAGTCTCGTCTGGCTGAGGAGGCAGCCCCTCCCTGCCTGGCTGACCTGTTGCGAGGTGAAGCTGAACATTGCAGCACAAATTATGAGCAGTTTTATATCTACACAAATACACACATTTGTAACCAGAGTCTGTATACAGATCTCATAATGACCATCAAGTTCAGAACATTACAAGCGTTCATAGAAGATCTTACTTGACATATTTTTATATACAATAACATTGTATACAACCAGTTGATTCAATTGCTTATTTTTAAGATGTTCAGACTCCTTGTGCTCCCCTAGGGATGTCAGGCCCCTGATTGTCACAACCAATAGATATATCTGCTATACTAAACTTCTCAAATATTTCATTGGAATATTAGGGCAAAGGCTTGGTTCATGTCAGCTAAAAGAGGTGTTTGTGTGTTTTACGTTTGGATTTGTCTTGCCTTTGAAACATCTAAGGCCCTATGATTTTTGCAGGTTCTCTATTTAAATGGGCCCCAAAGGTTTATTATGAGAATTCAGCCCAGCACATGCAGGAATAATAGCTTTGAAAGGCAATTGACCTTAAAAGTTAGTTTCTGTTGAGAATCCCTCCTAAACTACTTCGGAGAGGAATCTATGTCAGCTAGTCTCTGTGCCTTTTGGAATGGCTTCTTAGAGTCCACAGCATTACAGTCTTGAAATTGTTATATTAGTAGGGTTACTCTTGTTCTGTTTTTAAGTGGTAATTACAACCATGGTCACAGGAAGGCGATAATAGAGTTTTCATGTCTAGTAGTTCTGTGAAAGACAGTAGCATACTGTGCTAGATTGACCTTTAGAGTGGACTCTATTTTGGTTAGCTGGTCAATCCAGTTCTTTCTCATTGGTGAGGCTGTAAAGAGGGCAGAACAGAAATGTCCAGCCGGTCAAATGGCAAAAGTCTCTGAAAAGGTCAAAGTGGTCCAGCTCACTGCTGCCTGTGACTGAATGTGGGAGGGAGGATTAAAAACCTCATTCTCGGGCAGAGAGTAGCAAGGTCAGAACAAAGGGTTCTTTTCCTGCGGCCGTGATTGTTGATGTGAGTGTAACCTAGCCTGATGACTGTCTGAAGAGTGGAATACTACTGTCTGGACAGAAACACCACCACCACTACCCCACGCTGCTTGTTCGAGGTTTGGCACACTGTTAGTTTCCTGCTTTGTCAGATGGCTGTTGCACAGGATGATTCAGTGCAGTAGCCTTCTTACAGAGAAATGCAAAATAACCTCGCAGGGGCCAAATGAAGAGGGACAGGGGAACCATAATGGGATTGTACTTTACATTACAATACACATTAGAAACATTCAGAATTGCTCTTTATGTATATGTTCAGTGGGACATCTCCAGGGAGTTGCTGCAGGAAGTGGCAATGGGGATTTAGTAGGCAGCATTCTTCCTGCTGAGTCAATATTGAAACCAAACCCCAGTATGGCTGTTGGGTCCCTGTGCTGTTGGAAGTGTTCTCTTCTGTATCATGTGCATTCTGACCACTGTGGCCATTAAAGATCCAAGGGCATTTTTTCTAAGAGTGTGGGAAGTATTAGGGTGGGTAGCCCAGCCACGTTCCTACTTGGGTTCTGAATTCATCTTACATATTCATTTGGCAACGTTATCTTTCACTTTGTCCCATAAACTGTGGTGAAGTTCTCCAGTGCAGTTAAATAGTTGCTGTTTCACCCCCAAAGTGACTGCTGCATTTCAGTAATCGATGACATGATCCTAGATGTATCTGAGTTTTTAGAACAAGTTGGGATCCTCCACCGTATAAGCTGCTATTATTATGTGTATAGCCCTATTCAGAAGTATCATGTGATGTAGTTAAACTAGATGATTCAATAAGGGAAAATGACCCCTCTAGCCAGAATGGAAATTCAAACTTCACATTTTTGTTTTCTTTTAACGGAGAGGCCAACTGCATATGAAATCACGATTCGTTTTAGCAGCAAACGCAGCTGCATTTGAAAGATTCAGTGACAGGATGTTGTGGTCCAGTTATGTTTGGAGTTGATGCAAAACTTGGAAAATAATAAACACCAGAGGAGGGTATGGCCGTTATTGCATGTGTGCTGTAATTCAGGAACTAACAGATGTCCAAGCTTCATGTCTAACCTGAAAGAGAGATGAGGGGAACTTATTCAGAGTTTGTGCACAGCTGCACCCATCAGATGACAGTCAGCTGAATTTGCCACCTAACGGGCTCTGATTTATCATAGCAGGAACTCTGACCTTTATTTGGTCACAGAAATACCATATTGGAAATCTCTTTGAAAGCTGAGCAAAGGCTGACAGCAATTGATGTACTTGTAACAAGAACAAGAATGCAATGATTATAGGTTGTTATGCACAACCCTCTGCTTTTGTAATTTTGCTGGCTTGTCATGGTGGATAGTTACAAATAGTAAGAAGTACACAAAGTACATTCTAAGGGGGATTGGATTGCTCAGGGCCTTGTTAATTGGATGCAAAGATTTTTCAGTCATATTCACCCACGTTACAATAGAATGCAACTCCTGTTAAGCCCTGCTTACCCCATAGCCAGTGTAAATGTCCTCGATCCATATTTTGGCCACCAGAGAAACTAGTATTTTGTATGGAGAAAAGGACAGAAAGGAACTCTGCTGTAAGTTTCATCTGCATACTCGTGAGGTTTTGCAAGCCTAGTGAAGTTAATAAGATTTTGGAGCAAAATGATGTCCTGATACTCTGAAAAGCCTTTCAGTTTGTGTGAAATCACTGCATCCCATGAGTGCCAATTGCGAACGCAGATTTAATGCTAGGAACAATATTGCTACTTCTTCGAGAACATCCGTTCATGTTGGTGTCCTGCGTTCAAGTTTAACAACTCTCCTGTAGCACAGCCTGAGCCATTGCTCTGAACCATTGTTGTATGTTCAGGCAAAAGGAAGACGTTGTGCAGATCAAAAGAACTGTGTGACATGGAGGAATAAATCAGACAATGATCCTACTTATGAGGGACTTTGTTAGGTTATGCTGGATAATTGCCACTGTCGGCAAAGGACAGTACATTAAAATTTAAAAAAAATCAAAACTAGTTATCACCTTAATTGAAGTTCTGGTGTATACATCCTCACTGAGCAACAATAACGGTAATTAGGTATGGATAGTTTAGTGATCTGAATATTATTACGGTATGTAATATATACATAAAATGGCAAATTGTCTGTTTCAAGTGCATGAAAACGTAGTTTGGCTGGGATTGATTGCTCACCACCACCACCACCGTCACCTTTCTGAGGCCACCTCAGGGCCGGCGCTTCCACTAGGCGACCCTAGGCGGTTGCCTAGGGCGGCAGGATTTGGGGGGCAGCATTTTGCCGTCCTTGGCGGAAATTCGGCGGCAGGGGGTCCTTCCGCTCCGGGTCTTCGGTGGAAATTCGGCAGTGGGTCCTTCACTCACTCCGGGACCCACCGCCAAAGTGCCCCGAAGAGGCGGAGCGGAAGGACCCCCCGCTGCGGAATGCTCAGAGGAGCGCTGTCGCCTAGGGCGGCAAAAACCCTGGTGCCGCTCCTGGGCCACCTTAAGCATTGAAGTTACTGGCCCAGTCTAGTTTAAATCAGTCATGACTCATGTATGACCAGCTGAGGACTGTCCAGGGACCTATGTGATGTGAACTGGTAGTTTGTCTGGTTTCTAGTGGATCAACATCTACATCCCACACCCACCAGATAGCTGGCAATCTCAGCTAATGCTAAGGAAACTGGACTACTTTCCCACCCTTAAGCTCTATCTGCTTAAGCGTTGGTTAAACTTTGTTGTGGTCAAACTGTATTTTAACATAGTTTTGCTGGTCAGTGTGCCTGGGATCAAATCATGTTATAACCTGTTTGTAACACAGACCTGGCTGGCCATAGGGGATTTTTTAACATGGGTTATCCTCATCTATATTGGCTGGGCAAATCATGTCACAACGCAATCTGGCCACAGCTCCATTTTAAAAAGTGTGCTTAATCATTATTGTTTAAGCACTGTAGATGGGGCCAAAGAGATGATCCCTCCAATTTGCCTTTAGGCATTTTGATGAAGTGGGAAAAGAAAGCATATAGATTACAACCTGTGGTGTACTTGGAATTTAAGATTGTCCATTTAGAACTAAATTAACTTAACGGGGGAGAAATCATAATTTTTATAATTTTAAATTGAATAAAATGCATGTATTGCTTAGCTGAGTGCATATTCATAAATGGTTCCTTTCCATTGAGATCTGCAGAGTTATTTTCTCGGGCTAAGATAAAGGTCTGGTCTAGAGGTTAAAGCAGCAGGGATCTTGAGGAAGAGGGGAGCATGGTCAAGTGGCTAAAGCTCATGAGTGGAAGTTTGGAGGTGCAGGTTCTAATACTGGCACTACAACATGATTGCCTAGTAATTATGGGCAATTCTTGTGTTCTGTGCCTCAGTTTCCCCCATATGTTACTGTTAAAGGCTGAATGGGACCTTGAAGAGCAAAACTTTCAAGGGAGCCTCACTCTGACTTCCATTAGCACCTCTGCAATTTTTCTGCAAAAATCCTAATTCCATTTAGGCTTTTGAATTTAATTCTAATATTAAAATTTTTGGACAGCGTCCCTGGATCGTGACCTCTTCCCACCCCTCCATCCAGCTTTCATTTAGATACTTTCCTCAAATTTCAATTGATCAATTTAATTAAAAAAAACTGGAGAAGTTCTGCTACGATGCTTAGTTAACAATAAGCATATTACAGGATCTGTCATTTTCACATTATCCCTGTCCTTCCATATCCCCTCATCTACTCTTTATTTACTATCCTCCTTTGCTGTGTTATGGAAAGTGACCATATGTTCCCGTTTTACTAGGGCAGTCCTGGTTTTTCAGAAGATGTCTTGATGCCCCTGGAATTTTCAGAACAGCCACAGTATTGTTGCATAAGTCAAAATGTAGTTTTTTTTCAGTAACTGTTAGGCTGAGCAGAGTTTTCTCTGTTTACCAGGGATAGTCTAGTGGAAAGAGTGTTCTGTGTGATGAACACTATTTGGAGTCAGGAGAAAAAAACAACTGAATGTAGACATCAATCAAAGCTGTTTGCTTGATCACCATGCATATTCAAAAAACTTGTTCCGTGTTTCATGAAGACCTTATTCAGAATACTAAGTTACTGGAAAAAAATCCTCCACTTTGAGAAATACGCATGGGTCACTGTTGAGTCAGAAGCTGACATTAGCAACACTTGGACACTTTTTTTTTTTTTTTTAATAAAAGTGTACTTTTGTCTTTGGTTTGAGTATTTTGCAATGCTAAAATCATCACAAAAGTTTCCTGTTCTTTTACTTTGAAAATATGGTCATCTCAGTCTTCTGCTTTATTTGAACTGTATTTTCCTGGGGGCAGGGACCTGTCCATTTTCCAAGTACGATGCATACCTACAGTGCTGTGTACATAATACTACATTGTTTTACCTGAGCTTACAAATGATGGTGCATGTGAAGTTCTGAATACCGCACGCTGCGGGTAAGCTTTGAAAATTCAGCTAGAGACATTTTAATGAATTTTACGGTTGAACTTCACCTGGGTTTCTTTTCAGTGTAAAGCTGGCAATTATTGTATACTGAACCCAGTGTGCACTAGGGTGGCCTTAGGGAAAAGAACAGATTTTGCGGGATTGGGAAAATATAGGCACAGGCACCATGCAATCTCTGCTGTGTTATGAGCACAACAGTCCTGGGGCGGGGTCAGTCAAGTATGCTATTTCAAGCAAAATTGGAGATGAGGATGTTTTCTTAGCCACAGGAAGAGCCGATCTCTTAGTCAGAGCAGTTAATCATGCAAAATAAAAAGAAATATGTACAGTTTGTCCCAAATGTTGTCCTTTTTCCAACAGATTTTTCCCCTCTACTCTTAAATGACTTGCATATATTTTTGGTATCACTAATTCACAGCATGGCAGAGTCTGCACAGTGGCTTTATTATTGGAAATGTGGAGGCTCTCTAAGCTCATTAGACATACTCCTGTCACAACGCTAACCTCCATATGCCCCTCAGAGAGAGAGAGAGAGAGAGAGAAATGCCTTCTTGACGTCAATAAAGAGCACACTGCCTAGGATAATATTACTGTGTACCTCAACCACCCACTCCCTCTAATTTACTAGAAACTAAGCAAGTTGTTTTGAAACCCATAGCTTCCAGCATGTTTGCACTCTTCTCCCTCAACCAAAAGGCTATTAATTGTCAGGAGCTTGAAAGCTACCTGATTCCTTGTTCAAAGGACCGAAACAGAGGGGATTTCCATGAGTAATAATTCCGTCCATGCCTGTGCAGTGCACTGCAGGCTAGAGTAAATTGGTCCAGCTGCTTGCAAGACTAGATGGAAAAGTGCCCAAGGGGGGGTAGGGGGAGCGGCAGGAACACATCAACAGATGGAGCTGGATTGTGTTGTCATCACGTGTTGCTCATCTGCTGAGCATGCTCCAGCTTGATTTCCACCATTAGCAGTTTGCTCTCAGCCTTCCTGTCTGTGCTGACTTGCAATATGAGGCAAATTGTCCAGCACATGTTGCAACGTCTTCTCTTCTACTAAAAAGGATAATTTTAGATTAGCCGGCGCTGCCTTGTTTTTTTTCCCTTCCCCCAAATGTCCTTGCAGTGATGACCCAAGTATTTTTGTGCCTCTACAGAAATCCTCCCAGCGACAGTCTACAAAACGCTGTGAGGGCCTGGCTATCTTTACAAATAATCAAAATTGGCAGGATTAACCTGTAACCCGAGGCTACGAAAATACAAATTCCACTATCCAGATGGCAGAGTTCAAAGTTCCACTCACTTCCTGGCTGAGGTTGCACAAGTAAATTTTTATCCTTGTTAAAAAGAAATAAGTAAAAACATAGCAATAAAACGTGGGTTGCTTTGTATCTCTGGTTTTAATCAAACTTATTTTATTCCTCTGTGTTTTGCTATTAAATATATTTTGAGGCCTTTATAAAAATAATTTCTGTCACCTCTCTCTATATTTAAATCCTACATAGCTCCTTTGTTATCTTACTAGGATAGCCATCTGATGGTAAATTTAAGTACAATCAAATGGTTAACTAGCACTGACTGGGAAGAACATAGCCACGGTAATATAGAATATAAGCATTGCAACCAGTTTCTTTTTTTAAAATTAGCCATGCCATAGAAAAACAATATTGAATTTAAAGAGACAAATCACTGGGCTGAACAATCTGTTTCTCCAGGGGACTAGAAGGAACCCAGGGACTACTAATGTGACATTGAGCTGGCTGTCAGTTCAAATCCAGCCAAGGTCAGCAGTGGCTAGAGGCTTTGACCATTTTGTGGCATATGAAATGAATTAGATGTCTCAGTCCAGTTCCTAGTAGAAAGATGCCCTCGTCACAAAACAACAACAACAAAAAAACCCCAAAACAATGGCAGCGCAAAAACAAAAACATAACAAAACAAACCCAAACCAAGAAAACCACCCCACCAGCAGCTCAGCTACCTATCTGGTTGTGAAGCTGAGGCCATGA
Organism: Chrysemys picta bellii; assembly: GCF_011386835.1. Lineage (NCBI taxonomy): Eukaryota > Metazoa > Chordata > Testudines > Emydidae > Chrysemys > Chrysemys picta. The sequence continues at coordinate 133,514,954 of NC_088793.1, read as the reverse complement.
AGATTGAATTAACTCACTCCTAAATGTAGTCTCTCCAAGGCAGAATGGAGGCATAGTGGTGGTATATTTTAAGGGACTCTTATATTGGTGCACTCTATGCTGTGCAGAATTAATAAAACTCAGTGTACTTCTTTCAGCTCAAAGGATCTTCTGAAGGTGGGGAAGTATCATTTTACAGATGGGGAAACTGAGGCAGACATGTGTAAAATAACTTGCCCAACATCCCACTAGTGCTAGAGGTGGGAATAGAACCCATGATCCACTCTCCATCCAGTATCCAATGCACTGGACCACAGACTCTAGGGTTGTCAAGCCAGCACTTTTCACAAACACTAAATTCACTGATTTCAGATGATACACATTTTAACAAAACAGTGTAACTAGGAATCTCAGCACAATGACATTACATCAGTGCTAATAAGTGTATCTGGGGGGATGGAAAAAATATGTTAATCTAAAAGCAATTCTCTTTTTAGAGCACACAAACTCTTAATCATGAGCTAAGTGTTAATTGTGACAAAGAAGTCTGTAAAGTGTGAAGTTTAGATAAGCATCTGCTATATTCATTATTGGCATGTGGATTTTGTGAAGTGTATCTAAAGGTAAATGGTTCAGCTAACAGATTACAGAAGCAGGAACTGAAGAGTAAAGTTCACCGGTTGTTTTTGTGATGACTTGTCCTCACAGCTTGGACAGACAACAAAACTTGACTCACTGGCATAACTTCTGAGTAGATTGCAGATACACTTTAGGAGAGCAGCACTGGAAGTTCCAACCAACGAGTTTATGATTAATTTTGCAGGCATTTATTGTGCAATATGTAAAGGCTACTGGCCAGCTCAGAAGTTAAGCCAGGAGATGACTATCAAACAAAGCTGTTACGTTTGCCAGATCTTTCCAAAGCTGCAGTGAAAAACAGACATATTGAAGCTAATTCATGGATTTACCAGATCCATTCTACGATACATTCTTTTATCATGATTTTTCTTTTTTTGCTTTTTACTAGAAAAATGAGTTCTGACTTGCACACTGTACGTTTTTTAGGTCAGGATTCTTACTGTGGACAGTTTAACTAGTGCTTTCAGTATATGTTTACCAGAGAGCCTCTTTTCCTGGCAGTTTTCTCTAATGACCTTACAAGGAACTGGTTGTACTTTTTTATTTTTTTGCTCCTGAAAACGAAACTGCACTTCCTATGAAAAACTGACTGTATTAGCCTAGATAAAGGTGATGTGGGGGTTAAAATGGCAGGAATAAGAAACGTACTGCAGACACAAGCAGACTGCTTTTGAATTTTTCCTCTTGTGTGGTTTACCCTAACTTCAGGTCAGTCAGTAAACTGTGTTTGGACACTGTCTGGCGTGAACGCTTTAGCAATAAAGCTTAATGTGTAACCAGGGTTTTTTCTTCTGTGTCAGCAGTTGGCAAGAAGATACTGTAAATAAGGATCCCTGTGAGTAAATAGATATATGTGTGGAGAGGGGAGGGGAGCACTAGCGTAAGCAGTTTTGAAATTCATGCCAGTGTTGCTTCAAGTGATAAGGTTATTTGAGTAACCTGCAAGCCATACGGATGCACAGGTTTCAAAAACAGGAAAGCATCTTGTTTAAAAACCTTCTAAGGCAACGTGAGGCTTAGAAAAGAAACTGGCTTAGTGGTTAAGTGATTGTACTTCCTTATTGATATAGTGATTTAGATGATGCAAAGCCTCATGGGATTGCACTGTTGTTAACCACAAGCCTAACAGTTATGATGACAAAGTTCTGAAACAGACCATGGGGCTTTCTGGAGAGCTGAGAAATCTAAAAGTTTCCCTTTTCATTTCCTCTCTTGTCTGAGTTTGAATTTTTTTTTCTTTCGTCTCTCTCTCTCTTTTTTTTAAACTAATGCATTAAAAAATAAAGAAAGGAAAAAAGAAAATTTGGCTGACACCTTCTGGGGAAGTGAAATCTGAAATTGCCAAAAAAATAAATTTTTTTTTCAAAAGTGTTCAGTAATTTTAGGTGCCTCCATTCTTTTATAGCCAACTTGAGGCAGCTTAAAGGGACCTGATTTTGACAAGGCACATACTCAACACTTGTTGAAAATCAGATCCTTTTAAGGTGTTTCAAATTGGGCACCCAAATCACTAGTCACTTTTGGCAATCATGGCTGCTATACTTTGTGTGTGTGTGTGTGTGTGTGTGTGTGTGTGTGTGTGTGTGTGCTTGCGCCTTGGGTAGCAGTCTTTGTGGAACTGAACACAAAATGACTGCTTGCATCTATAGGCAGCAGCAGAGTCCTTGCAGATTTAAAGGGGTAGTAACTAGAAAATAAAAGGCATGCTGGCTACATAGCTAAAATGCACCCAGAACTCTAGGTTATTATTTACTAAACATGGGTAAAAGCTACAGAGTTTAGACCTAGAGATGATCTTTTCCAAAGTTTAGGTTGTTCAGATAAGGGGTTTTGGCTTGAGTTTATCTCTGTCCTATTTGGTCAAATGTCTCCTTGATACATAGCTGCAACCACTCAGTGGGGGAGGGAAATAAATAGGATATTTCCTTTCCAACATATTGCTGTTCTTCCAGTGTGTGGCTCAGGACTAGTTCATTCTTGCACTCCATTCTCTGCCCCCTCTTCCTCGCCCCCCGCTTTCCAACACCACCTTTTATTGGATGCTTGCGTCTCTTTGCCCTGATATTGCTTTGCTGACTGTAGTGAAGTTGCATCAGGAATGGATTTGGTCCTTAAGGACAGTATTTGGATTGCTGATTCAACAGGAATTTCTATGGCTGTTCAGTCAATTTCAAGAATATATTTTGAAAACGTTAGGAAATCAATTTAACTGGAGTTGGAGCAAAGTTTTGGCCAGAAATTCAGATTCTGGCCAACAGGCCGGATTTTTGCCAACTCATTGCCTGGTCCTTTAGGCCAGCAGTGAAAAGCAAGCCTGGGGGGAATCCCGGCCCTTTGCCCATTAGACTTAATAGCACCTTTTTGTAAGCCTAATAAATCCTGCCCCAAATCACTTCCCCGAGCCACAGGGAAACGGAAACCTAGCCAAGGGCAGGAGCCAGCAGAGCTGCTAAAACTATAAAGTTGACATTCAGGACGAGATCTCTGCATTGTGATGTTGTTCTGAATGGGATTTTGTGTATGCGTTTGTGCCTGTGTGAGACTCCCTGTATCAGAACGAGGCAGGGGAAGCATGGTTCTGAGCAGCAAAACTCACTCTCAGTGCTCCCCCCCCAGAGAGGCTGAGAGAGGAAGACCTGAATAGAGGCAAAGCACACATGAAACGGCCCCCAAAGAGGCCGTTTAAAGTGCTTTTCCTCGTGAACCTTAGAGAAGATGAGGGAGGGAGAGTGGAAAGGGAGGAGCATGGATTCAGCACCAGAAAGAACCCTTTTAAGTGTTTTTTTTTCCCCTTGAGCATCAGACAGAATGAGAGAGGAGGAGAAAAATGAAAGTGCCTCTAAAGTGAACTTTTCTCCTCTACTGTGGAGACGTTAAATGAAACTTTTATATTTAGTTACCAGCCAGGAAGAGAAGAGAAAAGAGGCTTTCAACTCAGAAATAGAGCCTCTCTTTAGCCCCTCCACAGCTCTCTCTGTCTCCATTACGGATCTGATCCTGCATTGCTGGGCCCTCAGTTCTTCCACTGATGTGGTGCTATAAAAAGTGCTCCGCACTACAGTGACAGCTGTTGTGTCACAGCAGGGAACCAGATACGCTACAGATTTAGGTTTAGCAGCCAAAATACCCCTGGCTTGTTTAGCTATAATACTCGGGGAAGAGGTTCTCGTTGCTGCCCAGAAGGAGCTGCTTGTACACACACAGCTAGAGGGAAGCACACAGGAAGGTCAAAGAGGGGTCACGCTCTAAAAGAGAGACAGCACAAACAGCATGTGCCCTACACTCTCATTTCAAGAGGCACTCTGGAAATTCCTTAGATTGACTACTTCAGGAGAAATGTTGGCTCTGTAAGGTCATCAAGAATAGCCCAGCTGGTAGAGTTTCAGCAATCTTGTGCTCATTTCACACCCAGAGCCAAGTTTTGCTCTCCGTGATACTAGTATAAATATGGTGTAATTTCGCTGACTTCAACAGGGTAAACCAATGGAATTACCCTGGATACACCGTGTAACAGAGCAATATGTGGTCCCAACTGGTGGCTAGCAATGTTTCTGGGACCAAGGCATGTTCTTTTTCTTTTTTTTTTAGTAGATTTCTTTCTTTACTACATTTGAACACCATCCTTATTCACTGTGGCAGGCATGCCCAAAATGTGGTCTGTAGTTACTTTCTCTCTGACTTGCAAGGCACGGATAAAGCTGATGAATAGCAGGTTTTAATTGGTGCTGATCTTGCTTAAGGAAGAAAATGGAAGAAGCCAATAGTATGTGTGTGGTGTTTTTTTTTTTTTTAACAATAAAATGTGTCTTTAATGTATAGTGAATAAGGGTCTCTCATCAAGTTGCTAATGTGGCCCTCAGGGTTGCAAAGTTCAGCTTTGTGCTTGACAGAACTTTTTGTGGTCATCATTATTAGCCACATATTGCTGCAATAGAAAAATGCAGGTCAGTTTTTCCTTTATGCACATCAATCCACCAAGACACAGATTTTCAAAGTGTCTAGGTGTGCAAATGTTTGTGCAATTTTATATCACATTTGGGCAGGCAGTTTATGCAGCTGTTTGTGGGACTACTACTACTTCTTCTTTTTTTTAATTAAGAAAATGCATACAACTTTTTTTCCTCACTTGATCTAAAATAATCTGAATATGTTCACCTGTAAGCCCATCTTTCCCCCTTTTTTTGGCATGGGAGAAGAATTGAGTGGCAATATGGCAGAGAAGTTTGTCTATTGTAATTCTCTGTGTAAAAGGCTAATGTTAGGTGATTATGAGAGTTTGTTAATATAACAATGTGTATATAAAAATTGTTGGGTACTTAAACTAAGGTGCACCTATCCACAGTTCTAGCTGACATACATCTAAATTAATATATGGACACATGGTTGTAAACACTAAGTGATGAACTTACAATGAGGAAAAGAAAAGAAAAAATGGAGCTTACATCATCTCGTTACAAGCCAATTACTTTGTTTTCTATGCACAGATTAGTTCTTGACTCATTCCGCTTTTATCATCCAAAAAGTCTTGTGATTGTTCCAGCATTCTATCAACAGCTTCCCAAATGGCACTAAAAGACAGTCACAGTATTCTATTATCCTATGTATCTTTTTCCCCCAAGCACTTTCGTATTGATAGGGAAGTTGGGAAAAACTATTATTTTTATATTTTTGGGAAGTTGTCTCCGTGAAAGGGAATCATCATTCATTGTTAGGATTTTCCGTCCAAGCCTTTTTGCATCTCGATCAAAGTGACAGTTTCAGGTTGCCCTATTATGCTGCTGTAGCCACTGGCTCATTGTCTGTCTGTCTTGTCCAGATCATAGGACTAGCAATTACTAGTGCTACTAGCTCACGTGGTAGCAACCTGTGCTTTTGCATCTGAAGGTCCCAGTTTCAAACCCTGCTGACGGCCCAAGAGGGAGGCTGTTCTGCTGCAATTAACAATGAGCCCAAACCAACCCCCAAATCATGGGGAAGTTCAGACCCCAAACTGATGACTCATGCCCATCTATTCTCTGTGTATACAGAGCAACATTTTCATTTTAGTGCATCATACAAGCTAACAGTCAGCAGCCTTTCATTTAAAAATAAGTCCGAGTGGGCCTTTGATAAAAACAGTGACCTAACTGCTCAGATTATACTGGGTGCCAAATAATTTCACAGCAGTTGAGCTATTGTACTGGAAAAACTAGTATCAGTTTCCATAGGCGATATAGCATCAAAACTGCAGTCCTCTTTCGGGACTGCTTACGAGAGGCTGCCAGACCTGTCATTGTGGGGAGCCCCAGATAGTGAATCTGAGAACAGCTGCTCAGGATGGGCCATATGGAAAAGACATGTTGAAATGATTTTTGCAGGGTGCCTTGGAGGTGCTTGCAGCAGCCTGCTCTCTTCATCCGAGCACTGTGCTTAATGGTATTGCCATTCTCCTCGCCAGGGAGCGCAGATCAGTTTCAAAGGAATTGCCTCTTCCAACATGTCAAATCAGGGTTCTGAGCTCTCTTCCAGCTACAATCCAGTTGTTTATTCTAGACGCACACATCAGGGAAAGACTAACAGAAGTTTAGTATAGCATGTAATGTAGCTCAACTTCCTGGGAATTTGGGTCTTATTGGCCCAGAACCTTTTAGTGGCAGGGCCTCTGGGATAGTCGTTGTTGTACATCCTTCAGGTTTGAAGATGACCATGACATCACTGGTTGGTTTGGTTTCTATGAACACGTAAGTGGCTGATCAGACCAATTTGAGCTTTGCTTTTCGTGTGAGTTTTTTTACCGCATATAGCGGGATCCCCCCATCAGCCACAGTCTGCTGACCAAGGTTAAGGTGAAGTAGATAATGTTTAGGGCACCTTCTCTAGCCCCTTTCTCATACTACCAAGGTGAACAGTGTGATCCTAACTAGGACTGCTCAGTCACCAAGGGGCTGCTGAATTCCACGGCTGCTGCAGTCCAGTGAAAAGCGACCCTACACCCTGAGCCGCTTGTGTGCAAGTCTGCAGTCACAGAGGCACTGGCATCTATGGAGCCCGGTGGAAATGGAGAGCTATTTACAGGTTGAAAAGTTATAATTACATTACTGGAGGGCGAGCAATTTGGTGGGCAACAAATGGAGGGGAAGTAAATTTAATGCCGGTGAAGTGCTGAGTTGACAGCGCTGGAAAATATATCTCTGTCTGCCTATTAAGCTTATGACTCCTCTATGCTACCTATCAACTTGCCTCTTGTGATGATTGGGCTTACAAATTTACCCTAATTGTGAGCTCAACTATAAAAAGTGAGTGTAAGTTCATAAGAGGTCACAATAACCTATAACAGCAAACGTTAATGGGAAAGAGGGGAAAAGGGAGACAGACTGAATTAGTCCAAACAAAGAGTCCTGATGATAAAATTCAAGGACTGTGTTAAGATCATGCCTGGTAAATAAATAATAATAAAAAAAAAAACGGGGGGGGGGGGGGGGGAGGAGAAGAGGGTGGAACTGAAAATTGGTTTTGGAAACTAGGCCTAACTGGTGGATGAAATAATGAGGATGAGCTATTCCACCCATCACTCCTTTTCTGGAGTCCTCAAAAAGAGAATCTGAGGGGAAGCCAACAGACTATGACAGAGGATGGGGGCATGCGGGGGCACGCTGTGGAGAAGCTGAGCCTGCGAGCTGTGCAGGGCAGGGATAGTCAGATGCAGGAGGAATAGCTGGAAGCTGTAGGGAGGGGTGCTGCTTACTGGGAGAGGGGGACTATGGCTGGTGGGGGGGGGCATGACTCAAACTGCTCTGGGGTTGTGCCCTCCCACTAACAGCAGAGGTCAAGACTGGCTGACTGAAAGATGAGAAAAGGAAAAGGAGGGAGCTCCACCACACTGGCTGTCACCCCAACCATCTCCTAGGATACCAGACCTTCTTCATCCTAATCCTGAGATGTCCTGACCAGACCAGGCCAGATGACATCACCAGCTCCACCAGCTTCGATTAAATCCTAACCACCACCGGTGACATGAGACTTTATCATATACCCACCCCTCCCCAAATGTGTCCTTTTCCTTCCCCACCTTATTTCTTCTCTTTCCTGTCCCCTTCCTTTTGCCTTTCCTTTAGTAAGAGTTCGGCTTAGCTGGCCAAGACTGTATATTTTGTAACACTGCTGAGAGTCTGTGACCAGAAAGAAGCAGCTAAAAACAGTGCCCTACACAGCCTGGTTTGGTACAAATTTGCCAGTTCTTGGAATGAGTGGCTGATCAGACCATATGCAGGGCCTGTGTTTCTCCAGCTGTGAGGTTGCAAGTGAAAGTCACCACCAGAGACAGAAGCTGTTCTTTCCTCTCCCCTCTTGTGTGTGTCTCAGGGATGCCAGAAAAGGGGGGGTCGGGACCATGGCCCTCCCACTTTTTGAAAGTGGAGGGGCCTGGCCCCTCCACTTTTCACCATGGGTCCTGCCCCTCTTCTTTCCCCTGAGGCCACGCCCCCAGCCAGACAAGCAGCTGCAGCCTGGCTGGGGGTACCCCGGACAGCTGTAGGGAGCTGCAGTGGACCCTCCACTTGCTCCGGGTGGGGTCCCCGAGAGCAACCCCCAGCCCGTGTCCTCGTCCCCCCGGACCCCTGCCAAGGGCAGGTGGAGGATCCGCAGCTCCCCAGAGCTCCCTGCATGGCTCTTACCATGGCTGGGCTGTGGCTCTGAGGCCCCGCCACCCGGCTGGAGCACCTGTGGGGAACCTGGGTCCCTTCACCTGCCCTGGGTGGGAGGTTTGGGGGGTGGGGACATGGGCCGGCGGCTGCTTCCGGCTGGGCTGGGGGCGGGGCCTCAGGGGGAAGAGGAGTGGAAGGATGTGGCCATGGAGGGGGCTTGTTTCGTTGTTTTAGGAAACGGATAAGACTTTAACAACAACAGCAATGACGACAGCTCCCACCCATCTCAGCTAACTTCTTTTCCCTCCAGAAAGGACAATTATTACCAAATAAACAACTGTCTAAACAAACTTGTAAAACTCTTGCAAGTTAAAGGGAAAGGGACCTAGGGATGTTGTTGAAATGAAAGCCTTTCTTAATACTTTACATTTCAAATGCTTTAACTGTTTTCCCTTCTTTTCTGTATCTTTCATAATAGGTTAAAAGGATTTTTAATTATGTATTTGCCATGGCACTAAGCAGGCTGAGGTCTCAATATACCAAACCTTGTTTAATGCAGGACCTTGACAAAGTCATGTTAACACCGTTGAGTCTTTGGGCCCATATTGTCCATCAAAATTAGTACACTTCTGACCTGGAGGAATCATCTGTAGTGGTGAGATGATAGCTCAGTGGTTGGCCATTTACTGGGACGTGCCAAGAAATGGGGGTGGTTGGACTGGGACCATCAAGCCCACTTCAAAAAGCCTGCTGAGTAGCCATCAGATGGCACCACACTTCGGTAACTACTGATCTGGGCTGACCGTGAATTGGTGATGCAGAGATGAAAGCCTCCATGCCTCATTAACACTCACTTACAGACACGGAGTGGATGTATTTTGGTATTTTGGTGAGAGCTAAATTATTCTGGCTCCTTAACTAAACTTGTGACTCCCCTGGTTGAAGCTGGGAATCTGTTGCTTCTGACCACAGTAAGGGAATAAATGAATAGAACTCTGAAAATGGCTTACTGTAGTAACTTAGTCTTTGGTTTCACTAGCAGGATCTCTCTCGGCTTACCCAATCCAACCAAGACCAAAACAAATAGTGCCCTGAGAATCCTTGATGTTTTATCTCTTCATTTTATTCTCATTCTCCTTTCCTCCTTGCCATTCTGAGCATTACCTATGTAAGGAGTGACTTCCATCTGCCACAAGCTTAGCAGAGTTCCTACTGGTTCTGCCAGGAAAAGACAGACAACCTAATAACAGTGAATGCCAGCTGTGATTGTGTGGAGAATATGCAGCAACTGGGCCAGATTTTTGGTTGGTGTAAGTTGGTGTGGCTTCATTGATAAGCAATAGAGCAGCACCAACATACACCAGCTGAAAATCTGGTGGAGAAGGAATTCCATTGATTAACTAGAGATGGCACAAAGGCACAAGTCTGGATCCAAACTTTCTCAAAGTCTGGGGGTGTTTGGATTTGGAGTTTAGTTCAGATCCACCTCTAGTTAAGTCCATGTTGTTATCTGCTGGATACAACACTGCATCTTTGGCAATCTTGGGCAAGGTAGATAGGCTAGAATTCCCTTCTCAGTGCAGATATATCTTCTTTTTCCTTCCCCATAAGGTAGAGAGTAATGAAGCCACAGCAGTGCCCTGCTAGCCAGTCTGGGGAATTTGACACTGAGGAGAAAAGCTGAACTTGGGTCATTCTTGTGACAGTGCAGCTTTGTAAGCCACCACCAGACCAACCTGTCTGTGGTGTATGTAGTTTATAGGTGCTATGATGTAGGTAGCGTGACCAGATATCCTGATATTAGGCGCTTTATCTGATATAGGCAACCTATTACCACTCTACCCCGTCCCAACTTTTCACACTTGCTATCTGGTCACCCTAAATGTAGGTGCCAATCCTGCACAGATATGCGCACACACTAATCTTTAGGGGAGAGAGTAGTCTCTTGACATTGGTGGAGCTTTGTGTGTGTAATTTAAATGCATGCATTAGACTTTGCAGGATCAGGGCTTTAGAGTGTAATACTTAGATTGTAAGGTCTTTGGCACAGAGACTGTCTTTTCATTGTGTGTCTGTACAGTGCCTAACACTGGGATCCTGATCACGGATTGAGGTCTCTAGGCGCTGCTGCAGTATCAATATAATAGTTACTTGTTTTCTGTGTAATGCCCCTTTTACATTTCTAGGAGTCTGCAGCTCCAGGCAACCATTTTGAGAGGCAGAGTTTATGTTCATGGCATGCAAACAGAGTAGCTAGATTAAAAAACATAAATACTCTTTCTGGAAAGTTGCAATGCAACACTACTTTATTTCTTAGAATTCAAAACGATAACATACAAGAACCCCAAAACAGAGAGACAAAGCTGGCTGCTCCCTAAAGCAGAGAGGTACATCTCACGCAACCTTACTTTAGGTGGCTGTCTGTTTGCATACTGACTGAAGTTAGGCCCAGATTGCATGCTTCCCTATGGAGCCCCTTAGCCTACCAGTAGGATCAGGAAAACCCCTTAAATTTAAAGCGACCACTTACAATTTTAACAGAGTTTTCAGTACACCAGAGAGATCAGTACAGATTGACACAAGAGGCACACTTTGTGTTGCTGCCTGATGAGGACTTTACTTTTGTTCTTATTTTGTTGTCTTAATCTCAAATAATTCACTCTGATGGAACTATCCATTTGCTCTTAGTGTATGTAAAATATATCAAAACAGAGACTTTTGAAGAATGTATTTGTTTCTTTAATGGTTGTAAATTGGCTTTTTTCACAAAGGGGGTGGGGGGAAACAACCTCCCAGAGACAGATCTTGCAGTTGGAAAATGTGAAATGGAAACATTGCTTTATGAAGAAATTCAGACTTTTAAGAATTTTTTCTTTTCAGTGCAATGAAACACTCAGTGATTGAACACTTGTATTTTTCATCTAATAAAAAAATAAATAAATTACATTTAGAAAAATAATTAGAAAAGCAGTTTGGCCATATAAAGAAATGAGACCCATAAAAGCAATCACATTAGAAGAGAGTTAACCATTAAAATGATCATATTAGACAATAAGGCAATTAGGGGCTTACTTGGCCCCCTCCTGGTGTTCATACACCCACATAGGGAAGCTCTGACTTGAAAAGTAAGGGTGAGAAACCAAGTGAGGCCTCATTATTTCTTGCTTAACTTGCCCATTTAAATGGATAGTCCTTTTTCTATGTACTTGTTTTTACAGCTGTGCCATCTGTAGGTGGATGAACTATTCTTTTCCTTACTTGGCTTGCTTTCTTCTTTTTTAAAAAAAACATTTGGAATGTTTAGGTTGCGATGATCGTTTTTGTTTGTTTGCTTTAGAAAACTAGTGAGACTGAATTAGCCTGTGATTGCATTCATGGAACTTAAGTGTCTAGATGCACCTTTGACCTCTATTGTAGACACTTTGGAACAGATTTCCAAAGCTGCCTCCAGAGTTTCAAGAACTCAGCACATTGGGTGCTAAGGCTCTTTGGAAAATCCAGCCATAAGTGTCACAGCGGGTGCTGAGCATTTCTGAAAATGTGGCCCTTATCTAGGTGCCTAAATAGGATCTGTGCTCCTTCCAATATCTGGCCCCAGTTGTGGGTGCACAGGCTTTGAAAATCAGGCCCTGAACTCTCTTGAAAATTTTGCCCTTCATCTGCTAGCCTTCATATTCTTTGCCCCAAATATAAGGGAATTCAAGACACACCACCAAACTCCTCCCCCCACCCCCATTTATACAAGATAAACATATTGAGAACAACGCTTAAAAAAAATAAAACAGGGCTGTGAAGTTCAAATATTTTGCCCGCTTTATGCCAATGTATCAGTGGCTCCCAGACTCTGGTCCATGAACCACTGTTGGCTCACAAAGTGCTTGCTAGCTGGCTACTCTTTTTTCCAGCAGCTTCTGCAGCGCTCCAGGCTCTCCATTGCAATGAAGAACTTGAAGGCCTGCAAAAGCATCTGGAAACTGAGAGGAGGGGTCAGCACTGGCTGGCTCTACTAATAGCTGTTGCTGTGTGGCGGGAGAGAGGACACAGGAACCACTTTGAGCAACCAGAGGCGCCACTGGAAGAGGAACATCCAGGAAAGCCCGGAGGAGGGAAGAGGACCAGGTGGCTAAGCGACTTGTGCCAGTGAGGAGGGAGCTAAGTGGTAGGGAGGTATATGTTGGGGGAGAGAAGGAGACCAAGCAGCAGGGAAGCATGTGCAGAGGAATGGGGAGGAGGAACTGAACACGTGCAGGGGAGGGGAGATGAAGAGCCAAAGGAGACAACAGATTTAATATTTTCCAAAAAGCACGATTCACTTACTGCATTACACACAGTAGGTTTAAAACAAACAAAAGGATGTGGTGCTTTGCACAATCAACCCGTGGAACTTGTTGCCAGAGGATGTTGTGAAGGCGAAACTCATAACTGGGTTCAAAAAAGAATTAGATAGGTTCATGGAGAAAAGGTACATCAATGGCTATTAGCCAAAATGGCTAGGGATGCAACCCCATGCTCTGGGTGTCCCTAAGCCTCTGGCTGCCAGATGCTGGGACTGGATGATGGGGGATGATGGATCACTCAATAATTGTTCTGTTCTGTTCATCCTCTCTGAAGCGTCTGGCATTGGCTGCTGTTGGAAGACAGGATACTCGTCTACTGGGTCTGACCCAGTATGGCCGTGCTTATGTTCACTGCTAAATCTACATGAAACCTTTCCTAGTTTCACTTTTCCAGTTAAATTAGTTGCTGTAGGAGTGGGTGTGTGCACTCATGACTAGGAAGGGAGATGGTCCGGGGGACCATCCTTTGGCTTTCTATTAAGATGTGGTCTATAATTATTAAGATGTGGTCTGGAATAATCTCTCTTCAGGGCCGGCTCCAGCTTTTTTGCCACCCCAAGCAGCGAAGCGGGGGGTGGGTGGGGGGGAAATAAAGCTGTGGTCGGCGGCACTTCAGCAGCAGCTCTACTGCGCCGCTTCATTCTTTGGCGGCAATTCGGCAGTGGGTCCTTTGCTCCAAGAGGGACCGAGGGACCCGCTGCCGAATTGCTGCCGAAGACCCGAATGTGCCCTCCCTTTCCATTGGCCGCCCCAAGCACCTGCTTCCTTTGCTGGTGCCTGGAGCCGGCCCTGTCTCTCTTTACAGTGTTTGATCCCTCCACTTTCCTGCAAAAATCCGGATGGCTGGTTAGCAAGTTTAAAAAAAACCCCAACCCTTCTCTTCTTCCAGTATGCACATCTGCATACATACCACATGCTGGTTTCTTTACGCAGAGTGGGCTGGAGGGAGCATTATCTAGATTAGAAATTCAAGGGTGCCATTAAAAACCAGGCTTCTTCTTTATTTTACTCTTCCCTCTTCTAGCTTTGTAGTTTTCCTGCTGGCTTTATATTTTCCTCAGTTGTTCAGCTATAGTGGGCATCATTACAAGGCCATGGGGCAGATTTCTAAATTGGGTAGCCTCATACACTATGTATCAGAGATAAGAATCTGACCCTTAATTGCTCCATTAAATCTCTCAACGCTCCTCATGCTGCTCCCAGGTATCTCTCTATTTTCGTATCATTACATATTTTTTAAAAGGTTAACTTTACACACTACAGGCCTGGTCCTCAAAAATGCTGAGCACCCACACCTCTCATGAAATACAGTGGGAATGATGGGTGCTCAGTACCTCTCAGGATCAGGCACCAAGAGTTCTGGGTCCCTTTGCATTTTATGTTCTATTTTGATTTTCACTACTGCCTATAGACTATACCAGAAGTGTTTATACTACCTGACACAAGACTCTATAGAAGGGTATCATTCTCTATTCATCTCTCTAGGAGTTTAGAAATATGTTCTATACAATTCTATTTGTTTATCCTTATTAAATTATACAGGACTTTTCTATATATTTATGGTTGGGTGCATTAGGGAGGCTTTTCACCTTCCTCAGAAGCAGTAGGTATGATATGGGCCATTCGTAGAATAAATCTTAGATTTGATGGATCAGTAGGCTGTCTGAAATGAGAGAGAAAATCTTGTGTTCCTATGAAATAGCTGTGGGCCTTTGGACTAAGAGGCTGCACCTTCTTCAATAGGTTTGGTTTTGAATCAGAACTAGACCCATTTGATACATTTCAGAGGAAAGAACAAGCTCCCCCCCCCCTTTATTGTGAAATGCCAGGGCTGTTTAAAATTAATAGTAACCCGTGGAAAAGAGAAGAGGAGAGCAAATGAAAGAAACTTTTATTTTCCCCCAGAAACAGCCCTGTTTTCCTGCCTTTTCCATCAGAGCACAGGCATTTGTCAGCTTTGGCACCAGAAAACATTTTTTTTAAAAGTTTTCAAACACCAGGAATTCTTCTGTCCTTTTAAACATAGACGTGCAGGAATGTCTAGACTGTAAAATGGACAAAGAAAATGGAGTTCAACTTCTCAATCAGTTAATTTTGTTCTATATAGAGCACTGCACTTGTTCCTGCTCATAGCAGGACTGAACGTTTATTACCCCAGGAAAACATAGAATACTGAATGTGCTCTTGGAAAATACAAAGGACAATGTAAAAGGCATTGCCTCCTCAAGGATGGGCACAAGACTGGGAATCAGCAAACTGGGCTTGTATTTTCAGTACTCTTAAATTCATTGTGTGACTTTGGGCAAGTAACTAATGGCAGTATTTTCAAAAGTTTCCACCAATAGCCTGAGGTGCCTAGGGCCTGACTTGTCTAAGGTATGGAGCACTTGCCATGTCTCTACATTTCAAACACCAAGAATTATGGTAAATCAGGCCCTAGGCAACTCAGATTGAGAACCCAAATATAGAACCACCCAAAACTACTAGAGCCAAATCTTTTGAGAGAGTCTCCATCTTCTGTCTATTGGTTTTCCCCAACCATAAAATGGGGATAAAACCAACCTTACAGGAGCGACAGACAAAGGTTGGGGAGGAGTATTATTCCTCATTGGTAAAATGGGGATCTGAGGTAAAAAGGGATTGTGACTTTCCCAAGAAATCTCTGGCAAATCTCCTGAGTGCCAGACCAATGCCACAAGCATTCTCCTTCTTGAAGGCATGTGTGGCCCTTGTAGTTATGGGGGAATCCCCCTGCTTTGGGATCACAACATGCTCAGGGCTGGCACTTGCTGCCTAGTGTTAAGGTACCTGGTGTCCATTCCCAAACCCTGGAGGTACTAGTTGAAGAAGATTGAAAGCTTACCTGAAGAGTCCAGAAGAGACCCCCTGAGTCTCCTTTTCAGTCCCACTCACAACTAGTTTCCTGCCTGGCTAAAAGCTAGCATGATTGGTGCTTGGGTTATTTTCTCCAGGCTCCGGAAGTGCAAATAGATCCCCTCCAGCAGTGTGTAGAGTCCTCTTGCTCATACTGGATGTCTAGGGATCACTTGCACCTGTGACTGAGGGGGTGAAGAAGGGAGACTCACTCAGGCAGTCAGAGCAGTATATGGAGTATTCCCTCTTTATTCTTGGGGGGAGGTATGTGGATACATCAATTTTTGGCAGCTGTAAATAACAAGGCGGGAAAAAGATGAAATGAAATGGCGCCTAAGCTCTCTTGATCTGTGGACAGCAAAATGTCAGGGTAATGGGAAATTCCCATTCTCTGACCCAACTGCCCCCACTCTCCATGTATTGTACATAAAATACAGTACACTCACTTCTAAAATAACTGCTCTGTTTCTTTTCCGGAATAAACAGAACACATTAACCTCATCAAATGTGCATTCAGTCAGGAGTTCTCTGGCTGCACATGACTTTTCAGGAGGAGACTGGGGGAGCTCTGTGTACCTTAGCTGGAACAATTTCCCAACTTCATAGACAGAGCTCCCTCACTGTCCTTCAGAAAATTCCTTAAAACTATCCTGCTGCCTGGCACGTTTATGACCACTTGGCACTCCCCTTAGTGTAATTTTTAACACTTCTAGTCTTCAAAGCACTTTAGAAACGTTAACTGAGTTATCCTCACAACACCTCTCTGGAATAGATAAAAAAATTTATCCTTAGCTTACAGATTGGGAAATGGAGAAGAATTGTAGTGTTTTACCCCCGGTGACAGAAGGAGTTGGTGTCAGCTCTGGGATAAGAATTTGGGAACTTCAGCTTCTTAGGTTTATGTTCAGACCACACTTCTCTCTATTTCCTGCTCATACATATCTTGGTTAAGCAGCTATTTGGGTGCTGTAAAGTCATCCATAGATTGTTTGTTTATTTCTCATATAATGCTTCTCTAAGTTCCTGTGCTGGTATAGGTTGTCTGGTGGTGAAGTGCCTGTTTTGGATTGGTCAACCAGAATGAGGTACAGACTAGATATAATGACATATGAAGACCCATGCAAGGACATAGCTAAACCTAAACCACTGATTGTGTTAGCCAGAAACGTAGATACGTGAACTCACTCAGTCACTGCCAAATACCGCAGTATGTGAAAAGCAAATTGTGCTGATTGTTTAGAGTGCCCAGAGACCCGCCCACTTTATTTGAATTGTTTGTTTTCTCTTCTTAGAACTGAACTAAGAGGATGTTACACTTTCTAAACTTGTAAACCAAAGTGACTCCTCATTGTTTTGCGATGCTGTTTTTTGTTTTACAGTGTCACGAAAATCATTATAATTAAAATGGAAATCTCTCTTGCCCTAGCTGAATGAGGGGTGTGGGTGAGGAATTCTGAAGGGTCAGTTTACTTCCCATTGTTAGTGCAGAGTTTAGGTCTGCATGGAAGATCTAATCCATGATGCTCTTCTCATGTGTGAGACTGTCCTGTGCATGTAGAGAAGTGAATACCAGAACTGAAATCAGCTATGAGGATCTGAGGGGAGAATGTAGCCCTTGTATGATTATATTGCTGCAAACTTTAAAATCTTTTAAAAAAGGTAAACCTGAGTTAGTGTGCCCTGTCACACAGGGTTGCCAGTAAAAGTCTGTACAGTTGGTCTGGGTGAGCTGTGTTTACACTGCATGTGGTTCCTTTCTAAACAAGCTAGTGTGCTGACTTTAAAATTAGTACAAACATGCTAAATGTTAATTTTTTTCTAGTTTTGATTTCAGTTGGGGATATTTTATATACAAGTATAACTGTGTGTGCAATAGGTGTTCACATTTTTCTCCCCTCCCCCCACAGCTTCAGTACCAATAGTAAGAACAATGAAAAGCATTAAATGTAGACTAAACCCACACTTCCTCCCTTGAGCGCTAAGCTGCAGCAAGCAGAAATCATTAAACTAGGATAGAGAAAATGACTTTTGGCTTTGTCTAAGCCCTCATGTCAGTGTTATTCTGCAATCTATGTGTTGAATGGAAACTGTTTCCTTTCCACAAGCTCTAAACTTACAGACTAGGTTTCCTGCTTTCCTGTTAGTGCCTCCACCTACCCAGACAGTTTTGACATTTTGACTTACTGATCAGCTATTTTCTACCACAATTCTTTTAGAAAAGGTTTTGCATATTGTTGTAACAGCTGACTAAGCAGCAAAACAGCTCTGTAAGTGAGAGAAACAAATGCAGGGCTTTCTGCTTAGCTGTCTAGCAAAGCTCTGGTTTTTGAACATTTGAGAGATTTACCTTTACAACAAATCTGTTAGATAGATTTGCTGGCATTCAGCTGTGATACATTTGATAGGAAAGGATGCATTCTATTGCTCCTGGAATAAAGTAAAATGCATGTGGACCCTGAAAATACAGTTCTTGCAAAGGAAATGTGTATATTGAAACTACCACAGGAATATATGCAGACTGGGGATGCTTGGGAAGCTCTGAAAACAACACCATATGCAAAAATGACTAAATGAAAGCAATTTTGTATATGGAGGCTCTACAGACCATCAATATGGAACTACAAAAGAATTTTCCAATATCTGTCACATCAGAACAACCCAGAAGGATGCATTTTGGGGCATCAGCAGCAAACTTGGGAACAGGCCAGTCGACGTTTTGGGACTTAACAGAACGATTAAAAAAAACAACCACCCTCCACTGCCTGGTTAGTGGGGACATTCAGAGCATATTTCTATGGTGGTTTCCATTTCTGTGTTCCCTTGGCAGGTTACCTCTAATGTATCTCAAAAAATAAATCGTGTCTGTCTTCAGTTAGAGTTGGGCGTACCTTCAAAGGTTCTGAAGACTTGAAAGGTTCTGGTGTCTCAGTTCTAATCCTTAGCCAAACTTCATCCAGACTTATTTGAATCTTTGTTTTATTTAGGTCTTCGTGGCAAAATCAGCTTTAGACTTCAATTTTAGAGTCATAAATCTACCATAAACAGACTCAGAATCTCAGCGGGCCGGCCTGTTGGGAAAAATGGGATGTGTTTCTTTGCAGTTAATAAACTCCTCAGGATGAGGACTGTCATTTCTACGGTATATGTGTACATTGCACAGCAACCTCCAGCATAAGGAAACAAGTGGCATCTGAAGAGAGGAACTTTGGTATGAGGACAAGGGCTTGAGGCTGAAAAGTGAAATATTTGAATGCCCCAGTTTTAAAACCTGCGTGGCAAGTGGCATTCTATCGCCTGAAGTTACCAGGTTGTGCTATGCAAGGGGGATGGGACAGTGTGTGGAGTGGGGGTGGCTTTTCCCTCTCCACTATTTGACAATTTTAAATGAATTTTAGAACGAACAAGAGAGAGTGGTAGTTCTGACTGGTGAAATCCTCTATACATCCACAGAACAAGCACAACATGGGCAACACCACTGCAGGCTTTCCTAAATGCTCAGTCTCTATTCCTATTGCAGTCACTGCCCTAGCTGCCTTAAACTGGCCCTGCCTCAGCAAACTGGGGCCTTAGGCACACTACGTCATGTGACTCTTCCTTGGTTCTAATCTGTGCCGTGGCCCTGCCCACCCAGCTGAAGTAAATAGTGGCAGGTGTTCCTATTTCGCTTCCCAGAGAATCAGAGGTGGCAGCATGGGAATGCGTTCTTCCCCCAAGAATGGCAGTAGAGTACCCATGTCCCTTAGGAGCAGCATTCACGGAACTTCGGCTGATCCTAACATCAAATTTTAAGCATATAGAGAGTGATCAGTCTTGAGAGGTTTTAATTCTGACATTGATGGTGCACTAAGTGTTACTGGTTGACTGAATAGATTATTGCATAATAGACTATTGCATCCTCCTCCCCTCTTGGTGTGCGTGTGTGTTTTAGTAAAACAAGTTGTTCGAAGTAATACAGTAGGCTGGCTGGAAGAAAGAGGATTATGGTGATGCAACTGTTTTTTATTTGTGCTTCTTTCCTGTTGCTGTATGCAGATTCCACAAGCTCCCTCTCCCCAGGTCTTCCTCACAATTTCCTGATCTCTTCATTTGTGTAGCAGAAACTTCAGTAGGCTCAAGAGGAAGATCTCCACTAACAAATCTGAATACATTTTAATTCATTAGAAGAACATTACTGCTTGCTGTTGTAGCTGGTTCTTACAGTGGAGGCCGTCATCAATATTGCCAACCCCACATGTTAAAAGATAATGGGGTTGGCTTTAAAATCATGAGATTATGTAAAAATAATAGATTTGGTGGGTTTTTTTTATTTGACTTCTACTTTTTGAGCCTTAAGGGTGCACTGGAGTCACATTTTTGAAGCTTTCTGCACAACTACAAGGGCTAGAAACTATTTTTGTTTAAAAATGAAGGCTGAAATCATCACATATCCATTTGACTCCAGGAGCTGGGGCTTTAAGGAAAACATTATCACGAGGCTCATGACAACATCACGAGAATTGACCACACTGCATCATTGCTCTCACAGATGTGAGAAGAAGGTCCCTGGTGGTTTTTTTAATGGTACATTTGTTGGATGGAGAGATCTCTTTTCTCTATCCCTGGGAGATCCCAGTATTTGAGAGGAATTAAATGGGTTGGTGCTTCTCTCCACAATTTGGCCATAGAAGGGAGAACACTCATCTGGTTCTGAAGCCTGAGGTGCTAATCACATAGGATATGGTGTGCTGAGCACTTCATGTTGTCATAGAACTCTGGTATGGTGCTGTACATGACATGCTGTACATTAAGTTCCATGCCTACAGCCTTTGCAGTCTAAATAAGACACAGGAAAGCAGTTCAAGGGATGCAGAATGTGGGGATCATAAATTATAAGGATTTGCTTGAAGAGTGGAAAGGTTAAAAGGAGGAAAGAGGATGCTTGGCATTGATGACACAAAATGTGTTTAGTGGGACAGCGGGAAACCAAGTGTGGTAGGGAAAGGGAGACACGGGGAGTAAAAAAGTGAGAAGATTGGGAAGAGTGTAGGGAGTGACATGAGGTATAGAGCAGGATAACAGAGGTAGCCGGTGGAAAGATTAAGCAGGACCTTCTAGGTGAGGCTGAGGAGCTTGAATAGGATATGGTAAGTGTTGTCTTACTTAATGTCTTTTCTCTTAAGTGTTTGCCATTGAAACCTGAGTACAGGCCCAGCAGGTGCTCTCTAAGCACAGGCTATCTTATGTACCAGCAGGGGACAAAGGATTGTCTCTGGCAGAGCTCTGTAAACAAGTGACAGTCCTCATAACTGAACAAAGACATCAACAAACCGTGTTAAACCGTCAAGCCTTTAAGTCCTTGCTCAAGGAGCTGACTTCCTCTTGCTGTTTAGTATAAGTAAGCCTCCTGCCTTCTTACATTCCACTTACAAGCAGACTCTCAAAATCTGGAGTCACTCTATGTAGTTCACTGGAATAGTGATGGGACAACCTGGGTTCTAATACTAAATAACCCAAATCAGTTTGGTTCATGCACTTGGGAGTTTGGCCCAATGAGAAATACCCTGCAAGACAGTGAAGAAAACAGACTGTTTATCCCCTATCTTTCACAGGGTATCGAAACATGACTTTCTATGAAGTGAGTGCTAGGGTGTAGACTCTGATCTTTCAAATGCTTTAGGTGGAAGACACTGATAGCTAGTGTCCATGCTCAGCTTCTGGAGTGGACAGCAAAATTCTTTCTGGGCAAGCCCAGACAAAACATAAATACGAGCCATCTTCCACGCAGTACTATATATGAACGTGTCGAGCAGAAAAGGCTTTCTTGAAGGAGGATTTGATTGTTCGTGTTAACTGTAACCTAAGTTGTTTGGGACCTGTTATCACAGACCGCCTCGCTCTGTGCCACACTGCACAGCTGAGATTGGGGAAGGTGCTTGAGCTGGAGTCCTCTCACAATAAAAGGGAGGGGGCTGCTGGGAAGGAATTCAGTTCCCCCTTGGTCTGCTATAGCCTTGCTTTGTTACCTTTCTGGTCATGCTTCAAGGCCCAGTTTTATTCCTCAGGAGGACTTTGCAGGAGAAGGTTGTCCTGGGAAGGGAAGGGATTTTCAATTTTTGATTTGACACTTTAATTGTCATTTGGAGCATTATGGGAGTGAGGCAGGGACGGCGAGATGAACCATTGTTATTTCTTGCTGTTGATACTGGCTGTAAGGATACCCAGAACAAAGGATGGGCTCCTTTCAAATTGGTCTGATAATTTTTTATCAACTGAGATAAACAACAGTTCCAGAGTAGCAATTGTTGCTGCTACAGCAGCCTGTCCTCTGCTTATGGAGGAATATACATTATAAAGCATTTAAAGCCCAGAGGAGTGATGAGGGCTGCTAATGAAGAGTAAAAAGCAGCTTCTGGAAGTAATAATAATTAGACTAATGCTAAGATGAAAAGCATTTATGCAGAGCCGAGGTGGAGAATACTGAATGTGCGGAGTGGGTGGAAGAGTGTCCTAATGAACTAACAGAATGATTCGGGGATGTCTAGACTAACAAACGGGAAGGAAGATGCAAGAGTTGGATAGTGCAGACTCAGGAAAAAATTAGAGGTTTAGAGGAGAAGGAAATCATGGCTAAAATAAAACTGCCTAGGGAGCCAGGTGGGAGGAAGACCTTGAACATTACTGTACTTTGAGTTGAAAGTAAGGAAATGGAAAAACAAGGGCTAGAAGGAAAGAGAAAGGGAGCATTTCCCCCCCCCCCCCTTAAAATGAACAATAGCGATTCTTACACGGAATGCTAGCACTGTTCTGAGGAAATGGAAATGTCTTGGAGTGAATTGTCATAAGGGAAGCACTGAGGAAAGAGGAGGAAGCCACAGAGGTTCTCAACAAAAATCGCAGTCATGCCTCAGAGTCACCTTCAGTTGCACTAAAATATTTATCCCCTTTTGTGTATTCTTTGCTTGTATGTTGAAGGACTCTATTCGGAGATGTGGGAGGGGGAAGCTGCTTAAGCCTCTTATGATGATAGAGGTGGTTAGGAATTTTTCATTGAATTGTTTTTCATTGAAAAATGCTGATTAATTGAAACTGAAGCCGTTCCCAAAACAGGGTTGGGTTTGATGAATTTCCCAGCTCAAAAAAATATTAAAAAAAAAAAAAGTGTTCCAGAATTGTGGAAATGTTCCCTCTGACATTTTCAAAATGAAATAGTCCAGTTTTCCAAATTGAAATGACTTTTTGTTTAGGGATTTAAGTTAACTAGACCAACAAGAGGTGCTTTAATTTATTTATTTATTTATTTATTTTTAAAAGAAAAAAGTCTAAATCAAAACAAATCCCTTGGATATGATCAAAAGGAAATGATTCAACTGACCTGAAATTAATTTTTTTTGTTCATGAATATTTTCAAAATTTTGACTCTCAAACGTATTAATGGGATGGGTAAACTGTTTCCCAGGCAGCTCTAGATGATAGTACTGTTGGGTAAGATGTTACAGGGATAAGTAACAGAGCAGTAAAAGGAGCTTTATGAGCCTCTTCCTGCTGTTAATTTCTTTGGACCAAATTCTTGTTGACTTTGTTGGGTGTGCACTAGTGTCACTGAGAGCAGAGTTTGGCCACCTCTGTGCATTGTGTGTATCTCACTTTACTGCATGCTTTACATGATAGAACTGAGTTACCCAATTCTGTTATGCAAGCTGCATATGACACTGGCATTGTGGCCCTCTTGAAAGATTGCTCAGTTCAAAGTATTTGACATTTTATACAAAGAGAAAAAAGAACAGCCAGAAAAAATAGTCGAAAGCAGCCAGTCAACTTCGATATATTCTCCTCTCTTTCCAAAAAAATGAGCATCTCTCCAAAACAATCAAAGCTGCCCTGTTAAATAACATGCATTCCATACAGAGGAAGTACAGCATGATGGGATTACATGCAGATTCCAACTAAAACAGTCACAATTGTTGGCTCATAACAAGGAACTAAACTGAAGGAAATTGGAATCTGAAATTTCTTATACATTATAGAAAACTGGAGAGAAACAGCATTTCAATGGTGCAGGCAGGCTATTAGTCATCACTGTGCTATATTACAGTGTGAAGGCGGGGGGTGGGGAGGAAGGGAGAGAGCACTATGCAGTGCAAGATGTGTATGTCAAGCAGTTATTGTTTCAGACATAGAGCCAGATTCTCTGGTCTGCTGAGGCCATTTTGGGCCACACAAGTGTGGAAAGTGGCTTTACTGCAACCAGAGATGGCCAGCGAAGAATTCCCCCTGTTCATGGGTATTCTCTGTCTCTTGACTAGCTGATTTCTGCCTCACTCTTCCCAGTGTGGGGGGGAGGGGTGTTCCAGGGGCAGGGCTGGTAGGTGAGAGGAGGGGATGGTATGGTGGAGCAGAGCTCATCTATGTCTGATCCTCAACTGGCATAAGATGGGGGATGTTATGCCAGTGGTGTAAATTAGAGCTGCTCATAGGTAGCCCTAACTTGCCTCAGAGCTTAGTGGCTTTGGATTAGGTAGCAATAGCCACCTGCCTGCAGCCCCCCATATCCAATCTGCATGAGCAGATGTTTGGCGAATCGAGACCCTAACCCTTCACCAGTGTGGTGTCACCTTCCAGAAAGTGCATAAGCACTTGTGTGTGGCACTCACCCTGTAGTTATGTTTATGGAAAAAATAACAGTAACATCAGGAAACTTATTGGCCATCTGTAACGTGGTCCCTTTCATCCTCTGACTCAGCAGTGTCTTTGGAGCTCACCACAGGAAACTCTACATCTCATTTTTGGAGCTGGGTTAAAAACAACATTTTTTTTCCCTGCAAAAAATTTAGACAGGAATATTTTCATTTAAAAATATTGTTTACAGAAAATGTTCAAAATAAAATGAAATCTTTAATTTGATTTGTTTTTTGAAAAGAAAAGAAAAATGTTCAAAATTTCACATTATTTTCCCACTTTTTGTGTGTGTGTGCGGGGGGAAGCACTGAATGCAGTAGAGTGAATGATGGCTACATTTTCATTCCCTTTTTCTTTCAGTTGTAACTTTTCAAAGCTTCTCCCACTTCAGAAAACTGAGAGTGGCAGAAAGAAAAATAAAACACTAACTTTGCCAAGTTGCCTTCTTCAAACACACACAACTTCAAATGATGATGTTGAGCTATCATTGCAAATTATCCCGATTATAAAAGTTACTGAGACCTTACAGAAAAACGGGGAAAATATTCTGGGCCAAATTGTCTTCTCATTTAAAGACCCGATTGTCCCTGGCCCTTGCACGGGTACATGGTGGGTGGGGAAAATGCAAAGAGCTGAGTAGGGCATTGTATAATCTGAATCAATCCAAGAAGAGGATTGAGAGGGTTTGTGCCTCAGGAGCTAATTGGGTGCAGAGAGAGAAGTGTGCTGCGATATCCACAGGGATGGTACAGGATAAGTTCTCCTCTTGAGTCACAATGTCTCTCGAGGCTCTGAGAGGTGGAGGCTATACGCAGTCCAGCCCTAAATTAGTCCACGAAATTGCACTAGTTACACTGAGAGGAGAATTTTGCTTTCCAAAGGAAGGATAAAACGAATCTCCTCTTTCCCCTCCCCTACTCCCTGCTATTTAAGGTAATATTAAATAGTAGCCATTGGTATCGAATAAATACTTGCTATCCTTGAAAAATCAGGAGACCAGGCTTCAGTGGCAGCATTGGATGGAATATAGGGCTCCAAATCATGGAATGCGGCATGCACTGGATACGTGTCCTCACTATGCAGCAGCAGCTGCTCAGAGTAGACGGCGGGTCGGCCAGAGGAAGCTGGGCAGGCATGTAAAATAATGCTTACCACAGACTGTTGGAAGAATCTTGGGGAAATGTAGGGCCAGATTATACCCTGTTCACTGATGCAATTCCATTGAAGTTATGTGGTCAGCTACAATAAATATACAGTCTATGGGCCAGTGGAGTTGCACTGTCTGCCACGTCAGAGGAGTTACACATATGAGAGCAGTATTTGATCCGTAAACTATCTACTTACTGTATATGCTTGGTGGTGGGTGAGAGTGTCTTTTGGCTTTGGCCGAACTTCTGTAAACACTTTTATGTCAGAAGAAAGATTTAATGAAATGCTATAAACTCATAATTGTTTGTGTTTTTTTCTGAGAGCACTATTTGATTTATCCAAATGTCTTCAGAATTACTGATCCAGTTACAAATAAGACTTATATCAAAGGTTTATCCCATCCCCAATCTTGAATGTATTCTATTTTATGTATTTTTTCCTGAATCTTTTTTTTTAATCAAGGCAACAGCATGAAAACAGACCTTTCCTCTCTAAGGCCCAAATCCTGAATTCCCATTAAAGTCAGTGAGAGTTTTGCCTCTGTAAAAACTGGTTAAGGACTTGGATTTGGCACTAAGAATGATTCTGTCTTTTTGCTGTTTATTCCCCACCTGAAGTCCTAATCCTCTCTTTGTGACTTCATAATCATTTCCAGAGCACGCAGTAGTGATGCCACACCCAAGGGATTATGACTTCAGATGGGAACTAAACAGCAGGAGCAGATGAATTTTTAATAAATAAAGTTTCTGTTTTCATGCAAATGTCCTTCGTAATAAAGAATGAGGGGAGTGAGAAATACAGACATTTATGATATAGAAGCAGGACTGTTTGGAAACAGACTTTTTATTGGCTTTCCATGAGGCGCCAGCTGCTCTTTAATGTTTTCATTTCCAAGTTTTATGTATGAAAGCACTAACTTGTGTAAACAGAAAGGCTGAGAAAGTTATGGGGAGTGTTGTTAATGATGGGTGAACCTCAAAAGACTGGGAGATTTGGATCAGAAAAGGCTTGAGAAGTCTTGATGTTTGTTCAGAGCTTGACCTTGACCTCCTTGACCTTTTTATTTTTTTTTTAGACCCCCCTATCATCTCTCTTGTTTCCTAATATCTCCAGCAGTGCCTCCTCTCTCCTTCCAATGACCACCTTTCCAGTAGGCCCTGATGTCTTTCTTTCCCATGACAATCTCTCAGACCCTCCTTAACATTGATAATATGGGCAACAAGTTAATGGTAAGATTTTCTGCAGGAAGCAAAAAGTCTCCTGCCACCTCTGGGGGCACTACTGTTCTTTTGAGGACAGCACTTCTGTCAGGGGATGCCCTAGGACAACTTCCCCTTCAGGAACAAGATCCACTTTGAATGGAGGCCACATCTTCATTCCTCCCTCACCCTGCCAGCATCTCCTCTTTGTGTGAAAAGAGCTGGGATAGACTTCTCCTGCAATCCATTGGTGGCAGCACCAGCAGCAGGAGGCAACTGGTCTGGTGGGGCCCCTACATCTCTGGGAGACTCTCTGCTAGGCCCTACTGTCATTTAATTGTACTATGTTAAAGACACAGGAGTTTGCTGAGTTCAGCCTGGCTACAAAACAAGCTCCAGTATTCTTTCCTGTTAAATATCTGTGTTGCTATGTCTGTTTAAATGGCAATAGTTGCTACTATTGTGGCTTTCCCTCAAAGTTGCCACCTCTTGGATAAAGTGCAAGACAATGTACTGTAGGGAACAATCCTGCCCTTACAGATGGATGGACTAGATGGGACCCAACTAGGGTGACCAGACAGCAAATGTGAAAAATCGGGACAGGGGTGGGGGGTAATAGGAGCCTATATACGAAAAAGACCCAAAAATCGGGACTGTCCCTATAAAATCGGGACATCTGGTCACCCTAGACCCAACAGATCTTTCCCATCTCTAATTGCTACAGTTGTATGATTCTGCTTGAAGCTCTTTTCCCTGTGTTCTTATTTTTATATTCCGTGTGCCTGAAGTCTGGGGGCCTGATACTTAGGGTAGCCAATTTTGGTTGGATGTATTCCTGAAGATTTCTTCACATGATATAATTTTTAATTCCTGTAGACTCTAGGCCAATCCTGGAGGGCTGGCAACCCTACCACTATTTCCACTGAAATGGCAAAACTCCTGTTCACTTCAGTGAAAGCAAGATCAGGCCCAAGGGACCATTAGTTCAAGGGTCATTGTATATCTATTCTTACTACACCTTGATCATAACATACTATTTTACCTTCCTTTCTTCAGTGACCATAGTTGTGGTTTGTGCAGCTTTTCTGCAGATGTGAATAGTTCTAGCCCAGTTAGCTTTCCTGTGGCCTCCTCTGGACTTTTCTTTTTCCCTGTTATCTTCTGTAGTATTGTATTGATCATAGAGGCCAAAATCTTGACCTTGCCTTCCAGGCCCTACACAACTCTGCTTCTTCCTCCATATCAGATCTGATCTCTCAGAATGTCCACCAGACTCCTTTTGTGTTCCAGCCATGAAGCCAACCTCAATGTGTTGTTTGTCCACAGCCACCTTTGTGCTTTTTTTCATGCAACTACTTAAGCACAGGAGCGCCTCCCAGTTCTGGTCTGTCAAATTGCTTCATTCAGATCCCTCTTTAAGACTCACATTTCCCTTGAAATTGACAGGAAATGAGTTAATTATTTTTATATTTAAACAAATTTGAAGGTCAAGATGGGCATGTGCCAAAACTAAGCAACAGCATGTTCATAATGCTCTATCCTTCCTCATGTCATGCCCTGGATACTGTTTACCTTTGCTCATTGGGCCCAAGCCTGGGGTTTGGTCACATTCTGCTCAGCACAGGTCTCTTAAGTGTGGGAATACCTCCTTCTCAGAAATTCTAGGGCTGGACAGAGGTGGTTTATCTCTCAGCACAAGTTAGAGCAGTCTCAGAGTAGCTGTTTAGGAGGGAAAAGAGAGATTTTGTTTCTTAACGTCCCGTGGTTATGGAACTGACTTTCAATATATATTGTCAAGTGTGGCTTGAAGCAAGTGTTCTCAGATTTATTTTTCTTTGCCTTTTATCTGTTTAAAGTAATTACTGCCAAATGAAGGGCTCCCAGAAGTTTACATAGAAGGTGTTAGATAAGTGTAAATGGCAAAGAGGTAGGTTCAGTGGTGAGATCTAATGAATAAGGAGGAATGAGCTTTCTGTATATGTAAAACTCCCAGAGATCCTGCATTATTTACCAACCAAGGGCTTGATCTTGTTCCCATTTAAGTCAATGGGAAAAACTGTTTGTTAGCGTAGGCTGAAATAGTTCCAAAAGCCAACTATGACAAGGTAGCTCATAAACACACAACTTGTGACCATCTCCCAATCTATAGTTTACTTCATTCATGCTACAAAATTTCACATTAATTCTTCTACCCTCCAACTTCCTTTTGTAGGCCTTAGTTTTGTCTACCTAATCTCTTCAAATATTAAGGCCAAGATCTTAAAAAGCATCTGATTAGTTTGGGTGCCTCCATTTTTGGGTGCCCAACTTGAGAGACCCAAAAGAGTAGTGTGTGTTCCAAAACTGAGGGACTTTTGAAAATCTTGGTCTATGTTGCTGGGATATAATGTAGCCTGTAAATAGTGTAGTTCTTCTCTGAGGGCCACATACTCAGCTGGTGTAAATCAGTGTAGCTCTACTGAATTTAGGCTTTAGAATTCCCAGCTTTCTCTGACACCAATCACTGATCTGTATCTCTGTCCTTATTAGACTTATAATCTAAATATTTCATGTTGTGTCACTATACACTACACTTACTTTTATTTTTTATTTTACTATGTGGTGTTTTAGGATGCGTGTCATGAATGGCATTATACAAATTCTTATAGTGTTTCTTTTTTGTTTGACAGTTAGCCCTTTTAGAGAGAGAACACATGGCACCTCGTTTCCAAAAATAGTCACTTAAACTGAGCTATCACATGCATGTTCAATCAGATAATTGCATACACAAAGTAGACAATATCTCAAACCTGTACCTGTGTGAGAGAGAGAGACCCTTTGGACTTGCAGTTACCCATTTTGCCTGACTATTTTTGTGAAAGTAATATTCTGTTTGCTCATAGAATCATAGGGTTGGAAGGGACCATAATGGTCATCTAGTCTAACCTCCTACCAAGATGCAGGATTTGTTGTGTCTAAACCATGTACAAGAATATTTTATATCTCACCTGTCTAGATTTGACAATGTGACTGCTGATGATCGCTAAGATAATAAGAGAATTTTTCTTCATGAGAACAGTTCCAGATTTATTCATAAAGTCTTGAAAATGACTTCTCCTTTCTGAGCATTCCTTTCCTCTCTCCTCCCATTCAAAATTTATTTATTTTTAAGTTGTTGTAGGAGGACAACTGACACTGATTGGTATGCAAACTCTAAGTGCCACCTTTAGAGGGTTCTTAAAAACCCATAATGAGTAATCTGTATATTTCTGAAAGGACTCCAAGGAGGGGGCTGCAGTTTCACTTAAGATCTGTTGACAAAATAAGTGTCAATTCATGACAAACCAACTGCCAAAAATAACCACACCAGCTATTGGAAACAATTGGAGAACACTGACAGTACATCCTTTCTTAGGTATTGAAGATAATACACTGAGTATAGAGCCCCTAACTGGTAAACTTACATTTTTTTTAACCTCAGCTTAGAGGGGTAATCAGAAACTGTATTTTACGGGATTACTTGTACATTATTTTTCTTGCCCACAGCTAGTCATTGTTATACATAAACTTAGTTCTATAGTGTTTCCTGCAGAGGTATACTGTAGGCAGTTGTTGAAAAAATTATTTTTCTTATTTTGTCTAATAACTTGATGTTCTTTGTGTAATGTGGGCATATGAGAGCTAGTATCTGGATTGAGACCATTTAACACAGGCCACCAAATAGCCAACAAAATGGAACAAGTTTTGGTCACTACCAGTCTGGGCTACATATTTTGCTGAACTAAGGATAAAAAATTCATTATCAGTCGCCTTAGCCATCCATTGTTCCCTCTCCCCACAAAAGAAAAAGTTGCTGAGTGTTTATAAAATTTCTCCTCTAAAGTAGGCAGTACAATTCCATGCCAATGTACTGAGTCTGCAAATGAAAAGACTGAGAATGTATCATGCTCTTTTTGTCCTTCCCTGTCACGCATGTCTACTTTGATCCACACAAGAAGAAGATCTAAAAAGCGTGATTATTTCACGGAGAGGAATCTAACCTAAAGACAGGATGAGCAGAGAAACATAGGGAGGAAAAGCAGACCAAGTAACTCCGCTAGGGCCTGATCCAATGCTCATTGAAGTCAACGGAAAGACTCCAACTGATGTTAGTGGGCTTTGGATCAAGCTCCTGGGATCCCCTTCCTTGTAACTAAGTTGTACCTCCCACAGTATTGTTCCCATAAATACATACTTCGCTCTTTTGAAAATGTCTGGAATTGTTGCCTTAGGTAGTTGGTAGACGAGCGTGGTATCATTTGTGACACTGACTGCATTGTGAGAGGAATCCATGGCAGAGATGGCTATGTTCTGTTTCAATAGCTGTTTACAAACTGGGACATTTAATCCTATCTTTTGCTTCAGACCGTGTGGTGATTATATGCAAGGAAGGGATTCTTCTTTTCCCCCATGCATCTGGCACTACACAGTGAATTGTGTTCTGCCTTTCTCTGAAACATTACTTATGGCCAGTGCTGGGGCAATGTGGGATTCCACTCTAGATGGACTGATGTTAAATCATTTATTTTACTACTGGACAGTAAAGTTATTTTTGATTGTAAAACTAGTATTAAAGCAGGCGAGGGGCAGGCTTAGAACATCTGATGCTGAGTCCCTCAATAATGGTGTCAGTATATTGTTACCGGTTGGTGACAATTCCCAGCTTGATGCTCAGATGTTAATACAAGGCAGTTCCCAGTTTGTATAGTTAGTGTCAAAGTCTTTCTCAAACGTGTAACCTTTTGGTATACCAAGATGAGCAAAATAGGAATAAAACCTTTCCTTAAGGGCAGGCAACCTGCAGGGTCACTTGGAAGCGCTGTTATTGGTGAATATTTATGCTTTATTGGTTATGAGTGTCCCAAATTCTTATTATGCCATATTGTTGTTTGACCAAAGACTTGTCCTGCTGTAGACTTAGTCCTGCTGCAGAGTTCTTTGATTTAGGAAGGTTCCCCTTGCGATATGCGTTTCATGAATATGAAGAGCAGTTGTCAGAATGGCCTAGATTCATAAAGACACTTTGGCGTTGTGATGCTCAGCACCTGAGCACCTAACTTTTGGGCACTTAGAAAAATCACATGAACAACACTGCGATTCACAAGGCCTGAGTTAGGTGCCAAGGCTCCCTATACAACGAATGGGGAGGGAATGGGAATCACAAAAGCCAGAACAGGAGGAGAGGAGCTGCCTAAACTGACCAATGGGTGATGCCAGCGAGAACGTTGTGTGTTAAGCCCCCTTCTCCCCCCCCCCCCTTGCACTGAGAGAGCTGCCTAAGACCATGCTGCAGTGAGGCGCCTATTTCTGCTAGTGATTCACAGCCAGGAACCCTTCACCTGGAATCAGGTGACTTAGGCACCTGAGTTTATTGTGAGAATGAGTTAGGCACCTGCAAAACACACACAACAAAATTTGTCTGGAGGAGGTTGTGTCCACCTTACAACTTTTTAGCCTAGTGTTTAGAGCACTCACCTGGGAGGCGGAAGACCCAAGTTCAATTCCTGCCTCTGCTTGGTAGGGGAAAAAAGATTTGAACTAGTCTCTCCTACCTCTTAGGAGGGTGCTCCAACCACTGAGCTATGGGATAGTCTGAAATAGGGCTCCCTCGATATAACTGGGCAGGGGGACCAGACCCTGGATTTCCCACCTCCTGCCTGGGTGCACTAAGCACTGGGCTACAGTGTCATTTGTCATGCTCTATGACTCAATGACTCTTTAAGTATTTATATGCAATGGAACAGCTCCAACAGGAGAGCTCAAGGGGAACCCCTCTCCTCCCCCCGCCCGAGAATCCCATAGCTCTGTGGTTAGAGTGCTCTCCAGAGAGGTGGGAGACCCCTGTTCAAATCCTTTCTTCTCCTCAGATAGTGGTGGTCATTGAACCTGGGTCTCCTGCATCCCAAGTGAATGTTGTAATCACTGGGATAAAAGTTATAAGACGGCCAGATTTTGAAAGGGACATGATCTGGTAGGTAGCCTCTGAACACACCTTCCAGGTAGGGCCCTCCTCGCAGGTTAGGCAGCTGAATACCTGTTTTCCCTGGTTTGTGAATCACTCTGAGAGCTAGGCAGGAGATAGGCATCCGTATAGCTCGAGTGAGATAGCGGTGCCATGCCAACCTGAATGTGTTGTTTGTCCAGAGCCATCTTTGTGCCTTGTTTTGTGCAACTCCTTACAGCACAGAAGGGCCTCCCAGTTCTGGTCTGTCAAACCACTTGTTGCTTCATTCAGATCCTTCTTTAAGACTCTAATTTTCCATGATTGGAACATAGGCCTAGATGTAGTTTTTACCCTGAAAATGTAGGCACTAAGTGAGTTTAGGCATCTACAGGGTTCAGCAGGAGTTTTGTAGATCACAGTGGAGCCTAAAACTAGGACTTAAGTGCTAAAGCCCAGACTTTGTTGCCTATGTCTGGGGTTTGTGTACCTAAGTACCTTTGTGAGTCTAGGCCAACTTGCTTGCAACAAACTCTGTAGTGGTAGATGGTGTGAAAATAGTGTTAAGGGAGCCAGCATGGTCCAGTGAATAGTGTTCTGAACTGGGCGCCAAAACAGTTGCGTTCTATCCCTGGCTCTGACATGAACATGGTCTGTGGCCTTGGGCAAGTCACTTAAGAGCTTTCAAAAACTTAGATCCAAGGGATTGATACAGGAGCCTCATTTCCATTGACTTTCTATGGGATTTAGGCTCATTTAGGGCCAGATTTTGAAAGGTGTTTAGATAACTCCCACTGAAATCAAAGGGAGTTAGGTGCCTAAATTATACCTTTAAAAATCTGACCCTTAGTCACTTTTGAAAATTTTACTCTTCATTTCTGTGTGTGTCTGTTTCTGCATCTGTAAAACATGGGTAATGCTGCTTTCTTTCTTTTGTAAATTGCATTGAGATTTACCAAGGAAAAGGACTATATAATTAAGTATTATCATTTTTTATTGAGTTGCCCTGCCTCTAAATCCCTGATTACTACCCAGTTCCACGTTACAAGGAACCTATGTTCAAAGAAACCCCGATACTTTAGTGTTAGGTGGTTTACAAATGTTATAGATGACAACCCTTCCTGCAAGATCAGACCAAATGTTCTTGAATTTTAATGGTGACAGAAGTGATCTGAAAGAAATACAAGTCTGCAGTTCCTACTTGGGAATTTGACATTTCAAGCTCCGTGCACTATTTATTTGCCATTCACATAGCTGATTTCCTACCTGTAACTGATAAAATGTTTGAAACACATCATACTGCATTTTATTACTACTGTGTGTACTGCAGGAGCACCTGAGGGTCCCGGGTGAGATCAGGTCCCCATTGTGCTAGGCACAGTACAAACACAGAGTTCCTTACCCCAGACATCTTATAATCTAAACAGACGGGAACCAGACTGAAGTGAAGGGACTTGCTCAAGGTCACCTAGAAGATCAGTGGCTGACCTAGGAATAGAAGCCAGGTCTCCTTGTCTAATGCCCTATCCACTGGACAACATTGCAAAGACTAGAGTTCAGATCCTCTATAGATGGTTTGCAAAGTAAGTCAAATATTATTTAATCTGATCAGTGATGCTGTTTTCCATTTCATATTTTGGGCATCCAATTCAGAGAAGTGATTTATTTGCAAATGCATCATCTTGAGACCTTACATTGTGAGGTAGACTTTTAACATCTTCCTGGGTAAACATAGCCAGATGTAGACTATGCAAGTGTTACTGTTAGGTGTTACACATTAGTATTCATAATGGACTGTATACTTAGATTATATTGGCAGTGAAACTATGTAAAATCTGAGTCCTCCAGTTGAAAAGCCCTATCTACATGCAAAATATTATAACAACTAGGCTTGGCAGAACTTGATTTTCATTTTTTGATAATTTTGCGGGACATCAATGTTTATTTGTGAGTATTTTTAAAGATTTTTATCTATTTACATTTTCACAGTTGTACAAAATTATGGCATGTCAATAGGTGGATCAGATAATTATTTAAAGACTGTAGATGTTGAGATTCAGAAAATTAAAGCTTTATAACTGTTAAAACACAAATTGTCAACATTGCATCAAAATATACAAAGTAAATATCCTTAAATCAAACTCTAATAACTTCTTAAGCAGCATTTTTCCTTTACCTATCTGTAAATTTAGATTTATTATCCACAGAAATTTTTGTCAGTTTGTGCATGTGTGTGGTGAAGTCAACATTTACCAGTAAAAATCTCTAACCCTGCCAAGCCTAATTAGAATGTCAGTCACACATCTCTAGAAGGCGACAGTGTTTGAATCAATTCTTCTAATTCTAAGAATTCTTATCTTATTGCCAGCTTGGTAGTTCTCTCTGTCTCAAGTGACTCTAAAAGCCATCTGGACATGTTGAAAATCAAAGTACTTTCTGGTTTAAGTGTGGTTGCATTGTTTGTCTCTCAGAATAAATCCCTCTATATCACTCAATATGGTGCTTGATGAAAACAGCTGATGTTCAAGTTCAAACCAAAAGCAAAGACAATGATTTGAAACCAGCAATAGCAGCCCGATATCACCTTCCCAGTTGCACCTCAACAAACCAACAAAAATATGCAATTTTCTCTGCGCATGCTGCCAAACTGTGTTCTCACTCTAGTCCCTGGGTGTTTTATCTTTGACTTAAATAGGAATGAGTTGGCCCTTAGTGGTTTTTGACTGGAAAGAATACAGACTGGGTCTGACCTTGTTGAAGTGGTTAGGATGGTCACAGATTGTAAGAGCTGTCTCAAAAATAGTTTTAATGGGTCTGATTCTCCACTCTGTCACACTAGGGTAATGGAATGGGGATTCAGGTCCACCACATTAGCTATTTTAGTTACTTGCTTTCTTTCCATTGCACTATATGTTAGATTTGTGCCCAATCTCTTTCTCAGATTTTGGTTTTAGGCTATTTCCACCCCCCAACCCCATCCTCTCCATATGGAACAGAATAAAGTTAAGAAACAACATTTTCAAAGAATAAAGACTTGGATGGAGCCCATGTTTTCTTGTGAGTCTGCTACAGCTGTTAATTTGTGGAAAACCTCAGTGGAAAGTAAGCAATATGGCAGCATCATTTTACATGAGAATTCAGAAATGGCCTCATTCCAAACCTTGGCTGATTTAGGCTCTTGGCTTTCATAGACAAAGCTTTGTGTAGTGTCATGCTTTTTTATAGACGATGTTGATGCAGCTGTGGAAGGCTCTGATGTTCTTTAATGTGGAACTGTCGTCATTCAGTCAAATTCAAGTATTGTGGATTTGTGATTTTGTGTCTTTGCTCATCAGACATTAGTGGGCAAGTTTGAGGAGGGTTGGGATGCTGTTAAGTGGGGAAATCCCATATAAATAGGTTCCCTCTTCCCCTTCTTTATGAATGTGCTGAAATCAAAATCTCACACCCAAACAGTCATGAACTTTGGGAAAGTTTGGAGCTGGATTTGAACTTTATGGCTTGGACCCTCTACATCTCCAGGACATGCACATTCATCTCTTTCTGTAGACATTATTCCCATCCAGTATTTGCCAGGCAGAGTTGGTGGCATATCAAAATTTAAGTACTTTACGGACTGCAGCAATGTCTTTTCATTGGATGGACATTTTTGTTTGCAGAGAGTCTATGGTATGCCGCTTAGTGAGAGAATTTTACAGTATACTTTTGGGAGAAATGCTGCACTTCTTTGGGATGGATTAGATGACCTAAAAAATGTTTTCCAGCTGTGAAATCTATGTTGCTAATAAATGTCATCACAGCTATTGACTTGGGGAGCACCAAGGTAGGACTAAGAGAACCTCTTGAGATGTTGTTGACCATTCATATTGCAGTGGCACCTATAGACTTCAGCCAGGTCAGGACCCCATTGTCCTGCCCAAACATAGAGTTAAATGATGGTCCCTGCTCCAGTGAGCTAACGGTCTATAGAAACTGACTCAAAACTTTTCCCAGCCTGAAGCTGAATGTGTACCAACCCTCCTTTGGTGTTGGAAAAATGCATGATTATTTTAATAATAATCCTTTCTTGTGCGCATCTTCAGTTCCTGATTCCTGGCTGGGACTGAAACCTGGAGTCCTGAAGTACTGTGGGAAAGGCTGTGCTCAACCTTGTGAGAGAGCTGAGACTACCAGCTCAATTTTGTAGATTCATCAGACTCTCATATTCTGGGTCAGTTTCAGATAAGACTTTGAACTGTTAAATGTTTCTCTGAACCCCAAACAAGTAAAAGTTGGGGGTGGGGTTCACTCACCACTGATGTGGCTTCCTTTTAGTAACAGTAATAACACTTTATATAGTATGTTTCATCTGAAGCTCTCACCCACTTTTTGAAAATGCTTTAAATATTATTTGCACTTTATCGTTGGGGAAGCTAAGACATAAAAAGGTTACACAGTGTATCAATGAAAGATCTGGGACTAGAAATCATGTTCCCGATTCCCAGTCAATGCTCTAACCACTAGACAATCTGGTTACATTCCTCTTGGTGGTGGTGGTTTTGTTTCTCTTTCCAATGTCTTTTAAAGAAAACTCATTTTGTATTAGCGTTGCCTTCTTCCCCATAACTGATAGATTGATTCCACTGTCTGTATGTAGCATCACTTCCTTCCCTTTCGGACTTGGCTAGGTGTTATGTCTCTTGTCTTTAGGGTGAATTAAGGCTGCATTCTTGTATGCATAGGATCTCAGCCTCGTGGTCAGAGGGAAATAAAGTGTTGGGAAGAAAGAGGAAGCTAGAGATGGGCTGTCCCTTTGAGGAGTCTGGGAGAGGAAGATCAAGGAGTTTGGGGAATGGAAAGTACTCTGTGGATGGGCATGATGTTTTCTGGAGGTGTTTGAAATTGGGTAAGTCCACTACAGAGAAAAGTAGAAGCAACACAAACTAACCACAACTTGCCTTGAACTCAGAGAGGAGTATGGCTAGGACTGCTGGGAAGTGCACTGATTCAGAACGTTCTCTCCCTGACACCCATAAGCCAGGCTGGAATGGAGTTTCTGGTGGAAACCCAAAGATCAGCTTCTTCTCTCTTGGGGTGAATTTTCATTCCAGTGTCCAATTTCTCAGTGGAATAGGGCAGAATAATTTACACCTTCCTGCATCACACAGTGTGGCTCTGATCTGTCATCTTAACAGGTAAAAAATTTTTAAAGCACTTAAGTGACTTAGGACCCTAAGTCTCATTTTACAAAGTGGCTCAGACACTTGAGAACTTAAGTTTCATTGCAAGTTGAAGGGTGAAATCCTGGCCTCACTGAAGTCGCTGGGAGTTTTGCTATTGGCTTTAGTGGGACTAGGATTTCACCCGGTGGCTCAGGCTCCTAAATCTCTTAAGTGCTTTTGAAAACCTTAACCAATTTGGCCTGTCTAATCCATGTTCTCTGTGGTTCTATCCAGTACCTATTTGTCTCGATTGCCTTAAATTTTATAAAATCACACAACAGCCGTAATTGAATATCATGTTTTACTTTCAGTGACAGAGCAAAGGTGCCAAAATATTCAGTAGCTCTCCTAGGAACATCTGCAACTTCTTTAGCGACTATTTTTACAGCTGGTTGTAGTTTTATTTATTTATTCAATTTTTAATGGTACAAAATCCTGGACCTCGGAGGGGGGAGAATAGTTTCCTTTCCTCATATCAGAAATTAAATAACTGCCTGGAGATAGGGCTAGGAGGTAGTTTGTCATTTGAGAGAGAGAGAAAGGAAAGTTGCCCAAGTCAAAAGGGAATGCAAAACATGGTCATTTCATGTTTGTAAATAAAGATGGTCTGAGGAGGTTCTGCTTGGATCAGGAGCTGGATCCAAGTTTAGGCTAACGTTCAGGTTTGAGGATAGGACTTGGGTTTACAGACAACGGTGCTAAAACCACGTCAATTTTTCGTGTAAGGTTTTGACCTCAAATAGTAGATGAGATTCCTGCTATCTTGAATGGTGGGAATCTGATGTGATCACCTGTTCTAATACAAAGTTTCAGAGTAGCAGCCGTGTTAGTCTGTATCCGCAAAAAGAAGAACAGGAGGACTTGTGGCACCTTAGAGACTAACAAATTTGTTAGTCTCTAAGGTGCCACAAGTCCTCCTGTTCTTCTTTTTGTTCTAATACAGTTTCCACCATCTTGGGTGGAACGTGAGAATAATGGCGCTTCATAGATTTGACCCAGTACCAACCTGTAATGGCAGGTCATGGTCTAGGAATCTGACCTTGAACCCACCTGAAAATCAGAGCAGTTTGAGTTTAAGGTTCTGATTTTTGCTCTTTCTCTAGCTATGGATGCTTAGTTGCTCAAATAATGAAAAAACTAACAGTACTGTTCACTCAAACACTAGTATTCTCTTACTCCACTCCGTTCTCCTTTCAATAGTAGCATAGCTACACATCCAAGAAATTGTATGTGCATTGTAGATGCATTAAACTCTAGGAATAATGTGCTACCACCAAATCTATTAACATTATGACCAAGATACCTTATGGCAAATTGCTTTTTCATTTACATGTGGCACAATCTTCAACTTCTAGTAGTACAGAATCCTTAGTTTATGATATACGCAGTACTGTAAAACAAGATAGTACCTACTAGTTGACCATGTGGGATGAGAAACAAGCAAACATACCTGATTCCAAATTCTGAAAAGAACTTGCTAAATCCCATCTCACTAGTAGAGGTTTAGTTGTACTGGCAGTTCCCTGTTGAGAGCAGGTGAGAAACAGCAATGACACTGCCCTCTTCTGAATGCAACTTAAGCTTCTGGAAGAAAACTGGGAGGAATGAACAAAATTTGGGCTTACAAATTGTCCTGTGAATAAGACAGGTAATGGAGACTTGGTTTAGCCTTTGTTTCAGGAACATGGGGTCAAATTCTATAGATAGACCCAAGCCAGGATATTTGAATCCAGATTAGATATAGAACTGAATTTCCCCATAATTGACGGGACTCATGGGTGGGGTGAAGTTGGATCTGAGGTTCCTGTTCAGACCCACTTCTAATGAGCTTTGCTAACAGAAATGGGGCCCAAAACTCTTTGCACTTACACTGGTTCTATATTGATGTAACTTGCTTAACACCAGCGAAGTTACTCCTGATTTACATATATATGTGAGAGGAGAATCAGTGATTTGTGTGTTCTAATGCCAGTTGCATTAGAGTTTAATGGACCTGCTCCTGCTGAAGTCAGTGGGAGTTTTGCCATTAATTTCAATTTCTGAGTGTGATAAAACTCAATACAAATGTTTAAAACTTCCCAGATTAGCTCACTTGCTGCAGTTAATATTTTGTCCAGAACTTTTCTGTGATACCAAATACAATTAAAACATCGTATTCAATCAGCACTAGTTTTTTGTCCTCTTCCGTGCCAAGGCATTCCTCTGGTGCTAACTGGGGAATAGCACTGCTGTTAGGAACTGGGAACCGAGTGTGACAGAAGGTCATCTTTTATGAACATTTGGTACATAAGCTAAATGATAAAATTCCAGACTTTGACTCCCTTTGGATAGAGGTGAATCAGTAAGAACTAGACATTGCAAACATTGTGCGCCCAAGGGCGAATCAAGTGTGCGTGATATCCTTCACAAGTTCCTTCCTCCATCATTCAGGAGCATAGATTGCAGGGGTTGGTTGGCCCAATCCCACGTTCTTTGCTTTATTCTGTTTCTTGTGCCATCATTTTTTCTAGTACCTTGTT
Organism: Chrysemys picta bellii; assembly: GCF_011386835.1. Taxonomy (NCBI): domain Eukaryota; kingdom Metazoa; phylum Chordata; order Testudines; family Emydidae; genus Chrysemys; species Chrysemys picta. Next base: position 133,474,821 of record NC_088793.1, on the reverse strand, counting down.
TCAAGACACTTTCCCCTGTGTCCTTTAGAATGTAGCTCACTGATGCTGTTGCCTTACTCTTTCCAGTGGGTGAACTCAGCACAATGTAGGTCATTAATTGACCAGGCGACACTGGATGAAAATCAGGGGTAGCTGAGGTTATAGGGTTAATATTCATACTCTCACATGCCACTTACGTTCTGTTGCTGCTTGACAGCTTTGACTGTTGCTCAATGAAGTATGATTACAGCAAAGTGTCAATCTTATCAGCATTTCAGTTTTGCTGTGTCTTTCCCTATGGAACAGATTGTACAATGTAGTTATATCCTTTCCAATAGTCCTCCTAGGGAATGACTTAATCTATAATGTAACCATCTGGTTACGAACACAGTGGCCTCATGGACCTAATAAGGACTTGGATCTTGCATTCAGTTATGTCATGTCTGAGTATTGCTTGTTTGTGTATTTTCAGAAAATCTAGATAAAATATTAAAAGGGGGGAGGAGGGGGAGTTTTTCTTCATAAATTAGTAATGACCTCAACACACACAAGTGGCAGAGCAATTGACAAATGAGGCAACGTCAATAAAATAAGCTGAAATTCTAATACATTAAAGTAAAAGCAGTAGTAGCTGATTTATACTGCGGGGGTGGGGTGGGAGGGGGAAGGTTAAAATGTAATAATATAAATGGCTAGTTATTTTTGAAGCCTATGATGATTCCCTAAGTGCACAGCCTCTCTTCACACCTGTATGTGTCAAAAAGGGAAACGTATCACACAAAATATTTCAATCTTAGGGCCAAATCCTGTCCTCTCTGTGCATGCAAAATTTCTGTTGACTTCGATTGGAATTTGTTCTGCAAAATGACGGCAGGACATTATCCAGAGCTTGAAAACATGTACACCCATGGATTTTCAAATGAAATGTGTGTGGCTTCTCATGGTTTGACCATGTGCATAACATTTCATGTGGGCAGCAGCATCTACAATTATTAAAGAGGAGTACAAAGATCTGTGGTTATTCATCAGACTATTCAGAGTGGGACAAATTGGGAGACTTGGAATTCGGGTTTGTTTGTTTACTTAGAAGTCCTAGACCAATGAAATAAAATTAGCTTTCTATAGAGCTATGTGGGGGAAACTTGGCACTGCTCGCAAACTGATGAAAAATAATGTTCTTGACAGATGAATATAAATCATGGCTTTCTTGATAAAAAATGTTGGCTGGCAGATACGGGGTCAGGTATGGGAGAATGTATGCATGTGGAAACTGCTTTTGTTTCAGGAATGACCAAAAGAACATGAAGCCTAATATGGTAAACTTGGAATTTTGGCCTTAAAATAAATAAATTTAGAAGTTCACTGTTGAGGAGGATGGGAGAAGTAACAGCTTCAAGAAGGCCTTTAGCTACTTCTGAGATCCTATAGTTCTAAACGTCCTTGCCCATTTTTAAGTCCTCAAATCACTGATGGCCATATGGCATCCTTTCTAGTCAGTGGTTATGCAAGGTAATGGGCTCTGTTTAAACAAAGTTAATTGAGGCAGCAGGCAACACCAATTGCCACTGTTGTTTGTTTGTTGCATCACAGTATAGTAAAAAACAGCACCCATTGCCTTTGCACGTGGGCACATTCTACTACAAATACAAAATCAGTGAAGTTAAGGTCTAAAAAAAGACTGTTAAATTCACCTATGGACCCAGATGGAAAAATAATCCAGAGGGCAGTTATAAGAGGTAAGTCTTACACTGTGGCCCAGAGCTTACCATATCAGATCCTGGGGGACTTAGAGAAAGGCCTTCACCTTTAGATTCTGATCTTTCCCTAAAACTGTGGAGCCACTGACCTTGGAGAGCTCAACACCAGGAACTGATAGCAAGAGCAATCCAGCAGAAGATCACAGTAGTTGTGACAGGAGAGAGGGACAGTTGTGCCCGAGACCAATTAGGGCTTCATAGGTCCTATACCATAAAATAATATTTTACCGCTATATAGTGCTTTGCATTTTCAAAGTGTTTCACAAGCACAAGCTCTCTAATACATGGATAGTCAATAGGTGGACTGTAGGCCAAATCTGCACCACCAGATGCTTTTGAATGGACCATGAGATCTTTTTATTTACTTATTATCATTATTGTTATTGTGGTGTGAAAAATGTTTCTCTGAAGTTTGGGTCTTGATTATACCTTGACCAAGAAATTTGGACCGTGACAAAAAATAATTGACGACCCCAGCTCTAATGCTTTTCCTAGCAAAGCAATAGGCGTTCCCTAGAACAGTGAGGTTCTATCATCACACCAGCTCACCAGAAAGCTGTAGTTTAGTTCATCTTCATCCTCAGCAGATCATCATCTGGAAGGACATCCCAGAGATGACTATTAAGTCCTCTTTAGGCTTTGTCTTTGCTTAGTTATTTTGATAGATGGGACTGGGTCTCTTATCCATTTTTTTCTGCAGGACAAAATAAGTGCTATGTGGTACCAGGAAGCTGTCACAATATTTTGCTTCACACGTGACCTTGTTGCTCCAACACACCACACTGGTGGTGGTCTATTGTGAAGCTACACATGAAGTCCCAGTCTTCAGTCATCTTCAAGCTCTGCAAATCAGGCGAGGCTTGAAAATTTGGGTTGACCCATACATTTTGGGATGGCTGGCAAGCCTTGTTGGGTCACAGGGACAACATTTCACCATTAGTGTGAGAAATATAGTCCATGAAAATGATGGATTTTCCCAACTTCTACTCTTTAGTTTTTTTAGGGGAATTGGGGGTCAGTGAGAAGCAGAGAGAGCTGTGGGGGGGATCTTGCACTCTGGAGAAGGACAGAAAAATGCCTAACATCTATAGGAGTAAGGGATACAGACTTGGGAAACAACAGGCTGGAGGAGAATGGTGATGGGAATGAAGCCCCCAAGGGATGACAATTAAGCTCCTATTCTCTTTCTCCATTTGATCTCCATTCTGTGCAAGGGTGGAAAGTATGACTCTAAGGGAAACCTGCCTGTGTATGTCAAAGGCACCTATCACTGTGGTATCTGAGCATAATACTGTACATTTGATACTGGAGATATTTCTACTTAGTCTGAACTGGAATGGGAACCTATGAAAACTCTTCAGAGCCCATGGGAGAACAGTAAAATGACTGGGAATCACCCCACTGGTTCAGCAAGGTCCAAAAGCATATTTTTTTAGTTAATTTGCCTACCCAAGTCAAGACAAAGCATTGAATGCAGGAATCTCTAATCTTCATTGGGTTTATCTCTATATTAAACACGAGGCGGATGGTTGGATTGTAGAACTCTGTGAATAGTGTTCAGCCAACCGGCAGCATTATTCCTAGACCAGTCCTGATTTATTCACTGCCCATTATGGAAAAGGCCTGTGTTCCTGAAGTGTGTGCGCGTCTCCACTGTGGCTTCTGGCAACTGAGGTTTTTTTTTTTTTTTTTTTTTTAAGTGAAGCACAAATGATTACCCAGAGTCAATTGTCTCGGGCCTCCTGTCTGCAGAATCTCTTTTATGAAGTAAATGTTTATGCTTTCAGACTCCCTCCAGGCCTGTATAATCATTCAGCACATGGCAAGGCCCAAACTGCAGGATAAATCTGTTCTAGCAGTTAGCTATGTAGTAAATACATTCTCCAAAATCCTCAACTAAACCACGCGAATTGGAGGGACACCAAACCAAAACATTCTTTTCACTTAGAGACTGTTAAAGTGGCTGAGAAACTGGAATTTTTTGCAGAGAAATTGGCTTTTTTCCCCCCCTTCACTGATTTTTTTCCTTGAAGTCTGCAGTGGTGGAATTAGTGAATTATTTCCTGGGGCAGCTGCTGTGTAACATCCAGTACTTTATTCTTAGAGCTTGTAAAATAAGCAAATCAAAGCAAGAAAGTGGCAAGTTTCTCAGAATTCCTGGGAATCAGACAACGCTGAGATTTCATGTTTATTTTCTTGGCATGTGCTAGATATGTCCATCTTTTCTTTCAGCTACTGTAGGCTCCACTGGTTCTCCCCCCTTTTCTCCAAAACAGATGAAATATAGCTATGATACAGGGCCTCAAGAGACGCTAGGCAGCAGGGAGTGGAAGAGAAAATGGTACAGAAAGAATACTTCTAGCTCCATGAGGGATGGAGAGATAAAAGAAGCTTTGTACATCTGTATCAAAGGGAATACTGTAAGACATCAGGACTGGGCTGCAAAAATCAGTTCTACAGGCAGATTTTTAAAACCCTCAAGTCAGAGAAATGGGACTCCTGTAAAATTCAAATCTCTTATTCATCACAAAGTTCAGGGATGTTTGGATTTAGGGGACACATTCAGGTCCATCTCTATATATAACAGAAAACCCTGCAAAACCAGTATTGCAAAACATGCTATAGGATGGTGTGGTGTAGCCTAAGAGTAACTATTATAGGACCAAATGACTTTGAAAAATCACCTATATCATTTTATAGAATGAATTTTCCTGTACTCTAAGCTTAACATTTTCTTTGCTGTTATGTACTCCCTATTGAAAATGGAATGAGTGGGCAAGCCACAGGCCCACCTAGCTCTTCACCATGATGACTGAAGAAACCTCTTATTTCACACATCTGTTTAAAAAAGTTCCCTACCCAGGTATGTAACAGGAACAGGCAGAATTGTTGCAAAGTAGATTTAATTCCACAGTCGTCATTTTCATGTGTAACATATTTATACACACATATATATATATATATATATATATATATATGAGATGTAGGTGAAGATGTAACCAGTGGGGATGGAGAGAGAACTATAGTATTAAGACGGCATTGAGAAGAGCATTAAAAAGATGTATGAATTCTGAGATTGCCAGCCCAGTTATAGACAAAAACTAGCGTGGCATAAATGAATGATTCTCTTTATGTAAGGTACTTTTCACCACAGTCTGCCTATCATAAATATTGAAGGGACACTACAAAGCAAGTAGCAGTGGAAAGGCAAAGTAACTTGAAAAACATAGTGAGGACCAGAGGGTTATAAGTGGGAGAAAAGGAAGGCAGCATGTGGGTTGTTCTGCTCTGGAACTGAAGCTGAAATCTGCTGCTGAATTGCCATCTAACATTTCCAAAGAGGGCAGAGGCAAAAGGACCTGCCCCGTTGCTTGCAAACAACTACTCTTGGATTAGCAATTTGAAATGCACTTACAAGTTGACTGAGACATGGCACTGACTCCGCCTGCAATGTCCCCGTAATCTTCTGAAGAATACTTGCTGTTACATACAGTTTGCTCAATAACATGATCCTAGTGGATGAAGTTAGAGGGGAGGGATCCAGGAGGTTGTGAAGAGAAGGCGGGATGAAACACAATGTAAAAATGTCAGCCACATTATGGAATGTTGCCCACAGGAAATGTATGCTGAGGTGTACAAGTCGTACACCTCCTATATCAAAGCCCTTGAGATGGTGATTCCCATGGGCAAGAACTAGAGGCCAAATGACTTATCAAATGAACTAGGTCATTTTTTAATTTTGTAGACTAAATCTCCCTGCCTACTCCATTTAAGTCCCTATTCTGTTTTACAGTGTGGTGTTTATGAATGCAGGGGCCTCTCCTCAGATTTGGAGCACAAATGGAATCAAATAGTTGACTGTGTACAGCGAGTGCGCACACCTACAGTCCAGCTACAGTTCAACAGACAACCACAAGAAACATGCTGGCAGGTATAAACAAACCAACGGTCAGCTCACAGGTGTTGGAAGCGTAGTATAAGCATATTTGAATAAGAAGCAAAGGCACGGGGATGGGAAATGACAAATATGATTACAATTAAACTATTACATTGATTAAAAACTCTCCCACACAATTAGGGTTTATCAAAAATCAGAAGCTTGCATGGGAGGTAAAGCAATGTTAATTAATTTTGTAGAGTGCTTTGAGCTCTGCATGAAAAGTAGAGTTGTTTTACAAAATTATGTTAGTGTATTCTGTAATAATAGTCCAAAATGCTGTCATTTAGAATAATATTAGTGCAGCATTTGGAATCATTGCTGTAGCATCCTGCAGTACTTTTTTTTTTTTTTAATTACAAGGGGGAAGTACAAATTATTATATTATCAAAGCAGAATATAATGAGGCATACACATTTTTTAAAAAGAGTCTTTTTTCCGATGCAGGTAGGTGTGACTTGAGCACAGAGACACAAAGAAATCAAAGTTCTTTCTTGCAACACAGAGGAATTCAAAATCTTCTCATATCTATTCCTGACTCTGCCACAGATTTGTTTGGATTTTCTTATCTGTAACATGGGGATAAAACATTCATTTATGTTTGGAAAATGAACTAAGAGCTGGATCTAAAAATTGCTATAGTAGTGTGAAATATCATATCGCAAACAACTGATTGCCTCAGGAACAAATATATCCCTACATTCATGTAGATGGCCCTAGTACTAAAGAATTGGTGAAAGAGAATTGTAAAAAGAGTCATGGAAAAAATTATATGGAAAGTTGTACAGAAAAGTTGTATGGAAAAAACCGTCAAGGAAAGTTGTGAAATCATCTTCATTGGACATGTTTGAGGGTAACATAGGCATCAGTCTATAAGGGATGGTTTAGGTGCCCCTGTGGTAGTTGAATACTAGTTTTTTGTCAATACTGTACATCACATCTGTTATTACTTTTCACTAGGGCTGTCAAGCAATTAAAAAAATTAATCTTGATTAATCGCATTGTTAATAATATACCATTTATTTAAATATTTTTGGATGTTTTCTACATTTTCAAATATATTGATTTCAATTACAACACAGAATACAAAGTGTACAGTGCTCAATTTATATTTATTTTTGATTACAAATATTTGCACTGTAAAAAACAAATAGTATTTTTCAATTCCCCCATTGCAAGTACTGTAGTTCAATTCCTTTATCATGAAAGTTGAATTTACAAATGTAGAATTATGTAAAAAACCCTGCACTCCAAAACAAAACAATGTAAAACTTTAGAGCCTACAAGTCCACTCAGTCCTACTTCTTGTTCAGCCAATTGCTCAGACAAACAAGTTTGTTTATATTTGCAGGAGATAATGCTGCCTGCTTCTTGTTTACAATGTTACCTGAAAATGAGACCAGCCGTTCACATGGCACTGTTGTAGCTAGCGTCACAAGATATTTACGTGCCAAATACGTTAAAGATTCATATGTCCCTTCATGCTTCAACCACCATTCCAAAGGACATGCGTCCATGCTGATGACAGGTTATGCTCAATAATGATCCAAAGCAGTGCGGACCGATGCATGTTCATTTTCATTATCTGAATCAGATGCCACCAGCAGAAGGCTGATTTTCTTTTTTGATGGTTTGGGTTCTGTAGTTTCCTCTTGGACTGTTGCTCTTTTAAGACTTCTGAAAGCATGCTCCACACCTAGTCCCTCTCAGATTTTGGAAGGCACTTCAGATTCTTAAATCTTGGGTCGAGTGCTATAGCTATCTTTAGAAATCTCACATTGGTACCTTTTTTGCATTTTGTCAAATCTGCAGTGAAAGTGTTCTTAAAAGAAACAACGTGTGCTGGGTCATCATCAGAGCCTGCTATAAGATGAAATATAAGGCAGAATGTGGGTAAAACAGAGCAGAAGATGTACAATTCTCTCCCAAGGAGTTCAGTCACAAATTTAATTAACACATTCTTTTTTTAACGAGCGTCATCAGCATGGACACATGTCCTCTGGAATGGTGGTTGAAACATGACAGGCTAAACATTCGTATGCTCTATCTGGCATGTAAATACCTTGCAATGTCAGCTACAAAAGTGCCATGTGAACGTCTTTTCTCATTTTCAGGTGACATTGTAAATAACAAGCAGGGAGCATTATGTCTCATAAATGTAAACAAACTTGTTTGTTTTCACGACTGGTTGAACAAGAAGTAGGACTGAGTGGACTTGAAGGCTCTAAAGTTTTACATTGTTTTGTTTTGGAGTGCAGTTGTGTAACAAAAAGATTCTACATTTGTAAGTTGCACTTTCACAATAAAGAGATTGTACTACGGTACTTGTATGAGGTGAATTGAAAAATACTATTTCTTTTGTTTATCATTTTTAGAGTGCAAATATTAGTAATAAAAATAATCATATAAAGTGAGCACTGTACACTTTGTATTCTCTGTTGTAATTTAAATCCATATATTTGAAAATGTAGAAAAACATCCAAAAATATGTAAAAAATTTCCATTGGTATTCTATTGCTTAAAACTGCGATTAATTGTGATAATTTTTTTTACTGCAATTAATTTTTTTGAGTTAATTGTGTGAGTTAACTGCGATTAATCGACAGCCCTACTTTTCACTGAACATTGTCAGCCTGATTTTTAAAATTCCAGGAGTCCAGGGATGCATGTAAAAATACACGTGCAATTCTGTGCCTAATTTCTATATGCAATTACTTGTAAAAATTAGTAATCCTGAATGCCAGTAAGAAAGCTGAGAGAGCCTGGTCCTGAATCAAGTACTTTAGTCAATGAGGAACTGCCCTCCAGTTCCAGAAATAGCAGCTGTAACAAGCAAACACGCAAAAAGACAATAGTTGTCAAAGTTTCTTGCAACAGGAAAATCTCAGAAATCAGTTCTTCTTTTTAATTTTTTAAGGACTACATAAAATGAGTATGGGCTGAAACAGACACAGTGAGGGGGTTTTGCTGTTTGCTCAATATGCAGTCAGAGTGTGAGAAGAGGAAGAAAGTGCAACATATGGCATTAGTACGTAATATGAACTTGGCCTCATACAGTGGAGGCAGATCATTCTTCTGACCAGATGACAGCAGGATGATTCTGTTTCAGAGTCTCAAGTAGCAGTGGTAGTACTGATATTATTAGTAGACATCTTTTTTTAAACTATTGCATCAGCTTCTAGGAGGAGAAACTTCTCCTTCACCATTTGAAGTGCTAGACAATGGTTGTTCCTTTTAAACTATTCTGCACCATTTTTATTTGTTGTATTTATATTTATTAATTATGTTTATTGCAGTAGTGCCTAGGGACCAACGAGGATGGGGCCCATTATGCTAGGTGCTGTAAACTGCTGCTTGGTTCCACCCCAGCAGGGCCGGCTCTAAGTTTTTTGCTGCCCCAAGCAAAAAATTTGCCGCCCCAAGCTCCGAGAGCTCAACTGCCCAAGCAAATAAAAACCACGGGTGGCCGGAATGCTGCCCAAGCGAAACAAACAAACAACAAAGAATGGCCGGAATGCCGCCCCTGGAATTGTGCTGCCCCAAGCACGTGCTTGCTTTGCTGGTGCCTAGAGCCGGTCCTGCACCCCAGAGAGAGCTGCATTTCAGTGGCTGAGGAGCCATATTAGATCTATGAGGAGATGTGGAAAGATCTATTGTCACAAGATGCCACCTTGCCCCTCAAGTTTGTTTGTTGTCTGTCGTGATTGCACATTGCATGCTTCAGAATGCAAGGGTTTATGTATGCTTGTTGAAAGAGTTATCATTCAGTTTTCTATGTTCTACGTCTTTAAATGACAGAAGGCTTCCTGCCAATGTGCTGTGAGGCCCTCCATTTTGGAAAGCACTTTCACTTTCTAGATGGCTGTTCAGATAAAACAAGGCAAACACATGATGCTCTTGTAGGGAGATTTTACATTAGTTCTTTTTTTGATCGTTTTCCTTACTTTCAGTTTGAATGACTTGTTAGATTAGATGGTTACTCTTTTTATATATGGAAGAACATTAAGGAAGAATCCATCCAGAGCATGGACCACACCTACGGGACAGAACCCCTGCCTTAGCCTTTCACTGAGGACCTGAGCGTGGCTTAGGTGCAGAATCTGTCTCCCCAGATGCTGAAGGGTTGCTGACCTCTCCTCTGGACAAACTGTGGTGCATTGTGCCAGACACAGTCTAAGATCCATAAGGTTCTTAAATAAAAACCAACCTAAATCAAAGATGAATGGCACACAAAACATACCTATGCCTATGGTTCCTAAGCCTTGCCTAAGTAGGCCCAAACCTTTAAAGTTATCACATATAAGGGGCTCACATCATTAGAGCACTGTCAGGCAGAGTCTCAGGCGCGCTCTCTCTCTCCACCTCATTGTCTGAGTTCCAGCCCCTTGTGCCACTGAGCTTCGGTCTTGCAGAGATACCCCACCTCCTTTTCTACCAGGAATCTCTCCTAGTGTCTAGGCCGGTCTGCAAATTATGTCTTTGATTTCTTTGAAAAGGTCAGGTTTTAACCAGTATTGTCAAAATAACTATCCTGTTCCTATTTGAATAAAACGTGGGACTCCAATGTCTGTGCAGGTGTATTCTCCTGAGAAGTGGGTTAATCTCCCTTTTCCTTGGAAAACAGGGTGGATTTCCACCTCCCATCTCTTAAGAAGCATTAATGCAAAATCTTGTTGGAACTTTCATAGATGATTTACCTGCCTTCTCCACAGACAATTGCTTTCTTTCTTGCTGGTGCTGATTCATTAATATATAGATGTGTCTCTGTTTGAAATGAAGTTAGAATCCTTGCCTCCCCTTGCATAATTGTTGGACAATAGGTCATTCTCCTTTAGCTGATGTTTCCAAATTTTCAATAATCCTATCCATATCAAATTATTTTTCAGCTGACACTATCCACTCCATCACACAAGGACTGCCCAAGCCCAGCTTCTGCTTATGAAGAACAAATTGTGTCCTCTTCAGGAAACAGGGAGTCTCCCAAGTCCTCCATTCTTGCTGACCTTAACCTTACTCAGAAACAGAAGATCCTTCGCTTTGTGTTGATCATTGTCATATCAGTGCCAAGAATCCAGGCTATGCTACATCCAAGGAAAAAGTGAACTATGATGAGAGGCAGAGTTGCAATCAAGTGAAGGGGACATGAGTAACACAATACTGCAAGTCTTTGAATGACATTTAGTAGGAGCAAAGCCCTGGGCTTCACCAAAGGTAGGTAAAATACAATGGATCTGAAGTGTGTGATTCATAAGGGTGAATGGTGATAACAACACTGCCTTGCTTTACAGGTGATAGGTGGTGGTCACAGTTCTTTAATTTCTCATTTGAGAGCTCTCTTGTGCTGCTTCAAAACTACAAGCTTGCCACAGCCACTTACATCTCTCTGTGCATGCTTTTGGGGGCAGGAGCAGTATCTTACTGTGTGTTTGTAGAGTAGCTATAACAAGAGAGTTCCAACCTGGCTGAGGCTTCCAGGTGCTACCACAATACAGATTAGGGAGCAAATTGTCAGTTCTCAGTATCTCAGTCCTGCCACAATGAGAACTGGTTGGTATGGTAAAGCAAAGGAAGAGGAACTGTCAGCAATTCCCTGCACACAATTCATTGAACTTAAGGAAATAGTATTTGAGAAGTGAAATAAATTTACTGTAAACTGCCCGTTACTGTAAACTGCCCTATAGCACTATAGCTAAGTCAGCACATTGTGAAAATGATAGTAAGTAGATTCACGCCCTTTTGTCATTCCTAGGCACAGAGTAAACGTGTAGCATGCTTGAGCAGAGGTATTCAAAATTAGCCCAAAGGCCATACTGGCAACTGGTCAAGGCACAAGGACCACACCCTTCTGTCCAAGAAGAGGAATTTGACTACTGTGACAGACCCAGACCAGTGGGGTACAGGAGTCTGGTAGAGGGCAAATATACTGGTCACTGGATGAGTAGTTTTCTGTTCCCTGAGTGACCAAAGCAGGGGCTCTACTAGAGTAATCATGAACCTGCTAGAACCAGTTAAGGCAGGCAGGCTAATTATGACACCTGGAGCCAATTAAGAAGAAGCTGCTAGAATCAATTAAGGCAGGCTAATCAGGGCACCTGGGTTTTAAAAGGAGCTCACTTCAGTTTGTGGTGAGTGTGTGAGGAGCTGGGAGCAAGAGGCGCAAGGAACTGAGAGTGAGAGGGTGTGCTGCTGGAGGACTGAGGAGCACAAGTGTTATCAGATACCAGGAGGAAGGTCCTGTGGTGAGAATAAGGAAGGTGTTTGGAGGAGGCCATGGGGAAGTAGCCCAGGGAGTTGTAGCTGTCATGCAGCTGTTACAGGAGGCACTATAGACAGCTGCAGTCCACAGGGCCCTGGGCTGGAACCCGGAGTAGAGGGCGGGCCCGGGTTCCTCCCAAACCTCCCAATGGACCTGGACCGGGGTTTCTTCCAGAGGGGAAGGACTCTGTGCTGTTCCCCAACCCACATGGTGAATCTCTGAGGCAAGAAAATCTGCCAATAAGCGCAGGACCCACCAAGATAGAGGAGGAACTTTGTCACACTACCTAAGTGGTGCAGTCAGAGCAGACTTCTCCACTGGGTGCTAATCTGAATGCATGACCTTGTTGAATCATTACACCAATGTGAAAGATCACTCTTATCAAGAGAGCAGTGCATGATGGGACACATAGGCTGCACCTGCATATTAAACATGATATGTGGCTATGGGACACATTTTAGCACTCTGTAATCCCATCTATACTGGAGAATGCAGGCACTTGCAGTACCCATCAAAGCACCCGGAATTCTTATTTTAAAAAAAACTGGGCCAAGTTCTCTTTTGCTCTACATCTTGTGTAGTCATAAACACCAGAGTAAAGTGTGTGTAAAAACACTACAAAATCAGAAGGTAACCATTTACACACACCTTGCCCTCACTTTGCACAGCTGCGGGGGAGGGATAGCTCAGTGGATTGAGCATTGGCCTGCTAAACCCAGGGTTGTGAGTTCAATCCTTGAGGAGGCCACCTAGGGATCTGGGGCAAAATCAGTACTTGTCCTGCCTAGTGAAGGCAGAGGGCTGGACTCGATGACCTTTCAGGGGTCCCTTCCAGCTCTATGAGATAGGTATAGCTGTCAATACCTGCACAAGGCTCATCGCAACAAGGAAGCTGGATGTTTGCGTCCACACACACAAAGGGCTTGAATGTTCCCATGTGTTCTCATTAACCACTGTGGGTGAGATTTTTCAAAAACACTCGGCATTGGCCTGGTTCTGTGCTCATTGAAATCAAAAGAAGTCTTACTGACTTCTGTGGGATCAGTTTTATGTCAGTGCTGAGTGCTTTTGAAAACCCCACTCAATGACTGCATCCGCTCTGGGCAAGACTTGAGATGCTTCTCCACAACTGGGTGTTGTAGCTGTACTGGTGCAGACAGTCCTCTCAGCTACATCCCACAATGCTTTTCCCTCCTGTTGTCCACCACCACTCTCCTCAGCCAGCAGGTCTGAGAATGGCTCAGACAGCATTTGGGTGGTTTCAGCTCTGTTCCCAACCCAGTGCCCCCTCAAACAATAAATAGGACACAGCTAATCAAGCAATTATAGATTTTACTGTGTTTTAAATTATTTTTCTGACAAAATATTTTGGATAAAATACTGAACTTTAAAAAAAAGCAATTATATTTTAATTATTCTCTGTCCTCCCTCCCCTGCATATTAAAAAATGATCCTTTTTATAATTTTTGTGAGATTTTTTGCAGTCTTTTTCACCTTTTACTTTCCCTCCTTATTTCTGCAACTGCTGAAAAACATCTGGGGGTCATGGTGAATCACAAACTGAATATGAGTCAACTATGTGATGCAGCTGGAAAAAAGGCAAATGTCATTCTGGGATGTGCTGACAAGAATGTCAAATGTAAGCCACCGGGGGCAATTGTTCTGCTCTGCTTGGCACTGGTGAGGCCTCAGCTGAAGTACGGTGTCCAATTCTGGGTGCCACACTTTCGGAAAGATGTGAGCAAATTGCAGAGAGCACCGAGAGCAACAAAAATGAGCAGAGATTTAGAAAACAGGATCTATGAGGAAAGAACTGGGCATTATTCTAGAGAAGAGAAGACCCAAGGGTATGTCCACAGTGGAGCTGGAGGCGTAATTGCCAGCTTGGGTAGACTTACCAGCGCTAGCTCTGATTGCGCTAATGCACTAAAAATAGCAGTGTAGCAGCACTGCAGCGGTGTGAATGAGAGGATGGCCACCGGAGTATGTACCCAGAATTTCAGATGTCATTGTACTCAGGTGGCTAGCCCATCCTGCTGCTTGCGCTGTGAGGGCTATACCTCTAGTTTTTGCACACTAGCTTGATCAGAAAGCTGGAAATTACATCTAAGGAGGGGACATAAGTCTTCAAGTATGTAAAAGGTTGTTATAAGAACCTGATGATCAATTGTTCTCCGTGTCTGCCAAGGGTAGGACAAGAAGTAATCGGGTTAGTTTGTGGCAAAGGAGATTCAGGTTAGATATTAGGAAAAATGTTTTACCTATAAGGATATTTAAGCACTGGAACAGGTTACCTAGGGAGGTTGTAGAATCCTTGTCGCAGGTGGTTTTTAAGAACAGGTTAGACAAATACCTGTCAGGGATGGTCTAGGTATCCCTTAACAGTGTGGGGGACGGGCTAGATGACCTCCTGTGGTCCCTTGCAGCTCTACATTTCTGATTCTGTTGTTCTACTTAGAGACAGAAGACAGGCCCAAAGAAGTTGGGCTCTAACTAAAAGAGCAATGGGTGGCGGTGATAGGCCAGTTGGGCCACCTCAGGCCTCAAATTAGCTGTGGTATGGCAGAGAGAACAGCGAGGCTTAGTCACAATGGGCAACCACACATGAGATGTATCATACGATCTTCTCGTCACAGATACACATGCCACGTTGACCAAGAGAATGGCAGGAAACTGACATCATGTGGTTGGAATTAGATGTTTTTCCTCTCATATTTTTAGATGTCAAGCTCTTGTTGGTTTTTAGGTGGTAAGCTCTTTGGGGCAGGGACTGTACCTTCTTTGGCGTTTGTATGGCATCTAGCACAGGAAGGGTGGTCTTGTAGTTAGGATGTGATTTAGGATGTGAGAATGGGGTTCCGTTCACAGGTTTGCAACAGAATTCCTGTCTGACCTTAGGCAAGTAACTTAACCTCTCTGTGCCTAAGTTTCCCATCTGTAAAGTGGGATTAATAGTATTTCCTCCTCCCCCATCCCCACATCTTGTCTTAATCTATAAGCTCTTCCAGGCAGAGCCTGTCTTACTAAGTGTATGGGGCCCCATACTGCTAGGTGTTCTGCACAGTCTTTGTGGTGGTTGATTGGTACTACTATAATATTTATACTGATAACTGTGGAAACTACCTCAAGCAAATAGCAAATTGCTAATTGATAATAGTTAACAGACCAGTTTCACCATTCATCCTGGATGAGACCTGTATTTCTAAATGGATGGTGACAACACATCACTTGCTTCTGTGTTTCTTCATGGTGAGAGGTAAATGGGGTCACTTGCTCATTTCTCAGTACTGGGATGAGGGCATGTGAGAGTACATAGTACAGCCTCCTTTGATTTGGCATGAGGCAGTTGAGAGCAGGTTTACATCTTTCATAAACTGCCAGCCTGGTTACTTGGTATCTTGGGAAACGTTCTCCAGGGAGTGCCCACAACTGGCTTGACCTTCTGAAATTGCAGTTTGTGCATTATGCAGGGTTGTTGTATCCATGCTGGTCCCAGGATATTAGAGAGACAAGGTGGGTGAGGTAATATTTTTACTGGATCACCTTCTGTTGGTGAGAGAGACAAGCTTTCAAGCTTACACAGAGCTCTTCTTCAGGAAAGCTTGTCTCTCTCACCAACAGAAGGTGGTCCAATAAAAGATATTACCTCATCCACCTTGTCTCTCTATTGTTTGCATTGTTTATAGTAGGCCCCAGCTGCACAATTCAGATCCAGATTTCAATTACAAATAACTAATAATAAACTTCCCTAACTTTTGGTGTGTTTGGGTCTGTGATTTTGGCATGGCCCTTTACAGAGGGAGGGACAGATCGGGTGTTAAACTGAGATCCAGATTCACATTCTGAGCCCTCTCCCCACCCATGTTCTGGGCTGTTTGGATCCATCTGGGGTCTTGGTTTGGCAGATACTCTTGTCTCTCCATTTCTCATTTTTCAGACCCTCCATCTGAGGTAGTTGCTGTGCATGCCATACTAGGGTTACCATATTTAAAAAATAAAAAAAGAGGACACTCCACAGGGCCCTGGCCCTGCCCCTTTCCCACCCCCGGCCCCGCACAACTCCGCCCCTTCCCCAAAGTCCCCGCCCTAACTCCGCCCCCTCCCTTGAGCGCCCCGCATTCCCCCTCCTCCCTCCCAGCCACGTGAAAAGGGCTGCCCGAGCGCTACCGGCTTCACGGTTTGCAGGGCAGCCCCCAGACCCTGCGCCCCCGGCTGGCGCTTCCCCAGTGCAGCTGGAGCCTGGGAGGGGAAGCGCCCAGCCAGGGACACGGGGTCTGGAGGCTGCCCGGCAAACCGTGAAGCTGGTAGCGCTCGGGCTTTGGGCAGCCCCCATGCCTCCAGACCCTGCGCCCCTGGCTGGGCACTTCCCCTCCCGGGCTCCAGCGGCTGCTGTGCTCCCTGAACTCCTGGGCTCTGTAAGCACCGAGCACTACCGGCTTCGGGCAGCCCCTATGCCTCTGGACCCTGCGCCCCCAGAGCCCGGGAGGGGAAGTGCCCGGCCAGCGGCTCAGGGTCCAGAGGCATGGGGGCTGCCTGAAGCCGGTAGCGCTCGGGCAGCTCGGCTATAAACAGAGCAGAAGAGTCAAGGTAGGGAGCACAGCAGCCGCGGGAGGGGAAGTGCCCGGCTGGCGGTATTTTTCCCGGACATGTTCGACTTTTTGGCAATTCCCCCTGGACGGGGGTTTGATTACCAAAAAGCTGGACATGTCCGGGGAAAAAACGGATGTATGGTAACCCTATGCCATACCCTTTCAAAGAGGTGGGTTATCCGTTCTACCCAGTATGCTCTTCACTTTAACGCATTTTTAAAATAGCAAAGGGTGTGGTGCAGGGGCTACTACAAAGTGCCCTTTTGGGCCATATCAATTCCTCTTTTGAGGCAAATGCAGCTGTGATGTTGAGGCTGCATAAATCTTTATGTGGAGCATGGAAGCATCTGAAGAAGTCACATTTTCACCCTTCACTGGAAATAAGTTGTCATTTCTCCTGCTTGACTCAGACACGCTGTTGCAGGGGAAATGAATACCACAGCTGATGTGTGCTTGTTCTAAACCAGATTGTTTCAATGTAACTGGAGAGCTCTCTCCTCTTTTAACGGAAGGCACTCAAGTTCCCTAAAATAACAGAACATTTCTTCAAGAAGTACTTTGATTTAAAAAAAAAAAAAGAGAGAGAGAGAGAGAGAGAACAAAACAAAAAAACCTCCACGCAATCCACTTCCGACAGTTTGCATTAGAAACTGGGAGCAGATTTCTAGTCAGCTGTGCTCTGGAGATAGATTTGATATTTCTGATGAGGGAGCTAATATTGTCAAAGCTATTGATGATGGAAGCCTTACCCACATAGTGGGGAAAATTCTTCCTTGTTACAACTCCGATGAGTTACTTCAGGAATGAATTTGGCCCACATCTCATTCTTTGTTGCTTTGGGCCAATTTGCTCTCCCCATTCCGCATTATGATTGGCTTCTACAAACATGGTAGGCACATCCAAAAACCTGTCATCTATTTTAGCTAAAGGGAAAAAAAAAATCCAGCAACCACCTTTGGTACCCTGCCATTTAGAAACTGCAGCAAGATATGACAAGAAAAAGAATGCCATCTTCCATGTATTTAAATGTTATAAACCCCAGGAAAGGGCAGCAAATTATTATTGTTCGGAAGGTATCCATGATAAGCAGAGCTGTATGAATAATCATTTGGTTTGCTGGTCAGCTGGAGCGGGGGTGGGGGTGGGAGGGAAGAGGAGATGATCTCAAATAGACCTGAAATGCAAATTTGGTTTTTAGCAAAACAAAAAACTGGAAAAAAAATAATTTCAGGTCAAATAAAATGTTTTGTTCAACCCTGAACAAAATATTTAGTTCCAATTCTGGGCATTTTTAACTGCTTTTCTATGGAAAGTAAAGGACATTTGTCAACCCCATTCAGAAAATCTCCAGAGGAGATGGGGATGCCCCCCTTATGCCCCAGAGATAAAGCACTCACCTAGGATGTGGTCTACTGGAGCCAAGTCCCCACTATGTCTCATTTGAATTTGGGTCTCCCGCACTGCAAGTGAGTACCTTGCTGTGGGATATACTGGAGTAGGTCTCTCTCAATCTCTCTTACTGGAGCAGTTCCTCTGTGTATAAATAATTAAATATTAATTGGAGCAGGAGTTGGAACTTGGATGCCCCCCACCAGGTAAGTGCCCAGGCTATAGAATCATTCTCACTATCTTTCTGGCCAATAGAATAGATATATTAAAGAGTAGGAATGTGAGAGAGGAAGTGTATTCAGGGTGTTCAGTTTTGAAATATGGTCCCCCTGCTCAGGCCCAAAGGCCTGCACGAGACTAAGAATACAGGGTGGGAGTAGGGAAGTGACTGATTTGGGCCAAGGCTAATAGATGCTATTGATGAGGTAAAGAATGTGATGGATTGAGGCTGGAGGAAAGGAACTAGGCAATTTTCACATGCCCTCTTAATTTGTTGGAGTTTGCCCTGAGGTCATGCTCAAGTCTCAGCTGTAGGCAACTCGGAGAACATGGCTAGATCACCCTCAGCACCCATGGGGAAGCCATTTATGATATGCCTTCTAACTGTACTGCTCTATGCCATTTAATCCCTCAGAAATTGTGTCTTGTACCCACCTTCTGCCTGTGTCTGCAGCATAGTGGTTCACTTGAAGGGAATAGCATAAAGAAGACAGAGGAGAATGCAAAATTCATTGAGATGGCAGAATTTGAAGACCACATGTTGTCTATCCCTTTAGATCTCTGCTTTTAAAGATTCTCACTGCCAGAAGCTTATCATAAAACACAATAGTGTAGTATGCTCCTCTTAGAGTGATTTGAGTGCCTACAATCTGATAAACAAATCACTGGAACGTATAAAAGAAGCAGTCCCTGCCCCAAAGATGTTATAATCTAAGCACAGATAAAACATAACAAAGGAAGTCAGACAGCAGGAGCATAGCAGAAAGGGAGAATAAGAATTATAGCAATAAGACACTGTAGCCATTTTATTTACCTATTTTGCATGCTTCTTGGGGATTTTATATATATGTGTGCCTGCGTAGATAACATATGCACGTGCGTGCGTCTGCACACACACAAAACATATGTATATTGATTCATAGATTCCAAGGCCAAAAGGGATCACTGTGATCATCTAGTCTGACCTCCTGTACAAGACAGGCCATAGAACTTTCCCTCCGCCCCAAATTCCTAAGCAGATCTTTTAGAAAAAAATCCAATCTTGATTTAAAGATTCAGTGATGGAGACTCCACCACAAGCTCTCGTAAATGGTTCCAATCATTATTTACCATCACTGTTAAAAATGTGTGTCTTATTTCCAGTCTGAATGTATCTAGCTTCAACTTCCAGTCCCTGGACCATGTTATACCTTTTTCTGCTAGACTGAAGAGCCCATTATCACATATGGGTTCCACATGTAGGTACTTACATACTGTAATCAAGTCACCCCTCAGCCTTCTCTTTGTTAAGGTTAGTAGATTGACCTCCATGAGCCTAGCATTATAAGGCATGTTTTCTAATCCTTTGATCATTCTCGTGGCTCTTCTCTGAACTCTCTCCAGTTTATCAACATCCTCCTTGAGTTGTAGACACCAGAACTAGAAACACATATACAGATACTTTAGTTAATTTTCTTGTGTAAAATTAATTTTTAAAATTATTTGGGGTGTGACATGGTAGAGGAGGGCTGAGGATGTAGAAGCAGAAAGGATAAAGGAAGAGGAAAAGAAAGATGGGGGAGGATAGAGTTAGAGCAAGGAAGAGTAGGGGCATGATACTTCTCTACTGCCTTTTTACTCTTTCTCTCCCCCTCAGTGCCCACTACATGTTTCTCAGCTGCTCACTCTGGTGAGCCAGTGGGGAGGCCTTGTCTTCTCTAAATCTGTGGCCAGGCCTCTGCCAATTGATCTTTCAATAGGCATTGGACCTTCTGATGAGAGCACTGCTTAAGACGTGTAAATCTTCGGCTTTGGTGGTATAGATGCTTTTTTCATTGACTCACTCTGTAGCCTTGGACAGCTCCCTAAACCATACTGTGTCTTATTTTGCCTATCTGGAAAATGAGAATAATACTTGATTTTTCAATTTCCACAGGGCAATTATGAGAATTAATTATCTATATAAATAAATAGATAATACATTATTCTACCAAGAGGTGATCTAATATCTTAGCCATCAAACCACAATGCCACCTTTTCAGCATCGCTAGGGATGTGGCAAGAGATAACAAAACGACCTTACTGCCTGAAAACACTGAACAACTTACTCTACCTTTATCAAAGTAAACCACAACAGGTTTCACTTCTCAAAGGAAATGAAGGCCAAGAGGAGCCATGAAAAAGAGACTGAAATGGAGCTTAATAATGGGCTTGCTGCAGGAGTCAGTGTGAAATTTTATGGCCTGTTTTACGCAGGTCAGATCAGGTGATAACAGCTATATCTGACTTTAAAATCTATTAGTATTCTCCTTAGTCCTTATTACCACTTGTAATGAATGGAAATAAACACCCGATTAGTTTAGCGCTGGTGTATATTGTGTACATGGAGCAAGGCAGATTTTCTCTCTCAGACTAGGCAAGAGATTAAAATATATATATATATTGGGCCAAAGTCAGCCTTAGCAGAAGCAGTCACATCTCCCATTAACTTCAGAAGGGTTATGCCTGCTCATCTCATGTCTGAATTTGGTTTATCTTAAATTTAGAGATGGGTCCAAATTGGACCCTTTTATATTTCCCCCTTCCTTCCTTCCTCTTTGGTGGTTTGGATAAAACAGAATTGGGACCTAAATCACCCTGGTTTGACCGCTATAGAGATGACAAAATCAGAACCTTTTAATCCAAACCATCCAGCTCCTAACTTTGTTGGCTTGAATATACTGAAACCTGGCTCTGAACTGCCTCTGGTTTTGCAAAACTGTGCTTTCGGTAATCCAATACCAAAACTCCTCACCTCATTTTGGCTTTCATGCTAAATGTCTGTAAGGTAGCTAGTCACATTAAAGTACCAGCTTCAACTACACTCTGCTAATAAGTACCGATTTAATTATGACAGAGTAAAAGCCCCCACCCTAGCAAGGTTATTTTGAGCAATTGTGCCTCGAGGGGAGGTGACAATTCAGTTTCAGAGCTGTATCTTGTTTTGGTGTGGCTGTTTCTGACAGACTGAGAATACAATTATATTGTGAAATATGTATCCTTTCTGAAGTTGCTGTTAACTTCATAATTGCTGTCTAATTACTAAAGAAAGAATATCTTATACTTCTGACACCAGGTGTGTGTATTGCTTAATCTACCTCCATTATTGACTTGGTTAAGTGCCAACAGGTACTTTACTAATTTCTTCCATTTGTGCAATATCAAAACTGGCTAGATTGTGTCTGCAGTGTTTTGAATGTTTGTGTTTAGTAGCTAATAATAACACAGCAAAAATGGAGTGAACCTTAAGGAAACTGAAGAGCAGAGAGGTTGTATCTTCTTCCAAGTAAACCAGTGAGTCAGTGAGAGAACTGGAACTGGAACTTAGGTCTACTGGCAAGCAGTCCCCTTCTCTGAGACTGCACAGCATCTCAGAACCAATGTCTACAAAGGCATAACTGTTTGGTTCCAGGGGAGTTGGTAGTTGGCAGTATAGCCCTGGTTAAACTGATTGGTACCTGAAGGTTGTGGGTTTGACTCTTGCTTGATCTTACATTGAAAGGCCGCCTCCAGTTTACTCAGCTGAAAAATGGGTACGGTTCCATCGGGTTAGGGCAGCTAAAAGTGGTTGGATATGATGCTGGCCATAGCACTCCCTTGTGTATCGTTGGCTACGAAATGGATGTGCCTTAACTGTGTTATCCCAATGAGCGATTGGCTTGGGGGAACTTTTACATT
Source organism: Chrysemys picta bellii (assembly GCF_011386835.1). Classification (NCBI taxonomy): domain Eukaryota; kingdom Metazoa; phylum Chordata; order Testudines; family Emydidae; genus Chrysemys; species Chrysemys picta. The sequence continues at coordinate 133,452,999 of NC_088793.1, read as the reverse complement.
TACTTTGATTCTGTGATGGTATTGGTGCACGTTAACAGACAGTAGTACTTACAGTAGAACCTCAGGGTTATGAACACCAGAGTTAAAAACTGACCAGTCAACCACACCCTCATGTGGAACTGGAAGTGTCCAATCAGGCAGCAGCAGAGACCAAAAAAAAATACAGTACAGTACTGTGTTAAATGTAAACTACTACAAAATAAAGGGAAAGTTTAAAAAAAAGATTTGACAAAGTAAGGAAACTGTTCCTGAGCTTGTTTCATTTAAATTAAGATGGTTAACTTTAAAAGAAGCATTTTTCTTTGGCATAGTAACGTTTCAAAGCTGTATTAAGTGAGTGTTCACTTGTAAACTTTTGAAAGAACAACCATAATGTTTTGTTCAGAGTTACGAACATTTCAGAGTTATGAATAACCTCCATTCCCGAGCTGTTCGTAACTCCGAGGTTCTAGTGTGTAACCAAAATGGCTACCAGAGAAGAAATGATTCCCAAATCCAATGGATTAGTAAACTTTTTTTTTCCAAAAAATAATTTTGAATTTTATGTAAAATAAAATAAGACTGAGATAAAGACTGGGACAGTAAATGAGCTACAACAGTTATACACAGGTCAAATCCCTATGTTATAAACCATAATTAATTAGCTAACTTAATGACGATTCATGCCCCAAAAGGAGGCATTTAGCTTGTTTCAGTACACTGGGTCATATATTAAACTAAAATCTTTAAGATATTAAGTCTTGTCTCAAGGCCTAGGAAAGTTCTCCTAATGGTCTTTACTGTGTGCACTGTCATCTTAATATAGCTATAAGCAATTAAAAAAGAGACAAAAAGGCACTTCAGTGCAGGATAGACTGTAAGTCAATCCACAGTTAAATGAGGATAAGGGACGTAGCAAATAAAACACATTTTGGATCCAGATTCCCTTAAGTGGGACGGCAATTAAAATGTACACATATGAGCCATCTTCCTCTTCCTTCTGAGAATTCAGAAGAGGTGGGCTGGTTGGCTTGAAAGATTTTTTTTAAATTTTTTTTCCAGCAAGGCATTAACTGGACTTGTCCCTGAAGATAGTTTTTTCTTGACAAATGCAGAATTTTGCTAGGAGTAATAGGTTTCCACTCCTGCCTTTTCATATGCCTGTTTAAGAGGTACAAACTCTTTCTGAAGTGTGTGGGACAATATGATATGGAATTGGCAAGTGATCATCCCTATGGTTTAGCTGCTTTTAGGATTCACTTTTATATAGGATTCATTTGAGGAAAGACGTGGACAAATTGGAGGGAGTCCAGACGAGAGTGACAAAAATAATGATAAGGTTTAGAAAACCTGACCTATGATGAAAGGTTACAAAAACTGGTCTTGAGAAAAGAAGACTGAGGGGGGACTTGATAAGTCTTCAAATATATTAAGGGCTGTTATAAAGAGGACAGAGATCAGTAGGACAAGAAATAATGGGCTTAATCTGCAGCAAGGGAGATTTAGATTAGATATTAGGAAAAGCTTTCTAACTGTAAGGGTAGTTAAGTTCTGGAATAGGCTTCCAAGGGTATGTCTACACTACGGGATGAATCCAAATTTACAGAATTCGAATTTTGGAAACAGATTGTATAAAGTCGAATGTATGCGGCCACACTAAGCACATTAATTCGGCGGTGTGCATCCATGTACCGGGGCTAGTGTCGATTTCCGGAGCGTTGCACTGTTTGTAGTTATCCCATAGCAATTCCATAGTTCCCGCAGTCTCCCCCGCCCATTGGAATTCTGGGTTGAGATCCCAGTGCCTGATGGGGCAAAAAACATTATCGCAGGTGGTTCTGGGTACAGCCTCACCCCTCCCTCCATGAAAGCAACGGCAGACAACCATTTCGCGCCTTTTTTCCTGGGTGAACACTGCAGAGTCCATACCATGGCAAGCACGGAGCCCGCTCAGCTCAAGACAGCAGTCATGAACATTGTAAACACCTCGCGCATTCTCGTGCAGTTTATGCTGAACCAGGACCAGAAAAACGAGGCGAGGAGGAGGCGGCAGCGCAGCGACAAGAGTGATGAGGACATGGACACAGAATTCTCTCAAACCGCGGGCCTCGGTGCTTTGGAGATCATGTTGTTAACGGGGCAGGTTCTATCCGTGGAACGCCGATTCTGGGCCTGGGAAACAAGCACAGACTGGTGGGACCGCATGGTGTTGCAGGTGTGGGACGATTCCCAGTGGCTGCGAAACTTTCGTATGCGTAAGGGCACTTTCATGGAACTTTGTGACTTGCTGTCCCCTGCCCTGAAGCGCCAGAATACCAAGATGAGAGCAGCCCTCACAGTTGAGAAGTGAGTGGCGATAGCCCTGTGGAAGCTTGCAACGCCAGACAGCTACCGGTCAGTCAGGAATCAGTTTGGAGTGGGCAAATCTACTGTGGGGGCTGCTGTGATGCAAGTAGCCAAAGCAATCACTGAGCTGCTGCTACGAAAGGTAGTGACTCTGGGAAATGTGCAAGTCATAGTGAATGGCTTTGCTGCAATGGGATTCCCTAACTGTGGTGGGGCAATAGATGGAACCATATTCCTATCTTGGCACCGGAGCACCAGGATACCCAGTACATAAACCGCAAGGGGTACTTTTCAATGGTGCTGCAAGCACTGGTGGATCACAAGGGACGTTTCACCAACATCAACATGGGCTGGCTGGGAAGGGTTCATGATGCTCGTGTCTTCAGGAGCACTACTCTGTTTAAACGGCTGCAGCAAGGGACTTACTTCCCGGACCAGAAAATAACTGGTGGGGATGTTGAAATGTGAATAATTATCCTTGGGGACCCAGCCTACCCCTTAATGCCATGGCTCATGAAGCCATACACAAGCAGCCTGGACAGGAGTCAGGAGCTGTTCAACTACAGGCTGAGCAAGTGCAGAATGGTGGTAGAATGTGCATTTGGCTGTTTAAAAGGTCGCTGGCGATCGTTACTGACTCGCTCAGACCTCAGCCAAACCAATATCCCTATTGTTGCTGCTTGCTGTGTGCTCCACAATCTCTTTGAAAGTAAGGGGGAGACCTTTATGGCAGGGTGGGAGGCTGAGACAAATCGCCTGGCTGCTGATTATGCACAGCCAGACACCAGGGCGATTAGAAGAGCACACCAGGAAGCGCTGCGCATCAGAGAAGCTTTGAAAACCAGTTTCATGACTGGCCAGGCTACAGTGTGAAATTTCTGTTTGTTTCTCCTTGATGAAAACCCCACCCCATTTATTGACTCATTCTCTATAAGGAACCCACCCTCCTCCCCCTTCAATCACAGCTTGCTTTCAAAGGAAATAGTCACTATTGTTTAAAAATCATTTATTCTTTATTAATTGATTATAAAAAGAGGGAGAGAACCCGGGTGGGGTTTGGGAGGAGGATCGGAGGGAAGGATAAGGCCACTAAAAAAAGGTTAAAAAAATGACAGCCTTTTGCTTGGGCTGTCCACTGGAGTGGAATGGGAGGGTGCATGGAGCCTCCCCGCCCGCGTTCTTACACGTCTGGGCGAGGAGGCTATGGAACATGGTGAGGAGGGAGGGGGGTTATACAGGGGCTGTAGCGCCAGTCTGTGATCCTGCTGCCATTCCTGAAGCTCCACCAGACGCCGGAGCATGTCTGTTTGCTCACGCAGCAGCCCCAGCATTGCATCCTGCCACCACCTCTCATCTCGAGCGTCCCTCCTGTCCTCACATTGGTCCCGCCTGTCCTCACGTTGGTCCCTCCTGTCCTCACGTTCACTGGCATCTTTCCTATACTTAGAAACCGTGTCCTTCCACTCATTCAGATGAACTCTTTCACTGCTGGTGGATTCCATGATTTCCGCAAACATCTCATCTTGCGTCCTCTTTTTTCGACACCTTATCTGAGATAGCCTTCGGGACAGAGGAGGGAAGCTTGAAAAATTTGCAGCTGCTGGAGGGAGGGAAAAAAGGAGAGAATTTTTTAAGAAGATACATTTTACAGAACAATGCTTATACTCTTTCACGGTGACCAACACATAGCACGTGTGATTTCTGTGCAAGGTCGCATTTTTCCTCTTAATATTGAGTGCCTGTGGCTTTGCTGCTAGAGATCACAGACGCAGGTCCGGGCAACAGAATTCGGCTTGCATGTGGCCATGGTAAGCCATTGTCTTTCGGCTTCTGCGCCCTCCTTTCCTACATACCAAGCAAAGCCCGTTGAGTGCTGCGGTTTTCCTGTTAACCTTCAGCAGCAGAAAACAACCCCCCCCCATCCAATTCTCTGGATGATTACTTTATCCCTCCCCCCACCGCGTGGCTGGTATCAGGGAAGATCCCTGCTAGCCAAACGCAAAAAGCTCAGGGCCAATTCCTCCCCCCCCCCCCCCCCCGCGCTTGGCTAACTGCAGGGAAGGATTTCTTTTCAGTCACAGGCAAACAGCCAAGTAGGAACGGCCACCTCTGTCCCCTTAATTAAATTCCCGTATCTCAACCAGGTTACCATGAGTGATATCAATCTCCTGAGGATTACACAGCAAGATAAAGAACAGATGTTGCTTGAATGCCAGCAAACACCGGGACCATACGCTGCCAGGTTTTGTCATGAATGATACCAGATTACTTGCTACTAGCATGGCGTGGTCAAGTGTCCTACCATGGAGGACGGAATAAGGCTGCACTGCCCAGAAACCTTGTGGCAAGGCTTTTGGAGTACCTCCAGGAGAGCTTCGTGGAGATGTCCCTGGAGGATTTCCGCTCCATCCCCAGACACGTTAACAGACTTTTCCAGTAGCTGTACTGGCCGTGAATGCATCCCAAGTCCTCAGGGCAAAGTAATCATTAAAAAACGCTTGCTTTTAAAACAAGTTTTATATTTTAAAAGGTAAACTCACCTGAGGTCCCTTCTATTGGGTCATGGTCTTGGATACTGGCTTGGGAGGGTACTTCAGTCAGGCTGAGAAAAAGATCCTGGCTGTTGGGGAGAACGGAGTGCTGGGTGTTCTCCGCAAGCTCGTCCTCCTCCTCCTCCTCTTCCCCGTCCGCAGAATCCTCAGGTGTGGCTGATGAGATTACCCCTGCCTCGGAATCCACAGTCAGAGGTGGAGTAGTGGTGGCGGCCCGCCCTAGAATTGCATGCAGCTCGGCGTAGAAGCGGCATGTCCGCGGCTCTGACCCGGAGCGACTGTTTGCCTCCTTTGTTTTTTGATAGGCTTGTCTGAGCTCCTCGACTTTCACGCGGCACTGATCTGAGTCCCTATTGTGGCCTCTCTCCTTCATGCCCTTGGAGATTTTTTCAAAAGTTTTGGCATTTCGTCTTTTCGAACAAAGTTGTGCTAGCACTGAATCCTCTCCCCATATAGTGATCAGATCCAGTACCTCCCGTATGATCCATGCTGGTGCTCTTCTTCGATTATCGGCCTGCATGGTTACCTGTGCCGATGAGCTGTCTGTGGTCACCTGTGCTCTCCACGCTGGGCAAACAGGAAATAAAATTCAAATGTTCACGGGGCTTTTCCTGTCTACCTGGCCAGTGCATCCGAGTTCAGATTGCTGTCCAGAGCGGTCACAATGGTGCACTGTGGGATAGCTCCCGGAGGCCAATACCATCGAATTGCGGCCACACTAACCCTAATTCGAAATGACAATATCGATTTTGGCGCTACTCCGCTTGTCGGGGAGGAGTACAGAAATCAATTTTAAGAGCTCTTTATTTTGAAATAAATGGCTTCGTTGTGTGGACGGGTGCAGGGTTAATTCGATTTAACGTTGCTAAATTCAAATTAAACTCATAGTGTAGACCAGGCCCAAGAGAGGTTGTGGAATTCCCATCACTGGAGGTTTTTAAGAACAGGTTGGACAAACACCTATCAAGGATTGTCTAGGTTTACTTGGCCCTGCCTCAGAACAGGGAGCTGGACTTGATGACCTCTCCAGATCGGGGGGGGGGGGGGGTGAGGTTGGAGCTAGGGGTGATGGGGTGCGGCAGCACTCCCTGGTTTGAAGTGCTTTCCAGCATATACAGAGTGTGCAATTTTGTTCACTGGCTCTCAGCACCCCCGCTATAAAAATTGTTCCAAGGCCCCTGCTCCAGGTCCCTCCCAGCCCTACATTTCTATGATTCTATATCCAGTGTGGGAAGCGGGGCATGTCTGATGGCAGGATTTGCATTGCCTCAATTGCCTGTCTTCCTGTTTTTTTTTGCATGTAGGGATCCTATAATCCATCTCCATATTCTATTTGTGGCTTCCCGGTGGAGGAGAAAATCAGTGGCGCTGAGTCTAGGTTTATTCTAATTGTAACTTGCTTTACTTGCACATTTGTACCAGTCCTGAAATGAGATGCTCAAACAATGTGCAGGTTAATCCCTTCTTCCAGGAATTTCAGGACAATACCAATGTCCAACTCTCCCCAAGCTACCTCGCTATCCACATCTTGCATTGGCCAAAATGAACACCACCACAGCATGTCTTCCCAACAGTCACAATGTGCTTACACTGCCTTCCACTTTTTTTTTTCTTCGTGTGCAACAGCGAGCCCATGTGATATAGAATATGTGTATATTTCATATAATGTGGGTGGGTGGGTGTGTATAAAATGTATGGTGAAATTCTGGCCCCATTGAAGTCTGTGAGAGTTTAACTTTTGATTTTAATAGGGACAGGATTTTACCCATAGTGTCCAATTTCAGGAGTTCAGGGTTGAGTTTTTCCCTGGCCTCAGAATCAGTATCACTGATGTATTAAGGATAGGGATATTTTGAACCCTGTCTTGGTTCCCAAGTGCATCTAATTTCTTCTCCTGCTAAGAACTGCTTTCGCTAAGTGAATATGTGAGTTTGGACATCCTTTGTTCTTTTAAGCTCGGGTTCCATGTGTCCTATTCTTTGCTTATTCCTGGAAACTCTTGAATCTAAGGCTGACCATTTCTCAAGAACTGCCTGCCTCTACTCTCTCCTGTGCAAAGAAGGCAGATTTTTGAGGCGTGGCCAGCAGAGCCAAAGTGAGCTCTTTTTGAAGAGGTTTCAGAATCCCCTTTCTCTTCAGTCACTGTTTCAAAGAAGTAAAATGCTATCAGCACATTCCACTGTTCCTTAGAACATCAGGGGTTGAGGGAGTCTGAGACAAATGGGTATTCACCCATGAAAGCTCATGCTCCTACACGTTTGTTAGTTTATAAGGTGCCACAGGACTCTTTGCTGCTGAGACATCCGGCTTCCTCTTTCGTTTCTCCGCTGTCTGCTTACCCCTGAACAGTGGAGTGGACAAGGTTCTCTTTCCATCTATTTGGGAGAGCAAAGTGTTTGCTTTGTGTTGTATGTGGTGAGCTTTCCAGTTGCTGGAGCAATTCTTCTCTGCTTCCTCTCCTGTTGGCACGAAGCTCTTCTCCATTTAGAAACCTTTGAAATTCAGGAGTTATAGAAAAATAAATCATCAATCTAAAGATGTGTTAAAAGAAGAGTGCTAGCTATTTTTTAATTTTAGAGAATATTGAGCTTTTTGAGGCGTTATGAACGCTGTATCTTTTTTAGAAAAGTTCTAGATCGTTTCAGTAAACATTTTGGAATGGGGAAAGGCTATGGGTTTTCTTTTTCAGTTACCTGAGTGCTTATGACAGGTACCAGGTTCATAGCCCTGGAGACAGAAGTGCTCTGTCCACAGAAGAGTTTCAGTGAGCACTAAGGTAGTAGAAGCCTCACCATGCATCCAGCTAACTTGCTTCAACCCTATTCTTGAGAGACCAACTCTAAGTTGAGGGTAGTTCAGTTTCCCTCTTCCTTCAATCCTTAGCTACTCCTCTAAGGACTAACAAGGTAACAGATAACTAACTCTGTGGATGAGGGGAAAGCAGTGGATGTGTTATTCCTTGACTTTAGCAAAGCTTTTGATACAGTCTCCCACAGTATTCTTGCCAGCAAGTTAAAGAAGTATGGGCTGGATGAATGGACTATAAGGTGGATAGAAAGCTGGCTAGATTGTCGGGCTCAACGGGTAGTGATCAACGGCTCCATGTCTAGTTGGCAGCCGGTTTCAAGTGGAGTGCTCCAGGGGTCGGTCCTGGGGCCGGTTTTGTTCAATATCTTCATTAATGATCTGGAGGATGGCGTGGACTGCACTCTCAGCAAGTTTGCAGATGACACTAAACTGGAAGGAGTGGTAGATACGCTGGAGGGTAGGGATAGGATACCGAGGGACCTAGACAAATTGGAGGATTGGACCAAAAGAAATCTGATGAGGTTCAACAAGGACAAGTGCAGAGTACTGCACTTAGGACGGAAGAATCCCATGCACTGTTACAGACTAGGGACTGAATGGCTAGGAAGCAGTTCTGCAGAAAAGGACCTAGGGGTTACAGTGGACAAGAAGCTGGATATGAGTCAAAAGTGTGCCCTTGTTGCCAACAAGGCTAATGGCATTTTGGGCTGTATAAATCGGGGCATTGCCAGCAGATCGAGGGACGTGATCGTTCCCCTCTATTTGACATTGGTGAGGCCTCATCTGGAGTACTGTATCCAGTTTTGGGTCCCACCCTACAAGAAGGATGTGGAAAAATTGGAAAGAGTCCAGCGGAGGGCAACAAAAATGATTAGGGGGCTGGAACACATGACTTATGAGGAGAGGCTGAGGGAACTGGGATTGTTTAGTCTGCAGAAGAGAAGAATGAGGTGGGATTTGATAGCTGCTTTCAACTACGTGAAAGGGGGTTCTAAAGAGGATGGATCTAGACTGTTCTCAGTGGTACCAGATGACAGAACAAGGAGTAATGGTCTCAAGTTGCATTGCGGGAGGTATAGGTTGGTTATTAGGAAAAGCTTTTTCACTAGGAGGGTGGTGAAGCACTGGAAGGGGTTACCTAGGGAGGTGGTGGAATCTCCTTCCTTAGACGTTTTTAAAGTCAGGCTTGACAAAACCCTGGCTGGGATGATTTAGTTGGGAATTGGTCCTGCTTTGAGCAGGGGGTTGGACTAGATGACCTCCTGAGGTCCCTTCCAACCCTGATATTCTATGATTCTAAGATTCTATGAAGGGTGCCACCTGGTAGATATCATGGTGTGGACACCTGTCTGCTGGGTTTGTTTGTCCTCCTGTAAAATGGTACTTTTGGCGGGAGGAGAATTTAAATGCATGCCATTGCTCACTAAAGGTCTGGAGGCTATGGGGAAGTCCTTCCACATCTTTGTGCCAAATACAGGAAATTGACTCACAAGCACACTTTAATTGAAGGATCTGGCCATGCCCGTTGGGGGCATGTATTCTTTCCTCCGTGTTTGGCAAGCCAGGATCTGAATGGCGGTTTGAACAGGATTTATATAGATTCACTGTGTACACTGTATTATTGTTGCAATTACCATACATTCCATTCCAGTGAATTTTTGGTTTCTCATTGCATTTTTTGCTAGTAAATGGGGTGGGCGGGTGGGAACCCAAGTACAGCACACTCACAAGAGTTTCATTTGGGATGGCTGTTGAAGAGTTTAGATCAGCTTCCAGTTATCATAGAATCGTAGGACTGGAAGGGACCTCAAGAGGTCTTTAGCCCAGTCCCCTGCACTCAAGGCAGGACTAAATATTAATACATGCATTTAATTGTTCATAAAAATACCCCCTTTTTGAACTGCAGAATTCATTTCCTTTAATCTTGTTGCTACACCCTTCTAAATATTCAGTCAGGCACCTTCCAAACTGGGACACATGCATGTAGAAGCAAACTCCAGGTCTCCTCCCACTTCATGGAAGGCAGTGGAATTTTGGCACTACTTTCAGGAATAAATAAAAAAAGAAATAAAAAAAATAAATTCTTGGTTCTAATTGGAAATTATTCCAGATACAGAGAGCAACAATTTACATGGTCCTGCTAATACACGGGTTAAATCCTAGCATTAAGGATTCCATCCGCCTAATCTATCCAGGCATTATTTCCAGCATGAATCATCATGGTATCTAGGTGCTAGTATTATGGTAAAGATGCAGTTCTGCAGGAATTCTGTAATTCTTTATATTATTAAATGCACAAAGTACACTGGAATGTATCCAGGCCATTTAAAATATAGCATATTAGTACAGAATGGGCATGATCCTGCAGCTCTTCCTCAGGCAAAACTCTCCTTGATTGCAAGGGGAGTTTTGCCTGAGGAAATGTAGGAAGATTGGGCCCAAATGTGCAACTATATGAAAACAAGTTAATTGTAGACGAGACGCAGAATTGAAACCCTTACTGTGGGTTCTGGTCCTTGCCACCAAACAGTCCCAAAAGGACTGGAGAGTAGGTGGCCCTCTGCGGATGTGCAAGGTGGGAACACAAAAAGACTTCCCACCCATAGGCCCCTGTGCCACAATTTCTAAAGCATTGCCCTCTCTGACTTCAAGAACTGCATGTGTCTAACAGCACCTGATTCCTTGGGCCGGGCCATAAGGTTGCCCATTCTGCCCCAGCTGAGCTGGGATCTGGTGAGTTCAAGTGTGGCACAATTCTCATTCTGACCTGCACTTCCTCGGGACCCACTGAGGCATTCTGGCTGACTCTGCCAGAAGGGTTGGGAGGGCTTGACTCCCACTGCTGGGCAGTCTCTTTGCAAAAGCACAGTGCGTCCCGGTTCAGGCAGAGCCTTAGGAGCTACAATGTAGCCCAAATAATGTAATAACCCAACCTGTAAAATACCCACTAATGGAGCTGCTCTGGTACCTGAACTAATTATAAATCTCCCCAAAGTGCCTGCCTGGCCTTGGATCAAATATTAACTATAACTACCCAACACCATTGCCAATAGGAAACAGGAGTAATAAAACACAAAATCAGACAGAAAAGGGAGAGGGGATGAAAGGAGAACAGTGAGAAGAAAAAAATACACGTTGCTTAACTGTGATTTGTACTTTCCTCCCTAATAGATCCACAAACAATGGGCATATGAAATGCAATACAGAGGGCTTAGCAGTCATGGAACAAAGGCGTTTGATTTCTTGTTTGCCTGCAAGCTGGCAGCAGTTGGATTTTGTGCTTGTATGCTTGGCAACACTGGCTGTGCAGATAAGGACAGTAATTGCCTTTATTTTACTTCCTTTCCCTCTTATTTCTGCCTCCTTCTCCATGGTGTAATTCAGGGGCAGGTGGACCAGTGTGAGAAAGGAAGTCTTCCAATATTCATGCTGAACAAAGTGAGGAGCCCCAGACTGTCTGCACTAAGCAGGGCCTGTCTCACAGCTCCCTGTCCTGGCCCTGAAGATGCTGTCAGAATACATGCTGGATCACGTGAATCTCAGATGGTTGTTGCAAGACCTGGCTGTAGCCAGCTTTCCTAATAGAATCTAGAGTTTTCCCTGTGGAAGCATCCATCCACTGATGGATACAAAGACTGAATTGCCTTAGGACTGCCATACTCTGGGCTGATGTAAAAACATCCAGACTAATAAACTAAACCTTTTCTTAACCACATTCACGGGTAGGACTTAATCCATAGTCTACTGAAATCAATAGGACTGCCTTGGACTTTAGTAGTCTTTGGATCAAGCCTATAATGAGATCATGCAATTTCTGCTTCCCTTATAATGAATGAGAGCTGTGCTATTTACTTCGGTTTTAGCAGGATCAGGCCCATGCTTTGCTGTCGAGGCGATTAGTGTTATTGTGGCTGTTTCTGTTTCTTTAGCATCGTTATACGGTTGTTTGAGGGACACTCACCCGTTTTATTTCACTGTATTGACCTGGCTTGGAGAGATGGCTGCGGCTACAGAATCGATAGCACCTTTTATGCAACATATCCCAATGCGCTTTGAATAATCAATCAGTTTTTTAAATGGCCAAGGAGAGTAAGGAAGAAAAGGAGAACAAGGAATATAGTTATTTTCTAATAAGAACTTCCTTCCAGTGATCTCTCATTTTGTGGCCACTCTTTTTTAATGGACAGGTGATATTGGCACTATTATCGGAAATAATGAGTGCAGAGAGGCCTGTGCAATGTGTATTAGCTTATAGACAAGTGGTCAATAGGCAGGCTGATGGTTTGGTGTGATTTATGAAACATTCAAATGTTCAGAAAGGCACAATTCTGTACCTGAAGCTCTTCCAGTAATTTCAACTTCCACTTCTGGCCAGATGCAGGAAGTGCGGAGTCCAACGGAACACAAGTGTGAACAGCTGTTTCAAACATTCTTCAATTTTAAAAGGAACTCGGTTCAGGTTTGGATTCTGTTAGTTCTTATTGTTCCTGAATCAGTTCATTCATCACTCATGTTGGCTACAGATGGGCGCAAATCGAAATCCCAAGTCAGAACTCCCAGATTTTTGTGTGGGGGAGTTCAGATCTGGACCAAGATTTTGCAACCTGTTCCTGTTTCTCTCATAGGCTAAATCAAACCCTTAGATCCAAACATCGCTGAGCTTTGGGAAACATGGATCCAAAGTTTGCAACTCAGGCCCATCTCTAATATTATTTGCCGCCGAAGGCCTGTTTTTAAATCCAACTTAGACTGGAAGTGAAAATGAGCTTGATGGCCTCAGCCTGTTCCTTAGCAGATATCTCTGCCCACCGCAAAAGCACACAACAGTCTGACAGGCATCAACATGATTGCAGTTCTCGGGAGGAGCTGGGGTGTTACAGATCAGGAGTGAGATGCGTTGGCAAGCACTGAGCGGGTAGACTGCAACATGGCTGCTCACGCTGTCTGGCTCTAGCCATTGCTACAGCCTCTCTTTCATTACCCCTATCATTTGCCAAATTCCGTCCATCACTCCCCCTTCTTCCCTCTGCAATTAAAAAGACAATTCAGGGTTTGGGGGTTTGGGGGAGGCTCTGGATTTGCCAGGCACCTTTTGAAATAGGTGAACTGCAATTTGATCTTGTTAACTAAAATGAATAATGCACAGTGCCAAAGAATGCAGCATTACAAGCAACACATCCTCATCTGCTCCTTGAAACCACCCCCAACATCAGAACAAAAATATCCCAACCCAACAGCCATATGCTCTCTTCTTGAGCAGAATTAATCAGACTTATGTGCCATATTCCATTTTAATTTTTATTACATGGTCCAAGATTAATGGTTAATATAGTACATCTTCCCATCTCCACTCCCATTACAATGGAGTGCTTTGAATAACTATTAACTTTGTGGTTAACTGAAAGAAAATTGTTAATCATCTACAAGCTTATGTTGCATAAAAACCATTCTCTGTAACCTTCTCCCAGCTGTGGGAGAGCCCGTTTTCTTAGTGCTGACCTTCAATAACACCTGGTACCTGAAGCTTGCAAAACACTGGGCTCAAAAATCATATTACAGTGGCTTATCAGCTATCCAAGGTCATAAACTGTGTGAACCAGTGAAGTGTATCTTATGTTTCATAGTGTTGATGTTGTTCCAACATCCAGTTCCCGTTCCAACAAAGATATGGTTCTCTGGGTCCTCAGAAAACATAACTAATGAGCGTGTTTTGTTTTTTTTTAAACTTTGCAAGTCAGGGTTAATCTACAGTGCGTTGCTGGGAAACATTCTGTGGCAGTACAGTCTGTTCTTCTTTCAGAACTACAGTTCAAATGTGCTCCAGAACAAAACATATATGCATTTGCAGTTCAGCTGCGAGGTTATATTTCCTTTGTGTAATGCTAGAACTCTAAACAAGGAGAAGTTCTTTTCCAAGGCGTCAAACGCGGTCAGTAACACAATGATATATGTGGGGAAAACAGCGTCTTATGAAATGCTCTCCTCCATTTACAAACAAACCTGAATCAAGTGTACCTGGGTGCACCCCTGGTCCTCCTGCTGCATCTCAATGCTAGTCAAAGGTAGGGTGCCCAGATAGCAAGTGTGAAAAATTGGTACAGGGGGTTGGGGGATAGTAGGCACCTATATAGACACAGCCCCCAATACCAGGACTGTCCCCATGAAATCGGGACATCTGGTCACCCTAGTTAAGGGGCACATTTGCTTCCTACTACCCCAGTACAGCCTCCTGGTCTTCAGTGGTGTAACACGGATGCAGCAAACTGCAGAATTTAGCACTGAAGGTTCAGATTTCTTGTTAAGCAATTACATACAAAACATTTCTATCTAGCCAATCACTCATGATTCATGACGTGGGAGGGGAAAGGACTTGCACAACAGATTAAAATCCTCACAACTCTTCTGGTACTACGATGGGCTGAGGACGTAGGTTTTTCAACTATAGAAATGATTATTTATATGTCAGACTTATTAGGAAAGGTATTGTTGGGACCTTGGCAAACACATAAATATTAGGGCAGACTTGTAGTCGTTCCACCTGAATCTGGTCACTGTCAAGAAGTGAGCTAATAGCTCCAGGATTCTGTGCTACAGTAAACAGCCGCCGCAGCTGTTAAAAGCTAAATGTAACTTCGTATAGCCCCAAATGCAAACATTTCCACATTAGGCATTTCGTGCCCTCCCCTAGCACAGAGCTCCTGTCAGTGACCTCAGGAAGTCTCCACTGAATCCCTGTGGGGCTGCAATGCAGGGCTGGTTTCTCCCTCAGGAAAGAAATCTCTCTTTCATTCGTACTCTTCTGGCTCATGAAAGTGAGGGAGAAACAGCAAAAGTTCAGGTCAAGTTTAATGTGGGCAATCCCCACATAAGCTTCTATGAAGCATCCCGTTCCCTACCTTCAACACCCCTGCTATTCCAGACACAAGTATCTCTTGAGAAGGGACTTGCCAGAAGGGGCTAAATTTGTAGTGGTTTAGAACTGTGCACAAATGGGAGCATCAATGAGACGGTGCATTTACACCAGGATCTGAAGCCAAGTCTCCAGACTTGAAGGGCTAGCTCATTAAACTGCCTGTAGGGTGCCAGTCAGGGAGAGGTGGGCAGTACCTCTAGAGTACTAGCTATATATCTGGGATGTGCTTATTTTGGAGAAAAAGTAACATGTCTAAGGTATAAATTATCTTCTTGGTGTGACAAGCCCTCTGGCATATCTATTGACTAAGAGAAGCTGGAGGAGCATGAATTTAATCTCTGGGCTTTTAGTATGGGCCTTTGTGCCATATCATGCCCTCATTCTGCCTGTGCATTTCTTGTCCTCAATGGGAGCCGCATGCATGGATCAGGACACTACTTGGCTCTCTAACTAGTTCAGTTAGTGAAAACTGACCCACGGATTGGGACTCTACACGGATAGCTCAAGCATGCTCACTTGGCTGTCAGGCTTAGTCGGCTGGCTGTCGTACATCTCAAATGAGGCAAGGCAGAGAGAATATTCTAGAGCTGAGGAGATATGTAGCTATGCCAGAGTTTGTTTGGACTCATAATGGAGGTAGCAAGGTCTAGTGGGTAGATCACTGGACAGGGAGTTGATAGACTTGGGTTCTATCCCGGCCTCTGTCACTGACCTGCTATGTGCTCTTGGGCAAGTCACTTCATCTCCCTGTACTTTTGTTTCCCCTTCTCCCTTTACTGTCATGTCTACTTAGATTGAAAGCTTTTGGGGGCAGGGACCATCTCTTACAATGTGTACGTAAAGCATGTAGCATGATGGGGCTCCGATGTCAGTTGGACGCTTCAGACACAAATAATAAATAAGCTAACCTCTGTCCATTGTTTGAAGAGGCAAGTATCTTCGAAATATGTATGCATATATATGCAATGTGTGGGCGGGGCTGGATTATGACCCCAAAATGTGCGAAGGGGATTCACAAGTGTGACTTCCTGAGGTCTCTTCCAACCGTGATATTCTATGATTCAGATTTGGAAGGTCATCTTTGCAACATTTTAGATTTTGGAATAGGTGTTTGCATGTTTTCCCCTTTGGCAGATGCATTGTGGCGATCATGCACCCTGCACTGAAATTCAGTGCACAGCGCTGGATGCGTGACAATCAAATGAATTCTGATGATTTAAGTTTTAGCCTATTTGCATCAGCTCTGCTGCATACCAAACTGCCACTTGCTGCTGCAGAAAAGAAAACGAGGCCCTTGCAGGTTGGATCAGCTGGCCAGGTGCAGAGCCAATTTCCATGGCCGCTCCGAAGCGGAGAAATATTTTGAAAAGAACAGAGCCTTTAGCCCTGTAAGTAAAAGCCATTTATCTTAAGGATGAAAAGGTGCTGGCAATGGAAAAATCCCAGTGCTATGAAATTCTCTGTTCTTGAACGGCTTGGATAACTGCTGCATTAGGTTCATTGCTAAGAAGTTCACAGTTGTGAATCTCTCCTTTACAAACATGGGGGAACTGGTGGGGCGGGGGGAAGGGCAACCAAACCAAAAAAACCCCAGCAAGAACCAGGGAGGTGTGTGCTTGTTAGTAGGGTCAAAGTGAGAATCACACTGGAATAGCCATATCCATAATATTGCTTTTAGAGTCACGGTCAATATCATTGCTTTTCAATTAGTGAAGATATTAGTAAATATCCTGTCCTAACCATAGCCCAGGGTACAATATCAGCAGAATGCACTATATAAACAAAAGGGAGCATTACTAGCTGTGCTGGGCATAGCTTTTGTTATGTTCTCAACTGGAACTGTTGAATAATACTTTGCACTCTACACAGAGAATGTCAAAGTGCTTTACAAACACTGATGAAATTAGCTTCACAACACCCCTGTGAGGTAGGTAAGTAGTATTATCCCGCTTCCTGGGACTGAATGTGTATGCAGTGCAGAGACTCCAGTCTGTGCAGAAAACAGCTGCCTGCCTGCTCAACAGGCTGAAGTGCTGTGAGCCTGTTGCCCATATGCTTCTGCTAGCTGCCAGTCTGCCACCATTGCCACTTCAAAGCCTTGCTCCTGTTCTCCAAAGTTGGGAATGGGTCCGGACTTGGCTATACTGATCCCCACATTACCAGGACTGCTCTCCTCTTTGGCAATGCGTTTTACAAAGCCCAAGACAAGATGGGTCAAAAACCAAGAGCCAGGTACTCAGCGGATGTAAATCTGGCTATTTTCGGAGACTTTCATGGAGCTTTGTCAGGGGTGGGCAAACATTTTGGCCCGAGGGCCGCATCTGAGTATGGAAATTGTATGGTGGACCACGAATGCTCACGAAATTGGGGATTGGTGTGTGGGAGCGGGTGAGGGCTCCGGCTGTCGGTGCGGGCTCTGGGGTGGGGCCAGAAATGAGGAGTTCAGGGTGCAGGAGGGGGCTCTGGGCTGGGACCAATGGGTTCGGAGGGCGGGATGGGGATCAGGGCTGGGGCAATGAGTTCGGGCATGGGAGGGGGCCAGGGGTGCAGGCTCTGGGCCGCGCTTACCTCAAGCAGCTCCCGGAAGCAGTGGCATGTCCCCCCTCCAGCTCCTACATGGAGGTGCGGCCAGGCGGCTCTGCGCGCTGCCCCATCTGCAGGCCCCACCCCTGCAGCTCCCATTAGCTGCAGTTCCTGGCCAATGGGAGCTGTGGAGGTGGTGCGTGGGGCAGGGGCAGCGTGCGGAGCCCCCCTGGCTGCCCTTACATGCAGGAGCTGGAGGGCCGACATGCCGCTGCTTCTGGGAGTTGTGCGGAGTCACGGCATGTGCCGAGTGGGGCAAGCCCCCGACCCCGCTTCCCAGAGCTCGAGGGCCGGATTAAAATGTCTGAAGGGCTGGATGCGGCCCCCAGGCCGTAATTTGCCAGCCCCTGAGCTACATCAATTTACACTAGAGAAAAAAATTTGGGGCTAGATTTTCAGATCCGACCAGTAATCCCAAACATTGGTGTTTTGGATAAAATGGGTGCTGGATCCAAATAACCTAGTTTTGGTTATGCAGTACCAAAATCTGAGCACCTCACCCCATCTCTCTTGTTCACCATTTATGGTCTTTATTTCCCCAGTGAGCTTCATTCAGCTAAGAAAGTAAAACTAGTCATCTCTATTCATAAGTCAGTTTCACTTTTCATTGGTGGGCAGTGTTACTTTCTTGGCTCTCATGTGCTAGCACGATGCTGTGGCTTGGGGGTTTCCAACACTTAAGGGGAATGTTTAAAAATGTCGAGAGTGGAAGTTCGTTTAGTATTTTAATTAATTTATGCTGAGTTTTGCTAGTTTTTTACACAAAGCCTAAATTTTGGGCCTAATCAAATTGACACTGTCCCTTTAAAGTTTTTAGTGTATGCCAAGATTTCTACCTTTATTTTAATTTGTGAGTGAAAATAGCAAATGTAGAAGCTGAATTTACAAGGAACCACATTAGGCAAGATGTTCACTGTAATTCTGCAATGGTGCTACACCTTTTTATGCACAGTAGCCCCAGTCTTGTCACAAGTACAGATGCTGGCCCCTGGTTTGTTATTGGAACTACCACTGCTGATTTGCTTTAAATAGATCCTAAGCAAACTTTTCTGTTTGTTTTTCTTGACATGGTACTGCGTGGTGCTTTCCAAGAAACAAGGAAAAAACTGAAATCACTGTGGTGACTTTGAATCTATCTGGCAAAAGCAAACTGATCTACTAAATGAGAAAGGGGCAACTGTAAAGAGAAAAAGTAAATAGGTCATTCAAAGAAGCTGCCTTTTCTTTATGTCCCATGTCTGCAAATAATAAAACCTCTCACATATCTAGTGAGGAAATCTCTCTGTTTTAGCATTTTCTATAGCAGCCATCACTGCAGTATTTAAGTGCTTCCCAGCTGAATGAAATCTGCATGCTGAGGTTTCTCGAGGACTTAAAGGAGTTTTCTGAAACTGATCAGATTCTGGATTAATTCAGTCTCCTCTGGAAGTTTTGCGGATACAGACTAACACGGCTGCTACTCTGAAACCTGTTCTACAGTTGGGACCCTCATAACCGAGAATGTCTTTTCTCTGATCCTCACTTGCTTCATCTACCCAGAGAGAGCATTTGCCCTGATGGGACATGAATGGAGATGTGGCTGCTGAAGTAGTTGGGTTCCTGGCCCATTTATGGCTTTATAATTTGAGCCAAAATTTTGAATTGGCAATGGAAACAGCTGGGGGAGCCAGTGGAGGGATCCGAGTTCAGGGTTGATGAGTTCATAGAAGCCCCTCCTGAAGTGGAACCTCTTTGTTACGTCCAAAACCTGTCCCAGTTATGCAAATCCATTCTGGAGATCAGCATTCACTGTGGCCAAATCCTCCTCCTGGAGGAAAGGGTAAAGTTTCCTGGAAAGTTGCAGGAAGACAGAGGCTTTTTTTTTTTTTTTTGCCACAGATGCTGCCAGATCACTTAGACTTTTAGAAATGAACTAACAGGACCCTGTGGCTTTTCACCACTTTGATAATGCCCCGCTAGGTCTTCAAAGCATTTTCCCTTCTGACCAGCATCATCTCTGGGTTTAGTCTGATCCAGGTTTTTTTAATCTATGAGCTGATTTCTTTTAAGCTTTATGACATCCTTGTTATGAAGCTGGTTTCATCTGAGC
Organism: Chrysemys picta bellii; assembly: GCF_011386835.1. Classification (NCBI taxonomy): domain Eukaryota; kingdom Metazoa; phylum Chordata; order Testudines; family Emydidae; genus Chrysemys; species Chrysemys picta. Next base: position 133,433,729 of record NC_088793.1, on the reverse strand, counting down.
TCAGAAATATTTAAATCCAGGGTCTTTTCTGTTATAGATTTTTCAGGGACTCTGACTACTCCGTTTTATGCATCTGCCCTGATCACTGTGCTATCTGAGCATGGGGTGGCATACATCTGGGTCAACTGGCTGGGTAGAATCACTATCATTATTTGTAGCCTCTTGATATTTGCAGCGATGGTAGAGCCCCTGGAAAGAATGTGTAGGGGGGCTGTTTCAGCATTCAGCAAGCTGTCATTCTCCTTTACTACAGTTGCTATGTTGCTCCCATCCTGCCAGCCAGCAGAAGTTGAAACACTGCCCTGTCTTCCTGGATAGTAACACATGGGATATTGAAAATGGCCCCAGTGATTCAGAGCTGAGGAAAAATACCACAGTCAGACTTGAGCCTTTATAATAAACTAAAGGACCCAAACAGTGTTAACGCTCTTACCACAGTTTTTACTCTGTTATGTTTTCCTAAGCATTTGCTTGGCTGGGAATCCTGTTCCTAGATACAGTGAAGTCAATGGGAGCAATAGTGGGCACCCAAAGACAAAATTTGACTTTAAGGGTAACATTTCTAAAATCAGTGGTGGGTGAGCCTCAGAAAGCTCAGAGGTTCAATTCAGATGAGATTCCAAAAATTGGACTAGAGATGGGCTCAAGCCGCTAAATTTAGATCCATGTTTTGGAACCTCCCTCCCAAAGATTGGGGGTATTTGGATCTGGGGTTTGGCCTGTACCTATCTCTGTTCAGGATGCTCATCCAAAGAGAACTTCTTCAGTTTAGAAACTGGATTGGAAAATTCACCAGAACAGGTTTTGTCCTAACATCTCTGGTACTTTCTGGTCCCAGCAAGGTTAGAAAAGCTCCGAGAGTCTGTTCTTATGGTATTTTAGTACTTTGGGTCCCAGCCAAACTGGGAAGTGCAAAGAGATGAAAAAATCGGGTGGGGACTCGAAATAGCTTAGCTTTATAAAACCTCAACCAAGTCTTAGTTTGAGCTGAGTACAAAGAGACTGAATTTTAATTGATATAAACTAGTTCCCCTGTCCCTGGGTGAAACTATGATTTGTCACAACCATTGTGTAGTACTAATGAAAGTACATTGCACTTCAATGCAAACTCCTGTACTTTGGTTAGGGTGACAGTGGCCAGTGCCAGATGTTTCAGAGGAAAGGGCAAGAACCCTGCAATAGGCAGGGATGATCTCCCCACACACACTTTATCTCATCGTGACCTCTAATCATACGTGCCAACTCAGTGGGTACTCTGGGGCTGGAGCACTTGGGAAAAATAATAGTTGGTGCTCAGCTCCCACCAGCCACAGCTGTTTGGTGGGGCTGCTGAGGGAGGAGGGCTGAGAGCAGTGAGCAGCTGGCGGGCGGGGGCCTCAGGGGAGGGGGCGAGAAGAGGCAGAGAAAGGGCAGGGCCTTATGGGAGGGGTGGAGTGGGGATGAGGCCGTGGGGTGGAGCAAGGGTGGAACACCCCCAGGGAAAAATAAGCCAGCACCTATGCCTCTGATAGTTAGAGATTGGCTTAAGCCTTGAAACATGAGGTTTAAAGTCCCTTCCTAGACCTTTTTGTTATCATGAATGATGAGAACTCTGGATATTCTTGATATACATATAACTGTCCAATGCCTTTTGAAATTCTAGAATCTGATCCTTAAAGGTTTTTGCTACCCTGATTATAATTCAAGCTTTTCTCATACAAATAATGTCTAGTACCTTTTGCTGTCTTTCTAGTCTGTACAATACCCAGAATATAGTATGCTAACCTTTTATTGATGGAAAATTATGATTAGGGAATTTGTCGGGTAAGATTCGCCTGAATTTTAAAGCTGTCATCATTCAAACAGATTTTTACCAGAGTGTGGCCTGAGGGAAAATTTTATTAGAATGTAGCCCTTCTGTCGCTGTAAAAGGTTTGTTTTTGATACTGCATAGATGTTTCAGTAGCATAGCACTGCATATCTGGGAAGAGGGAGCCCTTTGCTGGAAAAATGTCCACAGCTGATGAGCAAGAACAAGTGACAAGCTGCTGAAAGAGAACTGATGTCCTGAAAATCATGTGCCAGGTTTAAGAAGTGGCTGCTTGTTAAAAATGTACCTAATAAGTTAAAATTGACAGAAGAAAGCTTTGTGCAAATCCAGCTGCTGTCATTTCCAAAACCATCACAGCTGAATCAGCAAATCTCTGTCAGTACATAATGGATGCAACCAGTGTACCATTATAATGCCCACAATAATACTTATGTTACTAAGCTGTTTAAACTAGTCATTTATTATAGTCAGACTCTATCATTGTAGTGTGTTTTCTTGGGCTCCTTCTCTTCCCACATCTTCTGTGTTTATAAATCTATCTCCATCTACACCCTTAGAAAGGACCCTCGTAGTCCCTTCTAACCCTATGATTCTACACAAACAGTTCTGGGGATGCCACTGCTTTGTTTCCACTTATGCTAAAATTTTCGTGCATCCCTTCATCCCTTTTAGCCTTGGCTGTTGCCTGTCTATTGTCTCTGCAAATTCCACTTCCCTAGTTCTCAGTATGTACAAAATGCTGCTGCCTATTTCTCATATGTTCCAAGAAGTACCGGTATGACCACATCATGACCATCTTCAAACGGTAAGGAACTCCACCTGGCTTCCCATTCATTTCAGGATTCTATTAAAATCCCTAGGCCTGATTCTCCACTCTGTTACAGCAGCATGTCCCTATTGACTTTAGTGATGTAATACTGGAGTACGACTGGTGTAATGGAGTGGAGAACTGGGCCCATAATTTTGAAAACCCTACACGGGCTTGTCTGCTGACCTCATGAGCCTGATTCTGCTCTCACTTACACCAGTGAAAACAGGGAGTAACTGCACTGAAATCAGTGGAGTTACACTGGTGTAAGTGAGACCAGAACCAGGATTCGCCTCTCCAGAGAGGACCTGTGCTTGCCTATTGTGGGGAGGAAGAGTGAGGGTAGCTGGTTTCAGCAGTGTTACTGAGCACGCTCAGTCTGTGTGAGCATGCTCAGTACAAGCCATGCAGGAAATCTGGGGTGGTACGTAACCCTGTATGCCTCCCCCGCACACACACACTTTGCCTCTGCTCCTTTCCTTACTTCTTTCCTAGCTCCTCCAGCACCTGTCCTCACCCTTTTTTCCTGCAATCTCATCCCTGCTATTTAAAGCAATTTTCATGTATCTCCGTCTCTTCTCAAAAATCATCGTAACGTGTACCTCCTCTTCTCTATGCCCCTCCTTTACTATTTCTCTCACTCTCAATTATTGGTATTATGAATCCATGCCTTAGTTTGTTTCTGACACTAGGACTTTACACTCATGGAAAGGGAGGTTTTTCTATGTAATGAATGACCACAGAATCAGACACAATCTCTTTACACCACTTATTAATGCCATAGAGTATCTACTGCCTTGTCTTTCAACTGTAAGTATTCTTAGATGCAGTTTGTATTAGAGGTGGGACTTTATCAAAAGCCCAGGCCCAGACAACCCCAAAGTTTGAATTCAGATAATCAGTTTTGTATAGAGATGGTTGGAAAATTAGCATTTTTTTGTCAAGTTTTCCTCTCGAAATGTACTCATTTTTCAATTCATATATATTTTTGCAGAAATGTTTTTAATTAAAAATATTCATTATAGAAAATGTTATTGAAACTTGTTACCAAAACCATAATTATTTCAACAATGTTTTAAAAAGATGTAAAAGGGCCTGACATTTTTCATGGAAAAAGGAAAAAATGTGCTTGTCATCAACTTTGTTTGTTTTGTTAGTGGCTTTTTTAGAAAACAATTTTTTTTCACAATCAAGCAACCGCCCCCCCCCCCCCCCCCCAATTTTGGTTGAAAAATGTTGACCAGTTCTTATGAAAGATGCTACACTTAACAAAATTGTGTCAGGCAGAGACAATTTGCTTCTTCATGACATCTATAAATATGTTCAGTTCAGGGTTCTCTCTTACCTCATGTATTGTTCTATAGGACTCTACAGTTACCATCCTGCCAATGCATGAGTCGTATCTAATTACATGAGAAGTTCCGTTGACTTCAGTGGGATTTCTTAGGTGAGTAAGGAGTAATATAATGTGTAATGGTGGCAGTACAATAGCCCACATCAGCTAAGGGAGGCTTACATCTCATTGTGCTTTGGGATGAATTGGAGCTGTGCCACAAAACAGTGGAAACTCAGTTACGCCTACAGTAAACATGTTCTTACTGCTAATAACACGCAGTAGAACAAGCAGCAGTGCTGACTAATCTATGCTTTCTTTCTTTAAAGCTCTCAAATATACTCCCCTGCCCCCCTAACATACAGGACAAATAAAAGCCAGCTCTGTTGCATGTGAACTGCAACTGAATCCTCGGGAGGCTGGGGACAGAGAACTAAAGGCTTCTCTTTTACACAACCCCAACACAGTCCCATTTTAAAGAGACTACTTAAAGGCTGAACCAGAAGTCGGAAGGTGCAGCCTGCGATAGCAATTTGAAAAGTCTCAGATTCTATTTACTGCTCACGTCCTGTGGAGAACACCTTGCACATTATGTGAGACTAACAGGTTTTGGGGCAGACTTGTGTGAGGACAGTGTCCCAAACAAATACCCTTCCTGTTTGCTGTGCTATTTTTGCAAGTTTTCATCAGATAAACAAAGGCCCCATCTTGGTCCCATTGAGGTCGGGGCAAAATGTCGATTTACATTTCTAAAGTAGCTAGGTAAGCTCTCACCTAGACTGTGGGTCAGGAGCTGTCTTCATTGTTACTTGTTTGCACTATGTCTGGCACAATGGGGCCTTGATCCGTGACTGGGGTTCCTAGGTGCTACTATAATAGAAATCCTCGTCGTCATCATCTGGAGTAGCTCCCTTCTGTGGAAGCAGAAGCAGGCCTCTACTTTGCACTTAGCAAAAATGAGTGTGGATACATCATGGCAAGGAGGGGGAATGGGAGGTCAAAAGGTAAACTCCATGGTGCTGCACTGGCATATTTTCATAAGCTAGACTCCCAGGCCACCATACGACAGCAGTACGCAACTGTCTGAAGCCGAGAGAAGGGAATATCAAGAAGCATTTTTCAATATCAAGGGCGCATATTTAGGTGTATTATTAATTATGCGGCGGCCTGTAGGGCTTCCTGTAAGTGCTTTTTATTATTTAAATCTAAAATAAATAAAAAATAAGGCAACCTGGAGGGGGGTGGAAGGGAGTGGGGGTTTTTTGGTGTTGGGGGATTTGGCCCATAATAGTTTTGCAGCAATAAATGCTGAAATTGGCTAAATCTCCTCCAGCTTTTCAGTTAGTTTACAGTAGTCCCTGCTCTGTTTTAGCAAAAACACTGTTTATAAAAAGGCTTTTCTTGGTGGTGGAGAGGGAGAAGAGAAGTGCCAGGGGTAGACGAGAGAGAACCATAATGGAGATGGTGGTGGTGGCTGTTGAGTAGCAGTCAAGAGATCTGGATTCTGCTTATGGTTCTAGGGTTTTGGGGCAAATCTCTTGTCTTCTCTGTGCCTTACCTTCCTATTTGTAAAATAGGGATAAGGTACCTAGCAAGCATCAGGGTTGCATGGGTTGGTTATTGTGTGTAAAGCACTTATGAAATCCTTGGATGGAAGATGCTATTCCTTTGCCATGATGCCTTCAAACTAATTAATAATGGCTGGGCCACCAGTGTGCTGAGACCACTGCCTACCATGCTGACTATTATCTCACTGTTCCCTTGTACTCCACTGTCTGTCTATCCATTTGTTGTCTCTTACATGGAGTATAAGCTCTTAGGGCCAGGGACTGTCTGATTTGTGTTTGTACAGCACCTAGCACAATAGGGTCCTGGTCTAGGGCTCCTAAGCACTATAGTAATACAAATAATAAGTAATAATAATTGTTAGAACTCAGTCCGCACTGTGACTCCTTGGGGTGGAAGGGTCTACATGAGGCACTACAATACTGTACACTGCATAGTACTTAAAATAACATTTCCCCCTATTTAATTATTTTAATTAACAATTTTTCTTCCTCCCTCTCTCTCTTCTTACCTTAAAGTGAAAACCCCTTGCTAGGAAGCCTTTGAAATGACATCTAGGGGAGGGATTTCAAAAGAGCATAAGCCAGTTAGGTGCCCAACTCCTACTGAAAGCCAGTGGGAACTGGGTGCCTGTAGCCCTTAGGTACTGTTGAAAATCTCATCCTAAATGTTGGGGCGGGGGGTGGAATGGGAGGCCATTTTATGTGGTAGTTTTCACATTCCATTACAGACTGATCCTGTTTTTTTCTTAAGACAAAACAAGATAGACGTACACAAAGATGGAGAAAGAAAAGAATAGCCAAAGCTAGAAAAGTGCAATTTGATGTGGACGCAGTGGCAAATGGTGACACACACATGCTTGGAATTAAGCAGCAGGCTGCAACTTTGATTAAACTTTAACACAGGGGATAGGCACTACAGGGAAGGGGCACTACCCATCCATCAGCCCCCACTCTTCTATACCAGACATGTAATTGGTTCCATTGCGGGAGTTACAGGGCATATAACTCGTAACTAACGCCAGAGTTGCAGGGCTCCCTGCCATATAACCCATAATACGGGGTGGCTCGCCTCAGCCTACCCTCCGGAGCTCACCTCTCTGTCTTACACCCTCCCTCTCAGGAGGGGGACAGAGGTGCAGCAGGGTGCTCCTGGGTCTGCAAAGACCACAGGGCCTCACTCTATCACGTGAGCCCAAGGTCAATCATCAAAATCCCAGGTCTTTTACCTATCAGAACCACTCATTTTATTCTCTTAACTGCACTGGAAACTGACTGCAAGTTGTGACAAATAAACTACTCCACCCCAGTACCTCAGTTAGGTACTAAGCGTATTCCTACTTAACCCACCGTGGCTTGGAGGTGCTGGAGGAGGGCAATAAACTCCTGGGCCTCCGCCAGTTGCTTCATAGAGAAAAGATTCCTTCCTGATCCCCTGACCAGGCGATCAGCTAGATCTGCATCATCTGTCAGGCCAGGTTCCCATTCCTAATAGGGGTGGGTAGGGTGGGGCTGCTGGAACAGGGCCAAAAGAGGCTCCACATGGCCCCCATGCTGGGTTAAATCTTGGAAGCTGGGGAATGCGGCCAATCAGCTCCCCACTCTGCAGCTGGCCAATGGATGCCAGACACTCCCAGGGATAGGAGCTACCTGTTGGCCCTTGGTGACTGTTTCCCTCCCTTGCTACTAGGACTGTTGCTGCTGGCCCCATCAAATTGCCCCATGGTTGATGCAGGTAGGTAGCATTTCTGGCTCTTATAGTTGCTGTTTAATTGCTGGAAGGCTTTAGGCAGGGCACATGACCCAGTTATCCGCTCTTGGACCCCAGTCTTACCCCTGTCTGTGGAAAATGTATGGCTCAGTTGCTCAATTTTCCTCTGGCCAGCCTACAGGAGACAATGTTTTTCAGCAAGATTAGGCTGTTGATGGTCATTTCCAACTTGCTATGCTCACAGGAAAGTACTGCAGGTATAGATTTGTCCTGGCTGGCTAAATTGGAGAAGGAGAAGGAGAAGGAAAAGAAGAAGGTGGCAAGAGGGATAAGATGGGGGGGGGGAGGAACTGATCTACTAGCAGTGTGATGTCATCTTGCTCCCTCTCTTCATTAGGTCTAGTCAGAACATCTTTTAAGTTCAGGAAAAAGAAAACCCAATGATCTGACGGTAAATCACTGGGTCCCAAAATGTGCAAGTAGCAATGATGGAGATGATGCCCAAATCTCCCTGTCAGATGAGAAAGCTGCCAAGTGCTTCTCAGATGAGAATTACCCAAAATGGGCAGCAACCTTGTCAGATCAAAAGTGTTCAATCAAAACAAGTTTCTGATGGTCCAAATAACGACGCTTGCTCTCATTTTGAAATGATTCTGATCTGTCACTATATCAGTAATGTAACTTCACCAGAAATCTCAAATTCCCCTAATTAATGATTCCTTTAGTTGAAACAAAGACCTTGCTCCACTTCTTTGGTTCCCGTCTGATTTCTTCCAGCAACAATTTTATGTAACACGGTTTATTGTTAAAAGTCATTTGGCCACCCTTCACCTACTCTAGACAACTTTAACCCAGAGTGGAGATTAATGCAGCACCACAGAATGGGGACAGCATGTCAAAAACATCCCACCAGTGTTAACACTGAGTCAGATTTGTTTCCTCCAACCCTGCTTGGAATGGTGCTCATCAGTGTTTAAAACAATGGCTGAGGCCAGCAGCTCCTACTTAAGGCTCCCATGTTGTTGAAGTTAGTGCAGCTGAATCAATGTTTGCCATGATGGGAACCGTAGGCACAGCCATTGAGATACAACAGTCAACAGCAGAGCCTGGAAAAAGCAACAGACAGAGAAGCAGTGTTGCTAGTTATCTTGAAGACTGATCTGTGCTTTGGTGGAGCCCTGAAGTAAAGAAAAGTACACTTTGCTGCAGTTTTTGCTGTTAATCTATCTTTGTTCAAGGTAATAACAGGAACTGAACTTTCAATAAAAATAGACTAGTGAAGAATTTCCTGAATCTGTGTCCACTCATTTCTCTCCTGGTCCAGGAATACAAATCCTTCTTGTCTATTGCTTGGAAATTGGAACAATGACACAAAAAGGGAATGAGGCGATTACAAAATTGTCACAAGTGGTAGCAGCAGTGTACTGTGTACTATGTGCTTAAAAATGTATCTTGTGACACTGGAGGATGTACAATGCGATAACAGGCGGGCCAAATTCTGCTGCTGTTAACCCCACTGCCGTTGCTGAAGTTGCACTGGTTGCAACGAAAACAGGACTAAGCTCATTATCTCTTGTTTGTCTCTCCTGGGCTGTGCAGCTTTGCTATTTTGGTTGGCTAGGTCAGAGCCCCTCCCCCTTCTGCTCCTCATATAAACTTCAGATGCACTGAGTACAATAAAACATTCCTTCCTCCACTTATAACCAAACAAGGTTAGGGGGGTTTATAAACTTCTTTCCTGACCACATCTGGCTTGTTTCACAAAATGGCTTTTGTCTTTTTGTTGCAAAGTCTGAATTTCAATTTGTCTCTCTTCTCTTTTTTTTAATATCAACAAAGGAGCCAAGGATATCCACCCCTACATACTGAGCATAGCTGTCAATTAATATCTCTCTAAAATCAAAAATCTGTAATAACTATGTTCTTCCCACAAAACCACAAGAGTCTGCTGAACGCTAGATTAACTGACCCTGTCATCTTTTCATAGTCTGTATGTTCCCCCGACTGCTTTAAGTGTGTTCACTCTGTACTTTTTTAAAGTAGTGTTCTTAGTGTTCAAGGAAATCCCAAGTAACTTGAAAAAACGGACACTTTTACTGCAGATCAACCAAATATTTTGTAGATGCATCACTCAGCTTACAGATGCGCTAATACCACAATTAGAATGGGATGTGGTATGTTTAGGGGGAGTGCCATTTAAACTTCTTTGAAAACTTCTCGTTGCCTGAGGGTTTTATATACAACACATGCCCACGCTTCCTGCTCTTGTGAGGGGATATGCACAGAATGCTAGTGACTCACCAGGGGTGTTATTTTAATAACATTTGTCATACGGAGGTAGCATCAAGTGGTCAGTCTGTTTCAGATGTTATGTTTTCCGCTCTCGGCTGTGCACTGCCTTAATAGTGGATGCTTAAGCCCACTATTTATTTTCAGTGCAGAGAGTCAAGGACAAATGAATTCTACTTCTGCAAGTAAGAACAGAATGATTTTTTTCTTCAAAGTGTAAACAGTGATTGAATTTCTTTGCCCTGCTTTTTGAGATGTTTAATTACACTTTAACTAAAGCCAAACTGTCAAAACACGAGGGGAGGGGGGCAATACACCTGCTTTGAAAATGCATTACCCATCTTATATAAAAGCCAGTAATTGATATCTGAGATGTAGCTATAGCTTTGAAGAAGGGAAGGAGGCTAGCTTCTTATTGTGTTGTTTAAAAAAAAAAAAAAACCTAGCCCCACCCTATGTTCAAACTTCTGAACTAGATTTATGAAGTTGGTAACTGGAGCACTAAACAAAGAGAACAGACCTGATGTATAATGTCAGTCTCGTGCATCCACTTAGTGTAATTTTACAAGAATTTTAGTGTAATTGATCAAGAAATTCAGGCAGTATAGTATTTGGAATTCTGAAATATTAAGACTTCATGTACATAAACTTACCAGTAATTGGGAAACTGAGGCCCAGACCCTCAAAGGGATTTAAGTGCCTAACTCCCATTGATTTCAGTGATCTGGGCCTGGATGTCTCCTCTAGATCACTGGTTCAAAGTTGACCTAGGTTAGGGTTATCATATTTTGTGCCTCCAAATGGAGGACACTCCACGGCCCACGGCCCCGCCCCCAGCCACGCCCACACCTCCTCCCCCTCCCCCAAGTCTCCGCCCCCTCCCCTGCTTCCCGCGAATATTTGATTCGCGGGAAGCCTGAAGCAGGTAAGGGGTGTGTGGGGGGAGGAGGCGCAGCCCAGGCTGGCCCCCCGGCGTTTCCAGCCTGGGTCGGCTCGGGCCCTGGGGTGCCGGCCCCGGCCCACCACCCCCGGCCCGCCCAGCACTGCCGGCCCCCAGCGGCCCGGCGCACCTCCCGGCCCCGCGGGCCCGGCTCCTCGGCTCCCCGCCCCGCGGGCCCGGCCGACCGGCTCCCTGCGGGCCCGGCTCCCCGCCCCGTGGGCCCGGCCGACCGGCTCCCCGCGGGCCCGGCTCCCCGCCCCGCGGGCCCGGCCGACCGGCTCCCCGCCCCGCCGGCCCGGCCGACCGGCTCCCCGCGGGCCCGGCTCCCCGCCCCGCCGGCCCGGCCGACCGGCTCCCCGCGGGCCCGGCTCCCCGCCCCGCCGGCCCGGCCGACCGGCTCCCCGTGGGCCCGGCTCCCCGCGGGCCCGGCTGACCGGCTCCCGGCCCGGCACCGCGCCCCCAGCTCCCCGTCCGGCCCCGCGCCCGGCCCGGCACTGTGACCCTGGCCCGGCACTGCGCCCCTGGTTCCCGGCCCCGCACCGCCGGCCCCGGCCGAGCACCACCAAGCCCTCCCGATTTTCCCGGACATGCCCGGCTTTTGGGGATTTCCCCCCGGACGGGGATTTGAGCCCCCAAAAGCCGGACATGTCCGGGAAAATCCGGACGTATGGTAACCCTAACCTAGGTGAGTAATGGCTGAAAGGCCCAAATTCTGAACTGCATAACACACAGGGCTCCTGTTCTCTTCATTGGATCTTTGGAGGACACTAGTTCCTAGTGTTGCATTCTTCAGGGCTGATCCTCCAGGGCCTTCCATCAACATTAAAAAAATTCACATAAATATAAAGTTTATAAATAACTGACACAATAGTTTCTACTTCAGATACAATATTCAAAATTAATTTTTGAGAAACAGCAGAAGACCAAAAAAAAAAGGCTAAAACTAAACTCTGCCAGAGAAAAGGCAAGAAGTGGATGTGGATGGGAGCTAATTTGGAGATTATTTTTTTTAACTTGATGTGCATCATTTTCATGAAAACTTAATAAAGCTGATTGCCATGTTAGCTCCTTCTCTCTCTGAGGTCCGGATCACGAAAGTCGCTATTGTTGCCAATACTCAAGTTAGTAACTTTACAGAGGGTGATACATTTTGCTTGTCAAGCATTTTCCAAGAGAAACCTGTGAGAGGCTAGGCCCTGGGCTTCATGGTTAGAGCAGGAGTCAGAAGCCCACGGTCAAAGGTGAAGTCAGGACTGGGGAGTGAGGCAAGGCTGGGAACAAGCAGGCACAGGGGCTAATGCAGCCATGGGCAAATGCTCTGAGCTGACACTGAACTGCTGCTGGGTGCAAGAGCCAATTTGCTGACTCTTCCCACCACTCAGGCGGTGTAGCCAACCAGGCAGCTTAGTACAGGCCAGCTGCACTTGTTAGGTTGCTCCGACTGGCTCTGCTGGAAAACCTTTATGTTCAAAGCCATTTATGAAGTTTGACTTCCAAATTGGTTAAATATTTCAGTTACAAGGTCTACTGCACAGATGTACCAGTATGTGCAGAGTGGCTCCCTTTCGGCAAAACACTTATATATGCACTTAAGCTTAAGCACATGCTTAAGTATCATTGAAGTCAACTTTAAGCACATGATTAAGTGCTTTGCTGAATAGGGATGGGCTTAAGCAAAGACCTAAGTGCATTGCTGAATTGGGGCCAATGTGACAACATGCTCAGGCAATTCTTGTATAAGGTGACCAGATGCCTAAAGCCCAGAAGTGGAATGCCTGTTTTAGTGAGGTGGAATTGCACAATTGATATTGCATCAGTGAACGAACGAAGCCAAATAATATAGCAACAGTTACAATAAAAAAGTTATTGTGCTGTGTGGTATTTCCATCACAAAGGGGGAAGATGACAAATGGTATGAATTGTAAAATGTAAATTGGAAACACATTACCTACCTTTTATACGTATACTAAGCTTCTGCTGTGTCACAATGAGGAGAGTTTTCTGCCTTTCTACTGTGGATAGCCACATACCTTTCTTTCCCACGGTAAGACACGTAGAACATAAATATACTACCAAAAAAAAAAAATAGGACATTTGGCCACTTTACCTTAGAGATGCACAAAGTAGATTGGCTTCCTGAAAACTAGGACAACACTATTGAAAGTAGAACAGCTGGTCACCCCATTCTTGTATGTCTTGCATTATAAATGTCTCCTTTAAAGCTAATGCTTTAAGAAATGTTTTTGGCCTAGTTAGTAAAGTGTGCTCTCAGAAAGGACTTACCATGCATACAAACAGACCATACCCTTTACTTTGTTTCTGGAGCTCAGCTATAAGCTAACAATGAGCAGGAAATGCATTGTGGCATTTGCTATGCAAATAAACATGGCAGCAAACAGTCCACTTTGCTTCTTGACTTTCTAATGATTCCTCTGTGACAAAGCTGCCCTCTTTAACTGATGCAACTGTATCACTAAATAGCCAAACCTACACATTGATCTGCTATTGAAGGGAAGTGAGAACAGTTAATGGTTAAATTAAGGTAGTGGAGGGAGATGACAATGGAGATTCTCTCTCTCCTCTTGTAGGTGAGGCCCTGTGTGATAAATACATTAGGTAACCAGTATATTTTCCCCACTGTGAAGTGGTGCTTGTCTGTGAAGATCTGTCTCTGAATCAAAGCCTTTTGTTAATCTGACCTGAAACCATGTTGTTTGCTTCAGTTAAGTAAAATTCAAAGAAATAGATGGGACAGAACCTGCAACTCAGAGGTTTCCTTTCTCTACACTATGGCCCTCCTCTCAGCAGGATCAAGACCATGACTCCTACAATCTTGTTTAAGCACATGTGCTGCTTGCAGGGTTGTAGCATGGTATTCTTGGTCAGTACAGTCTGTTTCTTGTGGCTGTCTAGGAACCATATTATAACAGTAGTATGGAACCATGCTATAGACTACATGAGCGGAGGGGCATGCCGTTTATAAAATGGGTCAGTTAACATAGTTCATGCTACAGCTCTATTAGACAAGTTTCAGAGTAACAGCCGTGTTAGTCTGTATCCGCAAAAAGAAGAACAGGAGTACTTGTGGCACCTTAGAGACTAACAAATTTATTAGAGCATAAGCTTTCGTGGACTACAGCCCACATCCGAAGAAGTGGGCTGTAGTCCACGAAAGCTTATGCTCTAATAAATTTGTTAGTCTCTAAGGTGCCACAAGTACTCCAGCTCTATTAGAAATATTTGTATTTCCACATGGTTGCAGCTAGTACTGATCCCATGTAGACAGGGCAAAAGAGGCTTCTCAGACTAGATCAGGGCCCAGACCAAATGTGCTACTAAAGACTCAAGTTTCACTCTACTGAGGTTCATCATTAGCAGATCCAGCTGTATGGTCAAACCCCTAGAGTAACAAAGAAATGGGGGCTAGAGAAAGGGAAAACCTTCCACAATTTTAGCCATTACATACCTTGTGGAAAGGAAGTTGGGGTACAGTGACTCCAGTGGGACTGGAGGGTGCTCTGCCACTGGAACAGGTTTTTGGTGCACAATCATGGGCGTTCTTGAAGCAACATGTGATGTCCTTTTTTGTATACTAATACCCAGAATGCTTATCCACAGCTCTTTCATAATGATGCTGGTGTCTGAACTCTTGGGCCTGACTGAAAATAATAATAATATTGTACCTCGCTCTCATATAGCAGTTTTCATTAGTAGACCCTTTGCAATCTTTAATGTATTTGTCCTTCCAACACCCCTGTGAGGTAGGGCGGTGCTGTTACCCTCATTTTTACAGCTGGGGAACTGAGGCACAGAAAGGTGATGTGACTTGTTCAAGGTCACACAGGAAGTCTGTGGCAGAACAGGCTAGTCCTTGGACCATTCTTCGAAGATTGTACTCTTGTTTGTGGATGCTCCAAGTTCTTTTCTGTGTGTTTTGCAAGCCAAGGTTGTATCAGGCTGTCACCCAACCCAGGTTGTCCAAGACTAAGTAAGATTTTACCAAGAAGCAGTAATGGTTTTCATTGATATTAATGCCTTTAAAGGACTTTAGCCCAAACCTTGGGAAATTATTTAGTCTGAATTAACCTGATGGATTCCAGTGTCTCCTACATGATTTGGACTTCCTTTTTCTTTTCATTTTTAAAACAGGGATTTACTGGGCTGGGTTAGAGAAGTTGCAATGACAGAAGCTTCCCTATAGTCCCCAGTCCTACAAAATACTGAGTGTCATCAGTCAGAACTGAGTGTACTTAGCACTTGGGAGCATCGGGCTGATGGTTAGCCTGTTACGGAGAACATACGACCAAAATAAGGAAAGCGCTTGCTGCCAGAGACTAGATGATGGTTGTTTTTTGATGCCTTTGGTGGTGATTTGGGACAGAACATCTGGGCTACCAAAGCTGGGCATTAGTCACACTCCAGAGCAACCCAAACAAGCATGATACAAGTGTTGCCAACCACCTTGTGAGTGATCCCACCCACAAAAACAGACTACTCATAGTGGGGGCTGAGTGAATCATCTCTTGGGCATAGTTATTATTGCAACTGAATTGTTCTCCTCTAAGGTGGTAAGGGATGGATTGTGTATCGTGTTTTCCACTGGGGAGTTACTATGTATACCTACTCTCCCAATTAAAAGGTGTCATTACTATTTCTTAATTATGATTATACAGTGCTCCATCTCTTCCCTAATGTGTCCCCTCTGGTCCTTACATCCCTACAGCACATGAATCCTGCTCCAAAACAATGAACAGGCAAGAAAGACTTGTGTGTGTTTGTTGCTGGGGTAGCATATTAGTCCTGTGTACAGGACGCTAGTGTTTGCATTGTAAGTACCTGACTTTATTTGTATTTCTTTTCACTGCCTCAAGGGACCCATTTATGGGCAGAAGTACCATCGGTTCTGGGCTTCGCATGGTATTTAAATTCCTGAAGGGAGGTAATACTATGAGAAGATTAGGTCTTGTGTGAATTTGTCCCCAAGGATGTCTCCATGAGGCAAACAACAAAATATCTAGAAAAAGCACACATACAGTCATAGGCGTCGACTTCCACTGTTCCCGGTGGGTGCTTGACCCCACCCCTGCCCCTGGCCACGCCCCTGCACTGCCCTTGCCCCACCCCCATTCCATCCCTTCCCCAAAGTCCCCGCTTCTTGCCTCGCCTCTTCTCCGCCTCCTTCCCTGAGCATGCCACGTCCCTGCTCCTCCCCCCTCCCTCCTGGAAAGTCCTAAGCACCACCAAACAGCTGTTTGGCGGCGGGAAGCCCTGGGAGGTAGGCGGAGGAGCAGGGTGCGCTCAGGGGGTGAGGGGAGCTTGGCTGCCTGTGGTGCAGAGTACCCACTAATTTTTCCCCGTGGGTGCTCCAGCTCCGGAGCACCCACAGAGTCAGTGCCTATGCATACAGTACACATTCCAGGGTATTTTTGTTTCTTTGGGTTTACCCCAATATGATGATAGGCAGGTGATGAACTGAACACTGACAACTACGCACAAAGCATTTGTTTACCATTTCTTTGTCTTCCACTCTGCACACCCCCACCCCACCCCGGAACTTGTCTGGTCAGTCACTGGTCACATCTTGTCTTAAAACTATATTTGAGCCCCTTGGCATGGACTGTCTTTTTACTACCTATTGGTACTGGGCCTAGCCCTGTGCGGTCTGATCCTTGACTGGGACCTCTAGAAACTAACGTAGTGCAAATTATTAATAGTAATAGGGATATTTGCATTGCAGCCAAGCCTAAATACATAGCTATAATAAACCAGTATGTTTTATTCTTTGAACCAAATTCTCTCAGCTACAGCCTTGCAGCCTATGAAATGAACTGGTAGAGAATTTGTGCCTTTTGAATGACTTTTCTGTATGATCATCAAGGGCTCAAACCTGGATGCCCTTGCTCACATGAGTAGCTCCACTGATGTCAGTAGGACTGCCTGGATAAATTAGGTTTGCAGAATCAGGTCCTATGTGAATGACCAAAGAGCGTTTATTACTGCACCAGCACTAATGATCACATACTCCCTGCTTGAGTAAGATGAGCAACGTAAATATGAGTTTTTAAGCAAATAACTTCCAGGTGTTATTGGGTACATAATGTGATGGAAGTTGTGCTGTTTCACTTGTGTCTCCTAAACAAGATGCAGGTGTGATATGAGATAGCAGCTAAAGAATGTACTGATGACTCAGAAAAAAAAATGAAACCAACCGCCAAAAATATAATGTCCACTGATGAAGTCAAGTAGCAAACAACCCGGCTGAGTTTCAACAGTAGGTCAGGTTAACCACAGCAAATAGAGAAGTAAAACCAGTGGTCAATTTGCAAAAGGAAAAACTGAGTTTGAAATACAGCTCAACAATACCCTTTATAGGAGGAATGGGGTGGGAAAGTGTACCACACACAATGCATAGCTTAGCCTTTTGAATACTCTCTCACCATAGACTCATTCTGGATATTTCTGTGTATCTGTGGATATACAGGAGGGGTGCATGTAAGTATGCATTTGTGTGTGTGTGTGTGTGTGTTTCTATGGCCTCATTTGTCAAGTGTCTAGTGATTTACAGTGCCTCAATTTTAGGGTGCTCAGCTTGAGACACCTTACAAAGAGGCCTGGCTTTTAGAAAGTGTTAAGCACTCACCCTCTGCATATTCAGCTCTTTTAAGTTGTGCCAAGTTATGCACCCAAATTCCCTTTCCACTTTGTATAAAGTGTGTGTGTGTGTGTGTGTGTGTAGACCCTCTGAATAGCAGTGTGTATGTGTGTGTGTGTGTGTGTGTATATATATATAATGTACGTACACTCTCTCTCTCACTCACACACACGGTTCTGGGCTTTTATGCAGAGTTAGGGGGAGGTGAAACTCCTTCTCCAAGGTGTTTCTTCTGTTCTTCTAAGGCCTGGTCCACACTAACCCCCCACTTCGAACTAAGATACGCAACTTCGAAGTCGAAGTACCTTAGTTTGAACTTACCGCGGGTCCAGATGCGGCAGGCAGGCTCCCCCATCGACTCCGCGTACTCCACTCGCGGAGCAGGAGTACCAGCGTCGACGGTGAGCACTTCCGGGATCGATCCGGGATCGATTTATCGTGTCTAGAGAAGACGCGATAAATCGAACCCAGAAGATCGATTGCTTACCGCCGGACCCGGAGGTAAATATAGACGTACCCTAAAACTTCTGTTAGTCTTAAAGGTGCCACAGGACCCTCTGTTGCTTTTTACCTTCTCCAAGGAAGAAATAAAAAGGACTGGTGTCCTAGCAAGTCCCAGATTCCTAAGGGTTAGATCCAGAATAGATTTTTGTAATTAAACTTTTACCAAAGGAAGTTTAAGATGACAAGAAATAGTCCTGATTTTTCAGAAGCTCGTTTCTGTAACTGACAAGTCAGAAGATATTCTGGCCTTCGGAGTGAAAGCCAAGTCCAGGAGGATATTACTAACTTCGGCTCTCTCTCTTTGCAGCAGGCAAGGAGGGCCTCGGGTGTATTCCTGCGCGGCAGTGTCATTGTGCATGTGCAGTGTAAGAGATGGCAGTAACCCTCTGCCTGCATCCACAGCAAGGGAGGAGGAATACAGCCTGTGTGCATCTCATTGATGCTTTAAACAAACAACTCTTTGGCTCTGAAGTGCTAGCATTCCAACCCTATGGCTCACCTAGTGATAGAGTTGCAAACATGCTTCAGCAGAGAGCAAGACAAAGGTCACCTTTTTTAGTTACAAGTAGGAGTTTTAATGATGATTATGCAACACTCTAATGCCTGCCCCTGTGATTACTGAGACCTGTTACATCCTTATGTACTCTACTTCAAAACAATCCAGTGAGACAAAAGGGCAGCAGGGCCTACAGCTACAAAGACTAAACCTCCACAGAAGTACAGAGCCAAATTTGGCCCTCACCCTGCTCATTGCAAACATTATGGGCCAAATTTTGTTCTGATATCAAAACAAATCACTGAATTCAATGGGGCTGCCAAAATGCAATTGACTGCAGACTTTAGCCCATTGACTTCAATGGAGTTGTATGGCAGTAAGTGATGGAAAAGTTTGGCCCCTTAAGCCTTTTCTACATGGGAAATTTTCA
This sequence comes from Chrysemys picta bellii, assembly GCF_011386835.1. Classification (NCBI taxonomy): domain Eukaryota; kingdom Metazoa; phylum Chordata; order Testudines; family Emydidae; genus Chrysemys; species Chrysemys picta. Next base: position 133,415,191 of record NC_088793.1, on the reverse strand, counting down.
CTGGTTTACCTTAAATTGACTTTTAAATCCATTTAGTTAAACTGGTGTGAATGTCTGCATGGACACTCCTATTTTGGTTTAGCGTAAACCGATTCCTAATCGACTTAAGTTAAACAAAAAAAGGCCTTGTTTCAACTGAAGTAACTCTCCACTGACCTTTTGCACTGATTTCACTAAACGGCTATAAAATCACACCTTTAGTTAAACTGGTTCTCAGGTAGATGAGCCTTTAGGTTTGCAGATACAGTGTGAAATAAAGGGGTGGAGAGAGAAACGTGCAGGCCTAAGCAATCAGGAGAATCAATTTAGAGACAAATGCAGAATACCACAAGTGTATTAGGCCTAGGGACATGTGGAGATGCCTATCCTGCCCACTAGCAAATGGCTCCTTTACAAAACAAAATTACTAGAAAGTATCTTAGTAAAAACCTCTGGCTAAGCAGATAATTCCCACACCATCCCCCCAGACCCTTTTTCAGATTGCTGGCCAGCTGGAAGTGCAACTGCCACTTCTGGGCTGTAGCCCACAAAAGCTTATGCTCAAATAAATTTATTAGTCTCTAAGGTGCCACAAGTACTCCTGTTCTTTTTGCGGATACAGACTAACACGGCTGCTACTCTGAAACCTGTCTCTAAATATTGAATCTCTCTATTTATTTTTTAAGGCAAGATTTTTACCTTGTGCTCTGAAGAGCATGAGCTGCTGCTGTTTAGTTTCTTTCTTGATGGTTCTCCACTTGGCGATAGGTACTCCTTGTCCCCAGCACCCTCTCTCCCATCACTTTGCCTCAGCTTTATTTCCCCATTTCGCTCAGGAGCAGCAGAGCCCTAGAAAGAGAGAGGCTTTCACAGAAGGAGAGAGGGGAAATGGTGGGCAGAGAGAGTTGAAACACTCTTGAGTGCATAAGATGAGGCCAGTTTTTTAAAGGGGAAATTATGGCCTGTTAGGGATGGGAATCATTGGAGACAAAATGGCTGTATTCCCTCCTCCTCCTCTTCCTCACAAGCTGCAGGCTTGAGAAAATAGCCTTCCTGAATTGTGTATCTCACAAATATCCTTAGTCTGGATATGCCCTGGGGAGTCACATCTGGTATGGAATGGTGTACTAGCTCTGCAGCTGCTGAGTGCATAAAATATCCCCTCTACCTGCAGGATGGTGGGTGCCTCCCACATCCTTTGTACTGACACGTGGAAGAGAGAATGAAAATCGGGAGGCCGGGGACAGGACTGTGCGGTGAACAGGGAGGTAGCGGCTTCATTTCTCAGACTTCAGTAACAGGTATTTCCTCAGCTTTCACAAACAGTGTATAGTGCCTGGGCCTGATTCTCCTCTCACTTACACTGATGCTACTCCATTGACTTCAGCGGAGTTACTCCTGATGCTCACTGATGTAAATGAAATCAGAATTGGGCCCTCTTTCTTTTGACTAATGTCTAAAAAGGACTATTTAAAAATGGAGCAGAGAAAAGTGGGCTTTTATGCACTATTAGGAAGGTGAACAAACATTACGATGAATAGTGGTAAAATCTGCTACAAAATGTGGAATTCCTGGTACTACTTTGACTCAAATGCAGTGGTAAAATATTCACAGCTCTCAAGTGATACTCACTTGTTCTCCTTTGCATCAGAAATACAAAATCTCATTTCGTGCTTAGTTGAGATGGTACCTGTCGTCCTCTGCTTGTCTTTGGTGAAGCTGCAGCTATATGGTTGTACACATTTCTGGACACTTCATTACCAGTGAAATATTGTCTAATTAGAGGTATTTTCTAATTAGAGATTCTTCAGAGATGAGAGGGGGGGGAATTGGGTGCACAGGAGGGAAAAATCGAGTGGGATTTAAAAAAATTACTAAGGCCATGGGAGGGTCTCTCCACAGGTAGGGGTGGAAACCCCAATGCTTGGGACACAACGCTATAGTGAGCAAAATTTAGAAAATGAGAAAAATTCCAGCACTGCCAGAGAGACAGACTCAGTGATTTAATAGGTCTTTTCTATCTTTTCTCTGGTAAGGAAGGGAATATGTGTTTGTGTTACATATGATATATTATTGGCAATGGAAACACTGAAATAACAAGGAGAAAACAGAGTGAGCTTAACTGCTTGTCTTGGCATTTATAAAGACTTTCATGGGACCAATGTAACACCTCCCTCCCCACCCTTTGAATAAATGGCTGTTCTCATGCTGTTTCTGCCTTGAACCAAGAAGCAGCGGAAATCTCAGGAGAAACAATGAACTTGTGGTAGTCGGATTGGTTTTTCAACTTTGAAGTTGGCAGAGAAAGTTGCATGGGCGTGATTTACATACGTAAAGCAGAGTTTTGGCACTCACCTTTGTGGTTCATTTCCCCATTCCCCTTATGTATAAAGAGTGAACAAATGTTTGGTAAACAGGAACCTAAGGTTTCAGTAATGAAAAGCTCTTGCCCATATACACAGAGCTGCTGGAAATGTTTTCAGATTATGATTTGTGTCAGTCTCACCTAGCTCACACAATATCATGTGCTATGTAGCTACATCCATCACCAGCTACATCAGTTATACAATTCACATCACAGAAACCATGACCACAATTGGCACCTTACCTGGCAGTCTCCACAAAGCTGCCAAGGATTTGAATGAATGGAGAACTCCCTCCCGGGTGGCCCCTCCAGGTCAGGCTCAAAGCATGTTGGCAGGGTGATGCAGGGAAACTTGCACAGCGGTTGCTGGGCTGGACTTGCTCTGTGAATAATTGGAGGACTTCTGCCTGCAGAGCCTTCAATCCAGCTATTCACAAACACTTAATTCACTTGTTTCTTTTTAGTGGATCTCTTGGACATTACAGTACAGGGTAAGGAGAGAACGTTTCATTCCTCAAAGCTCTAAAATAATCCAAACATATAGCATTTTATGCAACACAAAACAGCTTAAGAAAAGAACAAAATATCTTTATGGGGATTTAGTTATTCAAAACAAAGTGTGGGCTAGTAGATTGAGCATGGAACTGGGTATCAGGAATGTCTGGATTCTAGTCCTGACTTTGCAACTGCTTTGCTGTGTTATCTTTTGCAAATTACTTAAAAGCACCAGGGCAATCTGGACTTGAATTCAGATTTTGTTAAGAAGGCTTTACAAATCCTAAGGTCAATACAAATCTTCCCATGGTTATTTTTAATTCCAATAGGGAAAAAAGTTTGGATGTCAATGTTTTCCGCTCCTTCCAAGCCAAACATTGCAGCAGAGTGTCAGTGCATGAGAAGCAGAAAGTGAAACGAAACAGAAACAAAAGTCTGCATCTGATTTCACAGTAGAACCACGGTAGCAGCAGCCTCCATAGTGTATGTTACCTCTGGTTTTTTTTATGAGGACTGGGGGGACATTCCGACCTTCCTAAAACTGGGTTTTCATAAAAACAGTGTTACGTTTCAACATACGTGTCAGATACATGATTGAAAACAAATCTGAGATAGTGTGGTGCTTAGGGTTACCATATTTTGTGCCTCCAAAAGGAGGACACTCCCCGGGGCCCCGGCCCTGCCCCCAGCCCCGCCCCCCGCCCCAACTCCGCCCCTTCCCCCAAAGTCTCCGCCCCCTCCCCTGCTTCCCGCGAACATTTGATTCGCGGGAAGCCTGAAGCAGGTAAGGGTGGTATGGGGGGAGGAGGCGCGGCCCAGTCTGGGTCGGCTCGGGCCCTGGGGTGCCGGCCCCGGGCCCGGCCCCCGGCCGAGCACCCCCGGCCCGCCCAGCACCGCCGGCCCGTCCCCCGAGCCCCTGGCTCGGCCCGGCCCCGCACTGCCGGCCCGGCCCCCGAGCCCCCGGCCCGGCCCCGCTCCGCCGGCCCGGCCCGGCCCCGCTCCACCGGCCCGGCCCCCGAGCCCCCGGCCTGGCCCGGCACCACTCCGCCGGCTTGGCCCCCGAGCCCCCGGCCCGGCACCGCACCGCCGGCCCGTCCCCCGAGCCCCCGGCTCGGCACCGCCGACCGCGGGCCCCGCATGTCCCGATTTTCCCGGACATGTCTGGCTTTTTGGGATTTCCCCCTGGACGGGGATTTGGAGCCCAAAAAGCCGGACATGTCCGGGAAAATCCGGACGTATGGTAACCCTAGTGGTGCTTCAGTATTCTGGGTTTGGAACACTGGGATTCAGCTGCAAGCCCATGCATGCTACCCGAGCCACCTGTGAGAGCAGCCCAGCTTCTGCTAAGTCTGTCTGCAACACCACCCTCCTGATTGCACACATTAAAGAATCTCTCAGGAAAATGACCTCCAACTCTCTTGAGCTGCTGAAGCAAGGGGAACACCCCCCCTTTCCAAATATTGCTTGGCAGAAATTTCTTCCACCTGCAGCCTGCCAGAGAAAATGTTAAATTAAATAATAAGACTCAAGTAACCCAAGTGAGAAGTGAACCTGAAAGGTGCTGAAGCATCTGTAGCCCGTGCACTGTCATCTGGTACCACAGCCTTTGCTAGCAAGCGTTCCCGTCCACAGACTCTTTATGTGCAGTAAGAAGCAGCAGTGAAAGAATAACTTGATTTTTAATCACTTTCACTCATTTATTTTCATTGACCAAGCTGATCATAGAATCGTAGGACTGGAAGGGACCTCGAGAGGTCATCTAATCCAGCCCCCTGCACTCATGGCAGGACTAAGTATTCTCTAGACCATGAGTGAAATGCAAGAGATAAATAATCACAGAAAGTAAATTAGACTTTGAATATTCTTTCCCTTTTAATGGTCTAAAGTGTTACTAATAACAAAAGTGAGGAATTTTTGTTAGCTGCATGTGAACTTTAACCTCTGTGTCTCATGTTCCCCATTGATAGATCCAGGGTATAATATTTACCTACTTCCTAAAGGGTTGGAGAGGATAGATTAGTTGATGACTAGGTCCAATCCTTAGTGCCCTTATCCCCCAGTGATTCCAGTGGGAGCTGGAGACACTCTGCACATGGCAGGATTGGGCACTATAAGTGCCCAGTAATATCACTGCTTTAAATCCTGTTTGTCAAAAAATATTTTACATGTGCCACAAAAACAAACCTCAAACTTGCAGCGCTTTGGCTAGGCACCTCTTAGCTGATTTTCATTGTCCTGCCTTATCCTTAAAAGTTGAAGTGGCAGGGCAGTTCTTTCCCTTGGCTGGGTACTCGTCCAGATCTTTATTTCTTCTCTCTTTGTTCACCTGTTATCTATCACTCAGTTTCCAGGATATCAACCAGGCCTTTCTCAGGTTTCGAGCCTGCTTTTCTGTTTTAAAGCCCCACGGTCCCCCTCTGCAGGAATAGCTCACAGAGTTTCCTATTCATTCTTCCATGGGGATGTGGTTCCTCCATAGGAAACGCCACAGATTCCAACCCTGTAATCTGAAGATCCTGCTCTTAGGGAAAAGTCCTATTGATTTGTATAGGGAACAAGAACTAGAACTGGTTGCAAATTTTACCTCAGCTGTTTTTGGTGAAGAGTCGGGTTCTCACCTATATGAAATTTTTCATGAAAAGTGTCTGCTTTCCGTGGAGAATATCAAAATTTGTCAAACCCCAGAAGTATTGTGGTTTATGGCTGAAATATTTCAGGTTTTGGCTGACATATTTTTGCCAAAAAAAAAAAAAAAAATCATTTTCCAAGGAGTGGGGGGAACCTCTATTTTCCTAATTAAAAACCTTTCTATAGGCAGAATTTTCTATTAAATTCCACAAGGGAGCTCAAAAAGCTAATGAAAGTTTCTTATAAAATTCACTATAAAATTCTTTCCATGGGTTTTTAACTAACCCATAGAAAGGAAGAGAAAATTCTGTCCCAGTTACCTATAGAAAAGTTATCATCTATACAATTCTATGGGATCGTTGTTATTACCACTATGGGGCCTTATTGGTTTTACGTCTAGTAAATTCCATAGAACATATCTGAAGAAGTAGGAGATCCTCCTCCAACTCCATGGAGCTAGGATGACACCCTCTCTGTCCCTCGCTGCTAGAATTGTGTGTGTGTGAGGGGGTGGGAGGTGGGGTGCAGCAGAGGCAGAACTTCCCTTTCCCATGGGTAAGGTTCCCCTTTGTGGACAGATGCACAGAGGACCATGGGAGCCTCAGCACCTAAGCTCTTTCTCTATCTCTGTGTTCTGAAGCACCCATCGCTTTCCTCTTCCATCTTTTTAAAAGCTTCTAGGCTGTCCTCTCCTCTCTTTGCTCCTATTTCCTAATCTCCTACTTTCTCATTGCTGTCAAGGCTCGGGTATTCTTTGGTCTATTGGGCCATGCTGTCTCTTATTTGTTGTTTTTGTTTTGTAAATAAATGTGGTTTTAGTTATATTATTTTAGAAGCCAAGAGGCCTTTGGGCACAGGGCAACCCATTAATTAAAATATGTTGATGATGATAATAATTAATATATAAATACCAACCAACACTTTCCATGAATATGCTGCCTCCTAATGCTGCTGGCACAGGGCAGTGGAATGTAGATTGTGCGCTTCCTGACAGGTGGCATTCTGAATCTGGCATTACCATTGGGTGGTGATTGCATTCAAAGGTTACGTGTGGATAAATGCCACTCTAGGGCCCCCTCCCTGGTTTCATAGATGGTATGTACAGAAAATTCAGGCTTCTTTCAAGATTCAGTTCTGAGCCAAAATTCAGAACCAAGTTGAAAGGTTTAGCCAAATGTGGTGTTCTCTCAGCCTGAACTGAAACATGTCCAAATCATCTCACATGAAACTGGCAAGGAAAATATTGGACTAAGAATAATTTAGAATCCTTTGGAAGGGCAAAGACTGAATTAAGCACTAATATTTTATTTTCCAGCTTTTCCAAACAAGCTGTCCATTCAAAGAGATCCAGTATTTTTAAAAAAAGTTTTATTTTTTTAAATGTATATCATAGGTTCTACTACATATGGAATCTGTGAAAACTGTTTTCTCTTCACGTTTAAATAAAAACATTCTCAGAGGAGGGAGTTTGAAGATTGTTGTGTGGAAAAAGTGTGGAGAAGTATTTAATGTAACTGCTAAAATAGTCACCAACTTACAAGAGAAAAAATAAACTCACTTCGTACTGAATTAATTTTTGCAAAACAGGTTTTGGGTACATTTTCAAAAGCCTGGGTTTGTCTATACAGAGAGTTAGTGTGCATCAATCTGGGGTGTAAATCTACAGCGCTGCAGAGTGTCACACACTAAGTTAGATCCTGCTACCGCACTCTAAAAGTTCCATAGTGCGCTTTGACCTATTGCATTAAATCTCTGTATAGATATGTCCTAAGTCCCATGTTTTTAAAAGAGACCTGCACTTAGGAACCAAAGGCCATGTATATATGTATAGTGCTGCTGCAGCACATCTAGTGAAGGCATTCTATTATGCCGTTGTGAGAGAACTCTCCTGTAGGCATAAAACCCCCACCTCCATGAGTGGCATAAGCTATGTTGGTGGGAGAAGTTCTACCACCAACATAGTGCTGTGCACACGAGCGCTCATGTCGATGTAACTTATGTCATTCAGGGGAGTGGAATATTCATACCCCCGAGCAACATATGTTTTGCTAACATAAGCTATGTCTACACTATGCCTAAGTCTCATTGAAAGAAAGACAACAAAGAGTCCGGTGGCACCTTAAAGACTAACAGATTTATTTGGGCATAAACTTTCGTGGATAAAAAGCCACTTCTTCAGAGAAGTGGCTTGTTGTTTTTGTGGATACATACTAACATGGCTACTCCCTGATAACTGAAAGAGAGGTTCCTGAGTCCCACTCAGTTTTAATGAGATTTAGGTTCCTAAGTACTCAGGAATACATCTAAACTGTCCCTTAAACCCACAGCAGGGAGTCTACAGATTTGGGCTCATGCTACAGCACTAAAAACAGCAGTGTAGATGTTTTTGTGATGTGGATTCCTGTCTGCTAAGACATAGATTGAGATCACCAACTTACTTTGTCATCAAACATAAGATGGTAAATTTGCAGCGTTGCTGAAGCCATGTTGGTCCCACTTGTCTCTCTAATAAGTTGGTAAGAGCTTTTGATCACTACTCACCTTGGACAGAATCAAACCAACAGCAGAAAGACTCATTAACGATCCCTAAGCCATCCAGTCACTCACTCATTTACCTAATCGGTAGTTTTCTGGTTCTAGGGTATAGTAAGTTGCATCGTTCAAAGTGATTTCAGGTGATGACAAAGTAACACAGCAATTGTCTTCCACTCTGATTTTGTTAAAATATAATTTCCATTTTTTCCTAGAAGTTGTTTGTCTCTTGAAAACAGTACGTTTACATAGTTAACAATATGTATGGAAAGCCTGACAACAAATACCCTATTTTGAATGCTTATGCTTGGATCTTGCATTTTCCATGTACGGGATCTGGAGAACAGAGATACACAAGGAGAATCCTTTGAAATTCCCTTTTTGTTTAAGTTACAGTAACAAATACAATGTATACATATCTACCAGTAACATGTAGCAATTTGGCAGCTGGTGGAATTCCTGTAAGAGAGAAAAATTGGCTATGAGGGTTAACATCCGGTCAATATTGTGTCCCAGAACACTGGGAGTTTGGAATGAACAAACTAAAATTCAATATTATTATCACAGACTATCAGCTTTGTGAAACACATCCACGCTGTCTGGACAGTTGCACAGAACTAGCTAATGGTTCCAATGTCCTGTCCTAACATGCACCGGGGCTTGGGCAAACCTTAGTTGTTTTGGGGGAAGTCTCCACTTGTTCCAAAGTCCTGGTCAGAAAAACAGAGGATCCTTCCACTAAACATTTTTGATGCATTTAATCTCTTGTGAATCAATGTCTTCAGTGTTACCCTAAAACGTATTTTTGTGGCGTGTAAGCATGTTATCAGTCAGAGACAATACAAAGAGTTTCAGACTCTAGGCATGGGGCCAAAACCTGTCCTTGGATGAATGTGTGCAGCTCTGCTTGAATCCTATGTATCTGAAGGCCAAGTCTGGCCCACAATCTTCTGCAAAGCAAACCAGATAACAGCTCCTGAAAATTTTAGAACAGCAGAGGTAATTATCAGCAATTGCGGTTGCTTTGATAGGGTGGTAAAAGTGCAGTGTAACAGGCACAAAAGAACATCATGAGCTAGTATAAAATGACATGATCCATTGGGCTGTACTGTTATAAGCTTAAGGAACAGGTGACTTATTTTAGATTAAGGAAAACAACAAAGAAACCATAAATGAATAAAATATTTCTGAGAGAGATAAAATGGAGGTCTCTCTCAGCCCCCCACCCCCGGTATAAGAGCCTACATTCTGAATCTCCTCAGATTCCTGCTTCCCAGCTAAGGGTACAAGCCTTCCATGTGTGGGATCCCACTGAACCTTCTGCAAACCAAAACTGCCCAAAGTGGTATTTTCAGCTCTGAAACGTATGCCTTTATTGTCTTTGTCCTGCACTTGTACATGCTGAAGCACTCTACAGTCCTTTTGCTCAGTTCAGTGCAGATTGTTACACAGGAGACACACACTGTGCGCTCTTGTGGGGAAATTATTTTCCTCATTATTTTGTTGTTCTCAGTCTAACAGGTTCCTTCTGTCTATATGGTTGCTCTTTGTGTATGGAAAAACAGAATACTAAGTGTCCCACAGCATTGCTCAGTTCCCACTCTCCAAACTGCCATATGTCCATATCTGTCTGTGTTTTGGCTCTGCAGCCAGCCACTTTCATGTTTGAATGAGAGACAGACAACATATAATCTGCAGCATTGAGTAGAAAAGCTCCAAAATAAACCCAATAAACACTAGCCTAAAAAAATACTAACAAAAAAAGCCGGGGGGGGGGGGGACGATTTTTGGTGACTTACAAAGAATTCCCTTTCTTGGTTTGAAACAACTCCTGTGGGAAAGTGTTCAGTATGCGTATGAGATCCTTCTCTCATGGACTCACAACCCTGCTCCTATGGAAGTGTCCTAGGGAATTTCATAAGAATGAAACCAATAGGGCTCTGCAAAAATTACTGTAAAAGCCTACAGAATGTAATAGAAAATGAGATCTTTTCAACAGGATTTCTAATTACCCTCAATAGAATTGTTAAAAAATCCCTGGAGGAAAGGTTACTGTGTTCTAATGAGCTCCGTGGGTCTTTTCCATCATATTGGAAACTGAAGTCCTCTACACCCAGAACAGGTACGGCACAGGCAGCAGCTAATGTGCCTCAGCTAGGTCAACCTTGACCTGGAGGAGCTACTGGAGAGGCAAATGAATCTCTGCCTCCAGATCTGCTCAAGCCTTGGAGCCTTCTGTGAGCTGCCCATAGGATTTCTAGCTGTGGTGGTGGGTTTTGTGGTGTAAATACAGTACCTTCCCTCTAGGAACTGGACTGGGGCCACCAGCTTATTTCACACAGGCCACTAAATAGCTGTCAGGTGGTAATCACTTCTGTTACTTCTCTCTGACCTTTAAGTTAAATGGATTTTCTCATTTACTTGCAGTCAGTCCTCTTCTCATGCCAGGAACATGCCCCCCACTCACTAGTAACCTGGACTGGCTTCAAACTGGCAGTCTAGCAGAATAAGGCTTTGTATCAGCTACCCTCAGTATCCAGTCTCTGTCCTTTCTCTTTTTCTGTTTTTTTAATTTTATTTTTAATTTTCTGCATATTTCTAACTTCCTCTGAACTAAACATATAATGCAAATAAATATTAGTGCATGGAAGTATCTAAGCACATCTTGCATCCTCTATATACATTGGTTGGGGAAACAGTTTTTCACTTCATACATCATTTACCATGATAGTATGCACAAAATTCAGAAAGACAGGGAGTTTAAAAACACCCTTTGTTCCTGCCGCTAGTTCTGAGTTCATAGTCATAGCTATTACCAGACAAATTTTGGCCTGAGACTAGTTTGAATTTGTTCAGATGAACGTTGGACCAAACCTCCCCAAACATGCATCAGTCACATTGCAAAACTCTTCCCTCTACCTATCTGAAGAAGCCCATTGTTTGCTCGGATATTGCTCAACTCATCTGTGTATGTTTAATATACTTTTCCTCCCCAAATACTTCATTCTATGCCCTTCATTTTGTTTTCCAATATAATTGATCCCAGCATATAAAACACAGCTCCCCGCCCTTCCCTGTCTCCAATAAGAGCTTGTACAATAGTAAAGTAATCTTCTCCACCTGGGCTCCTGCGGATTATCACTTAATCCCCACGGGAGCTGAGAGAGAGTTTAAGGAAACATTCTGCTCTGTTTCTTTTTAGCTTTGTTCATAGTGCAGTTCCCACTATTCTCAGTCTCATGTAAATAAGAAGAACCTGTTTGTGAGGGTCTTGTATGTTGAGGGAGGTAACCTATTCTACATGCCTGCTTCTGTTGTTATACTGATGTAAATCAGGAGCCAACTCATTAAAGGCCCTGGTGTCAATGAAAGCAGAATCAGGCTCAATAACTTCACCCTTCCTGGCTCCTTCCATTTCATCAAGAGATTGAACACTGCAGAGTTTAATTGTGAAGGTCCAACCTTCTCCATTCAGCAACCAGCAAGTTTACACTTTTATACACATGAATCGGCTCCACCATAGATGTCACTCTCTGTATAAATTCTGTGCAGAATTTTCCCTTCCCATGGATTGGTCAGCAAGGGTTACAAGCCAGCTCTTGTTCCTCATTTCAAGTCTTCTGCTCATAAAGATTAGCAGTCACTTTGCAACTGTTGGTCCTTAGATACTAGGAATGCCCCCCAAAATATTCAGTCAGCAACCACTGAACCTCTTTAGATGAGCTGTGGGAACTAGCACCACCTCCTATGAAGCATTGCAGGGAATGCTGTAAAAGATTCTACGGGCATATCTGAGAAGAAGCTGTTATGTGAGTCTGAATGTAGGGGAGAACATGAGGGTGTCACTCTTCGAATGTCTGTCCTTAAACTACTGGCTTGGTGGCCTCCTGCAAGCCCAGTGAGCAGACTTCACACATCATTCTGCTCCACTCCCTCAAGCACACTGCTTTGTTCTCTCAAGCAAATCAGAACTTCATTTTTCGTAACTCCCTAATATGTTTGTTCTTTTTTTCTAAGCAATAGCTCCAGCACTGCCGCATTCAACAAAAGAACAAAGCCATATTGTTCAAAGCAAACATACTCTAATATCAGCTGGAACAAACACACAATCACATTCTCAGACCTCAATCGCCAAACCCAGCTGGACAAAGACTGACTGAAAAGGCTGGAAACCATAACTGAGGAAGAAAACACCTTTATCTCATTTCTAAAGGACTCAATCAAGTACAGTTTTAGAGCTGTTCTTTCTTTTTGTTAATAAGACCCTTTTAAACACCTGAAAATGGCATTTCTTTTCCTACTGATTTGTGGCCTTCCATCAATGACAAACATTGATTTCCTCTCCCTCTGTGTTTTGAATACAGCTAAAATGATATGGCTCATTTTGTTGGCTTGTTTAAATATAGGGTGACCAGACAGCAAGTGTGAAAAATTGGGACATGGGGTGGGGGTAATAGGAGCCCATATAAAAAAACAGCCCCAAATATCGGGACCGTCCCTATAAAATCGGGACATCTGGTCACCCTATTTAAATATCTGCAGCATTGATTAATGTCAGCTCAGTTCTGGAAACCAAGCTTGCTAGTTAACTGCTGCTGCAAAACCAGCAGGGGGAACTCAGGGACACACAGTATTGCTTTTTGGAGAGGACACACACAATTTGTCCAGTCTGTTTCTGAATTCTTTGCAACTGAGTAGTAGAAAATAGAAGTCACTAGAACTCTCCATCATCAGATTGCAACTGTTTTAAGGACCACTAGATTGTGATGGTAAACAAGTAACTAGTTCATTTATTCACTTATAGGCCAAGGACCTCAGCTAAATTTTAAGTCATTTGGGTGTGGGTAAAATGTCTTGGCTCATTGTGTGGGTCTGTTTAGTGTATGATAGACGTTAGAGATGGCAAAGGTCTCGCAGGCCATCTTGATCCTTTCCCTGCATCAGTGCAGGATTGTTCTCTATGGTACATTTCCTAATGTTTTGTCTCTTCTAGTTTTAAATCTCCTAAAGTCACTCTGACACTTCTACTCCTTCCTTGGGAGATTGTTCCATGGTTCACTGTCAGGAAGTCTGTCCTGACATTTTTAGCCTACATTTTCCTTTTCCTGATTTCACCCTGTTATTCTTAATTATACCCCTGTTTAGACTGTTGCATTCCCATTTAGTCCTTCTGTCTGCACTTAAAAGTTTGGCCACTTGAACTATGCCAGCATAATTAAGATGACAATCCTCTCCTAGGATTACTAACCCTCCAGGATTGTCCTGGAGTCTCCAGGAATTAAAGATTAATCTTTAATTAAAGATTATGTCATTTGATGAAACCTCCAGGAATATGTCCAACTAAAATTGGCAACCCTACCCTCTCCCCTTGTACAGACACAGTTACAGCTGTATAAAAGTGCGTATACTAGTATAGATTACTCTGGTTTGGTTTGGTGAAGGGAAAAAAGCTATAGTGGTATAAAACCCCTTAACTGCATCTACGCTAAGCCTTTTTCCATCATAAGTATGTCAGTTAAAAAAAAATCGCACCCCTTACTGACATAATTATACAATTAAAACTTTTTAGGTGTATACCAAGCCTTAGTAATCTCTTAGAAAAAATCTGTACATATTCAGCTCCTTTTTTCTTTCCTTGTAAGTCAATATTTCCAGCTTGCAATCATTCTCTGAACTCCCTCCAGTTTGTCAGTCATTCTGATAATGAGGTATTTAGAAGTGAATACAATATTCCAGGTCTAACCACCCAAGATCCATAGAGAACATCTCTTATCTCCCTGCTTTGGGGTATGAGGCACAGCCCAAAATTGTGGGCCTTTTGCTGTGACAAATTGCAAACTCTCATCTAATTTCCTGTATGATCAGCACAGCTGCATTCCTGGTTTCGTCCTCTCATTGAATATTTTTATTTGGGATTATTTCCCCTCAGGCATATTAGTCTGCATTTTTCAAATTGTCTCATTTTTGTCATTTTTCTCTCCAAGTTTCTGTCCTTGCTGGTTTTTGTATCTCCTCCCTATTATAATATCATTTGAGAATTTAATAATCATGTTGCCTGTTTCCTTTTCTAGATCATTAATGAATGTGGTAAATAAAACATGAGCTAGCACCAATTCTTGGGCTACTTCCTTGCAATTTGACACTTTGCTGTTTACTGCTGTTTACCTTTCAACTTGTATGATGATGTCCCTACATACATTCATTTGTATTAATGTATGCATCTAGTGCTTTACTACTATCCAAGTACATTCAGCTACCACTTCCTGTTCTTCCTAATTATTGATAATTCTATGACTAAATAATCAAATTTGTCTGGCAAAATCATCTTTTGTTTATAAGCCCCTTCTATTTATTGCTCATCATGGCACCTTTTAGATACTTCATTGTTTTCTTCATTTAGTATGTGTCCCATTACGTTAGACTTGCAAGGCAAGAATTGCCAGGATTGCTGCTCCTCCCCTTTTTGAAGATTAGTATTACACTAGCTGTTCTCCATTCTTCTGGTGTCTGCCCAGTTTTTGATGTCTTGCTAAAACTAATTTGACTTAGTGAACAGGAGCAGCAAATGGGAGATTGGTGTGGGAGTTCTCCAGGGGAAGAAAGAGGGACTACATGATCCTTGGGGTGAGGTGGTCTTGTTTGTTTCCTTGCCTGCTTGAAGATTATAGTGTGGTCTGTTTTGGAGCTATCTGCTGAGCCAAGCAGCCTGCCGGGCTAAACTGAGAGGCTCTGGTCTGCTACCCTTTGATCCCTAATTCCTTTAGGATCCTTTGACAAGGAGGCAAGGCTAACTCAGGGAGAACAGAGGTTTAAATAGCCCACTCCTAAGCAACCAGAGGAGCTAGCGAACAGGAGCAGCAGACCGGAGTTTTGCGAGGGAGTCTGAGGGGCAGACACACCTAATAAACATACTCTAAAATTAACTGAGGCCAATGACCACCCCACTTCCCCACAAAGAAACCAAACAAAAAAACTCTGCAAGAGTCAAAATAATGCAGGCAGAAGTCCAGCAGCAGAGCGGGGACTATCCAGTTTCTTGCACTGAATGCAGCATGTATAATTACCAGCATTGTGTCCACATGGCAGATATGTGCATACAGTACAAGCATTTTATGGGCCTCAGAAACACAGTACGGGCTCTTAAGGCCAGAGTGGCTGAACTGGAGGGGCTAAGGGAGAAATAGATATACAGAGAAGAGACTTTCAGGGACACAGTAGAGGGTCCCACCCCCAGTCTGACAGTCTCTTTGTTACTAAGGAGGATGGAAGTCTTGGGGCAGGAGAACATGAAGCTGGATCAGAGGGAAACAAACCCATTGTTGGGGCCCTCCTTCCAGATGATGCCATGTTATTCTCTCATACTGAGGATACCCCTTCTTGGGTGGGAACCCTAGTGACTAGGAAGAGCCAGGTAATCGTAACGGGAGATTCAATTATTAGAAATATAGATAGTTATCTTTGTGATGAGCAGGAGAACCACATGGTGAATTGCTTGCTGAGAATGAAAATTGCGGATCTCGCAAGCATCAAGATAGGCTTATGTGAAGATCTGGGGAGGAGTTGGTGGTCGTGGTACATGTAGGTCCCAGTGACCTAGGGATGTATCCCCAGGCACACATGGGTGAAAGCAGAAACTGTGAGGACACAATAAGTCTGGTAGGGCTTTGCAGTGGGCTAGGCTACACACCTGGGCTAGGCTAACCTGGGGGCTCAGATCTAGATGCCTATTACCCAGGCTAACTCTGTAGTAAGACAGACCTAAAGACTATAGATTTAAGGCCACATCCTTCAAAGTCTTACACGTGCACTTAACATTCCATATTGTGAATGATCCCATTGACTTAAATTGGACTGTTCACAGTGCATGAAGTTAAGCAAGCAAACAGTCTTTGCAGGACTGGTGTTTAAGATGTATAAGCATTGGGAAGGGCAGAATGGGTGGGGGGCGAGGGCGGTGTTGGGCCAACTCCTGCAGTCTCACCTTAGTTCTTACTCAGGCAAACAGCTCACTGAACAGTAAGGCCTGAGTGAGGTCTTCAGAATGTGGCCCAACATTATGATACATGGGATTTGACAAAGTTCTTTTAATGAATAAATACAAAAACTAAAATTTTTATTGAGACTTCAGCCTGGACCCATTTTCTGGCAGATGTTTCCAACCTTCATAGGTTTCTTGTTCTCAATCATCTCTTTGTCTCCTAGCAAAATCAACCACGTTGAGCGAGATTCCGATCTCTATTACACCAGTGTAAATCTGGATCGACTCCCTGGAAACCACAGGAGTTGTTCCAGATTTATACTGATGACCATGAGAGCTCAATCTGC
The DNA here is from genome assembly GCF_011386835.1 of Chrysemys picta bellii. NCBI lineage: Eukaryota > Metazoa > Chordata > Testudines > Emydidae > Chrysemys > Chrysemys picta. The sequence goes on along the minus strand of NC_088793.1, from coordinate 133,398,867 downwards.
CCACAAAAAGCCAAAGATTCCAAGAGGAAATCTCTCCACAGAAGGGAGTCCTGGAAAGAATTAAAGAAACTGACTAACCTTACTGAGATTAAGGACAAATGCTGTAGTGCATCCAAATCAGTCCTGTCCTCAGTAAACTGCAGAAGCCAAAATAAATGTCAACACTGTTCTAGGAAGGAAAAAGTTAACAAGCTCTGAAAACAAACACTTAAGGAGAGATTCTGATTATGTCCCCTAGCAGAATGAGCATGATAAAGAGAGAGGCTGATGCAGCCATATTTCACCTGGTGCTTTACGATGTTTATCTCTGAGGGTTCGCGTAAGGAATCCAGGGCTGTGCTTTCAGGTTCTAATAAAGAGAAAGGGTACATGACTGTGGAGAACAACATGCATAAAAAGTAGGGATGGGTGAACAGGTCTGGAAAATGTCAGACTTCCCTCAAACTTCCACTCATCTCTAGATCCAAACCAGAACTGAACCTTTATAGCCATTCTGAAATGTTTGGTTCAAAGTAACTTTTATTTCCCTCCTTATTTGCCCTTTTTGCAGGCCTCTCCCCCCTCCAGCCTGCTGAGAAAATGCAAAAGAGTCCATTCCTGTGGCTTTGCCTGCCTGGCAGGAAGTACTGGGAATTGCATCAGACTGCCTGCTCTTGGGCAGACTAGTGATGGTAGCTGGAAGTGGGAAATGCTTTGAGGAACTGGTGAGAATCAACATCTCGCTGTCCATCAAATGTGCCTGCCTTCTGGCAGTGAAGGTAGTGGGGTAGCCTGGGGGGTCATACAAGACACATTACTAATAATTGACAATCAGGCAGGAGCTGTCTCCATTCCTCTCAGACAGTCCTCTGGCCACAGTATCTGTGCATTCATCACTCCCATACTGAACAGTTTAGGCAAAGTATGATGATGATGGTTGTGTTGGCACATGGCATCGATACTGCTTTTGTGTTTAAATAAATAAAAACTAAGAGTAAAATATTATTATTATTATTATTAGGCCCATGCTATATAAAGTAACTTCCTTCTTTGATGCCTTGGTGGGCTTTGAGGAAGAACCATTTCTTAAGTGAGGTCCCATGCACACTGTGGAAGGCTAGACCTAAATGCAAAAGGTTCAGAAGAGAGCTACAAGAATAGTTTGAGGTCTGGAAAACATGTATTGTAGTGAAAGACTCAAAAAGCTCAATCTATTTAATTTATCCAAGAGAAAGTTAAACGGTGACTTGGTCATGGTCTATAAGTCCCGGAACGGGGAAGAGATTTCTGATAGTAGATGGCTCTTTAATCTAAGAACTTGTCTACACTACAAAGTTTTGTCGATGTAAGTTAAGCCAACAATCAAAAACCGGTATGATTACATCGCTTGTCCATGTTCACACTACGCTCCTTCTGTTGGCAGAGTGTGTCCACACTTGGTGCTCTAGCATCGACAGTGAGAGCAATGCACTGTGGGTAGGTATCCCACTGTGCTACTTGCTACCTTCTGCAGCTAGGAGTTGTGGGAAGGCAAAGTGGATCGCAGTGCATCATGAGTGCGGGCTCAATGTCCCATGATGCCGTTCTTTCCATCCCAGCATTCCATTGGCTTCCGACTGCATTTTGCGGCATTTTTCAAAGGTCCCTGTTTACTGTGTGCCTGCCATTTCTGTCTGAAAGGATGGATCCTGCACAACTCTGTTGTTGTCACTGTTATGAAAACATGGTGGCTGGTCATGCAGTATATCATGAGCATCCAATCTGAACAGGAATCAGAGTTGTCTGACCTACTGTGTGCAATGGAAAGAAAAAACACCAGATTACTTTTGGCATTCATGAAGCAGCTAGACAGGTAGAGGTGGACCGTTGCTTTTGGGCTTGGGAAACAAGCACTGAGTGGTGGGATCACATTGTTATGCAGGTCTGGGATGACAAGCAGTGGCTGCAGAGCTTTTTAATGCAGAAAGCCGCCTTCCTGGAACTCTGTGCGGAACTCGCTCCAGCCCTACGGTGCAAGGACACCAAAATGAAACCTGCCCTCTCAGAGGAGAAGTGCATGGCAATCCCTGTGTGGAAGCTGGCAACACCAGACTGCTGCTAGTTGGTCGTGAATCAATTTAGAGTCGGGAAGTCCACCGTTGGGGCTGGGTTAATGCAAGCATGAGTGCCATTAATCGCATCCTGTTATGAAGGACTGTGACTCTTGGAAGTGTGTGTGAAATAGTGGATGGCTTTGCGGCAATGGGATTCCCTAACTACCGAGGGGTGATAGATGGTACGCATATTCCAATTTTGGCCTCAGACCATCCTGTGATGGAATACATCACTAGAAAGGGATACTTCTCCATGCCATTTCAGGTGCTTGTGGATACCATGGGCATTTCACTGACACATCAATGCAGGGTGGTCAGGGAAGATGCACGACGTGCGCATCTTCAGGAACACTGGCCTGTACAGAAAGCTCCAAGCAGGGACTTTCTTTACAGACCAGAAGATTTCAGTGGGGGATGTTGAAATGCCCACAGTGATCCTGAGAGACCTAGCGTACCCTTACTCCCATGGCTCATGAAGTCTTACACAGGAAACCAGGACAGCAGCAAGGAGTGCTCCAACAATAGGCTGAGCAGGTGCAGAATGACTGCGGAATGTGCCTTGGGCAGATTAAAAGTACGCTGGTGAGTTCAGCCTGACTCGCCGCGCCACCTGCTGTGTGCTCCACATCGTCCTCCAACTCAACCTCCTCCTCCTTGACTTCCTCCTCAGGGTTAGGTCCGCTGCCTCCAGCCCCTCCGAAGTATCCACAGGGCTCTGGGCAGTGGAGGTCGCTGCCAATGATGGCATCCAGCTCCTTACAGAAGTGGCTGGTCTTCAGCACAGCACCAGAGTGAGGGTTTGCCTCCCTTGCCTTTTTGGTACACCTGCCTCAGCTCCTTTGTCTTTGCTCAGCACTGCTGCATGTCCTGTTCATAGACCTTATCCAACAAGCCACGGGAAATCTGCCTGCAGGTATTGAAGTTCCTACAGCTGGAACAGAGATGGGACTGCACAGTCTCCTCTCCCCACAGTGCCAGCAGATCCAACAACTCAGGGGTGCTCCAAGCAAGAGAGAGTTTGCTGCGTGGAGCCACCATGGTCAGCTGGGAAGATGTCATGTGAGCTCTCCACGCCGAGCAAACAGGAAGTGGAATTTCAAAAATTCCCAGGACTTTAAAGGGGGGACGAGTGGATGCCTGTGTACCTAGGTCCAGGGCAGCAGAGTTCGAACTGCTGACCAGAGCGGTCAGGATGGACATTGTGGGACATCTCCCGGAGGCCATTTACAGTGACATAACCAAACGGAGTGTCTACACTGACACTTTGTTCATAGAATCATAGAATCATAGAATATCAGAGTTGGAAGGGACCTCAAGAGGTCATCTAGTCCAACCCCCTGCTCAAAGCAGGACCAATTCCCAGCTAAATCATCCCAGCCAGGGCTTTGTCAAGCCGGGCCTTAAAAACCTCCAAGGAAGGAGACTCCACCACCTCCCTAGGTAACGCATTCCAGTGTTTCACCACCCTCCTAGTGAAATAGTTTTTCCTGATATCCAACCTGGACCTCCCCCACTGCAACTTGAGACCATTGCTCCTTGTTCTGTCGTCTGCCACCACTGAGAACAGCCGAGCTCCATCCTCTTTGGAACCCCCCTTCAGGTAGTTGAAGGCTGCTATCAAATCCCCCCTCATTCTTCTCTTCTGGAGACTAAACAATCCCAGTTCCCTCAGCCTCTCCTCATAAGTCATGTGCTCCAGACCCCTAATCATTTTTGTTGCCCTCCGCTGGACTCTTTCCAATTTTTCCACATCCTTCTTGTAGTGTGGGGCCCAAAACTGGACACAGTATTCCAGATGAGGCCTCACCAATGTCGAATAAAGGGGAACGATCACGTCCCTCGATCTGCTGGCAATGCCCCTACTTATACAGCCCAAAATGCCGTTAGCCTTCTTGGCAACAAGAGCACACTGTTGACTCCTATCCAGCTTCTCGTCCACTGTGACCCCTAGGTCCTTTTCTGCAGAACTGCTACCTAGCCATTCGGTCCCTAGTCTGTAGCAGTGCATGGGATTCTTCCGTCCTAAGTGCAGGACTCTGCACTTGTCCTTGTTGAACCTCATCAGGTTTTTTTCGGCCCAATCTTCTAATTTGTCTAGGTCCCTCTGTATCCGATCCCTACCCTCTAGTGTATCTACCACGCCTCCTAGTTTAGTGTCATCTGCAAACTTGCTGAGAGTGCAGTCCACACCATCCTCCAGATCATTAATAAAGATATTAAACAAAACCGGCCCCAGGACCGACCCTTGGGGCACTCCGCTTGAAACCGGCTGCCAACTAGACATGGAGCCATTGATCACTACCCGTTGAGCCCGACGATCTAGCCAGCTTTCTATCCACCTTACAGTCCATTCATCCAGCCCATACTTCTTTAACTTGGCGGCAAGAATACTGTGGGAGACCGTATCAAAAGCTTTGCTAAAGTCAAGGAATAACACATCCACTGCTTTCCCCTCATCCACAGAGCCAGTTATCTCATCATAGAAGGCAATTAGGTTAGTCAGGCACGACTTCCCCTTCGTGAATCCATGCTGACTGTTCCTGATCACTTTCCTCTCCTCTAAATGTTTCATAATTGATTCCTTGAGGACCTGCTCCATGATTTTTCCAGGGACTGAGGTGAGGCTGACTGGCCTGTAGTTCCCCGGATCCTCCTTCTTCCCTTTTTTAAAGATGGGCACTACATTAGCCTTTTTCCAGTCATCTGGGACCTCCCCCGATCGCCATGAGTTTTCAAAAATAATGGCTAATGGCTCTGCAATCTCACCCGCCAACTCCTTTAGCACCCTCGGATGCAGCGCATCCGGCCCCATGGACTTGTGCACGTCCAGTTTTTCTAAATAGTCCCGAACCACTGTTTTCTCCACAGAGGGTTGGTCACCTTCTCCCCATGTTGTACTGCCCAGTGCAGCAGTCTGGGAGCTGACCTTGTTCGTGAAGACAGAGGCAAAAAAATCATTGAGTACATTAGCTTTTTCCACATCCTCGGTCACTAGGTTGCCTCCCTCATTCAGTAAGGGGCCCACACTTTCCTTGATTTTCTTCTTGTTGCTAACATACCTGAAGAAACCCTTCTTGTTACTCTTAACATCTCTTGCTAACTGCAACTCCAAGTGTGATTTGGCCTTCCTGATTTCACGCCTACACGCCTGAGCAATATTTTTATACTCCTCCCTGGTCATTTGTCCAATCTTCCACTTCTTGTAAGCTTCTTTTTTGCGTTTAAGATCAGCAAGGATTTCACTGTTTAGCCAAGCTGGTCGCCTGCCATATTTACTATTCTTTCTACACATCGGGATGGTTTGTTCCTGCAACCTCAATAAGGATTCTTTAAAATACAGCCATATTGATGTTGATATAACTTTGCCGCAAAAAGCGCTACGCCTCTTGTTGAGGTGGTTTTATTTTGTCAGCAAAGCAGGAGAGTTTTGTTGGTAGAAGGAACATTGTAGTGTGTCCACCTCCACTCTTTTGTCGACAAAACCTGACTTTTGTCAACAAAACTGTGTAGTTTAGACACGACCAATCCAGGGGTTGGAAGCTGAAGCTAGATAATGTCATATTAAAACTGAGGTGCAACATTTTAAGTGAGGGTAATTAACTAGAAGAACAATTCACCTTGGGATGTGGTGGATTCTCCATCACATGCAGTCTGTGAGTCAAGACTAAATGTCTGTCTAAAAGATATGCCATAGCTCACAAAGAATTATATAATTGTAGGAGATTAGGGTTGGAAGAGACCTCAGGAGGTCATCTAGTCCAATTCCCTGCTCAAAGCAGGACCAACCCCAGCTAAATCATCCCAGCCAGTGCTTTGTCAAGCCAGGCCTTAAAAACCTCTAAGGATGGCGATTCCATCACCTCCCTAGGTAACCCATTCCAGTGCTTCATCACCCTCCTAGTGAAATAGTGTTTCCTAATATCCAACCTAGACCTCCCCCACTTCAACTTGAGACTTGTTCTGTCATCTGCTAACACTCAGAACAGCCTAGTTCCATCCTCTTTGGAACCCCCCTTCAGGTAGCTGAAGGCTGCTATCAAATCCCCCCCCCCACTCTTCTCTTCTGCAGACTAAATAACCCCAGCCCAGTTGCCCTCTGCTGGACTCTCTCCAATTAGTCCACATCCTTTCTGTAGTGGGGGGCCCAAAACTTGACGCAATACTCCAGATGTGGCCTCATCAGTGCCAAATAGAGGGGAATAATCACTTCCCTCAATCTGCTGGCAATGCTCCTACTAATGCAGCCCAATATGCTGTTAGCCTTCTTGGCAACAAGGGCTCACTGTTGATTCATATCCAGCTTTTTGTCCACTGTAATCCCCAGGTCCTTTTCTGCAGAACTGCCGCTTAGCCAGTCAGTTCCCACCCTGTAGCAGTTCATGGGATTCTTCCATCCTAAGTGCAGGACTCTGCATTTGTCCTCGTTGAACCTCATCAAATTTCTTTTGGCCCAATCCTCCAATTTGTCTAGGTCACTCTGGGCTCTATCCCTATCCTCCAGCATATCTACCTCTCCCCCACAGTTTAGTGTCATCTGTGAACTTGCTGAGGGTGCAATCTATCCCATCATCCAGATCATTAATTAAGATGTTGAACAAAACCGGCCCCAGGACCGACCCCTGGGGCACTCTGCTTGATACTGGCTGCCAACTAGACATCGAGCCATTGATCACTACCTGTTGAGCCCGACAATCTATCCAGCTTTCTATCCACTTTATAATCCATTCATCCAATCCATACTTCTTTAACTTGCTGGCAAGTATACTGTGGGAGACCGTATCAAAAGCTTTGCTAAAGTCAACATATATCACGTCCACCGCTTTCCCCATATCCACAGAACCAGAAGTTATGGGCTTGATGCAGGAATGGATGGGATTCTATGGTCTGTGTTATACAGAAGGTCAGACTAGATGATCACAGTGGTCCTTTCTGACCTTAAAATGTATGCATCGATGAAATTCTGCTGTGCTTCAGTGTGCACTTCATTGCACAGCAGCTTCAGATTAAAGGATATCTGCCTTCATTGAATTAAATCGGAAAAGGAGTGATGTACTCACTGCAGTGCCCCCCGGTGCTCTTGATATTAGTTAATTTTATGAGGCCTTTAAATTGTTAATATTCAGTGTGTTGTAGAATTTTGTACTGAAAATGCATGAGCACATCATAGGTATGATTGGGAGCCAGCTGGAGGTTTTTGACAGTTTGGAAGGATATTGTTAGCGCTTTTAGCTTCTCAGGAGGTGTGGGAAGCACTTTGGGTTTGTGGGATAAACACATTAACTGGATGCTAAAGTCATCAGTGGGAAAATAGTCAAGGATGTTGTTAATGAAATGTGCATCATTTCAAAGTTAAGACCCCATTGAGATGAATGGGACGGGTCACACCACTCACTGAGCGACTGCTTCAGGTTGTTTGTAGAATGGGGCCTTCTTGACATTGGGGGTTTGCCCTGATGTCAGCTGTCAATGAAGCTTTACTAGGGCAAATCCCTGGTACAGACAAGGCAAAGCCATTACTTGCACCAATGGAGGGTACAAACGCCTGAAGCTGCAGTAAGCTCCATTGGGGCAAATCATGGCTTTAGTGGTTTGCTCCTAATCCATATTAGAGTTTGCACTGTTTCAGGATATTGGAGCAGATCTTCAGTGTAAAACAAGGCCTTAGGCAGACATCACAGTTACACTTGGGTGATTTTTTTATAGCCACAAGCATTAGAAACTTAATTCCATCTCCCCACTACATGAAAACCTGGGAGAACCTAATTCCATTAGAACAACTCCCTCTGGGCACTGATGTTGAATGAAAACACAGGTGTACTCTAAATCAAGTGAGAGCTGGGGTGATAAAGACTAGTGACAATATAACCAAGTGGAAGCTAAAGAACGACCCCGAAATATGAATGTGGAGAGCCTTAGCAGACACTTGAACACTGCCTGGTGCAATGCTCCCTGGCAACATCCTCTGCTTCCTAGGAACTATTTGAGGTAAGTGACACCACCAGGTCCTGGCTGTAGTTTGGGAGTGACAAGCTATGGTGATGATGAAAGCTTAGATTCTGGAGCAGAAGTCTGTGGCAAGGGGTGGCTTTTGCAGCAAATTCTGCAGTCAGGGAATGGTGGAGTACACAGGGCCCTGTTTTTAAGGAAGGATGGGAATAAAGAGAGGACGGTTGGCTGACATGCAAGATTAGGGAAGGACACTCAGAGTTCTTTGTGACTATCTCACTTTCAAAACATTCTAACACTGGTAATTTCCCAGGATCAGAACTAATTAAGCTAATTTGCAGTTTAGAAAGACCTATCATAGGATCAATAGTGTTATGATGTGATTATCTAGGAGGCAAGAGTCTTTAGGCTATACCTTGTGACTTGTTGAAAATGTAAGGCTGGTTTTCTGATGAGAACCAACTCAGACCCACTCCCTCAAGTTTTCTTATTTTCTTATTTAATTTCCTTCCCTGAATCCTGCCTGTGCTAATTTGTCAGTTATGGCTGAGGATTAATTTGGGGGAAATGTAGAGTAAATTTTATGCAGCAAGGTGAAGTGAAAATTCTGGACTTAGTTGTCAGAAGTAATATTCATCCTGTTCCCCCCCACTTAGTCACATTTCCATATCCACAGAATCCAGTATTAACTATAAAGAAGTTCTGTAATTTCAATAATAAACTAAACAGATTTTCAGTCCCTGTCAACTGAGTTGTGGATCTCCTGGTTATCGTGTTCGAGGGTCGTGCAAGTTTCCTTTCATCTAGGCTTGGCAGAATTCGATCTTTATTTTTTCATAGTTTTGACCGATAATATCAATGTTTATTTGTAAGCATTTTTTCTGTTTTTATCAATTTAAATTTTCACAGTTGTGCTAAATTACAGGGAGTCAGACAATGGGAGGCTCAAACAATAATATTCTACTGACAGTAGACGCTGAGATTCAAAAAGTTAAAGCTTTCTCACTCTTAAACCACAAATTGTCAACATCACAAGTCAAAATATACAATGTAAATGTCCATAAATCAAACGCTAATAAAAGTTCTCAAGCAGCATTTTTCTTTCTTTGACAATTAGTAAATTTTTATTATTATCAATTATAAATATTTTTTCCAGTGGTTTGTGTGTTCAGTGAAATCAAGGTTTACTGACATTTACTGATAAAAATCTAATCCTTTGACGCTCACTTACATCTCACCTTACCTGCTTCCTCCTTGCTAACTTTATTTAGAATGTCACTTCCATCTTCCCTGCATCTTCTTTTCATTTCACATACAGGGGAGGCAGGCAGGACTTCCTTAATCAACGATCACAGCTGCCATCTTAATGACACAATCCTGGCTTTCCATGCCTGCGCTTCAATAATTATGGTTGTCAGGTGTCTGTTTTTTGACCGGAATGCCTGGTCAAAAAGGGAACCTGGCGGCTCTGGTCAGCGCCACTGACTGGGACGTTAAAAGGATGTTTGGCACGGGGGTGGCAGGCTCCCTACCTGGCTCCGTGCAGCTCACGGAAGCGGCAGTATGTCCCTCAGCTGAGTCGGCTCCTAGGTGGAGGGATGGCCAGGGGGCCTCCATGTGCTGTCCCTGCCCTGCCCTGAGCGCCGGCTCCGCAACTCCCATTGGCTGGGAACCGCGGTCAATGGGAGCTGTGGGGACGGCGCCTGCGGGTGGAGGCAGCGCACAAAGCTGCCTGGCTGCACCTCCACCTAGGAGCTGAGGGACATGTCTCTGCTTGTGGGAGCTGCATGAGGTGAGCTCTGCCAGGAGCCCGCACCCCTACCTCGTGCACCCAAACTCCCTCCTGGAGCCCTTGCCCCAACCCCCGCCATAGTTCGGAACCCCTCGGCCCCAATCCAGAGCCTTCCTCCTGTACCCCAAACCCCTTATCACTAGCCCCACCTCAGAGCCCGCACCCCCAGCTGGAGCCCTCCTCCTTCTCCCCACACCCTAACCCCCTGCCCCAGCCTGGTGAAAATGAAAGAGGGTGGGAGAGAGCGAGCGACAGAGGGAGTGGGGATGGAGTGAGTGGGGGGAGGGCCCTCAGTGAAGGGGTGGGCCCTCGGGGGAAGGGGCAGGGGAAAAGGTGTTCGGTTTTGTGCGATTAGAAAGTTGGCAACCTTATCAATAATAGAAGGATGCCATAAACCATATAGACTATAAAATGGGAATAGTGATTCAGAATGTAGCACTCTTTCCTCTGACCCACTAGTGTACCAATCAGAGGTGGATTAAGGTCTCCTGGGGCCCTGGGCTGGAGCAAGTGGGGGGCGCCCAGTGCCAGATCCATGGCCCACTCCACCCCTTCCGTCTGCAGTCCTGCCCCTGTTCTGCTCTTCTCACCTATGGCCCTGCCCATGGCCCCACCCCATTGCATCCCTTCCCCCATGCCCCCTCTCGCTCCTTTCTGCCACCCCCCCCCCCCAGCTGCAGCCCAGAGACAGGAGAATCTCTGTGCCCCTGCTGTGGGAGCTCCTCCAGTCCTAGGCCATGGCAGGGGGAGGTTTTTCTGGGGGTCCCAAAGTGGCAGGGGCCCCTAGGCCCAGGCCCTGTGGCCTGTGTGGTAATGCACCACTGGTACCAATCCCTCAGAAAGGTAGTGGAGAACTGTGTTGCTGGAGGTACTGGCTTTCCAATGAGACTTAAAACCAAAACCCTAACCACCCGTGGTAATTAAAGACCTTGTGGATTTTTCACAGTTAGGACTGTTAGCGCCAGTATTCGGTTTTGGCCTGGTTCCCCTTAAGATGACTATACATTCCACCTACTTGAAATCCCCGTGTTGTTGTATGTGGGTAAGGTATTCTAAACTGTTGTGTAGAGCTGCTAAGCACCGTTAAAGGGCTGGCACTTTCCAGCCCACTCCAGTGATGGGTAAATTGAATATTATACTGTACATAATTTCTGAATTGGTGTGTAAAGTGCTTTGGCAATCTTGGATCAAAGGCACTGTACAAGTCATCATTAATTACACCTCTACTTCAATATAACGCTGTCCTCGGGAGCCAAAAAATCTTACCGCGTTATAGATGAAACCGCATTATATCGAACTTGCTTTGATCCACCGGAGTGCGCAGCCCCGCCGCACCGGAGCACTGCTTTACCGCGTTATATCCAAATTCATGTTATATCGGGTCGCATTATATCGGGGTAGAGGTGTATTATTATAATAATAAACTGAGCTCTTGAGAGAATCACAGCTGTTTGTCCTTGTTGGAGGTCTCTAATGCAGGACCTTTGAGATGTAATGATGTGGCACCATATATTGTTATATTTGTTTCTATAGGTATAACCTGTAGGCAGAAACCACGTTGAAGAAGTAAATTATTATTATTTCTTTGTATTATCATAGCACCAGGACCCCTATTCATGGACCTAACCCCACTGTGTTAGGGACAGTCCTTATCCCAAATTAGACAGATTCAGGCAGAAAGAACAGATTTTACTTCTGACAATATGTATTTCTCCAACATCTTTTCCTGTGCATTCAGATAAACAGAACAAGCAAGACTATCTGCAAGAGCATCAACTCATGACTTCCAATAAGTTTTAGAACCTTCCAGGAAGGTTTGAGACAAAATAGTCTGTAGTCCCAATTCACCATGCCCTATGGCCCCTTTTTGCCAGTGAATCTGGCTCTGGAGATTGTTGTTGTTTAATATTTTCATTCCAGTAGCTCCTAGAAGTCCCAGCTGAGATTAGGGCCCCATTGTGCTAGGAGCTGTATATACATGTAGACGGAAACAGTCTCTACTCAAAAGAGCTCACCGTCTTAACAGATAAGAAAGGAAAGGAGAACATAAGTGTTATCCCCATTTTAGAGATGGGAAACTGATGCACCCAGCCGTTAACTGACTCGCCCAAGATCACACTGGAGGTTTGTGGCAGAGCTAGGAATTGAACCTTGATCTCCATTCTTCCCCTCACTGGTGTATTGGCTCCATGTCACTCCTAACAGGAGCCCTGGTTCAGGCAGAGTATCTGGGGGCATTTCTGCGAGAATGGAGACACGGCCAAAGTGCTGCTGTGCTCTAGCTGTTCCCAGCCACCTCAATGGCCTTTTGGGACTGTGGGTAATTGAGTGTAAGGTGGGGCAGATGTCTGGCTGCTTTAACTGCATTGGGTGCTGAAGCAGCCCTTGGTTGGCCCAAGAGAAGGGAGCCGTAAGGTGACATAAAGCTAGTTTTGCCCCCACCTCCTTATTGAGGCCAGGCTCAGCTCTGCTGCAGGGATGAATGTGGCTGATTTGGTTTTAGAACAAAGCCTTCAGAGTCAAGCTTCCTAGGTTCTTTTTGGTCACAGCTGACCATGTGGCCTTGGCCAAGCCAATTAACCTTTCTCTGTACCTCCATCTACCCAACTCTAAAATGGGTATGTGAATAGTGTAACTAGCTGCCTAGTGTCTGTGTATCTTACTGGCCAGAATCAGAACTGCTCAAGTGTGTGTCACAAGCCCTATACTGCTCACAGCTAATGGTGATTCTTCTTTCTCTCAAGCAGGAAGTTCTGAATGGCCACGGAGTACAGGATAGTGACAGTGGAGGAGGTGCTAGATGGCTGCTGGGTTTTTTTTAAATTTACCTTCCACATAGGGGAGTTAATGGATATTTGTACATTGCTGAGAAATCCTCTGACATCTGGATCTGCCCAAAGTATTTTTGAGCTGTATAAGTGCCAAGTGTTTGCAGAAGTCAAGGTAGGGAAAAAAGAGGCTCTGTGGGTTCCACGAAGGGGTTAGGAAGCTTTACAAGGGCAAGGGGTGGGAGCATGATAAGAGATACAGGGCTGCTTAAAATAAAGCTAACTCTTTTAATTAATCTTCCACTGCAGGGGAAATTGTAAACTTCAGAAAGATTATTGCAAAGGTTTTGCAAATATACTGCAATTTTCCTTAACTCATTTTTAAAGTCCCCTGACAGAAACCCTGCCCTCTGCAGCAGTGTATTAGCCACCCACTGAATGTGGCCATGGGGATGTGATGTCAGATGCAACAGTGGGAGACTAGGAAACACTGGTCCCAGAAACCTGGAGTGAGAACCATCATGATAAATCACATCTCTTCCATTTCATTTGCAATGCTGCCTTGTTTGTGACTGGAGCTGCAGCAATGCACCACATTACAGCATTTTTCGATATTGTTTTCCTGAACCTCTGGCTCCCCCAACTCCTCTGTAAGCAATGAATATTCCCATGGCAACAGACTCACAAAACCTCAGTAGGGTTCCTCTTCTGAAAATACCCAGCATATCTAGCTGTGCCTGAGCATCTCATTGCAGTGAAACAGGTAGCAGCTTGTGAGCAATACTGTACTGGGGCTCTTCGTTCTAGCAGGAAGCAGATTGCACAATCCTAGCGATACACTCTCATTAAGATTCCAAATTGCTAAGGCTTCTTGCTCTAAAATGAGTTGCTTTGCCTTTTTTTTTTTTTTAATGGTTACTGTAATGAGGTGGTAAAATCCCATACTGCACCAGTGAGGAATTAATACTCAGCCCTGAATACAGGGACTGAAGCCAGCCTCACCCCACAACACCTGTCAGCAATGTCAAGACTCCAGCTGGAGGAAGTGAAAAATAGGAGGAACCCAGCATCAGCTTGGGGCTGCTTAGAGATAAGAGAGACTGAATTACCTGACTAGAGTACTGAGCAGTTAAGTCTACGGATATAGCTTGGGCTGGATTTTATGCTGTTTTACTGTTCATTTGTTTGTTCATAAAGTCAAACTCCAGAAAGCTGGTGACTTTTGACCCTCCCTGGGCAATGCTGACTGGATCATATAGCAAGTGGGGAAAGTCACCTGCTCAGTTGCCTACAGATACCATTCTTTCCCCACGAAGCACTCCCTCCACCTTAGATGAGAATTGGAATCTTCTGAGGTATCTAATGGAGGTTCTTTCTGAAGTCAAAGCCCAGTGGCAGCGCTGCACTGGGGAGATGGCTCCCTTTGTGTTGATGATGCTGAAAGATGGCCATTTTTCTGTAGCTTTAGAGAGCTAGGTCACAATGAGGGGGTGGGTGAAATTCGTGTGTGTGTGTCGGGGGGTGGGGAAGGAAACATCCTGGAACTTCTGAGGCTGCTATTTTAATAACTTTGTTATAAACATTTTAAATGTACTAATTTGGGGTGCTGTGTACTAGCTCTTTTTAGACGAGTCCAGTAAACTATTTAAATCTTTCTCGTCCTGTCTGTCTTTCCAGCTACAAAGTGGCAAAATAAAATAAAATAAAGTGTGACTTGGGTTCTGTTGAACAAAGCTATTTTTAGGATTTCATCCTACCCATTTACTTCAAAGCTGATCAAAACCTCTACCTTTGGAACACACCTCCTTTATTCATTTTGAGGCTGTCATTCCGTTTTTTGTATGGATTTTTCAAGGAGGAAAGGCACAAATGGGGTGGCTAACAGCTGCTGAGTCACCACCTTAACTGAAATAGTAGAATCTGTAAACACAACCTTTGCCCAGGAATAATCACTGCATATCACTACCTTCTTGAGATAAATCCAACAGCCACCTCCTTTCCTTTTTATAAATGTTTATTAAATGACAGAAGTGGGCCTGGCACAAAACCCCCAATTCCAAACACCACCGGGTTTTCTGGCTGTCCCCCTCTCTCTGTCATAGGCCAACCAAAACTGGGATCCAAAGCCCCATAAACTGGAAGGAGTTTTGAATCTTGACCTGAATTGTTTAACTCATGCCCCACTCTCCGAAGAGGATAGCTAGAGACATCAGGTTTCAGTGTTCGGTTTATGAGCTGATTGCTACCTGTGTGTCTTGCTTTATATCCATTCTGTGGGAGCAATTTTAGACAGGGTCTCAAAATTAACGACCCTGGCAGTTGAAGTACTACGTCAGAAAATCTCTAAAGGACTGGGGTTGGCAGCGTCCAAACTTTCTCCCTTGCAAATATGTATTTAACCAGGAACTCCCTCTGACAACATCCTGATAATTCACATGGTAGTTGGTTCGGGTGCAGGGCCGGTGCAAGGAAGTTTCGCGCCCTAGGCGAAACTTCCACCTTGCGTCCCCCCACCAGCCCTGCGGCAGCTCCCCACCCCCTACCCCCGCCCTGAGGCTCCCCCCGCTGGAGCTGTGCGGCAGCTCCCCACCCCAGCTCACCTCTGCTCCGCCTCCTCCCTGAGCACGCCGCCCCCACTCTAATTCTCCTCCCCTCCCACGCTTGCGGCGCCAAACAGCTGATTGGCGCTGCAAGCCTGGGAGGTGGGAGAAGTGGAGCGGCGACTGTGCGCTCGGGGAGGGGGCATGGCAGAGATGAGCTGGGGTGGGGACTGCCGCGGGGGGGGGGGGGGGGGGAGAGAGTGTGCCTCAGGGCAAGGGTGGAGCTGCTGCAGGGCTCCCCAGCTCACCTCTGCTATGCCCCTTCCCCGAGCACGCCGCCCCGCCGGCAATGACAATAATTGCATGGAGCGGCTGCTGCGCTGGGAGAGGGAGTCTGAGCCGCACGTGTCAGTGTGCCACCGGCAGCCCAACTCAGGAACGCTGTAAAAAAAAATTGGGGGCACTGCTTTTTGGTGCCCCCAAATCTTGGCGCCCTAGGCAACCGCCGAGTTTGCCTCAATGGTAGCACCGGCCCTGTGCGGGTGTGTGTGAATGCATGCGTGTGTGTGTTTGTGTGTTTGTACACATCGGCTTTGCAGCTTAACAGATCTATACCAGATCTATACTATAACTGAGGTATTCTATTAATGCCCAGGGTTTCAGTAATTGTAAAGGATTTACAATCAGGTACTAACTCACTGTAGGACTGAATGAAACAGAAAAAATGGGTATGATCCTCTTCCTTTAGACCCCGCAATCTTTCATTGGCATGCTCTCCCTTCCTACTCCACCTCCCCCAGACTTTCATCTTGCCTGCTGTCACCAGTCTGCTGATCTTTCACTTCTCCTGCCAGCCTCCCAGAACATAAGGTCAACAATGGCTACATAAGCTAAAGTGGTTCTCTCTTAGGATGGGGTGGCTGAAGAAAGAGGCTTATACCTGTGACAGCCTATTTAGCAGAGTTATTTATCAAGTGCTGTGCTCCATTTCACAGCTTCCTTTCTATGGAAGAGGTGAAAGGAGGGATCATGCTTGGTTTAGATTTTGCAAGAGCACTGCCTGATAAATACACATAGCAGTGACTGAGGGAGGCGGCTCCAGCTTTGTGACTCATTTTTATTTCTTTTACCTGCTTGTTAATTGGGGTCTATATGTTAAACATCAGCAGATTTATAATCTGTCTGCCAAGAGGAGCTGGATACATTTGAAAGCCATGAAGCATGGTCCTGGCAGCTTTCTCAGTTCAGTGCTAAGTCTGGGTATTTCAGTTTGTACAACCCTAATTTGCTTAAGCATTTCACTAGGGGGGTACGATGCCAAGGGCTGAACTGTAGGAGTTTTATTTAATTTCCGGGATGCTGCCTGCAGTTTTATGTTATCTCACACAGTTGTGAAACACTGCAGGTAATAGGAACTTTTAGTTTTCATTGATTAGTCATGGCAGAGTTTGTTTTGTTAGACACCCTCAAAGGCCACACAGAGGTAACCTCGCAGAACATTTTTAAAGGGCCATGTGTCTTCATAAGAAAAAGTATGTTTAGAATTTCCTGCTGTGTTCCTATTACATGACTCTGTAGATAATGAACAATGACATGACTTTAAATTATATTCACTTTTCACCATTTATGCTGCTTGCTTGCTACTTGCCATTAACTCAGCTTGGCCTCTGAGATGAGACTGGTTTGTTAGTTGCTTTCTGACTCTCTTGCACTAGCCCGATGCAATAGTTTCGCATGCAAACATCAGAGCTGACACAGTTTCAGAAAATGCCTTCACTGGTTATTACTGAGCATGCTCCAACAGTAAGGCGGCCAGTTCTGACAGGAGGCATATTCCTACACACACTACACCTGTCCTAGACATGTGTAAGCCATTGCAGGGGGCCCCATGTGACTCTTTGGGGAATCAGTCTATGTACAACTTCTGAATCCTGGTTGATGTTATGAAGCTGGTATTATGAAATTGCTGTATCATGGAATGACTCTATGTGGATGTGGAATCCACCTTTGCCGATAGGGCTGTAGGTAGCCCATCTTCTCCCAGAAAAGCTACCAGGGTGGGTCATTAGACTCTTAATAGTTGTCTATTCAGATGGAAACACCTTGGGACAATGGGTTGACTGAAGATGGGAGAAGCTAGTCCCTCCAACTTCTCTGCAGGGAGGGCGAGTAGAAAATCACCAGCAGCAGAACAGAGGCCTTGGCTACACTTGCGAGTTACAGCGCTGTAAAGGCTCCCCCAGCGCTGTAACTCACTCCCCGTCCACACTGGCAAGGCATTTGCAGCGCTGTATCTCCGTGGTTGCAGCGCTGCATGTACTCCACCTCTCAGAGAGGAATAGCAAGTATTGTGCTGCCACTGCAGCGCTGCGGCGCCAGTGTGGCTGCCCAATGCACTGTGAATGGCCTCCAGAATTATTCGGCAGTATCCCACAATGCCTGTTCTAGCCACTCTGGTCATCAGTTCAAACTCTAGTGCCCTGGCCCCAGGTAACCAACCATGTGACCGACCCTTTACATTCCCCGGGAATTTTAAAAATCCCCTTCCTGTTTGCTCAGCCCAGCGTGGTGTGGAGTGCTATCAGCGAATCTTTCCAGGTGACCATGCCTCCATGCGCCAAGTGAGCCCCAGCATGGAGCAATGGCGAGTTGCTGGACCTCATCAGTGTTTGGGGGGAGGAAGCTGTACAGTCCCAGCTGCGCTCCACCCATGCCCCCTTCCCTCAGTCCCCGGTGCCAGAATGGGAAAAGGTGCTCTGTGGGCTAGCTGCCCATAATGCACCGCTCCCAATAGCGCTGCAATTGCCGCAAATGTTACCACGACAGTGTGCTGGGCAGCTGTCAGTGTGGACAGACTGCAACGCTTTCCCTACTCAGCTGCACAAAGTCAGGTTGAACTCACAGCGCTGTACATCTGCAAGTGTAGCCAAGGCCAAAGAAACCTGGTGATGATAGGGGGACATATAAACTCATGAGTCTCTGGCTATGTACATACCACAGCTTATGTCGGCATGACTTATGTTGCTCAGGAGTGTGAATAAACCACCACCCCTAAGCGACATAAGTGCCAGTGTGGACAGCTACCGCCGCTCACACAGGTGGTTTTATTATGCCAATGGGAGCGTTCTCTCCCCTTGGCCTAGAGCATCATCAACAGACATGCTTCATCAGTGCAACTGTGCTGCTGCAGTGCTGTATGTGTAGACAAGCCCTCTGAGACAGGACAGGAAGCTTTGGGCAGGAGACAAGACAGAGATGGGCATGGTTTCAGAGTGGATGTGGGGAGGGAAGGGAAGGTCTGGTTTAACGGCAAGAGCAGAGAAAGTCAGAGAAAGTTAGCTGCAGGAGGAGAGAAACCATGATCTGAAGGAAAAGGATCCTGGACACCTCAGAGGATTTTGGGTCAGGGAAGTGCATATAGGGGTGTTTGTTATTGTGTATAGAGCTGTGTATTTCTTGTGTTACTAAGTGAAGAGTAATCGTGTTTTAGAATCCTGTACCAAGTCTGTCTGTTCATCTGTTGGCTTTCACTAGCGCATGCCCCCGAAGAGGTAAACTGTAAACCAGAAGGGTCACCCCTTTGGTGGGATTCTTGGGAACATGCAAGAGATGCTGGTGAGGCTTGGGTGAGACAACACTCGTTTCAGAACCTAGACACTCGGGCTGTGAGGGCCCCACTGCCAAGAGGTGTGTCAGACATAAGTTTTGACCTGGGGTGCATGTCTAGAGGCTCAAAGCCAGGAACAGTGTCTACAATATGCACGGCCCCAGCAAGCTAAGGGAACGTAGGATTCAGCATTTGGATCCCCTAACAACACCCTGCCCAGCATCCAGCAGTGAGGGCCCCAGTGAGATCTGTGACACCCTGGCCCACAGCAACCCCTCCCCAGAATGCGGGAAGGAGGAGGAAGTTGACTATTTTGCCAGGCAGCCATCCCAGAATATCCCCAGCCCCTAAGCTCAGCTGTCAAACCATCCCTGCCAACCCCCCGTGTTTTGTGCTTAGGGCAATTTGACTGGGCCCCCCCAAAACCTAGGATGGGGCCTACCAAACACTGCACGGAAATGCTGAAATTCAAACAAATCTGTTTCACTTAAATTTGGAAAAAATAATTAAAATATGTTATCAAGATTAGGTTTAGTAATACTCCCCCCCCCCTTTTTTTTTTTTAAATAAAATAACCTGAATTTTTTACCTTAATTACTGAAGTGTTCCTTTTGGCATGTACAACTTTCATGCAGTAATTTTTCTTTTGCTCAGCCAGATACCATAATTAATTGAGTCTGAAGCAAACTCCTAGATCCAAACACTACATCTTAATTTTGGAACTCTCATTATCCTTTGCATTGTTACAACACCTTCCACTGGATGAGCTCAAAGTGCTTGACAAACATTTGCACATTAAGCCTTACTCTGGTCCTATGAGGAAGTATTATTCCCATTTTTAGGTGTGAAAACTGAGGCACAGCACGGTTAAGAATTTGCCCAATGTTACATAGCCAGGTCCTGATTCCAATTGTAATTACGCTAGTGTAAATCTGGAATAACTCTACCAATGTTAATTGAATGGTTGGTTATCAGAGTTAATGTCAAAACAGAATCAGGCCCCAAATCTGTGTCAGAAGCAGGACTAGAACTCATAACTCCTAGGCACCTACCGTACATCCCCTCCTGTACAGCTCGTCTGGGATCCAGTCCAGCTCCTACTGAGGTCAATGGAAAGATCCATGTTGATTTCAACAAGAGTTACATCAGGTTCATAATGTCTAATACTATGAGTCAAATTACTCCCGGGCATGACTGGGGCAGCCCTGGGATAGTCAACAGAGACTGGATCTTGATTTCAGTGGAGTTGCATCTGGGATGAATTTGACTCTCGTTTCATTGTAGGATAAGTGTGAGGGGCAGATGGAAAGTGAGAGAGGAAATCTATGTTTAACAAGAAAAAGGGTTGGGAAGTGTTTGGAAAAAAACAGGTGAAGGCCTGGGAGTTTATGATTAGTAAAAATGCTTAGTGTTTGCTAGTATGAAAGTCCCGCTGAAAGAGCCACATCTTCGCCTTCTGCTGACAAACCCACAAGGGAGGACAAACCCCGCAGGACATGTGGGGTACCTCTCAGTCCTTCCTGCGAGGGGTCTCAGGGTTTCTCCGCCTTGGCTTTGGAGCAGGCCCGCTGTTTGGCCTTCTAAACTTGTGAGTATCTTGACAGTCACAGTATTAGACTCTGGCAAAGAACTACATATACAGAAGCCCAGCGCACTGGCACAGTTCTGCAGGCAACCCCTTCTCTCAGGGCAGCGCTGCCACCTCAGAATCTGTGTCACGTGAGGTCCTGGCAGATGGCTACCCACAAACCCCCAAGCAGGGGATGCCACTGGGCAGAGGTATCAACGCATAAGATAACACTGATGGTATCTGACAAGGAGGAATCACTGCTAATGTGTATGGGGTGGGGAACAGCACTCTGGAAACCTGCTATCCTCCAGCCCCACACACACACACAGTGTACCCATGAAAAGGCTTTTTAGTAGGATTGGGGTGGGGGGCAGTCCTCCTCCTCAACCCCAGAGACACCTGACTTGTCTCCCTTCTGGCCCAGTCTACTTTATGAAATTAGGTCAGTCAGGGGTGTGAAAAATCCACTGCTGAGTCCTCATGTAGTCAGCGCTTAGGTTGACGGAAGAATTCTGTTGACCTAGCCACCACCTCTCAGGGAGTTGGATTACCTATGCTGATGGGAGAGTCCCTCCTGTTGGCATAGCTAGTGTCTACACTGAAGTTTAGTGTTTTATATGTAGACAAGCCCTCAGACCATGTCTATTTTCTTAAGAGGCCGTTCAAATCCCCTCCTCAAGTACCAGTAGAAAAGCAAATCCTGGCAGCTGAAATTGCATGTTCCAAATGACAGATTTTTGGAAAGGACGGTGAGATAGTTCACTCTCCCCTGTTTTTACACTCTCTCTCCTGTCACACACATGGCAGGGCAGGCTGTTCTAAACCACCCATGCTAATTTCCCTTGTTATAACTGCCCTGCATAACACACAAAATGCTTGGCTTTGGAGGGTGATATTATAAAGAAGGACACTGTAATTTAGTGGCTCATTTAATGTGAACCAAGAGAAATATGAGCCATGCCAATGCCACACTGGGGCTCTATTTATATCCATTTTGCTGTATGGTATGATTTATAATGAGGAATAATTTTATATAGTATTAGAGTGGTAATAGGGCTTATTAGGTTACCATGTCTGAAGTTAAGAAACATTATACTACAGTAGGCTCTGTTAACGTGATGTAAGAATAACCCTTCGGTATTAAATCCTGTTTCTAAGCTTCTTACAGTAAATATTACTGTACTATATTTACCAAGGAGTCTGAGCTTTTAGTAGCACAGTACAGGGAGCTACATTTCTTAGTTCAAAGGATTTGTACTGAATCCCATGAAATTCAAAGATACAAAATTACATTTAATGACAATAATGTGCCGCACTTATTTCGCCCTTTGCATGTTCAACGTACTGTGCAAACATTAATCCTCACAGCACCCCCGTGAGGCAGGGAGGGGAGTATTGTCATTCCCCATTGCACAGACAGGGACTGAGGCAGAGAGCGGAAAGGCTACATTTTTGTGCCTGTGCCCCTGCCCCAAGTTTTGTGCAGGAGACCTATCTTGGGTCTGGTGGAAATACAGTCCTCTCTCTCAGCCTGGAACTAGGGCATTGCAAAGACCCAGTTATAGCCTCCTCTGGTGGGTCATATAGCTTATGGACCCATCAGCCACGGTGCTTCCTTTCCCTCAACTCCATTCATGATGTCCTGGAAATGAGTATTACCCTGGTATATAGTCTCTATCTCTGGCCTGCCCCACATCTCCCTCCACAGAATTGCAGCAGTTTTGCTGCTTTTGGGGGCTTACACAGATGATGGAGGAAGGAACCGGGTTTATCCCTAAGAGGTTTTTTTCTGAAGGCCACACAGTGAGTGAGTGGTGGGGCTAGGATTAGAGCTGGGCAACTCTTGGCACCCAGTTCTGTGCATGATTCAAAGCTCTTTTCTAAAGCTGGAGGACTGGTTAAAGTTTCACTAGTCTATCTAGAAAGCAAAGAGTTCTGTTTCCCATTTAAAGCTCTGGAGGCTCATGATGACTAAGAGTGCAAACAGGAATCTGCCTGTACATTGATTTTTAGTGCCAGCTTAATGCCTGCAAGTAATTAGTTCTGCTGTGCAGGTGGGTAAAGGAATTAAATTGGGCTTGGTAATGAGGGGGAAAATAATCTGCTCCAGGATCTTAGGGACAACAGGAAAGCTTGTACAGGCAAGGCAACTTCTTTGCAAATGTCACTTTCACTTCAGTTGAGTGAGATTTGGAAATGTATGTGTCTTTTTAAAGCAGCTGTCTATATAGTGCAAAGTAAGGTCACTTCATTTACCAGCGGTTTCTCATCTCCGGGAACAAAGATCACCTTAGTCTCATACTTTTGATAGATAAACATTTAAAACAATACTTCGATCCTTTGGTGCAATTCTCTCAGTGCTAACTAGGAATTGGAAGGAGGAATATGATGTCTCATTTTGATAATTTACCTTGGATGAGTGGAAGGATGACATACACAGACTTCCCCTGCATGAATTTGGTTTTAGGGCATCTGCCATAGAGGGCGTGTATTGGATCCATTTTCAGTGAGAGTCAACATGATCATCATTGCATGGCAAGCCTGTTCCCAATGAAGTCAAGGCAGCATGGGACTGAGAGTCAGGCCCTGCGTTCTATTCCCTTGGGCAAGTTGTTTAACTCCTCTGTCTTTGTTTCCCTCTCTGTGTAATATATAATCAATGTGGATAATGATTTCTGTTCTCTTATGCTGAGCTGCGTGGTTGAGAAGTACCATAGAAGAGATATTATTATATTGTTCTTTTGCCCTTGACTTCAGCAGAAGCACGACTGAGTCACAGTCAAAACAGCTGTGAGGAAACCACCCTTGAAGATGGTCATAATGTTTAACCCTGGCAAATATGCCAAACCGATACAGTAATTTACTGAGATTACCTGGGGGGAAGGGGGCAGAAACAATCACCCGGCTCCTTAAACTAAAACAAAGCTGTTTGTCTGCTATAATTTATAGAAACACATCAGTTTTCCTTAGATTATCATGTTTGTTATCCACAGACAGCTATCATTGGTCTATGTTCTGCTCGTGAATTCAAGCAAGTAAATTCCATTGAATTCAATGGGGGTCTAGCACTTAGAGCACAGGCGTGAGGACATGTCTACACTGCAGTCAGAGGTGGGACTGCAGCACGTTTAGACATACCTGAACTAGCTTTGAGTTAGCTTGAATAAAAATAGCAATGAAGCTGTAGCACCACAGGTTGTTTGAACCCACTTGGGACCCTAGGTCTGAGCAGCTAGGGAAACTGAAGCACAAAGAGTTTAAGTGACTTATGGAGACACATGAAATCTGCAGCATAGCCAGGGATAGAACCTAGAGCTCCTGATTCTTAGCCTGGTGCCTTAACAGTTTTCCTCCCTTCACTTGTTTCCAGGTAATTCATTTTCTGTCCTCTATTTAGAACCAGCTCTGGTATGATTGTGTTATGGATGAGGCCTCCACTGGCCCCCATATTATTATCTAATTTGTTCACTTCACTGTTCTGGGTGTTTTGCACCTTCCTTGGCATCGTCTGGTACTGGCCCCCAGACAGGATACTGGACTAGCTGGATCCACTGGTTTGATTTGCTACGGTAATTCCTTTGTTCCTAAGGGACCTCTGCCTGTTACAGACTCAGTAGTGAGTTGCTTACACTTATGGTTCTGTAAAAAATGCTAATTCTCAGGACAGGCGGGACAGTGAATGTCAGGGGAGGATGCTCTGAGGATATCACTGAGCTCCTGGGAGAGATGAGGCATCAGATGAAGGGAGAGAGGGGACAGGAGCTGGAAACCCTATCCCTGCTTCTCTCCAACCTTGACTTCAGAAACATGCCAGCTATATCTGCTGCTGGTTTTGATAGCTACTTACTTGCCACCTCCCAGTAGCTATTCCGCTTTCTAACAGGGTGAAAAATGAAGCTGATTAAAAATAGTAGAGTGAAATCTAAATCACTGGGCAGTGAACTTTTTATATATAGCCTCTTTGTAAACTGAAACTACTGTATGCCTCTCTGGGTGGAAAAAGAAAGCAAGCTTGGACCACACCTCTTCTATTGTGTGCAGAAATCTGCCCATCAATGCTTGCCTATTTAAATAAAACCCTTGTTATAAACACAAGAATGCTGGATGATTGTTTGTTAGTTGTATAGAGCAAAATTTGAAATATTATCGTTTGGCCTGCACCTTTGCTGACACAAAGCCCTTCCTCCTAGCAAGCCGACTGAATTTCAGTTTTTTAGTTTTCCGTCCCTGAGCAGAGTTTATATATAAACCTCTTTCACGTTTTAAAGCCTTTTCAAAAACAGTGAAAATCCCAGCATTGTCAACTTTGAATTTGGTGTCCTCTGATTTCAGATAGACACAGAGGAGGAAAACCTCCTACAGACTCATCTCTGTACAGCCAGGCCATTTTGTGTGTGCTTATTGTTTTATCCTCGTGTCACCTTTCTGCTTTCATGGCTATCACTCCGTCCTGGTGAAAAACCAAAACCCTTCATTAATAGGTCAGCTTGCTTTTTATATCTGTACATGTGGCACAACTGGATAAAGGCGTGCTTCTGCTTTGTTGTTGTTTTTTATATTATATATATATATATATATACACATATATATATATTTTAACTTTACTTTCCACTGCCATGGCAACTGCTGCATGTTTGGCAAAAAGCTTCAAGAGAAGAAAAGGAGCTCACAGAGCTCAGCTGGCAGATGTCCAGTGTAATCATGCCGCAGAGCTGAAATGAGGCCTTTGGCAGCCTTCCAAGTTACAAAGAACAAAGATGAACAGGAGGACTTGTGGCACCTTAGAGACTAACAAATTTATTAGAGCATAAGCTTTCGTGGACTATAGCCCACTTCTTCGGATGCATCCGAAGAAGTGGGCTATAGTCCACGAAAGCTTATGCTCTAATAAATTTGTTAGTCTCTAAGGTGCCACAAGTCCTCCTGTTCTTCTTTTTGCGGATACAGACTAACACGGCTGCTACTCTAAAAGAACAAAGATGTCAGTTCCTAATGTTGGCGGCAGAGCTTGTTTGGCACCCTTATATGGTTTCCCAGAACTCCTTGTCTTGGCTGCCTTCCATTCCCTTTAGGGCAGCAAACAGGATTAGCACACACAGACTTGTTTTTCTCTTTTCTCCTCCAACTGTTCCAATGACATCATCCCTGCTGCATTCATTTGCCAGCAGGGTGACTTTGGCTTTTTTTTTTCTTCTCCCCTTTACAAAAAACACAATGTTTTAAGTAATTCTTGCACCGCTTTTCATTAAATTAAAAACACCGCGGTGCAGTGAGTTTAGCCGAATAAAGGCAGACGGGCTGTATTTTATTTTTTTGATAATTGAATTCCTGCAAGATAAAAATCTCATTTTCCTCAGTCGGCTGTAATCAGCACTCGCAGAGATGTGGTTTCCAACTGCTCTCATCATGTGCTTCCTTATGAAACTCCACAGAGAAAGAGACTTGGCTCCAGTACAGATTTAAAGGGCCCATAACCGGTTAAACTATTCTTGTCACATACAAGTACACATACGAGGGCTAGGTAATGTGGTGCTGATTCTTGTCTGTCTTTCCATATACACACATTACCCAGTGTGGCTCTACGCCTTGTCACAAACACACACACTCTCAGATAATTCCTACATAGCGCTCATGGGTGTGTCAGAAATCAGAGCTACGTTATCTGGTGCAGCACTGATTCTTGTCTGACTCTCTATACACACACACACACAAAGTGTGGCTAAGATGTGTGTCACATGCACATACACTCAAATAGTTGCCGTATAACATGGCTCCGATTTTTGCTGTGTGTGTGTACAAAAGAACGTGGCTCTACCCAGTTCAGCGGGGAACTGGGGGGCAGAGGAAGGGCGGAATTGAATAAGTAAAAGTTTTAAACGGCAACCTAAATACTGGTTTCAACTAGCAGGCAGCAGAACATTATGTAACTAATGCCTGGATTCATGAAACAGAGTCAAGGTTTGCTGACTGCAGATATTCCGCCTCCTCCTCTCCCCCCTTCCTTTCAGATTCATGAACTAGTTTTCAGATTCATGAATCACTTAGGAGCCAGTGAGGGGAAGGGAAAAAAATAGTATTGATCTAATTTCAATGGAAATTGGCTCATGATGATCATGCTGGCTGCTGAGAGTTTACACGTCTGGAGGCTAGTTCCATTACCTGCCTGCAGCAAGAAAAAGACCCTATCTTAAAAATGTTGCTCTAGCTTCATTTTAAACTACCGTACTATGTCCATTGCTGCAATTTATTCTATGTTGGTTACCATGCATAGGGGGCCTGGTTCAAAGCCCATTGCAATCATTGCACATTGACTTCAGTGGGCTGTGGATCAGGCCCACACATCTATGCACTGTATAGCCTCCCCCCTTACCCAATCTTCTTTTCATTTTGTATGCAGCTTAATTACACCGCAAATACATAGGAAAAACAAAACTATTTGGTGCAAGCATTTTCCCAGATTTTCCTGTCCCTTACAATACCCTGCAGCAGAACATGTGGCTGGCTCCTGAGTGCAGAAAAGTCAGACAGCACTTAATTGTTTTATATGTAAATAAGAGAGTTTGTTTTCTTGGAATCACTTCTGTAATAATGAAAACTCAAAACCTAAAATGCAGATTAGAAGGTGATCGATCTGAATCACTCAAAGCCTGCATCTTCCCCCACTTTAAAAAGGGATCACTGTCAAATTATGAGTTGTCTGACAGTTTAAACACTCCTGCCTGGCTGATTCCCTTTCTTGTATTATGGGATTTAGGAGTCAATGCCGTATTTCTGAATCTAAAGATGGATCTGAACTGGAACAGCAGATCTGAACATCTCAACCGAGGTTTGGATCCAGAGCTTGGAGTGCATCTTTACTCTAGTCCTGCAGTAGTCTGTTAATAAAGTAGTTTTATTTAGGAGGCTTTTATACACTGCAGGGCATGAGAGATCAATGCAGAGGAAACCAGGGGATTCTCCACCTTCCCCCACAAACTCCAAACATCTTTCTGTGCTGGACTTAAATATTCAGTCTTTTCTAGGTGAATTCATTTCCCTCTTCTTCCATGGATTCTTCTGTGGTTTGCATTATTGTTTAACTATATTACATGGTGCTGCTTCACTCCTTAGTATTGAGATCACTTTATGGCTCCTTCACCTTCAAAGAATTATACCAATAAACCACTGGAGTTCTGTATCCCCTCCCACAGCAAAACAACTGGATAATGATCTATATATGTTTGGATCCAATATCTTGAATATAAGGTTTGTATCCCTCTTCTTCAAATATGCTGTTTTTCCATCCCATGTTTGTTTCACTTGGCACGTATCTGATGATGTGATGTTTACTTCCTTTTTATCACTGCAGCACAAGAGACAGTGTGAGAGGCCCGAAGGGGATTTCTGTGCTTTAAATGAAAGCTTAGTCAGTGGCAAAAAAAAAAACCTATCCATCTCTATATACACAGCTTTCTGCAGCCATGTATATCTCCCCTATATCCAGTACTTATACAACTTAGCATATTGGATTTTTCCTTTGTTTGCCTTCACTTTCTGAGTTGACAAATATCACTGAATATTTGTCAGCACTGGACAAAGAGGAAGAGCTGAATGATCCATTTTTAATTTTTTTTATTATTTTGCATTTGATGATTCGATTTTTCCTCTCTCTCTCTCTCTCACTCACACACACACACAAAATGTATGTGATGATCAACTTGAGTTGGTAGGAAAGCTTTATGTAACAGCCACTCAGTCTAAGACTCACAGTGCAGGAAGTGTTCTGTTTCCAAAGTTCCACATAAAAACTGGCAGCACATCAAACCCTCTGTTTCATAACAGACTAGAAATAGGATTTTCTAATACCATTCAGAGAATGCTGCTTTTTGTGCAGGGAGCTGAAATTTTATGAATTGTTAATGGTTAACTAAACAATGGCCTGAAAATTCAGTGGCTTTTTTCAGAATGACTGATGTGTATACTGTACCAGTGAGGCTGTCTGGAGGCAGTCATTCCAGCCAGAGCCTGCCCATTAATAATTGAAGGCACCTTTTCAAAGAATTAAGATCCTTAAATAATTAATAACTACATAATTATGTAATTAGCTGGCAGGGGAGATACCATGATCATGAAGGTGGCTTTCCTAGGATGAGGCTCATCCATTGCAATCCAGATATGCTGACTCCAGCAGTTTCCTTAAATGCAGGGTCCTTGAATGCATAGTTTGTGGAGGTTGGTGAAGCAGTGGGGTAGGGGAGTGCATTCATGTTTCCCCTGGAATATAATTGTAGAGAGGCAATGTGATCTAGTGGTCAGAACACAGCATTAGGAACAAGATCGTTGGCTCAGAGTGTGACCTTAACCTATCTGTCTCTATTTCCTCCTCTGTAAAATCAGAACACACCCACCTTGGTAATGTACCTGGTTATCCATATGTGAAAAGTGCTAGCTGAGAGCTAAATCATAATAATAATTGGATTAGTGATCTCATTGATAGAAAGATGCCTTCCCCCTCTAGTGCTCGTATCAGTGAGGTTTACCTTATTGTTTCCTTAGTTTCATTGATTGCCATGTAATCCCCAGTTTTTCTCCTGCAGTAAACGATGAGTTTTCTGAGATTTGGGACTGTATGGTGCCTAGCCCTGCACAGGTGCCCAAGGGGAAAAGAGGCAAGTAATATGAATAACACCTCGCTCTTAATTCATACATTTCAAAGTGCTTTACAAAGGAGGTCAATATCCCTGTCGTACAGATGAGGAAAGTGAGACTCAGATGGGTAAAGTGACTTGCCTTAGGTTTCTGACCAGATTGGTGGCATAGCAGGGAATAGAACCCAGGACTCCTGAGTCTCAGACAAGTGCTTAAGCCACTAGCCCACAGCTGCAGGAGCTGACCACAAATACACTGAGTACAGAGTGTGTAGAGATTAGCACAGAGATAGCTGTTAGCTTCAGAATGGTTGAGGAGGGGAACCATGGCCCTGCCCAGAGGAAGTGCATGCCACACTCCATAGAGAACGTCCAATGGCTGCTCTCTCTTTCTGCTTCTGGGAATCTCAAGGTGAACTCTGCCAGATGAGGCCCCAGAGCTTTCACCTCACCATAATCAGCCCCTTTTTGATTAAAACATGTCTATTTTCAAGCACAGAGAAAAGTGAATGCTTTAAATAGATTCACGGAGATGGGAAGGACCCATGAATTCATCTTGTTCATTCCCCTATCCTTGTTGATGAAGAGTTATTCCCTCTAGGATATCATCCAGTACTTTGTCCAGTCTAGTTTCCAATCACTCACATGATGGGGCTTCCCTTAAGAGACTGTGCCACTCTCTAATCTACCCCCTTGTTGGGAAACAAATATTTCCAGATACTTACTCAGCTTCAGCAATTCTTCTCTCTGTGCTTGCTCTTTACACACATCCGTTGCTTGAAGACTTATATCTCCTTTGGCCATCATCCTTTAGCTAAACCACATAAATTTAGCTCTTGTAACCTTTCTTCATAGGTTAATCTTCATCTTCTGGTCCCTTCATCATTTTTGTTGCTATTCTCTCAATCTGTCTTTTATTGAAGGCAGAATTCCAGATGTGGGCTTACCAGTGCTATGTCGAGAGACACTATCAGTTCCTTGATGTGTGTGTGTGTGTGTGTGTGTGTGTGAGTGTGAGTGTGAGAGAGAGAGAGAGAGAGAGAGAATAGGATGTGTTTAGTCACCCAGCTCCAAAATAGATTAGCCCCAGTTTTCTGGGCTGGCTGAGCTGTGCTTAGGGCAAGCCTGGAGAGATGCAAAGACGGCTTTATGTCAACTTTGCGGTTCCCTGACCCTGTGGCCAGTGGGTGCTAGCTCAATGCCAAGGTTGTTCTATCTTATCCTGACTGAGAACAGCAGTCAAGGACTGGTAAGGTGGAATGATGCCTTGGCCATATCTCCTTTTCCCTGGCCAGGCCCCCTTCAGAGGGGGCTATGGCCTGGCTTTGTCGTAGGAACTGCTATACCTGCAAGACTGAGATTCTATATGGGGGAAATAATTCTAGGCCCATTAAAAACAGGACTGTGTCTGCTTTGCACCACCAGAGTGCCATCCGTCACTAATGTGGCTGGAGGATGCTGGAGAATCAAACATGTCAGGTTGTTTTGCCAATATACTGCGTTAAAAGCCCATATCCAATTTGCTGTCTACTCATCCTCATGTCTTTCTCAGCATTGCTGCTTTGCAAGTTGCTCTACCCTTCATCCCACTCCCTTCCAAAGCTTGCATTTTCCTGGATGTGTATAATTTTGTAGCCATATTTTGACTCCCTCCTAGTCCCTTTACACTATTTGTGTCCTCTCGGTGCTTGCAGATCCTCCCAGTTTAGTATTATCTGCAAGTTTAGGGCCTTGTCCTGCTGCTGTTATGCACATGGATCTCCTACTGAAGTCAGTGGGAAATCCACTCCCAGAGTGGTGGCAGCAGGACTGGGCCTCTAGTGTGCTGCTTACCCTCTTCTTCTAGACATTAATAAAAATGTGAAATAAAACTTGGCCTAACACCGATCCTTTGCTTGCTCCACTGGCCAGCCCCTCACAGTGTATGTAGGTATGTCTACACTACGAGAGTAGTTTGATTGTACTTAAATCGAATATGTGGAATCGATATTACAAAGTCAAACGTGTGTATCCACACTAAGGACAGTAATTCGACTTTGTGAGTCCACACTAACGGGGCAAGCATCGACATTGGAAGCGGTGCACTGTGGGCAGCTATCCCACAGTTCCCGCAGTCCCCGCTGCCCATTGAAATTCTGGGTCGAGCTCCCAATGCCTGCTGGGGAAAAAACTGTGTCGAGGGTGGTTTTGGGTAACTGTCGTCATCCAACCGTCACTCCCGCCCTCCCTCCCTGAAAGCGCCGGCGGGCAATCAGTTCGCGCACTTTTCTGGTGAGTGACAGCGCGGACACCACAGCACTGTAAGCATGGAGCCCGCTGCGACCATCGCTGCAGTTATGGCCGTTGTCAACACCTCGCACCTTATCATCACCCTTTTCCAGAGGCAGATGCTGAGAAATCAGGCGAGGAGGCTACGGCAGCGCGGTGAGGACATGAAGTCTGAGAGTGGCACAGACCTCTCACAAAGCACGGGACCCCACGCCGTGAACATCATGGTGGCAATGGGTCATGTTGATGCTGTGGAACGGCGATTCTGGGCCCGGGAAACAAGCATGGACTGGTGGGACCGCATAGTGCTGCAGGTCTGGGATGAATCACAGTGGCTGCAAAACTTTCATATGCGGAAGGGAACTTTCCTGGAACTTTGTGAGTTGCTGTCCCCTGCCCTGAAGCGCAAGGACACCCGGATGTGAGCAGCCCTGACTGTCCAGAAGCGAGTGGCCATAGCTCTCTGGAAGCTTGCAACGCCAGACAGCTACCAGTCAGTTGCGAATCACTTTGGCGTTGGCAAATCTACCATGGGGGTTGCTGTGATGCAAGTAGCCAACGCAATCGTTGAGCTACTGCTGTCAAAGGTAGTGACCCTTGGAAACGTCCAGGTCATCGTAGATGGCTTCGCCGCGATGGGATTTCCAAACTGCGGTGGGGCTATAGATGGAACTCACATCCCTATCCTGGGACTGGACCACCAGGCCAGCCAGTACATTAACCGAAAGGGCTACTTTTCAATGGTGCTGCAAGCACTGGTGGACCATAGGGGATGTTTTACAAACATCAACGTAGGATGGCCAGGCAAGGTTCATGACGCTCGTGTTTTCAGGAACTCTGGTCTGTTTAGACGGCTGCAGGAAGGTATTTACTTCCCGGACCAGAAAATAACTGTTGGGGATGTGGAGATGCCTATAGTGATCCTCGGGGACCCAGCCTACCCACTAATGCCCTGGCTCATGAAGCCCTATACAGGCGCCCTGGACACTGAAAAAGAACCCTTCAACTACCGGCTGAGCAAGTGCAGAATGGTGGTGGAGTGTGCTTTTGGACGTCTCAAGGGGAGATGGAGAAGCTTACTGACTCGCTCTGATCTCAGTGAAACCAATATCCCCATTGTTATTGCAGCTTGCTGTGTGCTCCACAATCTCTGTGAGAGCAAGGGGGAGACCTTTATGGCGGGGTGGGAGGTTGAGGCCAATAACCTGGCCGCTGATTACGCCCAGCCAGACAGCCGTGCGATTAGAAGAGCCCAGCAGGATGCTCTGTGCATCCGGGAGGCTTTGAAAGCTAGGGTTCCTCAGTGAGCAGGGTAACCTGTGACTATTAAGTTTGTTTAAAGAGAAGCTGAACCTGTCCCCGTTTCTTTACCACTTACTGTTGACTATCCTCTCCAGCTACATACCCCCTTCACCCACTTCCAACACACGTTTAAAAATAAAATAAATGGAACTTTATTAATGAACACCATTTTCTTTATTACGGATTTTGCGGTAAAGTGTTGAAACTGGGACGCAGACTGTGGTGGGGAGTGGGCATAGTGGTGGAAAGAATGCTTCTAAACTCGAGGAATGACAGGTTCCTGCTCCTAGAGTGGTCCGCGGTGGTGGACTGGTTGTTTCAACGGAGCCTGCCACCCCTCCTTTTCGGGACTCTGTGTGTGGGGGCTATTTGACTTTGTGGCGGGGGAGGATGGTTACAGATTCCCTGCTGCGTGGCTCTGTGATCCAGGATAAGGACCGCTGCATAAGATCTCTATCCGCTCTCCCCCGCCACAAAGTCATGTGGCCCCCCACACACAGAACATGAAAACTACCTCCCAGACTGACCAGGGTGCCTAGTGACTGCAATGTGTGTGTGACCTTCTGCTGAACCTGCCCCCGTGTCTGTACCCTGGTAAAGGTGACTGTCCTCTCCAATTACCAACCCCCTTCCCCGCTTCAAACACACTCTCCCCTAAAAGAACATGATGGAAACAGTAATTAACAGAAACGTATCTTTTATTAGCAACTACACAGTTAGGGGATGAAACTGGGACGGGGGCTTGGGTGAGGCGGGAAGGAAAGGACTTATTAAATTTTTGGGAATGAGAGCCTTCTGGTACTTGAGCAGTCTGCAGGGGTGGAGTGACAGTTTTCATGGCCCCTGCCGCCCCTCCTTCTTGGGACTTTGGGTGAGGGGGGTATGGGAGTTTGTGGCGGGAGAGGGCGGTTAGAGATAGACTACAGCGGGGCTCTGTCCTCCTGCCTCCGGTCCTGCAGAACATCCACAAGGCGCTGGAGCGTGTCCGTTTGCTCCCTCATTAGTCCAAGCAGCGTTTGAGTCGCCTGCTGGTCTTCCTGCCACCACCTCGCCTCCCGTTCGCTGTGTGCTCGCTGGTATTGCGACATGTTCTCCCTACACTGGGTCTGCTGGGCCGCATCGGCTTGGGAGCAGCCCATAAGTTCTGAGAACATGTCGTCCCATGTCCTTTTCTTTCTCCGCCTAATCTGCGCCAGCCTCTGTGAGGGGGATGCCAGGGTAGGTCGGGAGACATTCGCAGCTGTGGGATGGGAAAAAGGGAGTGAATTCCTCACAAAGATAATTTTTTGTGAACAATGAACATAGTCTTTCTCTGTGAACAAGACCATGCACAGCACCTATCACATGTGCACTCAGGACAAGGTCGAATTTTCGGCCTTTGCATTCAGTGCCTGGGGTCTTGCAGTGGAGATCAGACAAGCGGGGCAGGACAGCGGAATTCGGGTAGCAGGCTGACATGGTAAGCCATAGACTTTTGGCTGCTTAAAACTTAAATTATAGCAGTGCCCTCCTTTCATGTTCAAAGCAATGCTCCTATCGTTGGCCAGTTCCTGCTGCCGGCAATCCAGCAAGCATGAACTCTGTCCCCGTCCCACCCCCTCACGGCTGTCCCCAGGAAAGATCCCTGTAAGCTGCCTCTCTCCCGCCTCCACCGCGTGGCTGTAAACCGCCGGTGAGAGTTCTGTAAAGGAACAGGCAAGCAGTCCCAATAGTAACATTCCCCTAATTCTAAGCAGGTCACCATGAGCGACATCACTCTGCTGAGAATTTCTGAGACCGAGAAAGAACGCATGCTGCGTGAAAGCCAGCAAAAACCAGGGCCGTATGCCGCCATGCTCTGCAAGGCAATGATCCCAGAGTACTTGATGATAGCCTGGCAAGGAAAAGTTTCCTACTACGGAGGACACAATAAGGCCGCTCTCCCCAGGAACCTCATGCAAAGGCTTTCCAATTACCTCCAGGAGAGCTTCGTGGAGAAGTCCCATGAGGATTTCAGCTCTATCCCCGGACATATAGACCTTCTTTTCCAGTAGCTGCACTGGCAAGGATATATAGACCTTCTTTTCCAGTAGCTGCACTGGCAAGGACTAAAAAGTAGAGCGCCTAGGGCAAACTAATCATGATAAACCGGACATTGTTAGATTCTTTTGCAGTAGTTGCACTGCCAAGGACTAAAATGTTAAGCGCCTAGGGCAAACAAATTATGAAAAACCCATTGTTAATATTCCTGTTCTGTTCAAAATAAATGTTTACATGTTTAAAACACTTACCGACTGATCCTTCCCCTGATTCAGGGTCTGGGTTAATGCCTGGGGACGGTTGGTGGGGGATCTCTGTGAGGGTGATGAAGAGATCCTGGCTGTCTGGGAAATCAGCGTTGTAAGCGCTGTCGACTGCCTCGTCCTCCTCCTCACCTTCCTCATCTTCCCTGTCTGCTAACATCTCTGAGGAAGCGGCAGTCGACAATATCCCATCCTCAGAGTCCACGGTCAGTGGTGGGGTAGTGGTGGCGGTCGCA
The DNA here is from genome assembly GCF_011386835.1 of Chrysemys picta bellii. Taxonomy (NCBI): domain Eukaryota; kingdom Metazoa; phylum Chordata; order Testudines; family Emydidae; genus Chrysemys; species Chrysemys picta. The sequence goes on along the minus strand of NC_088793.1, from coordinate 133,363,857 downwards.
CCTAGAATGGAATGCAGTGCCTTGTAGAAACGGCATGTCTGGGTCTGGGATCTGGAGCGTCCGTTTGACTCTTTGGTCTTCTGGTACGCTTGTCTCAGCTCCTTGATTTTCACGCGGCACTGCGTTGCATCCTGGCTGTATCCTCTCTCCGTCATGGCTTTGGAGATCTTCTCGTAGATCTTTGCATTCCGTCTTTTCGATCGCAGCTCTGAAAGCACGGACTCATCGCCCCACACAGCGATCAGATCCAAGACTTCCCGATCAGTCCATGCTGGGGCCCTCTTTCTATTCTGAGATTGTATGGTCACCTCTGCTGGAGAACTCTGCATCGTTGCCAGTGCTGCTGAGCTCGCCATGATGTCCAAACAGGAAATGAGATTCAAACTGCCCAGACAGGAAAAGGAATTCAAATTTTCCCGGGACTTTTCCTGTGTGGCTGGTCAGAGTATCCAGAGCGTCAACAGAGTGGTGCACTGTGGGATAGCTCCTGGAGTTATTAGCATCGATTTCCATCCACACCTACCCTAATTCGACATGGCCATGTCGAATTTAGCGCTACTCCCCTCGTTGGGGAGGAGTACAGAAATCAAATTTAAGAGACCTCTATGTCAAACTAAATAGCTTCGTTGTGTGGACGGGTGCAGGGTTAATTTGATTTAACGCTGCTAAATTCGACATAACCTCCGAGTGTAGACCAGGCCTGTGATACGTTGCTGTTTCTCATTTTGTTTTGCTTTGTTTACAGTACTCAGTCCAGCTTTCAGTCCATGCGCAAATACTCAAATCCAAGCCAAGTTGAATTAATTTCAAGAAAGGTTTCACAAGACTCTGTCAACTGCTTTACTGAAAACCAGACATACTGGACCTGCTGTTTTTCTCTCTTTCCCATTCAGACACCAATCCTATATCAGGATCTGCTCACACAGCCCCCTGTGACATCGTGGAGTCTGACTGATGTCAATGGGACTCCATATGGGCACAGGGGTTCATACTAGCGGATGCCACTGCAGAATCAAGGGCACATTTTATAATTGGGTTAAAAAAATTCTCTCTCTGGAATGATTTGTTCTTTATTAAATCCATGCTGTTGATCACCCACACTTCTGTTACTCCTCTTAACAGGAACATTCCCTGTTACCATTATTTTACCAGCCATAGAAAGTAATTGCCAGGATTGCTTTTCCATTTTCTCTCCCCCCCCCACCCCCGGCACCTTGCTGTCTCCCTCATCAGAGAAGCCAAGCTTTGAATGGACCGGGAGGGGCTCAGATGGTGTAAATTGCCATCGCTCCACTGAAGTCACGAGAGACGTCAAAAAAGTCATGACAACTTCCATCAGCTGAGGATCTGCCCAAAAGACTGCACTTCCCACTCACACTGACAGGCATAAGGCACATGGTGTGGTAGCTCATAGCTACTGCTCATGCTCTGTCTGTTCTCTGCATAAAGATACTTCAGTCTCTAGGTTTCACAAGCATCAAGTTTAGTTACAGTCACAAGGAAAGCCTGACTTCCCCCATAAGTTTAAAATGCAGCTGGCATTCCAAACCAATTTTTCTGAAGGATCCTTACTTTTCCAGATGGGTCTTCTGATTGAACTTGTCAGCATAAGTATCGACCAAAAGCCAGTAAGGCAAAACCTGGAAGCATTAAATATATACAAATAAGTATGTTGTAATGATACAGATCCCAAGGGAATTAAGCAAGCTTTCTGAGACACTGTCAATTATTTCTGAAAAAACTATGAAGAACACGAAGTTTCAGAATACAGAAGATTCCTTAATGCGTTGTCATATGCCATAGAAAAGGTCATCTGTAGCTCAGATACCAGAGTGCGGTGTGATATGCTGTTGAAATCCTAACTAGGCAATTTTGTTTACCTCTTGGCTCAGAAACACCTCAAATTTGTAACATTTTACATAAAACTCCATTATGCAGTGATTTAAATCCCTCATTAAAGCACTGTCTGCTTTAGAAAACTGACACATTGTTGACACTGGTGATCAGCACCATAAGGTGCCCCTGAACTAGTGTTGAATAGAGAATGAAGGGGGGAGTTTGTTGACAGGGAGCCCTAAATTTTGGCTCCAATTAGCCGCTCCTCCCCTTCACTCTATATTCAAATTCTCCCTTATCAACCATGGAGCAGAACTCTTACAAGCAAGGTTCCTTTCAGAGAGGGATCCGAACAACAACATTTGGATCCCATTGGAATCGGAACGTTCCAAGCTCAGGTTGTTTGGATGTGTTCTCTGACTCTGCTTGCTTTAGGGCTTGTCTTCATCTCAGTGTTAGCGTGTGTCATGGACACTCGAGTTAACAGGAACCACACTGCAAATCAACAGGCTGCATGGAGCATATTTATTAGTAGTGCAGACAGGCCGAGTGTCCTGGGCTACATTTTTAGCTCGAGCATCAGCAGCACTCTGGTGTCAACCCCCACCCACTGATGGGCCATTGAGCCTGAGTTTTAAGGACCGCTTAACCTGAACTAGAGACTTTTGTGTGTTCCTGGCAGTTGGGTGGGGGGCAGCACTTGAGTTTACCTCACAAACTTACAGTGAAGTGAAGGCAAGCCCATAGACAGGGCCGGCTCCAGGCACCAGGCAACCAAGCACATGCTTGTGGCGGCACCTGGTAAGGGGCGGCCAATCTTGGGGTGGCGGGGGGGCAGCGCGGCGCGGCATTCCGCAGGGGCGGGGCGCTCCGGTGGCGCGGCGCTCGGTGGGGGGGGCGGCGCGGGGCGCGGAGCTCGCGGGGGGTTCCGGTGGCTCGGCCGGGGGGGGCGGGATCCGGCGGCGCGGCGCTCAGCAGGGGGGGGCAGCGCGGGGCGCGGTGCTCGGGGGGGGGGTTCCGGCGGTGCAGCGCTCGGTGGGGGGAGGAGTTCCGGTGGGGCAGCGCTTTTTTTTTTGCTGCTTGGGGCAGCAAAAAAGTTAGAGCTGGCCCTGCCCATAGACAACAGCATCTCAGAGTTTAAGGCCAGAAGGGATCATTAGATCATCTTATCAGACCTGCATATCACAGGCTACTAACTTTCACTCTGTTACCCATGTACTGAGCCCACAAAGTTTGTGCACCGAATATTACAAATAATTTTTTTTATTTAATCCATATCTAATTCTTCACTGTCAATACTTCCATTATAAATCCCCATTAGCGATGTTGCTCAGGTATAAATGAGAGTAGGATTTGGCCCATTGAGTTTATTCTTCTTTCATCACATTTGCACAGAGCTTTTCAACCGAACACAGTTTTCTTTCCATACCTTTCAGTTTAATATAATGGTGATAAATGGAGTGACACTGATAAATTTTTAGTTTATTTAAAGCTGTTTATCATCCATATCTATTATGGAAAGTCATCAACTATGCAAAATGTGGGGATGTTTAGAGAGTTTCTAATGTGTATCTATTTATGGCTCTGATGCCTCCACCTTTGTGCTTTGCTCAGGTGCAAGTGACCCAGAGACATTCCATTAAGTAACTCTCTTGTGTTGCTTACATGAAAAGGGAACTTGCCAGCTAGGTTTTGGTGGGAAGCCCTGGTGACTCTGGCCTGACTGGGGAGGGTGTGTGTGTGTAACAAAACATGCTTTGGTTTAGTTATAAGGAGTTTCACAGGATGGGACAAATTCTCCCCTGCTGCCAGTGCCAGAATAAGGAATTCTGGGACCCTGTGCATGATGGAAACTGGAAAAGGGAGGGGGGACACCTGAGTGGCATTGCAACCTAGTGTGTGGGGTTGCAGCATCATTCAGGTTTGACCCAGTCCCACCCTCCATCATGATGGAGGATAGGATGGGGATAAAAGCATTTCTCCCAGGCTGTGTGGTGCTTTCTGTGGCTATTTCTGCAGCGCATCGCTTCTGTGGCCATTCCCCCAGTGTAGGGTGTTTAGCTGGTGGAGCCACTCACTGGCCACACCTCAGACTCCTCCCTCCACTTTCCTTGGAACTACAGATGGAGCACAACACAGCAGCAGCACCCAGGAGGTGTTCGAGCCTCTCAGAGTGGGCTCCTGAGTCCTGCAACCTGGCCCCACTCAGCAGATCCACACTAGTTCCACTGCTTGGCAAGCTCAAGGGAGATGGCAGGCAGCATTCGGGCCTGTCTACTAAGAATACGGACTCAAACATGTGCTGTGCTTTGAAACTTGGCAAAGGAAACCTCAGCCTAGGAGCAATTGTTTGTCTGAGAACAGCAGCGGCTGTTTGCACACCTGTAACGCAAAGGCCGCCAAAAAGAAATAGTTTGTTCATCTCAAAAGCTTTTTTGCATTCCTGTAATTGGAAAATAGGTTTGTTTAAAAAACAATAACAGCAGCTTGCTAAGCTCGCTGGTTAATCTGTAATGCTGTCAAGGCCAAGTTGTGCCCAATGGAGGACCACATTGGCAACTAGCCAGAGAGCCCAAAGGCCGCTTAGGCTGTGTCTACACTACGAACCTGTGGGTGTAATTCCCCTGCTCAGGGACACATACTTGTAGCTTCATGAGAGCCAGAGTGGGTATAAATAGCAGCGTAGCTGTGATAGCACAGGCAGCAGCAGCGGAGGCATAGGCTGAGCCCCATTGGGCCGGATCATCGGCTAGTGTACATCTGGGCAGCAACTGACGTCAATGGTGCTCTGCTGAATTACACCAGCCAATGACTAGTCTTCACAGGCTGCATCTGTTTTGGAAGATGAGGGTAGGTGCAGGCTCCATTGCAGAAATCCCTGAATTGCACTAGGCCAAACTTTCATCACTCCTGCCCTACATTGTTCTAGTATTTACAAGACAAATCACTTTAAATGGCCAAGATGGTATAGATTTTCAGACTGGTGTTTGTCTCCTAGCCCTGGTCCACACTACAAACTTAATGCACAGCCCTGAGTGACACAGTTATACCAACCAAACTTCTGGTGATAGGGTGACCAGATGCTAAGTGGAAAATATCGGGACCACCGCATGGGGGACGCCTTTTTAATTGTTACACTCACCCGTCCAGGTCTTCGGCGGCAATTCGGCGGAGGGTCCTTCAGTCGCTGATGGTCTTCGGTAGCATTTCGGCAGAGGGTCCTTCAGTCGCTGATGGTCTTCGGTAGCATTTCGGCAGTGGGTAGTAAACCTTGCTGCCAAAGACAGAAGCACCCGCTGCTGAAATGCCACCGAAGACCGTCAGTGACTGAAGGACCCTCTGCCGAATTGCCGCCAAAGACCCAAATGGGTGAGTGTAAAAGAAAACGCCTGAAACAAAATTTTGGGACAAATGGTACGGTCGGGACACGGGACAAACTCCTCAAAATCATGATAGTCCTGATTTTATTGGGACGTCTGGTCACCCTACCTGGTGTAGACAGCACCGGGTCGATAGCTTCTCCCATTGACACAGCTACTACCTCTCCGGGAGGTGGATTAATCACACAGATCAGAGCATCTTCACTTAAGTGCTACAGCAGCACAGCTGCAGTGCTGTAAGTGTAGACAAGCCCTTAGCTTGCACAGTAACCACTTTGTAAAAAGGTGTTTAAAATGGGCCGTATCTTGCTATCAGTTTACACCCTGAAATTCCAGAGAAACTCCACTGGAATCAGAGAGTTACCTTGCATTAACCCCAGTGAAACTGGCAACAGGATTTGGCCTGATGTATTCAATAATAGATATTACATTAAAGAATTCAAGTTAGGGAGTACACAAAACCCGGGTCCCCTAAAGGAGTCTCAAATGTCAGCATCATAAATTGGACCAACTCCTGTTGGTGAGAGAGAAACTTTCGAGCTTACACGGAGCTCTTCTGGGAAACTAACTCAACCAACATGGAGCAACACAGCAACAACAACAGTGCATACAGCATCATATTTTTGCTTTGTTTGAAGTGGCAAGAAAAAAAAAAGGAAATTAAACAACAAAAAGCAAATAAATTAAACAAAAGCCCCTGGATGTCTGTCTGATCTCACATACACATGGTGTTCCAGTAAATCCAGTTACTCCACTTATATCTGGATTGACACCAGTGTAACTGTGAGAGCAGAATCTGGCCCCAGCTACTCACATCTTGTGTCTGAGGAGGACTGCAGCTGCAGATGGCATTCTGTTATCAATATGCAACAGGAAGGGAGAGTTTTCTCACACATCCCACACAAGAAATTAATTGTCAGTATTGTTGGCTAATCACATTTTCTGTACTGTCCTTATGTCTGGCTCCTGGAAGACTAATCACTGTCCTGATAACCAGGTTTGTTAGAGAGCTATCCACACAACAACATGCTTTCCTCACAGAACCCATCCTCAGAACCAACTTGGTAGCCAGACCTAAAACTCATCTCACACCACTACTTTTATCCCTTGCACGTCTCTTACTTCCTTTTTATTTCTCTGCAGTTTCTGTAACAGTGTCCAGCCTATCTGATATATTCTTCTTGGCTGTACAAATATTGAGAAGGCTAATAATTGGTATATCTTAAAGATCTATGTCTGTATCTTCAGCTAGAATGCTGTGTAAAAGACCCCAATTTCCTTTGTAAGGAAGTATTAATAATGGGGTTGTTTGGCCTTCTCTGCAAGATTTAAAGAGCACAACAGCAGTACTGCTTTGGGGAGAAATCTGTGTCTGAAAAGGTCCTTTGGAAATTAAACATGTCAATTTTCACCAGATAACAGATAGAAAACAATCAAGGAGCTGGCATAAATGGGAGGAAATGGATAATTCCAGAGAATGTGACTGGATGTCCATGTGTTTGACCAGTAGTAAGAAACACTGTTTAGCAGAAAGCAATATCCAAAACTGAATGTTTTGGTCTTATTCTTAGTAAAAATCATGCCAAGAAAATGACTAGAGCTGAGTTTTACCATCCTGTGCAAATTTTTGGAAATTTCTCCTTTTCTGAATCAGGACAAAAAGTCAAAATCTTGAAATTTTCTACAAATAAACACAAAATTCAAGTAAATTCAAATGTGTCATTTTGATTGTGACCAATTTTTTTAACATTCTAATATAAATAGATAAAATTTCAAAACAAAGTATTTTCAAATTGGAGACCTTAATTTTTTGTGCGTTTTGAAAATGTGGATAATAGGACCTTTTGACAATTCTTTAAACTTTTTTCCAAAAATTTTCAAGTAGAGAAATTTGAGAAACTGACCCTTTCCCATGAAAAATGTTGGTTTCAACCAATTGGCATTTTTCAACAACAACAAAAAAAAGTAGTCAAAAAATTCCTGACCAGCTCTTGCAGTAATTTATTGGCTCAGGGCTTGTAGAGTGGGGCAGCGGGTGCAGCTGTGCCGCTGTAGCACTTTGTGAAGATGCCACCTATGCCAACAGGAGAGCTTCTCTCGTTGGCATAGGTACTCACTCCACCTCCCCCATGAGGCAGTAGCTATGTTGATGGGAGAAGCCAGTCTGTCAACATAGTGCTGTCTACACAAGAGGGTTAGGTCGGTATAATTATGTCACTTGGAGTTATGCATTTTTCACACCCCCTGAGTGATGTAGTTATACTGATATAGGCCTGGAGTGAAGACCAAGCCTCAGACAGACATCTCCACATGGAAGGGAAAGGCACTATAACTGAAGGGCCATCTGCTCGGTGTGGATGGACACTGCTTGGCTCCGGATTGCAAGCACAAAGCTATAGTCTCCCAAGGCTGCACCTCTACGTTTTAGAATTCAGATGGCTGTCCTGCATTTGTTCCCTTGGCCACACTTTGGCCTCCTGGATCTAAAACCAGACTTGTAAAATCAGCTCTCAAGTCATTGATCTTCTTGAGAACATCAATCTGCTCTCTAATTCTGTAACACAGCCCACAATTTTCACAACAGTGAGGAGAGACAATCAATGAATATTTTACATGTGTCACAGTGTGCTGGCCTCGATCACATCCACAGCTTCTTAAGAATAAGTGACTCATTTCAGTCCTTTTCCTCTGAGGAAGAGTGGCAAAATATTTTTAGTTTCACTCCCCTGCAAAGCCCTTTGGGTAACTGTGACGGGTTGGATCACAGAAACCCCCTTGGGAGCTGCCACCCAATGTACCAAGACTACCCCTGTTCCTGTTTTCCCTGTCAGCTCAGGACTCCAGCACCCTGTCTTGCTGAGCCAGACACTCCCGTCTGCTCCAACAAGTCTGAATCACTTGCCCAAAAGCTGCAAGTTTACCTGAAAACAGCTCACAGAAGTGTGCTTGTCTTTAGCACTCAGAGGCCCAACTCCCAATGGGGTCTAAACCCAAATCAATCCGTTTTACCCTGCATAAAGCTTATGCAGGGCAAACTCATAAATTGTTCGCCCTCTATAACACTGATAGAGAGATATGCACAGTTGTTTGCTCCCCCAGGCATTAATACATACTCTGAGTAAATTACTAAATAAAAAGTGATTTTATTAAATACAGAAAATAGGATTTAAGTGGTTTCAAGTAGTAACAGACAGAACAAAGTAAGTCACCAAGCAAAATAAAATAAAATGCGCAAATCTATGTCTAATCAAGCTAAATACAGATAATCTCACCCTCAGAGATGCTTCAGTAAGTTTTTCTCAGACTGGACACCTTCCAGGCCTGGGCACAATTCTTTCCCTTGGTACAGCTCTTGTTCCAGCTCAGGTGAGAGCTAGGGGATTCTTCATGATGGCTCCTCTCTCCCTTTGTTCTCTTCCACCCCTTTATATATCTTTTTCATAAGGCAGGAACCCTTTGTCCCTCTGGGTTTCCACCTCCCCTCACTGGAAAAGCACCAGGTTAAAGATGGATTCCAGTTCAGGTGACACGATCACATGTCACTGCAAGACTTCATTGCCCACTTGCCAGCACACACATATACAGGAAGACTAACAGGTAAACACAGCCATCTGCAGACAATGGTCCTTGTTAATGGGAGTCATCAAGATTCCAAACCATCATTAATGGCCCACACTTTACATAATTACAATAGGCCGTCAGAGTTATGTTTTATATTTCTAGTTTTAGATACAAGAGTGGTACATTTCTACAAATAGGATGATCACACTCAGTAGATTATGAGCTTTGTAATGATACCTTACAAGAGATCTTTTGCACGAAGCATATCCCAGTTGCATTATATTCACTTATTATCAAATCTTTATAAAACTATCCCAGTTACATTATATTCACTTATTATCATGTTTTTATAAAACCATATAGACTGCATAACGTCCCAGTAACCAAATACTCTTTTGGGCTGACTGGCTTCCTCTTCCACACAGGGATCTTCTCTGTTCCCTTCTGTAAAGGCCCCATGGCAGCCAAAATGCTAAGGGATAAACCATGCAGGGGAAGATATGTTTATTTAGACTGTATGCTTCTTGAGGCAGGGACTGTCTCTTTGTTCGTGTTTGTACAGCGCCTAGCACAATGGGGACCTGGGCCATAATTGGAGCACCTAGACACTACCACAATAGAAATAAATAATAATAATAATTTTTAATTAAACCAGGTTGAACAGACTCGACCAACACCAGCAATATGGAGACATTTGGAGCCAAATTCTGCTCTGAGTTGCACCAGCTTTTTAAAATGCCTTTTATCATTTGTAAGTCTGCTCATAGATGTTAAATATTTCGGTTCTTAAACACTTTTTAAAAAATAGCTATTTGTGTTTTTTCATCATTCCCTTTATTTCTGTCACGCTATAGAGCAGGGGTCTCAAACTCAAATGACCACGAGGGCCGCATGAGGACTAGTGCATTGGCCCGATGGCCGCATCACTGACCCCCCCCCCCTCGCTGCCCCCAGCCCTGCCCCCACTCCACCCCTTCCATGAGGCCCCGCCCCTGCACCGCCTCTTCCCGCCCCTTCCCTGCCCCCATTCCAACCCCTTCCCTGAAGTCCTCACCCCAACTGTGCCCCCTCCCTGCCCCCAGGGGGGGCAGGAGGGGTGTGGGGTGTGATGGGGGCTCAGGGCAGGGAGTTGAGGTGCAGGAGGTGTGCAGGGTTCAGCAGGGGGCTCAGGGCAGGGAATTGGGGTGTGGGGTGCAGGAGGGATGAGGGGTGCGGCAGTGGGTCAGGGTGCAGGGTGCGGCAGGGGGCTCAAGGCTGGGAGTTGGGGTGTGTGGGGTGCAGGAGGGGTGAGGGGTGCAGCAGGGGATTGGGGTGCAGGGTGGGCAGGAGGCTCAGGCAGGGAGTTGGGGTGCGGGAGGGTGTGGGATGTGGCAGGCGGCTCTGGACAGGGGGTGCAGGATGCGGGCTCCGGCCCAGCGCCGCTTACCTAGAGCGGCTCCGGGGTGGCAGCACTGTGGCCAGGGCAGGCTCCCTGCCTGCCTGCCGTGGCCCCTGGCCCCACTCCACTCTGCTCTGCTCCAGGAAGCAGCCAGAGTCCCAGGGGTATGGGGTGGGGGGGAACGGCGCCATGTGCTGTTCTTGCTCCTCCAGGTACCTCCCCCAAAGCTCCCATTGGCCGCGGCTCCCCGATCCCGGCCAATGGGAGCTGCAGGGGGCACTGCCTGGAAGCAGAGCATGGAGCCCTCTACTCCCCTCCCCCCCGCCCGGGGCTGCAGGGACATAGTTCCAGCCGCTTCAGGGAGCGGTGCAGGGCTTGCGGCGCCATGGGATAGGCAGAGGGGCGGGGGTGGGGGGACGCGGGGGTGGGGAGCTTGGTGGGCCGCCGCGTGTTTGAGACCCCTGCTGTAGAGGGACGTGAAGACATACATTAAGTAGGTTGTGCCAAAGAGCAGAGTGGTCCACGTCCCAAAGGACTTGAAATGTCATGTGTACGCGGTTGATCTTGCTGCCATAGCACCTGCTGGTGTCAGGTCACTACATGGCAAGTGACTTCACCTCTAGGACCCCCTGGTAGCTACTTCCTTGGCTCCACAATGGCCTTCCATGGCCTGGCCCTGCAGCCAGGTCACTTAAAACTTCTCACTCTTTCCAGGGTAACAAAGGTCCAACTACAAGTCCAAATAAATATCCAAACTCAATCCTTTTGCCCCTCTTGGGCTTTGCTGATTCTTCCCCAGCAGGATTCTCCCACTGTTTCCCTTCCCCAGGGACTCTGGCAGTTTCCCTGCTGCCTACACACCCTAACCTATGACCTCCCTGTCAAGAGCCTAATCTATTTCCTGTAGGTCCCTTCCAGCCTGGCTTACCCAGGCCCTACCCAGAGAGAGATTTCCCTTTGCTCCTCTCTCCTGGGATTCCTCTCCCCCATAGGGTTGCCAACTTTCTGATTGCAGAAAACGGAACACCCAGGGCCGGCTCTGGCTTTTTTGCCACCCCAGGCAAAAAAGCCGCCGGCCGCCCCCCTCCCTGCGGGGGGGGGGGGGGGGCGGCCGGAGCCCTGGGAGGAGGGCGGCGAGCCCCACCAGGGGCTCCACTCTCCCCCCGGCGGCCAGGGGGAGAGCGCCGGGGGGAGGGGGGCCGGAGCCCTGGGAGGAGGGCGGTGAGCCCCGGCGGGGGCTCCGCTCTCCCCCCGGCGGCCGGGGGGAGGGGGGCCGGAGCCCTGGGAGGAGGGCGGCGAGCCCCGGCGGGGGCTCCGCTCTCCCCCCGGCGGCCGGGGGGAGGGGGGCCGGAGCCCTGGGAGGAGGGCGGCGAGCCCCGCCGGGGGCTCCACTCTCCCCCCGGCGGCCAGGGGGAGGGCGGCCGGAGCCCTGGGAGGAGGGCAGTGAGCCCCGGCAGGGGCTCCGCTCTCCCCCTGGCGGCCGGGGGGAGGGGGGCGAGCCCCGGCGGGGGCTCCGCTCTCCCCCCGGCGGCCAGAGTGCAGGGGGCAGGGCAGCGAGAGGGCGGCGAGCCCCAGGCAGGGCTCGCCGCTCTCCCCCCGGCGGCCGGGGGGGAGAGCGCCGGGGGGGAGGGCGGCCGGAACCCCGGAGGAGGGCGGCGAGCCTGGCCGTGGCCCTGCTCTCCCCGGGGGCCGGAGCGCCGCGCTGCCCCCCTCCAGGTGCCGCCCCAAGCACAAGCTTGGTGGGCTGGTGCCTGGAGCCGGCCCTGGGAACACCCTTGCCCCGCCTCTGCTCTGTTCCTTCCCTGAGGCCCCTCTCTGGCTCACTCCATCCCCCCTCCCTCCGTCGCTCACTCTCCCCCACCTTTGCTCATTTTCACTGGGCTGGGGCAGGGAGTTGGGGTGGGGGTGAAGGCTACGGCTGGGGTTGCGGGCTCTGGTGTGGGGCTGGGGATGACGGGTTTGGGGTACAGGATCTGGGCTGGCGGTGCGAGCTCCAGGATGGGGCCAGACATGAGAGGTTCAGGGTGCAGGAGGGAGTTCCGGGCTGGGGCAGGGGTGCGGAAGGGGTAAGGGCTCCGGCTGGGGTGTGGGCTTTGGTGTGGAGCCAGAGATGAGGGGTTTGGGGTGCAGGAGGGGGCTCTGGGCTGGGGCCGAGGAGTTCCGAGTGTAGGAGGGGATGTGGGTTCTGGGAAGGAGTTTGGGTGTGTGTGGGGGGGTCAGGGCTGGGTCAGGAGATTTGGGGTGCAGGCTTACCTCAGACAGCTTCTGGAAGCTGCGACATGTCCCTCTGGCTCCTAGGGGAAGGGGTAACCACAGGGGCTCTGTGCGCTGCCCCCACCGGCAAGCATCACCCACACAGCTCCCATTGGCCATGGTTCCTGGCCAATGGGAGCTGCAGAGCCAGCACTCAAGGTTGGGGCAGTGCGTGGAGCCCCCTGGCTGCCCCTGCGCCTAGGAACTGGCCTGGACATGCTGGCTGCTTCCAGGAGTCGTGCGGAGCCAGGGCGGGCAGGGAGTCTGCCTTAACCCATTGTGCTGCCGACCAGATTTTAATGGCCTGGTCAGCGGTGCTGACTGGAACCGCCAGGATCCCTTTTAGACTAAACCAGACACCTGGCAACCCTACTCCCCCAGCTGAGTTCACGGCTCTGTTTAAGTCGTCCCTCTGACCCCTTGTAGCTGGGATCAAACATTATAATTAAGTCTCCCTCACACTCAGCTGGGGGAATAGCTGTCTAGTCACAGGCAATGCCTTACAGGGATGCCTTAAAGGACCATTCAGCCTGTGACATAATGACACTCTATCCTTTTTTTAAACAGATTATTTGAGGTCACCTTTAAGTTCTGGTTGTACCCAGCAGCATCAATGCCTACTGTCTTCCTGCCCGTCACTGCATTGGGTCATCATTGTCATGAAATGGTTCATTGTTTTCTGTTTTTCCTTGTACCCATCGTGAAATAGCCTTGACAACACCATTTGCCTTGAAGCCAAATAAGCAATAATGCAAGACAGGATTTGCAACTATGGTGTTATCTATCGAGTGTGTTAGGAAGTCTGAGGTCAAAGTACTGCTGACTACGTCCAGTGATTGAAGAGTTCCAGTGTGCATTTTTTATACACATGTTCAAATGGCTACTGAAACATTTCCAATCAGTTTCTCTAGTCTTCATGGTGTTCTTTCACATAATTTTAAACAAAAATAGCTTTACTTACACAACCAGTCTGGGTTAGGTTCAAACCAGTCACCTAGATGTTAAAGGTGCTGACTCCTGTTACCAGGTTTCTGTGCGGTTCTGTCCACCAAACTGTTACGTTTAGCCCTATACAAAGAGCAACCATACACAGTTTTCTGGGAGCACAACTTACCCTTGTGCAGAGTGGCTGTACAAAGCATATGCACCACAGACGGCCCACTCAAATGGTGAATATGCCTTGGGTGCGCCCTCTACACTGGAGTGGACTTTTCCCCTCTCCTAACAACCTGCGTTGTCTGTGTAGAGAAGACTCAAACAAGGATGAACCAAAATAAGGTCTCCATGAGCGGGGCATAGGCATACCTCCTCTGTAGCAAGCTGCAGCTGAAGACAAAATGGCAGCTAGACCTGCAACAAGGTTGGGGAGAGGGAACCATTCTTGATTTAAAGGTGCAGTGCACAAAGTAATTCAAAGCAGAAACAAGCTGCATACACCACCCAACAATTACAATTGGATCAGATATATTGAATATATATACACATAATAACTGGGGGAAAACTGATAAAATATAAAAAGTTGCTCTTTGTGCTAAGACTTTGCACCCCATGGGTTTTGTGTGTGTGTGTGTGTGTGTGTGGTTTTTTTAAGAAGCAGGAACAATACATATGGAAGGTAGTTTTCTATCCAGTGAAATAGCACTGGGTAATGAAATGCATGTTTTCTCATATTAGGCAGCTGGGATCCCCTGAAACTCCACCTGTAACTCGGCTGAAAGTTCACTTATCCACACATCTGCTTTTACTATTCTCAGTGGTTAAAAATGTGGAAATGCAGGAAAGTTTGCGCTGGCAGCAAGCAGTCTGAAACCAACCCCGCAAATCCAATGAATTCTCTGACGCAATGACAAGAGCATGACAATCGGAGAAATGCCTGGGGAAGTGAATCAATAGCTAGGAGGCAAACCAGCTGCAACGTAAGGACAGTAAGTAGCTGGAAGAAACTTTCCCAGCCACCAAGCAAGTTAGCAGAACAATACACAAAACAGGATATGAGGCCCTTCCTGCCAATATCAAGGTCTATGCCAAGGAGCATTTGGGCCTCCAGTTCTGTCTTTCTATCTGCATAATGTGAAGCCATGTTTGTCATTTTCTACCCATTTGCATATTAATAAAATGACAGTCTCATGTACCTTTTATGCTGAGATCTAATATTTGTCTTAAAAGATCTGTATGTCTTAATCCTTCTAACCTATATCCACCCCAATTGCACTGGCAGTAACCCACCTGGTGAGGCTGAGAATATTTTTGTTTCCTCTGTAGGTTCTAATTGTTAAAAGGATGCTGCTGTTTCTTTTCTTTTCTGGAGGTGGATTTTTGTGCCGGTGATTCCTCCCCCCAAACATGAGAGTGATAGTAATGGATTTCCATTCGGTCTGTTTTCTTGTCTCTCTCTAGTACCAACTGGATCTATCTCACTGTCTAGGATCTGATACTGGCATCCATCACTGTAATATTTGAGTGCCTTCCCAGAATAAAACAATGACAGGAATGTTTTTTTCTCTCTCTCCCTTCCCTAATACTAGGAGATAGGTTTGGTTTTCTAATGACTACAAAAGAGTGGAGATACTGTGGAGGAAAAGCTTGGGCAACGAGGTGGGCTTTGCATTTGTTTGTTTTGACTCATATCCATTTAGCTCTTCGGTGGGGCCGGGTTTTTACCCATGGTGCCAGTCTAGTTTCTGTGCTGATCTTTTCAGATCTGTTGGCTGCCTTTAATGTTGTTGACACAGGATAGTATTGGCTGGTGGGCAGGACCAACAGCTGGGGGAAAAGAATAACGCTCTTCCTAGCGGAACTGCGGCAGAGTTTCAGTCCCTTGCCTCAGGGCTTTATTATATAGTTACATAAACAAAGGATTCCAAACAAAAATAAGTCACATAGAACACTGGGGCCCAATTGGCAGACACCCTTCCAGCTTCTGAGCTAGATGAAAGGATGGCAGGGGGGTGGGAAACATACCCTTAACCCTCAGTAGCCACCACCATAGCCCCTTCTCCTGTGCCTTTAAACACCCCACCACACCCAGATCATCCACAGGACAGGCAGAGGTCTGTGATAACCCACTATGCAGTGGGACTTGTGCAGTGCCATTCTACCTTGTCACAGGCAGTCACTCTTGAGTAGCTCTGCTCCTTTCTTTCTCAGAGATCCAGAGAGTGTCCTTTTCCCCTCCCGACTTTACAGGATATAATAGAATCACATATAGTAGCCTATGTGCTGACACAACTTCTTCCCTCCTCAAATTTTTCTGAAATGACTCCCCTTCTGACAGGTATTGTACCTACCCCGCATAGTTCACAGATGTGTAATGAGGAAAATAAAATAACATTAGTGGATAGGGAAGACAGAGAGAGAGAGAGAGAGAGAGAGAGAGAGAGAGAACTTATAGACACCTGTAAGCTATGGGCAAGGCATACTCCTGAGGTAACATGCATGTTGTTCCCAGAGATCAAATTATACATGTTGTGTTGTTTGACTGGTCCTCATTGATCTTAGAAAATATATTTCGTGAATGGTTAATTGCCAGAGTGGGAGTAGAGAGTGCTGGGGTGGAGGTTAATGGTGGAAAGTTAACCAAGAGAAGTGAGACTGCTTGTGCACAAGAAGAGGAAGGCACAGGGGACAGTGTGAGGAAAGGAGTAGCGCAGTGAATCTTATGTCTACACTGCAACGTTTTGCCAAAGTGAGTTACGTCAGCATACAGCCGCCATGGTTAGTATATCGCTTGTGGACATGCATAGTTGGCTCCTTGTGTCAGCAATGTGCGTACTCACCAGGAGTGCTTGTATCACTGCACAGTGCAGTGCACCGTGGCTAGGTATCCCACTGTCTAACTCGTCACCATCCAACACGCTATCTTTTGGGAAATTTTGGCCATGCATGGTGGGACAGAAACAATTCATATAGGGGTGACTCCGTGCAATGGGTCAAGTTCCCAGGGAGTAACCATCTCCATCCCATGATGTCATCTATATCCCATAATTATTGTGCCTTTTTTCAAAATCCCTCACACCCGTGTGGCCCTCCTCACTGTCTGCCATCTCTGACAGAAGCATGGATCCTGCACGGCTCTGCACTGTTGTCAGGAGGGTTGCAAGCACAGGGTGCATGATCCTCCAATATTTGCAGCACCACAAGAAGAACCGAAAGAGAGGGGAGTGAAGGTTTCATGTTTCTAAAGAGAGAAAATGCAGATAAGGCCTTCTTCATATCCATCAGAAAGAAGCAGGTAAGGGCACAAACGCTTGTTTTCTTTGCAGGTCACTATAACTTTCTAGGATTTTATTTTGCATAGACACCTGCCATTTTACTTGCTTTTATCATTATTTATATTACAGTAGCTCCTTGAGGCCTCAACTGAGATTGGGGTCCCACTGTGCTATTTTTTTATACTGGCTTATGCTAAAACAGAGCCCCGCCCTGAAGAGTATACAGTCAAGGCAGACAATGGATGCGAGGGGAAACCAACACATGGAGAGGAAAAGTAACTTGCCCAAGGTTATAAAGCAGATCAACGGCAGAGTCAGGAAAAGACCCAAGTCTCTTGGCTCGTATGATATGTCTACACTGTGGCTGAGAGCAAGCCTCCCAACCCGGGTAGACAGACTCATGCTAGCTCCATTCAAGCTAGTGTGCTAATCATAGCCATGTGAGCATTGTGGCACGGATGGTGGCTTGGGCTGCCCAAGTCCAAGCCCACCTGAAGCCCTGGGTCTGAGGTTGGGTGGCTAGCCTCAGCCACTGCTTGTGCACCAATGTACACGCTGCTATTTTCAGTGCACTAGCTTGAGCAGAGCTCGTTTGAGTCTGGCTACCAGTGCTGGGAGGCTCACTCCCAGCTGCAGCACCCTACTCACTAGACTAATGGTCTCCAACCTTTTTACAACCAAGATCACTTTTTAAATCTAAGGGCAACCCAGGATCTACCCCGCCCCTTCCCCAAAGCCCTGCCCCTTCCCCAAAGCCCCATCCTGCTCACTCCATCCCCTCCCTCTCCGTTGCTTGCTCTCTCCCACCCTCACTCATTTTCACCAGGTTGGGGCAGGGTGTTGGGGTTCAGGAGAGGGTGCAGGCTCTGAGCTGGGGCCAAAGGGTTCGCAGTGTGGAAGGGGGCTCTGGGCTGAGCCTGGGACAGGAGGTTGGGGGGCAGGAGGGGTACTGGAGGGTGCTGGCTCTGGGAGGGGGGATCAGGGTTGGGGCTTGGAGTGCAGGAGGGGGCTCAGGGTGCAGAAGTGGGTATGGGGTGCTGGCTCCAGGAGGGGGCTCGGGGATGGGGGTTGGGGTGCAGCCTCCCACCAGGCAGCACTTACCTCCGGCAGCTCCCGGTCAGTGGTGGGCACAGCAAGGCTAGGGCAGGCTCCCTGCCTACCCCGGCCCCACACCGCTCCCAGAAGGGGCCAATGCACCCCTGCGTCCGCTGGGGGGGGCGAGGGGCACGTGGCTCCACGTGCTGCCCCTCTCTGCAAGCATCGCCCCTGCAGCTCTCCCGGCCAATGGGAGCTGTGGGGCCGGTGCTTACAGGCAGGAGCAGTGCACAGAGGGCAGGGCCGCCCAGAGGATTCAGGGGTCCTGGGGCAAAGCAATTTCGGGGGGCCCTTCCATTAAAAAAAAGTTGCAATACTATATTCTCGTGGGGGCCCCTGCAGGGCCCGGGGCCTGGGGCAAATTGCCCCACTTCCCCCCCCCCTCCTCCCCCCCGGGCGGCCCTGATGGAGGGAGACCCTTGGCCTCCTGCCCTCCAGGGCTGCAGGGCTGTTGTGCTGGCCGCTTCTGGGAGCGGCGTGGGGCCGGGATAGGCAGGGAGTCTGCCTTAGCGGCAGCCACACTGCACCACCAGAGATCACGATCGACTGGTTGGTAACCACTGCACTAGACCATGTTTCCCCTCTGCTTTTATTAATATTCCAGCTCCTAGTTCTACTTTCTCTGGGAATGGAAAACATGTCTCGACTGAGCTACGTGGCTACTCCATGCCATATATTTGAGATCTCTTACAAATGATGGGTCTCTAGTTCTCTCCCAGCTCTCTTACAAATTCAGGCAGTGTTCCAAACCCTTGGAAAATACTTTAAAGGGTATTTTTTCTAGCTGCAGTGATGCAAATAGTGTATTCCCTGGCACACTTTGTGTCTTTGATATATTATGCTCCTTGAACTAGCCCAAGAATTTCACATGCTCGATTGCCTAAGAGAACCTCTTCCGTCTGGTGTTACAATGAACAGCAAAAAATGCTTTTTACCTTCTTTGGTCACGTTCAAACACCCTCCCTGCCACTTCGGTTGCAGGGTCATAATGGGCTTAAGTGCAACTTTCTTGTTTGTATAATTTGGCCTATACTTCAGGCTTCATGGTTATCAAAATTGTTTTTATGCCACTGCTTAATTTCAAGATGGCCTGTTACTGCACCATGCATCTGGGCCCAGCTGCAGAAATAGCTACTGAATGGCCTCACTAAGCATGCAGTGGGGTACATTTTAGAACAGAAATAAGGATAAGCTAGAGATGTTGCCAAGCTAGTACTGAATCTAAATTCTTCCTGTGCCATCACACATCACTTAAGGTCTGAACGAGGCTCTGTCATCCCTAGCTGTCATGCTGCTTGCCAGAATGGCTACCTTGTTGTGGTTCTAGAACTTGACTTTGTTTGCTTTTTTCCCTTTTCTTCCTAGTATAGGTTGCTGGCCTATTGCTGAACCCCCAACCCAAAGGGCCAGTGAGCTGCTATTCGTCTGCTCCCTACCCTTTGACTTATCTGGCTTGAGTAGCCTTACCAGGAGCTATATTCCTGCCAGCAGAGCTCCCAGGATCATTGGAACACATAAGTCACCATGTCAAGGTGCAGTCCCTACAGAAGGTAATATTAAGTAAATAACCTCTATAAATGTATAGGTCCCAGTGTGTCTTCTGGCTGGCTCCAGATTCATTGTTAAACTTATTCCTGCGCTGAATGCCTTCCCCTCTCCGGCTGGTTAACTGGAGCACTCAGCACATTTTTTTGTGGTTGGCTCACTTTCTGTTTCCTTTATACGTCACCTTTAAAGGATATGATTGATCCATTAATTAACCAGTGGTCAGCTATTGCCGTGCAAATACCATCACAGGGATGTGTTTTCTTGCGCATAAGCTCTGTGCAGTTTCAAGTGCTTCTTCAAAAAGAACAGTTTCAATATAAGTTGCCTCACAGATGTCTATCCTAGTTACAGTGTGGAAATGTCTATGCTTTTTAGCAGAGGTGGATTAAAGCCAACTGAGGCTCATTTCCACATACACTTCCTCCTCAATAACAGACTCTCCTTCTCTTCCTCCCCCCCCCCCCCCCCCACCTCCCAGGGCTGGTCAGGCAAGCAGATGAAGTCTAGCCAACATTTTTTATGTCCCACAAAAATCCACAATAACTCCCCTCAGTTTACCATACTGTGAGGTGCATGTGCATAATATACCTCTCTCTCTCTCTCTCTCTGTGTATACAGATATATATATATATAAACAGTTTCTGGGGGACACGCAAATACAATATTTTCAAAATAAAAAAATTGGGACAAAATAAACAGTTTTGTGGCAACATTTTTTTTTAGAGATATGAAATACTCATACGAAACCTTTAATTTTTTTTCTCAGTGTGTGCTAGCATCCCTACTGTCAGTTAGCCCACCCAAGCTAGCGTGAATCCAGCTAGCATGGGAAATAATAGCGCTCAAGACAGCACAGGCTTCAGAGTGGGCTCATGAGCTGAGTACGTACCAAGGGTCTGTGCCAGACTTGTACTACCCCCGCTGAAACCTGTGCTTCACTGCCTTCATGGCTATTGTTATCAGCACTAGCTGGTGTGACGGGTTGGATCACAGAAACCCTCTTGGGAGCTGCCACCCGATGTGCCAAGACTACTTCTACCCCTGCCTTCCCTGCCAGCTCGGGGACCCAGCACCCTGTCTTGCTGAGCCAGACACTCCTGTCTGCTCCAACAAAGACCCAGGGTCTGAATTACTTGCCCCAAAGCTGCAGGTTTACCTGAAAGCAGCTAACAGAAGTGTTCCTGTCTTTAACACTCAGATGCCCAACTCCCAGTGGGGGTCTAAACCCAAATCAATCCGTTTTACCCTGCATAAAGCTTATACAGGGTAAACTCATAAATTGTTCACTGATAGAGAGATAAGCACAGTTGTTTGTTCCCCCAGGTATTAATACATACTCTGAGTTAATCAATAAATAAAAAGTGATTTTATTAAATACAGAAAGTAGGATTTAAGTGGTTCCAAGTAGTAACAGACAGAACAAAGTAAAAAGAACAGGAGTACTTGTGGCACCTTAGTGACTAACAAATATATTTGAGCATAAGCTTTCGTGGGCTACAGCCCACTTCATCGGATGTTCTCTGTATGTATAAATATCTTCTTTTTGTGTGTTCCATTCTATGCATCCAATGAAGTGGGCTGTAGCCCACGAAAACTTATGCTCAAATAAATTTGTTAGTCTCTAAGGTGCCACAAGTACTCCTGTTCTTTTTGCGGATACAGACTAACACGGCTGCTACTCTGAAAAGAACAAAGTAAGTCACCAAGCAAAATAAAATAAAATGCGCAAATCTATATCCAATCAACAAGGCCGGCACTTCCACTAGGCAACCCTAGGCGGTCGCCTAGGGTGGCAGGATTTGGGGGGTGGCATTTTGCCGTCCTCGGCGGAAATTCGGTGGCAGGGGGTCCTTCCGCTCCGGGTCTTCTGTGGAAATTTGGCGGCGGGTCCTTCACTTGCTCCGGGACCCGCTGCCAAAGTGCCCCGAAGACACGGAGCGGAAGGACCCCTGCTGCCGAATCTCAGAGGAGGCGCGCTGCCGCCTAGGGCGGCAAAAACTCTGGCGGCGCTCCTGCTAATCAAACTGAATACAGATAAGATCCTCACCAGTTCCAGAATGCTTCCTTTCACAGACTAATCTCCTATTAGTCTGGGTCCAGCAATCACTCACCCCCTTGGAGTTTCTTTCAGGTATCCTTGGGGGTGGAGAGGCTCTCTCTTTAGCCAGCTGAAGACAAAATGGAGGGGTCGTCCAGGGGTTTAAATAGACTTTCTCTTGTGGGTGGAGACCCCCTCCTTACTCCTATGCAAAGTCCAGCTCCAAGATGGAGTTCTGGAGTCACCTGGACAAGTCACATGTCCATGCATGACTCACAGTCTTTATAGGCAGAAGCCATTGTCCACATGGTATCTTGTATGTCTCCAGGAAGACTTCTTATGTGGATTGGAGCATTTCAAGATGCATTGTTCCCCAAGTGCTTCCTGATTGGGTACTTAACCTTGCGAATTCCTTCCTAAAGAAGCTGACCAAATGCCTCACAAAGCTTACTTAGAAATCAAGCAAGTATACAGCCAATATTCTTAACCTCAAGTACAAAATGATATATGTGTACAAATAGGATGAATAGATATAGTAGACCATAACCTTTACAGAGATATGTTGCATGGCACAGGCAGCACAAAACATATTCCAGTTATGTCATATTCCCATAAAGCATTATGGGGTACGCGTCACAGCTGGATTCAAGCTAGCTCTGGTAGGCTATGCACAGCTTTTGTTGTGTAGACATACACTGAGTCAAAAGCAACAACGGCATATTTCTTAAAGTGGAGGATTTCTCCAGTAATTTAGCATCCTGAATAAGTTTATCGTGAAACACTGAACTAGTATCATTAATATTTAGTTTGAGCACAAGAAGAGCTTTGATATTATCTATGCTCTTCTGGCTTTTCTCTTCACCCCAAACACTGTTCACGACATGGAACACTTCTTCCACTGGGCTGTTCGCTGCGGGTAAACAAAGGTAAATACTTATCCGTGTGTCAATGTAACTTCAAAAAACATGTTGTGGTTATTAAAAAGAGTTTTGATTGGTGCAATGAAAGACCGGGACATTTCAAGTGTCCTGAAAGAAGCTCTTGGGACACCACATGAAAAACTGGGACTGTCATGGTAAAGCCAGAGAGATGGATGAGGTAATATCTTTTATTTGACCAACTTCTATTGGTGAGAGAGACAAACTTTCAAGCCACACAGAGCTCTCTCTCTCTCACACCAACAGAAGTTGGTCCAATAAAAGACATTACCTCACCCACCTTGTCTCTCAAACATCCTGGGACCAACACGGCTACAACTACGCTGCCTACAACACTGGTAAAGCCAGGTCATTTAATGCTCCAATGATATTGCTTTTCTCTGTGTGTTTCCTAGAATGTACAAACTCTTCAGATACTCTCACATAGTTTATAGTTTATGCAAGACTTTGCACAGAATCAAACATTTGTGTCTTTATTTTTGGTATTCGTAGCATTAAACTTTTTAAAATGTTAATTTAAAAAATGTCAATTAAATAAACTGGCTGCAATATGTCCCCTCCCCAGCTTGTGTTCTCTTATCACTTCCCTCCAATTTTTCTTCATTCTGTATATTGTATATTTTTTATCCATAGTCATCTTCACTATTGTTTAATTATATTGAAGTTGTACCTAGACACCTTAATCAAAGACCAGGGCCCCATTATGCTAGGCACTGTAAGCATACATAAAATAAAGCTGTTCCCTGCCCAACAGAGCTTACAATCTAAGGAATGCTTTTTCAGAGTCTCTTTTCCCTTCCTCCCTTTTCCTATGTAATCATCTTTCTCCATCCCTCAGGTCCTCTTATTTTCCTATTTCCTCTTCTACACACATCTTCCCAAGCCCCTCAATATCTTGCTCCTTCATTTCATCCCCAACTCCTCAGTCTTCCCTTTTTGCCTCCATTTCCTTCTTTCCACTTTCTGTCTCCCTGCTGGTCCTTAAACCAATCACTCACCCCTTGGCTTCTGCCTCTACCATCAACATTCACACTCCATTCACTGTCTGCTACTGTTGTTCCTTCTCCCCACTGAAGCATGGTTCGGGGAGAAGGATTGAGTAGCTATTTTGTCTCCCTCATTCCCTGGGCTGCCGAGAGCAGGTTTGGGCTCCAGTGAAAAAAATTTTTAGGGCTCCCCAGCAAGGGCGGACCGGCTAAACAGGGCCGACGAGGGGGGGGAAGCTGGACCCCGGACCCCCTTCCGGACCGCCGGGTCCCGGTAAGGCGACGAGAGGGAGGGGGAAGCTGGGCCCCGGGCCCCCTTCTGGACCGCCAGGCCCCAGTAATTTGTACCGGCTTCCCCCCCCCTCGTCAGCCCTGCTCATTCCCATTGAAGAGAGAGGATGCATTTTCCTTTCTGCTTCCAAGTCAAGGGAGGAACCTGTAGGGTTTCCAGTTTCCACTTGCCTGAAGAAGGAAGCAGTGGGAATTCTTCTCTCCTCTTCCCATAGGACTGCTGTGGTTTCTTCTCTCTTTGATAGAGGTGAGAATGAGGAACTCAGAGGGGCAGAGTCATTTAAGGTATCTCTTTCTTTGCCATTTTCCCATCACTTGAGGACACGGAGAGTCAGTCCTGGCAACAAGTAATCCGAATGGCTGACTGAGCTGAACTGGGCCTTGGCTCAGTAGCCGTCAGGTGTCAGACTCAAGACCAGTTGGATAAGAAGAGCGAGGTGAGCCCTGATTAATTAACTCAGTTGCTCTCTGCCCTCTCCCAACAGCAACCACCACCAGCAAATCTGAATAGCTCCTTCCCCTGACTGTGGGCAGATAGGGACCCAACATAACCTTTAGCGTGAGAGGGAACCTCAGTGGGAGTTCTCAAGGCCTAAGGGTTCCTATAAGCTGCTCCTTCTCCCTGTGTGGCTGAGCTGTCCCCTGCCAGATCAGCTGTGAGGGCAGACGCACAAACAGCTATATTGTGATTCTCTGCCCTGTTTTGCCCCTGAGTGCTAGACACCTCCTATGCCAAGTCAGTGGGCAAAGATCCAACATTTGTCCTTAGGAGCCTTTCCAGCCAGGGCCTGGATTCATGGATTCTGCTTTAATCCATGCCTGTCTTTTAGTTTTGCCCTTGATAAAGCATACTTTAGCAAAATGATTATTTTCATTGCAGCTGGCACGCAATTTTCCAAACACTGGGTACTGTTTGGGTTTATGCTTCAGACCACACTACTTACAGTCAACTGTCGTGCTGCTTTGTGTAACTGTCTTTTGTTATGGTTTTATTTCCTTGGGCTTCTGATACTCCTTTGTCATTATTTCCACGGCAGCACTTCCACTAACTGTTGCTGCAATGCCTGTCCTGGCACTGAAGGTTTTCATATACAGACTGTTCCATTTTGTTGGCTGTAACTAGGATCTGACACACAGGAGAGCTGGCAAGGAACAGAAACATTATTTCTTGGCGCCAGTCACATGACATAGGTCAGATTCCAAAGGTTGCTTCTCCTACTGTTTTTTATTGTCAGTGGCAGGGTGGGTGCTTGTTACTTCTGCAGTCAGGAGCATTCTACATGCCTTCAAGAAAGAGAGCCAGGGTTATGCATAGATAGGGTGACCAGATGTCCTGAGTTTATAGGGACAGTCCTGATTTTCAGGGCTTTTTATTATATTGGTGCCTATTATCCCCCACCCCCGTCCTGATTTTTCACACTTTCTATCTGGTCACCCTATGCATAGATATCTTCAGTTTCTCCTCCAGGACTAGTCCTTTAGTGGTTTTAACGTACAACCTTGGGGCAGATAGTATAGCTATTGATTTGGCAGGTTGCCAGCCACTTTTTGTTTGAAATGTAATTTTCTGTTGCCCTTGCAATGGGGAAACTGTTTGGCACATTGTCCTAGCATTTCTTGTGTTCTAGTTTCCTGACTTCTGAATTGCAGGCATTAGCTGTTATTAGCTCATCTAGGATTCTGAAAGCAATTGTGTGTGTGAAGCCTTTATGGGATCCAATCCTGAAGATATACATTAAAAACAACAACATTTAATTGGCATCACAGTAGTCAAAATCTCTTGCAGACAATTACATTTCATGCATGGTTTTAGATGCCGGATTAAAGATGAACAATAGATACTGGTACAAATACAGAGCCCAGTCATGCTCCCATTGAAGTCAATGGAAGTTTTGTCATTGCCTTCAAATGAATGCAAAGTTGGTTATGACTGGTGGGAAATGTGTATATTGTCCAAGTCTCCCAGAAGGAAACACTGGGAGGGCTTTCGGATTTTATGGAGCTTTTCTTTGTACTGGAAAAAACTGTTTGAACATCCACCTCTTAGAGTCTCGTAGACTTTACGGTCAGAAGGGGCCATCATGATCCTCTAGTCTGACCTCCTGCACATTGCTGGCCACAGCATTTCACCCACTCACTCATATAATAGACCCCTACCTGTAGTGTTGTTCTGCTAATTTGTGTAATCTTTACCCAGCTGTCATTTATGCCGGCTTCCCCGCCATTTCCCTGCTTTGGCATTTACATCATAATATTTACAGAATTAGGCGTTGTGTATTTTACTGGCAAGGTCAGAAAGGGCAGGTCTGGTCTGAAGTATTTATATTTAATTAGCTTATTTTTGTGTAACTTTCCCCAAACATTTTATGGTTTTTATTGGCTCCTCTTCTTGTTCTATATGTCTTGGGGAGCTGGAAGGGAAGGTGAAAGGTCTGGTGGTTTCTAAGTGTCTGTCCCAAGTCATATGTGGATTGGGGAAGATTTTCTATTTTATTTTCTGAAAAGGATTCATGTGCTACTGAGGTGCAACGAAGTGGGGTGTGTCCAAGGGGCATAGGTATGGGGCAAGGGAGACACCCCTCCCGCAGCAATAGGTGCCTTTCCGAGGGCCCTGGCTCCAGTATCCCATGGGGGAAGCTGGTTCTGGACCAAGTGGCCCCTTTTCCTCCCTTGGTGCAGAGTATCCTCCAAACTGGCAGGTGCCGGTGTCAGGCCTGGGCAGGGGATGCTTGGCAGGGGTTCAGTGCGGAGGGAGCTGGGGATGCTGCAGCCAGGATCAGGCAGGGGAGTGGGGGGGATGGAGCCACTAGGAGCCTGAGCCAGAGCTAGAGCTGGAGCCAGGCACTGTTTTGAGACAGGAGCTGGGTTGCCTAGACAGCTGAGCCACCCAGAGGGAGTGGGAGCTGTGCACAGGTAGGTGGGAGACAGGGATGGGACAGCCTCTGTGCACTGGGAGTCACCCCCTTCTGCCCTGGGCCTCTCCCATCTCTCCTGTTGCTCCTACCTTCCCCCCACTACCTCCAGCTCTTTCCCTGGGATTCAGCTCCCCTAGGACTCCCCACCTTCCCAAACATCTTTTGTAGTGACCTCTGCTACTTGGCAAGTAACCTGGGCTCCCTCCCTTGGTAAATTCTGATTGTGTCCCTGTGTGCTACTGACAACCCACAATTACTAGATAAATCTCTCTCTCTCTCTCTCTCTCTTTCTCTCACACACACACACCTGGAACTAGATCCCTAATTTTTATCTCTAAAAACACAAGCTTCTCTCACTTGAGTGTAAAGAGGACTCTCGTAGCTGCCCGTAGTGGTGGACTTTTTATCCTCCCTGTGGAGCAGCCTCTAGGCCATGACACTGGGTATAAGATTTTGTTCCATGCACTGTTCACAAACAGATCAAATTTACCAACGACATAAGCAAGCACAGCTCTACTAAGTCAGTGAAATACCTGCTTGTGCTAGCAACGAATATGTTCCTAAATCTCCATCATTTCATTTACACTCATCCTGAACTACCATAGCTCCCAGGGAATTTGGATGGGAAGGAAATATTGTGAATCCTTATAACAACGACATGACTAGATAGTGGTCTAAATATCCAATTTATGTAAATACATTGAATAGATATAAGTAATCTAGTGACGCATCAGTACACACATCAAACAAAAAATAGACAAACGGTAAAGCAAACCATATAAAAGCATTGAAGCCTATACTTCTCATACTGTATGTAATCAACAGCTACATCAAGTATGTGAGTACTGGGGGATGAACACTGTAGCACTTGGTTAATAATACAATTTATTTTATTTTTGATAGCACCTTTTATACCTGTTGCAAACCCAAACACTTTCTTGGTCTTAGACAATTTTTAGATTTTAAGGCCAAAAGGGACTATTATGATGCTCTCGTCTGACCTATAAGTACAGAGTTAAATCATTCAAAAAATATCAGGAGAGAGAAATTAAGTAGTACAGGCCAGGGAGAAAAGATATGTCTTCAGAGCATAGCCAGAGCCAGTCCCTGTCCCAAAGAGATTACAATCCAAATCAGAGAGTCCATGAAGTGAGGTACAGGAAGGTTCTAGAATGGATATCTCCTGTGAAGGGACAGGGAGGAGACTAATGCTAGATGAGAAAAGGTATCAGGGAAAAAATAAAATAAAGAGCCCTGAGCCTAGGTAAATCAAGTACATGGAGGCTTTTAAAAATGAAGACCATTGAACTGGATCTTTATCTGAGGGAAAAGCCAGTGGAGTTTGGGGTGAATAGGGCCTAGGAATGATGTAGTTGTAGTTCTTTGTACCTGTGTATTGGCAGAACACGGGGCACATGCAGGAGTTTGGATATCTAGGATTTGTGAGGGGTGTTTGGGGCATCGATGAGGATTTCCCCAAAGGGCAGTTGAGGCAGCAGTGAACACAGGCAGCATTTCGTAAGAGAAGTAAAGCAGATTTGCAGAGACACTCCGAGAGACGTGCGAGAAGGTGAGCAGGTCTGGGTCAAGGTAAGAGATATAGGTGGCAGAGTTGAGTTTGAGGACACTTCTTGTGGTGTAGGGAGCTTTAAGAACCATGGTGATACTCTATAGCTGCTAAAAGAAGAAGAGGAGTACTTGTGGCACCTTAGAGACTAACAAATTTATTAGAGCATAAGCTTTCGTGGACTACAGCCCACTTCTTCGGATGCATATAGCTGCACTTTTACAATCTGAATAAAAAGACCTATCACTTAGAAATCAGTTGGTTGGAGACTGACTATGTGAATGGAGCAGACTGGACGCAAATTATAAAAAACAACCCTTCATACTGTGCTGACTCAATTCGGATTGTTTTTATTTCTTGTTGTTTTGTTAAATTAAAGTTCTTTAGTTAACTGAAGACATGATTAGTCTATGTGATCAGGAGACTTAACACTCGTCTTCTCCGAGAGAAGCTCTTCAGTCTTTGAGACATTTAATGGTAGGCAATTGAGAAAAATCCACAAGTTTATTTGGTAGGAACAGGGAGGTCAGAGAGGAGTTTGATATTGATTGTGTTATTCAAATCAATGAGAAATGTAACTGCACAAAAAAGTAACAGAATGCAGCTAAATGGATAACCCTCTGTCTAGTCAGTATTTCACTCATGTCTGGAAAATTAGTACCAGCTTTCATGCTTACCTGCACCCATCTCCGAACATGTCATGAAATTGAACTTAGCACAGAGGCCATTACTCTTGTGCACGTTATTTAAAGAACATTATTGGTTTCATTACTTTATCACTTTTTCTGCAGTACATTCAAACTTTGTATTAAGGTGAAGAACTAGCAGCTTTATTTCTTTAGTGTTGTTTGATAGGCTAGAACCAATTAAAACTCCCAAAGTGTCCTCTGATTCTTGTCCAAAACTTGGGATGGATTCTGTGGGTGTTGTGAACTTCGCTCCGTCTCAGTCAGTCACCCAGGAGGGCTTATTCTGAGCACATTACAGCCACATGTGCAATTTTAACATGCCCTTATATTTGATTCCTATAAATATGCAATTGCTACAGTAGCACAAAAGGAAAGCACTCCCCAAACTGCCCCAGAACAGAAAAGCTGTTATGGAAGATTCCCAACTAGCTTCAGATGCTGGAGCAAATCTGACTACTTCTTCATTTTATCTAGCAACTGTTGGGTCTACCACATCCTTTGCTGCTCTCTCTGCCTTGGAATCCTGGGAAACTCCAGGAAAAGTGCAGTGGTTTCTGAACCTCAAGAGGAGGAAACTACATAGAAACAGAAAATTGGGTAAGCAAAACCACCAAATACAGCATATGTTAACAAACTGGGTCTCTGAAGCGTGGTTCTTCATAAAAACAAACATGTGAGGAGAACAGATTCCTATTTTGCCCATATTCTCTTTGGGTCTGATCCAAAGTCTATTGAAGTCAATTGAAAAGTTGAAAAATTGACTTCAGGGGGCTTTGTATAAGACCCTTACAATACCGCAAGAGAGATGTGAAATGCTGTATTTTACTAGTTGAAGGCTTGTCTACACAGGATGTTACTGGGCAGCAAGCCAGGGTATGACTACAGCGCACTAGCTTGCCACACAGTAAGGTCCTATGTGGACACTGCTCCAGTGTACTAAAAGTTCTGTAGTGCACTTTGATGTACTCCCATTTCAAACATACTAGCGACAGTCGGCAATAAGAAAAACACCCCCTAAAATTACAGCTGCCTCCTCCCATAATATAACATAGACATGCAAGGGTAACATCGCCACCCACCACTTGAGCATTACTAAAAAGGAAATACCCATTAGATAAACCCATCTAAGGTAAAAGCATGAGGGAACGGATTGACTTTGCACTGCACCCTGGAGGTTAACAAGCTCAGATCTGTTGGACCAAAGGGGAGAAGCTATTTCCAGAGATGAGGACCCTCCTCCACTGAGAACACTTGGCCACCAAAGCCTTCATCCAGCACACGCTGAAGTCAATAGTAAAGTTTGCATTGACTTTCATTGAGTAGAATCAGGCATCAAATCCCAGCCTCTGGAGGTTCAAAACCTATTAACATTTACACAGAGCCAGCTGGAAAGGCTGTTTACCCCTTAATCTTTAACAAGTGGCTCAGCAAAGTGAAGCTGGAATGTACATTTGCAAGGGAAGCCACAGATGAGACAAGAATACTAACATGCTTCACTTGAACACAGCTGGTGTTCTTAGACTTCACTGAATCCATAGTAATCTTATCCTCATGAATGGAGGTGATGCTTATCCAAACAAATTCCTCTTTGTCACTTCCTACAAACCCTTCTTCCTCATCTTGTTTACTTTTTCGTATATGTAGTTAAGTTTTTATTTACTTGTATGAGTTGTTTACAGCTATATTATTAAAGGTGGTCAACTTTTTGATTTTAACAAAAAATGGCTTTTTTTGACCAAACAAAAATTTGTGTTTTGGTCAAATGTTTCTGTTTTTTGGAAGAAAACCTAACATTTTTCAGTAAAAAAATTGTTTTTATTATTAAAAAAATGAATTTTTTTCACAGGATACTCCCCTTTCCCCAAAAAATCCCTAAAGAAAGGAGAGAGATTTCTTGATCTGTTCTCTATATTATACAGTTGTCTCAATACATGCTTCGTCCACTCTATCACAATACAAGCAATGTCAATTAAAAAAACCCCAAAACTATGAGATTTTTAGAAAATAAATAAGAGAGGCACAGGAGAACTCAGAGGGGAGAGACATGCAAAGACAAATCAAGAAAATTTTGGAGAAACTACCAAGTGGCGAGACAATTTCAGGCAGGCCATCATATAGAGTTGACTTTATTCCAATTAAACAACAAATGGAGATAGGACAATTTTACTCTAGCTGAGGATCTGCCCCCTAATTTCTCCTCTACCCCCTTTTGGTTCAAATTGCTTCTTTAGTCAGAAAGGGATTTTTTTTTTAAAGATAAGGTCTTGTCTACTCTGGCAGACTGTTTTAGCAACTGGAACTAGAACAAGTAGAACTAGCGAAGTTATGATATTGTAAGAGATTGAAAGGTGAATAACTGAGAAGTGTGAGTAACTGAGTAACTAACTGTGAGAGATTTTTTTGTCCGTTTATTTAACTCTAATGCATAAGAAATACATGGGGAAAAGGATGTCTTTGTTAAAAAAGTGGACACTGCCATTGAGAGCGAGACCTCATGATACACATCTGAGACCTACCTGTCCTCCAGCAAAATTAAAAAGGATAGATTTAACATTCCTGACTTTTCTTAAGATATTAAATAAGCAGGGGAAAACAAACTAAAAATCCATCATCGAGGCCTTCTTATACATCCGGGGTCAGCAACCTTTCAGAAGTGGTGTGCCGAGTCTTCATTTATTCACTCTAATTTAAGGTTTCGCGTGCCAGTAATACATTTTAACGTTTTTAGGTCTCTTTCTATAAGTCTATAATATATAACTAAACTATTGTTGTATGTAAAGTAAATAAGGTTTTAAAAATGTTTAAGAAGCTCCATTTAAAATTAAATTAAAATGCAGAGCACCCCTGGACTGGTGGCCACGACCCAGGCAGTGTGAGTGCCACTGAAAATCAGCTCATGTGCCGCTTTCGGCACACGTGCCATAGGTTGCCTACCCCATCATAAAAATGCAAAAGGGGGTACGAATCCAACTTTTAAACAATCCTTTGCAGGTCACCTTTAATATGGAAGATGGAGGGTGCATACTGGGACCTGTAGCCTCCGTGGACTGATATAATTAATTATATTGTCTACTTTGTCCCCAGACCAATCTCCAGCACTATAGTATTTTTTTTTTTAATTAATGATGTGTCCTGCAGCAGTAGGAGTTGAAGCCATGGGAGGCGATGGCTTTAAGTAATGGTAGCAACCCCTTAAAGTTAAGGAAACTGCTTCCATTACTTTGGAATGTGTGTGTTAGTGTGAATTAACAAACACTCAAATGTTTTCCCTGCATAATTTTAATCACACAATGAAATTGGTCATTGATACTCTTGTCAAACACTTGTTTTATTGGAAATTTTAATCTGTTAGTTGCAGCTCAAAAGCCAACTGTTCACTCAGCTCCACAGACAGAGTCAGAGCTCAAATGAATTCTATTATTGCCTTAAAGGTATAGTTACACAACACATGTCCCTTATCTAAACAGCGGTTAGGATCCAAAATAAGAAGCAGTTGCCTATGTGTGTGTCAGAGTCTCATCCTGAGACTGACTGACCACAACAGAAAGAATTTTAAAAGTTTTCCATTGCTGTGAAGGAAGGTTTCTTAGCCCTGGTCTACAATACAAAGTTATGTCAGTATAACTACATCGCTGAGGGGTGTGGAAAATCCATGCAAAAACCTTAGTTCTATTTACCAACCTAACTCCCGGTCTAGACAGCACTATGTCAATGAGAGGGCTTCTCCCATAGACATAGCTACTGCCTCTCGGGAAGGTGGAGTACCTATTCTGATAGGAGAAGCTCTTCTGTTGGTGTAGGTAGTGTCTTCACTAAGCGCTGCTGCAGCACTGTTAGTGTAGACAAGCCCTTAGTTCCATTATAGCATCTGCAAAGTCATAGCTTAACTGTTCTGGGTGGTGAACAACCTGGTTGATCCCTTTTTGTTTGCACTTAGTGGATGAGCTGAGTACTTCTCACTGTGAGGCAGTTTAAATTGTGCTGCAGATAAGCTTACTCACAGATAAAGACAGAGCTGTCTGCCTCCAGCATAGCGGAGCTGTGTCTGAACTCTGGAGGGCATAAATGCAAAGTTTGCTCTGCTTGAGTTTTAGCAGGTGTCACCCAATGAGGTTCTGAGGCACGTGAGGACCACAGATCCATCTTACTCACTGCTGCTGAAGGCCAGTGAGAAAGTGGCGGGGCCATTACTGGGTTTGATTTGCAAGGCCTCCCTAAGAGAAAAGATGCCAGCTTTTCTTTAAAAACCAACTGTTAGCTACTTGTTCAAGAAACCATCTCCTAATGCTCACATTCTCTCCACGTTCTTTCTTTACGAAAAACTATCAAGAAGGTTGTGGCAAGGCAATTCCAGCAACATCTGTAGTGCTAGGGGCTTTTTATCCCAATCAGTTTGATTTTAGTCCTGGATACAGCCTGGAGACTGTGCAGGCTGATGATCTTCTCCAGGTGTCTGTGTTGATTCTTTCAGATTTGTCAGTTGCTTTTGGAAACTCTTGGCCAGAAGGTAGCACTAACACTCCTTCGGGCCAAAAATGGATGGATGGAGTCCACTCTTTTCTTTCTGAGAAATCCCAGGGGATAGTATTGGGCAACAGCTTTCTTGCTTCGAGGTTGCTCTTGTGTGGGGTTTGGCAGAATTCCTTTTCGTTCCACCTTCCTATTCAATGTGTTTAAGGGGGCCTTGGGAGAGTTAATGAGGAGGTATCTGGATTATTGTACCGTCATTATGCACGACACTAATCTGTATTTCACCCAACCAGTCCAGTACAGTGGAGTGACTTACCTAGTGTCTGGTAGAGATCGAGGCATATATATAAATGATTTGTCTGAGATAAAGAGGAAGGTAACCTTTATCAGGGTAAGTGAAACAGTTGGACAAATAGCAGAGATTATAACAGTGCTCCTTTTTGAGGCCCGTGATTGCTATTTTAAATTCAAATTCATAGCCTGAGAGGTTTTATTGTCTCCCCAGCAGCTCTTGGATGTCTAATTGATAGTGGTTGCTTCTTACAATTCTACAAGTCAGAAAGCTGTGACTTTTTTTCTTTTGAAGGTGGCTTTCCCATGGCTAACTATGCCTTAGTCAACTCCACATTGGAATGCTGCAGTGTGCTTTACTTGGGATTACATCGATCCCATCTGGAAATAGCAGTTAGTACAGAATTCAGCAGCCCTCTTGTTAAGTGATACTTCTCCTACATGACTGTCTCCACACAACTTCACTCCAGGAGTCTGCCAGCAGGTTTTAACCATGATTTCTGAACCTGTAGGGCACACTTTGTCCTGGCGTGCATTGATCATTCAACTGTGTTGAGTGCCGATTCATCTGAACTCACTGCTGACACACATTGTAAATGAGGCCATGGCGGTAGGATTGCCATAAGATTTTATCAGCATGTGTTTGGGAAGTCCTATGTAAGAAGGATATTGCCAAATATTTGAAAATTGACATCAGCTGTAACTTACCCTTAGCAGTTGGCAAATCATGTCTTCTTCCATACTGATTTTTCTTCCATTTGTCAACCATTGATTTATTTTCCCATGTGTTTTGAGGAGAACTGAAATTAGCATTGCCTTTCTTATCTAAGAATAACTTCAATTTACTGTACATGGTGCCTTTTTATGCCAAAACATCTTTGGGCACTAGTAACATAAATCGATGTCAGCACAGCTCTTGAATAATTAAGCAGTGTAGTCAAACCTCGTTTATCGAAAAACATAGTGGACTTGAAAGTAATTTGGATAAACAGGGTTTTGGATAACCAGGAGACATTTCAATGTACTTAATGTATCGATGTCTTTGATACCTGTTAGGGGATGCAACTCATTTCCAATCAGCAACTGTTGAAATAAACAAGGTTTGGCTAAAATGACCTTGTACAGGGCATTTCCCTAGTCTAGGAAGCTTTTTGGGACGGGGACTGTCATTTTCTTGCCATTTGTGCAATGAGACCCTGAGCTGGTTGGCCTGTAGGCACTACCACAATACAAACGTTAAATTGTAATGATGATAAATGACAAGACCGGGTTTGAAGGCCTGATGCTGTGTAAAAGTGAGGAGGAAATTATAGAGGTATAGGGCTAAATTTTGCCCACTGCTCGATTTGTGCAACCTCACTGAAGCCAGCAGGCAAGTCTGAGTGCACATTTGGCCCCTAGATTCTTTACATTTTGTTTTTAGCCGATGATGTTTGGTATAGAGAGAGAACTTCTAGAAAATAAGGACCTGGTCCTACACCACTGAAATTACTGGGAGTTTTGCCATTGACTTTAATGGGACTAGGATCAGGCACTTAATGCTCTGTACATGAGCCAATCAGATAACTTGAATCACCTCTCAGTATTTCATTTGGTTCATACTATTGTTTTAGAGTCACTGCACAACCAGCAAAGCAAGCATAAAAACACTGGGTCTGATTCTCAGGTCTGTTAGGGCAGCTTTGCTCCTGTCTCCTATTGCAAGGCTGCTCTAGAGTTGGCAGATACAGTGAATGGAAGATTTCCTTATGTAGGGGAATCCTCTTCCATGGAGTAGACCTACCAAAGTGGCTCGTACATACTTCTCCCGATAAATCCCTGGCATAGGGGGCATGGCTAGGGAAAAGTGGGTGTGGCTGGGCTATTCTTATGCCCCACAGATCCCCAGCTGCCAGATACCCCTCATTGACAGTTGGTGTAGTTTAGTGTAGCCCTGAGGCTGTTCTAGACTATACTGAGAGCCAAACTGAGACAGAATGGTCCCCACAGTCAGGAGGCATAAACAGCTACTTTGGAACCTTCTCCCCTGCAGCAAAATAGTGGCTATTATTTTTTTTTATCTCAGCAGTATAGTAGGAGAATTAAAACATAATAGACATTTAGAAACTTCTCACTTTCCCCAACTATCTGCAACAGTTTCAAGTTAAGTAATTTTTTTTAAAATCACTTTGAACAGAAGACTACTTTTAAAAGACTTATGCTTGTATCTTAGCACAAATACTCTCTCTATATCTGCTTTGTATCGTTAGTTATGCAAAGGCAAAGAAACTACACTTACACTGTAATTTTATTTGGCAAGGTAAGCCACAAAAGATATGCTGTGTCATGCCTTTTTATGAGTACGCAAGAATTGCCAAAGAAGTCTAAATGAGATGATCGTTGTTAGGAAAAGAGGAAATAACCCTGGTCAGTTATACAACATTGAGGCTTGTAACCACTTGTGGTGGAAGTTTCAGGACAGGTTTAAGTCTAATTTAAAATTATTTTCTTAGTAGCTGACAGCAGCGTCCAAAGTGATCTTTATGTTACTCCATCACCGCCTAACCCCTGTTGATTCGCTTTACATTCCCCACTAAACTGTGGCCTGGTAGTTACAGTAGTTGCCACATGAACAGGAATTGTTTGATTCTCTTGACCTATCCTATACTGTAAGGCAGTTGTGAATTTAGGGAGGTGACAAGGGGGAAGACACTTCTAGCAGAAAAAAATTCTCCTTGAAATTTATTGTGGACACACTTGCTATAGTGACAGCTATTTTCAACTAAGTGTAAAGCAGCCAGTCGCATGCTAGTTTGTCCATATGCAAAGAACAAAACCCACATTTCTCAGTCTAGATGACTTTGTTTCAGATTATGGAATGATAGCCCAAAAAAGAACAAATAATGGGTGAAACCAGGCTCCCAAAAGTCAACGGCAAAACTCCCATTGACTTCAGTGGGCTCAGGATTTCAGCCATTGTCTCCATGAGTAAGTCAACACTGTGTGTTACTCAGTCAGTAACATTCTGCATCTGACCTGAAAGACCCCAAGTGGCAGATACCTCAAAGCTGCTCCTGCAACTGGCTGGTACAGACTCCTCTACATTTAAAGGTTCAGCACACAGGAAAAAGAATGACACCATCTCCTTTCAGTTACATAGCTCCACATACCACCCCATGCACTCCATTCTGACAACAAGCCAGTGGCAAACCTCAGAGGATGGAGTTCTATAAATATACCTTGGGGCAACTTCTTCTCTACTGCTACTTCATTGATTTCCATGGGGTTACACAAGGAATGATTTTGGTTCCTCAAGAAGTTGGAGATGTGGACATGAAAATTATTATTCAGTTTATAAAAGTGCACTCATTACAAAATCCTCTGGTTGTTTGTGCAACTTCTTAAAACCAACACACTCCACATCCCAATTTTAACAGAAAAAAAAATAGACTCTACCCCAAAATTTAAAACTTGGTAGAACCCGTGCCCCTTGTTCTCACTGTTCAGAAATACACTTGAGAAAACAGGCCATTCACTGCTCCCTGAAGGTCTGGCTTTTTAAGGGGAAGCTAATACCAGACTCAAGGGCCTTCTACTGATATGTGTTTCCATCCTCCCACCAGCTTCTGGATGTTAATAGCTGGGGACTGTAGGTCAAATGTAATGGCTGATCTCAATTGTCATGGCAGAACATAGGAAGATAGGTGGCCCTCCATGTAGCTCTGCCTCAAGCTATATAGGATATTAGCCCCTGATCCAGCAAAGCACAAAGTGCTTGCTTAAAATCCTACTGACTTCAGTGGGACAGAAGCATATATTTAAGTATTTTGCTGAATGAGGTCTTTAAAGAGGTAAGACTTGATCTACAGCAAACAACTTGAACTGAACCCAGACGTGAGTACAGTCTTTGAAACATTGGTGTAATGTGCTTTCTATGACCAGCAACGCTGGCAGATGAACCACCACATTCTGGGCAGTGTACATCCAGTGGGGTGATAGTGAATGAGGAAGAGTTATATGGCAGTGGGAACTATCTGGATCCCTTTATTAGACAGTTCCACATTTGCTAACTTTTGTGAGGGATTCTTTTAATGGTGCAAAATATATGTAAAGAAAGTTGTGTTTTGGGGGTGTTAAGGCTGAAAGTGTGTTTCTGTGGATTTCAGCTACCTCTTGTTTAACGAAGTTTTCTGTATGGAAATAGAAAGATCCTGCTTCTGTTCCCATTAACAGATCAATGGCAAAACTCCCACTGGCTTCAATGGAAACAAGACTGAACCCTAAATCAGGCCTAAGATAAAGGGTCAGCAATGGGAAGATGGTTATTATTCATCTATGATCAAATGCTATCTTAGACACAAAGAGGGAATTTTTATGAGCTGGGAAAACACTGAAAAGGAACTTGAATTACTTTTGTCTCATGTCAATTCAATCCACAGGACAATTAACATTTTCATACCTCACTGTTCTAAGG
This sequence comes from Chrysemys picta bellii, assembly GCF_011386835.1. Lineage (NCBI taxonomy): Eukaryota > Metazoa > Chordata > Testudines > Emydidae > Chrysemys > Chrysemys picta. The sequence continues at coordinate 133,325,957 of NC_088793.1, read as the reverse complement.
GAATGCACTTCCTGGGTGTAAGAATTCAAAGAATTGATAACCAGCTTCATACAAATGCCTATGGAAAGGACAAGAAGACCTTTAAAAAACACAATATCAGGTTTCATCACATACCCTGAAGGACAGCCTCCCACGTAGACACATTCTGAGGAGTCAAAGTCTTGTTGAAGATAATGATACTTCTAAAAGTAGAAATGCAGAAAGTGATGGAATGGTTTGTAAGTAGGGGCTGTGACAGGGAGAGCATTACAGCATCAATACATTAGGAATAAAAGAGAGGTTTTTTTCAAAGACACAAGCTAAACCTCTGTCCCATTTAGCACTGCTTTCAACCCAGCTCATAGACAGATATCTAGAGTGATGCAGTGACACTAACCATGTCCTTTCAAGTGATGAAATATGGAAAGACACTCTTTAACTGTCTCCTCTTATAACTCGTAAGAGGTAAAAATCTATGCTAAGTGGGTCTTCTCACCCATTCTCATTTGCCGGGAGAGAGAAAAGCACACTTGCTATTTCTAGCTCCAAAGGGTAACTTTATGGGAACTGTACCATTGTATTAAATATACAACAAAAAAGGGGATGGTTTCCATCAGCCACATTCTAGCGAAAAAAGAGACAAGAAAAAGAAATTAGAGACTTTGTGCTCTGCGGAATCAAATGCCCTTGTGGTTTATTGTATATTAGAGAAAGAACCTGAACCATAAAAACCCATTTCCAGTTTGAAATTCTTCTGCACTGAAAAGGTAAAAGGACCAAAATGAGAAAGAGACAGACACAAAACTTTCAAAACAAAGAACCCCTTTGTAGATTTTTAGCCTACAGAATGCTGCTTCCAGAGGCAGGAGCAGGTAAAGTTCATCAGCACGTTCACCACCCCAGATAAAGCTTTGCCCTAAGAGCCAGGGTTTAGTCATCTGACCCAGGTTTCCTAGCAGAATCCCCAAGGAGCTGGCTGTCTGCTTCTTCCGCTATAGCACACAACCAGTTCACTGAAGGTGAATTAACTTGCATGTTTTTCAGATAAAAGTTTCTCTGCTTCAGTACCAATCAATGATGTTATGTAAGAGAAGCCAAATCTCTCCCCTCCCACCTCTTACTGCCCTACACCATTCTGAGCAGCATAGGTCTGTGGGGAGGAAAGAAATCCTCTGTGGAATGACAGCAGCATTACTCTACAGCTTCTAAGAGCACCTGATGCTGTATCCTCTCCATGGCAAACAATGGCTGCTGGAACTCCTTAGTGACAGGTCATCTAGCTCTGCCTGTTCCTTTTCCAGACTGCCCCCCGGGGTGCTGGAACAATTTCTATGGGAGGGGGGGGTGCTGAGAGCCATTGAACCAAACTGTAAGCCCTGGATATGATGGAAACCACAGCCCCAGTAACCCCACTCTGCCCTCCCCTCCCACCTGCCCAGCTCTATGCCGTGCCATCTGCTCCCTCTGCCCGGGCCCTGCACCTGCCGTTAGAGCCGGCACCACTGCTCCCGCCAAAGCCAGGACTGCTGTTGCAGGAGTCAGAGCACATCAGTGCTGCTGCCACCAGAGCTAGAGTCAGAGCCGCTAGGAAGAGCAGCACCCCAGGTCCAGCTGCCCGCATTTGAATTTGCCCAGGCAATGGGAGGGGAGGAGGGGCCTCCGACCAACATGGAGCGTCAGCCATTGGTGGTCCCACTAACCGGAATTCATGGCAGAGTCCCCATTGTGGAGGCCCTGTGGAAATTGAAACGTGGGCAGTGGGGAGCAGCACATTGCTCTTCCTAGACGCTCCAGCAGGCCGGAGAAAATGGCAGCAGCCTGCGCCAGGGATGTGTTGTGCGGCCGAGCAGCCCTGAGCCGGGGCCCTCCAAGTGCATGGGCCCCTCAGCAACTGCACCAGCTACTCCTCTGCCACTGCCACTGCCACCTGCCCTCCTCACGCAATTCCGGGGCCTCACCCTCACAAGTAGCTGAGTCAATTACCAGGCAAGGGGCCCCCTCGCTGCCTCAGGGCTGATGCAGTCGCATGGGTTGCATGTGTCTAACGCAGCCCCTGGCCATCAGCCCCCATTTTTATAGGGGTGTCACTGCCAGGGGACCCACCCCCATCTGTCCTGCAATGCTATGCCTTTGCAAAATGCTACAGCACTGAGCCTGCCCAGCAATGTGGTAGTAGTAGATGCTTCCTACCCATCATGCAGGGGTCACAGCCACTGGCCATGCTCCTGTGCTGAAGGGGCTGCTGTTGGGAAATGTAGTTTGTTCCTATAGGCTCCATATCCTCCTCTTGCTGTGGGACACTGAGTGGTATGCTTCTGCCAGCTTCCAGCCTCTCCCCAGCCCCACAGCACTCTTCCCAGCCAGCCCCACTCTAGTTCAACCTCTCTCTGCTAGATTCTGCACAGAAAATCAACTTTTTTTTTTAAGGATTACCCCCATAACAGAAAGAAAAATGAAGCAGCACAAAAATACACTTTATTTAGACCTATATACTGTACTTCCAACTTAGATATTCTCATATGGGAAGATGTTTGAAAATGAAAACCCTAAATACAAATACATGTCTGATTTTACAAAAGAAAAAGAATATTTTGTTATTACAAAATGCCTCCAAAGATCCTAAGCAGTAGAAACTATCATTTTGTAAACTTCCTGATTAACTCCTGCAGTCTGAAGTAGAAAGTCAAGAACTGCCTCTCAATTCAGCAAGCATGAATCTGTCATTGTGTCAAGGTTTAAATCAGGAAAACGATTTGTGCAGTACCACTGAAGTTGCACCTGTAGTCATGGCTGATGATATTTCCAGAGAAAGTTTGCTTGAAACCAGCACAAATGAATGAGCTACAAACCAACCACGGGTGATCTTAAAACCAAAAAAAAAAGCCCTGTAGATGAGCAGGTCCACAATGAAACAAATCAAAGCAGTGTTCCTGATGAAATAGGTTTGAAGTGCCCATCTAATAAAAGTCACTTTCAAGATTCCGTTTTATCAGTTGAGCAATTGAATATAGATTGGTCCTTTCCAGCCCACTGAAAGCGATATGCCAAAACGACAGTTTCCTTTTTTACCTACAAGCCATCATTTTTCATCTTCATTTTACAGAATGACAATAGCATTGCATGAAGATCTGCATGTCAAGTGGCCAGCATACTCGTATCTTTTAAATTTAACACATGGCCACGTTTGTTGGTTGTTTGGAAATAAAGAAACTTGAAAACCAACATGGTTAACTGGGAGTGGAAGAATATGCTAAAGTCAATGTCTGTTCATGGGAGGAGCAAACAATGTGTAGTCCTGTGGCAGTTCTACAGTTTGAAGGGTCATAGTATCAATGTTTGTTTTAATAGAGAAGCATCTGAAAATATAAAAAAAATTGTAAGTACTAAAAATATTGCTTGACACAGTCAAAACTTTAGCTAATTTATGTCCCTTCCATGGCCACTGTCAAGTGCTGGAGAGCAAGAATTGTGGTATTTACTTGAGCATCATTAAGCTACTTGCCAGACATAATATAACTTTTGCCCATCATATTAGTGACACCAAGATAATCAAATACTTGAGCAAGACAATTACTGATGAACTTATAAACCTTTTAGCATCAGAAACCAAAAGGCACATACCTAATAGCTGCAAAGAAGCTACGGTTTTATTGTCATTGCCGATGCAACCACAGATATTAGCCATACTGATCAAATAATTATTTTGCTTCTCTTTGTTAATACGGATCATATCAAAGGAAAAGTAGATACAACAGAGAATTTTGTAAGTTTTGTGGCAGTATGAGGTAGATGCTGCATCCTTGTGTGCATAGGTGCCGACTCCGTGGGTGCTCCAGGGCTGGAGCACTCACTGGAAAAAAATGGTGGGTGCTTAGCACCCACTGGCAACACCCCCTACCAGAACTTCCCTCTCCCCCCAGAGCCTCCTGTCCGCTGGTGCCTCTTCCTCCCTCCCAGCACCAATCACCTGCAGTGAATCAGCTATTTCATGTTGTCAGCAGACAAGGGGGGGGGAAGGAGCGAGAGTGCAGTGCACTCGGGGGAGGGTCATAACTGGGTGGGGAAGGGGTGGGACAGGAAGAGGCAGGGCAGGGTGGGGCCTTGGAGGAAGGGGTGGAGTGGGGGCGGGGCCTTGGCAGAGCCAGGGGGAGCATCCCCCGGCAGATTAGAAATTCGGCGTCTATGCTTGTGTGGCCAGTTAACTGATGTTTTATTCTGCAAGTATAGACTAGACCCCAAATATATGTCTGGACAGGTATATGATAGGGCCAGTGTTATGGCTGGAATTTGTGAAGGATTGCAAGCAAAAAATGACAGAATATCTTTCAGGCAAAGGAGGCAAAATGTATGCACATTACATCTATTGCACAGCTCATCAAATTAACCTAGTTCTGGTCCATGATGCTGAAGATAAGACCAGAACTGAAAGTTTTCGTCTCAATTTTGTAGGAAATATCTATATATTTCACAGACTGTCTGTGAAAAAAACTAATTATTAAATCTAAAAATAATATTTATCTTCAGACTCTGGCTCAAAAGAATACAGTTTTGCACATGGGAGAGGAATCTGATGATGCGCTCCAGGCCCCTGAAGAAGTTGACAGGATTGAGGCAGCAGATGAAATTGAACATGTTTCTGAAGAACGAAGGAGACCTTTACTTCTGAAGGCATTCTGCAAGACTAGATAGGACGCTCAAATGAAAGCCACTGAGGCAATGATAGTAAATTTTCAGCGTATAATTGAATGCCTAGAAGATGAAACTGTCGCTGCACGCAGGAATAGTAAGGACATACGTCAGGCAAAAAGCAACCTGTCTCTGATGGATTGGCTGTTCTACCTAAATCTGTTATGGTGGCATAGGAATTTAGTTATCATGGCTGCAGCCTCTGGAATACTTCCATCAAATAAAATTGACCTGTTCCAAGTCCTCCAGACATTTGACAGCAAAGTGAACAAGCTCAGCAAACTCAGATCTGAAGAAAAGTATGAGGAAATTATAAAAGAATCCCAGAACAGGTGGGAAACAATGAGTTTTGAAAAGGCAAACTACCCAAGCCACAGGAAGAGATGTGTATGCCACATGGATGATGAATTTGTACATGATTCTGTGTTAGATGCAAAGGATAACCATCAAAGGAAATATTTTGAGGTCTTAGGCAATATGGTAGGGGAACTAAAATCTTGGTATGAGGGATTTCAAGATGTAGCTACTCTATTTGTTTTCCTCCATCCCAGCCAACTTTAAAATATAATGCTAGAAGAGTCAAAGGAGGAAGTTCTTAAACTCAGGGGAAAATACTCATATTTTTCTTTAGACTTGGTTCATGAGCTCTTGTCTTTCAAGATGTGTTATTTTACCAAGGACACAGAGGTGTTCATTTTGTCATGTGGAGTCCAGAGATACCTGAATTTCATAATGTCAAGTTCTCTTGATGATGTTTTACCAGAAATGGAAATGTTGTGTTGACTCTCTCTCACCATACCAATTGGAGTGGCTAGTGCTGAATGTGCAATGAGCACATTAACTAACACATGTCAAAAAACTGCATGTGTTCAACTCGAGCTCAGACATGGCTGGGTGACCTTACTCTCCTTGCAATTAAGAAAGACGAGATAGCAAGGTTGGAGCTCGATGGCATCACAGAACAAATTGCCAAAATTGACAAATGTTGCTGTAGTGCAAGGGTCCAATTACTGGAATACACAAACCAACACAATTTGGGTGAGATTCCACTTCTGTTGAGGCCAGTACTTTAAATTTTTTTAAAAAGCTGTTTATGTTTTAAAAAGCCTAAGGTGATATTAGAGAGACAAGGCAGGTGAGGTGATATCTTTTATTGGACCAACTTCTGTTGGCGAGAGAGACAAGCTTTCGAGCTCACACACAGATCTTCTTCAGGTCTAAGGTGACATGACCATTAGGCCCTATGCTGCATGTTTGCTGGCCAGGCTCTGACCCTTAAATCTCCCCCTGATCAAATGGAATATCAGCTATAATATTTAAAAAATCCCTACCTAATCTACAGTTACAGTTGACTCAACGTAAGATTCTCCTAAAGATGCACTGGCATAAAAGAGGAATATTAAATGTTGGTGGCATAGGTAAGCTCTGGGTTCATTGATATTCATGCTCTGGGACTGCGCTAAGGTGAAGGATGTTTGGAGAGTTGTGTGGGACAGAATACATTTTAATTGTGGATATTCCTTTTATAGGGTTACCATATTTAAAAATTAAAAAAAGAGGACACTCCACGGGGCCCTGGCCCCACCCCTTCCCGCCCCAACTCCGCCCCTTCCCCAAAGTCCCGGCCCCAACTCTGCCCCCTCCCCTGAGCGCCCCGCATTCCTCCTCCTCCCTCCCAGCCATGTGAAACAGCTGCCCGAGCGCTACCGGCTTCACGGTTTGCTGGGCAGCCCCCAGACCTCCAGACCCTGCACCCCCGTCTGGGCGCTTCCCCAGCGCAGCCGGAGCCCGCGAGGGGAAGTGCCCGGCCGGGGGCGCAGGGTCTGGAGGTCTGGGGGCTGCCCGGCAAACCGTGACGCCGGTAGCGCTTGGGTAGCTCGACTCTTCAGCTACACAAAGCTGAGGTGTCTGGGGGGAGCAGCAGCAGCTGCCGCCGCAGGGGAATCTGCCTGCAGCTCGCAGCTTGCCAGAGCAGCTCTAAGGTAAGCAGGGGACTAGTATTTTCCCGGACATGTTCGGCTTTTTGGCAATTCCCCCCGGACGGGGATTTGAGGACCAAAAAGCCGGACATGTCCGAGAAAATCCGGACATATGGTAACCCTACCTTTTAACACTTGGAACTTTCAAACTAGCACTGATGAAGGTGAAATTAGGCTTTACAAATTCTTGGGGACTCTGTTTCCTTTTGAGCTGCCCTTGTAACCAAAGAGCTTATCTTGCACAGATGGAAATTTTGTTACTCTCTCAAGCTCGGAGACTGGTTAAATATGTCATCAGAAATGACAGCTCTTGAATATTCTGTTCTAACTCAGAACTCTTCTTCAAGCTCGAAAGCTTGTCTCTTTCACCGACAGAAGTTGGTCCAATAAAAGATAATACTTCCTCTTAGTTTGATTTAAACCAGGCTTATTTGAATCAACATAAATAAGCTAAAGTAACACTGGTTTAAACCAACATAGGAGTGTCCACTGGTTTAACTAAATGTTAAAATTTGTTTAAAACCACACACAAATTAAACCAGTGCAACTTTTTCATGTGTACATGCTGTCTGTTACAGACTAACGTTACCTATCTTGGTTTAACACAGACCAATGGTGTTTTACATACAAGCAAAGCTGCTAAGCAATATTCCTAATGGGTCAGATTTTTCTAACATCTATTTCTTTGTTCTTTTTGTCTTTAATCTTTTTACTTCGGTGCTGAATTCTTTATAGCGGATTCCTCTCCTCTCCCTAACCTTTTATTTTTCTCTTCTAGCTCTTATGCCTTCTATCCATCTTTCTTCCTACAGTAGAGGCACATAAATGACTATTTGTTAATCATGACATTTTAATGATCGCCTTGTTTGCATTTACTTCCTATCTATGTTTATTTGTGGAAAAAATATTGAAAATGAATCAAGATTTAATTAAAATAAGAACAGGAAAAAAGAACACCCCCTCCCACCCACACTTACTCTGCAGACATGCTTGTTTAAGCCATCACTGTCTTACCCTCACCCCATCTTGAAACTCCAGTATTCAATGTAAGGGTCATGCTGAGTCACTGACAAAGGTTAATAAGCACAATGTTGCAACAGCAAACACCCATTAGAGGAACAAAAGAGCTGTTGACAGTTAACAGTGCATAGCTAATTCTGATTAAAGGCTAGAATGTGTCTTTAAGGAACCACATGTGGTGACTGTGGTGATGGGGGTTCAGAGAGGGCTGTGTTACAAGGAGAAATCTGGGGTTCTGGGGAAGTATATGCAGCAGCAGAAACTCTCTCCCCTTTTGCAGGAGGCAGAATGCGATCCTCTCCGCATAGGGATATGGACAATCCCTCTTTTGCATTCACATTAGCTCCTCCGACCTTCAGCAGATCCACATGACCCAGACATGTTGTTACTGATGATCCGCTCTATGCCAGTTTTTCAGTTGGCCTGTCTGTCCACAGGATTAGTCAGGCTGGTGGAGAGTTCTTTGTTGTGTACCCCTCAGAACAGTGTACTTAACAGCTATAAAACACTTACACTATGTACTGATACTTTCAAGAGACATGCGATAAGTGTGTCTATTTACATTTCTTTCCAAGGAACATAATTCCAGATTCCATGCCCCTTGATTCTGGGATGATTCGGGGTTGTCAGACACCCTGTTTTGGAGAAAGGAAATTTAGAAGCAAGGCCAAAATTTCTTTTCTTCCTCAGTAGTGCAACATTACTAGCAATTAGTTCAGAAAAAGGGAGGGAAGGCATCCTGGGCCCTCAGGCTAACTTTTTTTCAAACCACTGCTTGGAAAACTCACCTATCAAAGCCTGTGTCCCCTGAGGGTGACAAGTCTAGTGCTTGGTGAATACACGCCCATGTGGTTGCTTTATAAATCTCCTCATTTGGGGAATGTGCATAATGTAGCACAATGCTGTTGACCCGGTCCTGTGGGCTCTAAACAGGCAGGGGTCATATCTGAGAAGAAAGAGGTGGTAACTCTTTCAAGTTCCACTCACAAATACATTCCACCCATATGCCTCACCGTCGATTGCGCAGATATTCAAAACACATTCATTCTTATGTGCTCTTTGTTCTCCTTGGGCTTGTGCCCCACTCAGTGGAGTCCAAATACACTCCTTCTTGTGCTTTTTTCCCCCTCATTGAGGCTCATGGGCTCCCACTGAGCTTCTTGGCCATCCCTCAAGGAACCTCAAATGCCCCATTGGGCTCGTAAGCTTCTTGGGTTTGCCCTCTCCTTTTCCCTGACTCCCTGTAGATTATGCAGACCTTCATAGTGTAATCCTGCGGTAAGTGCTTTGAGCAGTGAAATAGTTAATAGTTTAAATGTCAGCCTTGTTATCTGACTTGGCATCCCGGGAGATGAATGGGACAAGTCACACCTCTCAAAGCTATTGTTTCAGGTTCAGCAAATGCAGGCATCTGTTACACTTGGTTCACCTTTCTTGAGGCTGTCTCCTCAAGCATAATAGCTAGAAACTTGCTTTAAAAAAGGGCATGGATTCAGGAGAATAAGGCAGCATGAAAGAGGTTTTGGTACACTGTTCTGACGCAAACCAGCTTATTCTGGATCCTGGGTTTAATTCACATTGGTATCCATGTCCTGTTGCTTGTAATCTAATATGTTCTTAATCATTCTCTTCTCTAGATTCGGCTACCTAACAAACAAGAGGGAGTCTACTGACAAATTGGGAAACTGAGGGACAAAGAAGCGGGGAAACTGAGGCAGCACCTGTTGCTGGAGAGGTCATCATTCTATGGTTCCGCCTAACATGAACACTTCTATAGAAAACTAATCAGTTACATTTGGGATTTATCCCAAAGAATCATTGGATTAATCCTCACCAGAACTGTCAGGTTGGTCTTGTACAGCGGTGTGATCATGAAAGACAGGACTGGGTCGTGTTTGGGTGAAGGCAGTGAAAAGCTGTTTTGTAGGCCCGCCAAAAATGCTAACACTGTTTTGCCAAAACCGAACAAAACAGTAAATTAAACAGCTGGCATTGAGATGGTTTGGAGTGAAGAAGTGTTTCAGCACTGTGGATTGCTCTTTAGCTGTCTTGAATTTTATTAGGTTCTTTCGAGTTTCTCCGGGATTTAAGGAAGAAAAGGCATTGCACAAACGTTGTGTCCATTTTTGTGCTATGGATGCTCCCATATACACATTATTTTTACAGATAGGTTACCTGGAGATTGCAATTACCTGCAAATTTCATTTTCTATTCAGATAAATATTTCTACAGCATGCCTCCTAACATACAATTAGGAGCAGTGACTCTGCTGCATAGGGCTTTCACGTTCACATGGAACACGCACATGACAAAAATATGGGTAATTTTCAAACGTTATCAGAGCTTTCACATATTATTTCATTTGTCAAGTATCAGAGGGGTAGCCGTGTTAGTCTGAATCTGTAAAAAGCAAAAGAGGGTCCTGTGGCACCTTTAAGACTAACAGAAGTATAGGGAGCATAAGCTTTCGTGGGTAAGAACCTCACTTCTTCAGACACAAGAAGAAGTGAGGTTCTTACCCACGAAAGCTTATGCTCCCAATACCTCTGTTAGTCTTAAAGGTGCCACAGGACCCTCTGTTGCTATTTCATTTGGGTTTCTTTCAGTTTAGAAAACATAAAAGTGCCTGTACACAGGGTCTGAGTGTCCTGCCAATTGCTGCAAATTACACAAACAAAATGATGCAATACAATCTATTATTGTTATAATGCCATTATAACACACCATTTGGTCTGAAGGAGGGGGTGGGGGAGAAGCCACAAAATGACACTTTGCATAAATTATAAGAATTTCAGCATAGCTTTCCGCTGTTTAAACAAGAACAATAGCATTCTCTACATGGGAAAAACATCTGTAAGGGTACGTCTACACTACCCGCTGGCAGGGGCAGCTCTATGTTTTTTGTCGCCCCAAGCACAGCAGTCAGGTTGCCTTCGGCAGCATGCCTGCGGGAGGTCCGCTGGTCACATGGATTCGGCGGCGTTTCTGCGGGCGATCTGCCGGTCCCACACCTTCAGCATACCTGCCGCTGAATTGCCGCCAAACCCGCAGGACCGGCGGACCTCCCGCAGGCATGCCGCCAAAGGCTGCCTGACTGCTGCCCTTACGGGGACCGGCACGCCTCCCCCCCATGCCTTGCCACCCCCCATAGCTTGCCGCCCCAGGCATGCGTTTGCTGCGCTGGTGCCTGGAGCTGCCTCTGCCCGCCGGATCGGCGGGTAGCAATCGATCTATCGAGGATCGATTTATCACGTATAGTGTAGACGCGATAAATCGATCCCCGATCACTCTCCCGCCGATTGCTGAACTCCAGCTCGGCGAGAGGCAGAAGCAAAGTCGACGGGGGAGCCGCAGCCGTCGATCTGGTGCCGCGAGGATGCGAAGTAAGTAATTCTAAGTCGATCTAAGATACGTCGACTTCAGCTATGCTATTCTTGTAGCTGAAGTTGCGTATCTTAGATCGATCTCCCCCTCCTCCCCCCCCCCCAGTGTAGACCAGGCCTAAGAGCCATGAGTTTTTTTCTTCTCAGCAGCAGGGCCTTGGCCATTTCAATCTATGGATGCCCTGAAAGTCACGAGTAAATTTCATGGCTCTAAAGAGAAGATGGGATTCTTTATGCAGATGGGGTTAACATTAATTTAGGCCTTGTCTACATGGCAGGCATGTCTGCAGCAAGGGAGATTTAGGTTGAATATTAGGAAAAGCTTTCTAACAATAAGGATAATTAAGTTCTGGAATAGGAATCCATGGGAGGTTGTAGAAACCCCATCACTGGAGGTTTGTAAGAACTGATTAGACAAACACCTGTCAGGGATGGTCTAGGTCAGGGGTTCCCAAACTTGTTCGTGGCTAGTTCAGGGTAAGCCCCTGGGAGGCCACGCGACGCTTTGTTTACCTGAGCGTCTGCCAGTACGGCCGCTCGCAGCTCCCAGCGGCTGTGGTTTGTCGTTCCCAGATGATGGGAGCTGCAGGAAGCGGTGTCCTGACCCGCGCCACTTCCCACAGCTCCTATTGGCCGGGAAGTTGCAAGTGGCCATACCTGCGGACACTCAGGTAAACAAAGTGTCTCACAGCCCACCAGGGGCTTATCCTGAACAAGCTGCGAACCAAGTTTGGGAACCCCTGGTCTAGGTATACTTGATCCTGCCTCAGCACAGGGGGCTGGATTAGATGCCGCTTGAGGTCTTTTCCAACCCTACATTTCTGTGATTCTACAATTCTTGGGGGAAAATTTCAGTATGTTTTTCTGCTATACCTATACCAAAATGATGTGTCCACACTGCTTTGTTTGTCGGCTTAAGCTATTCCTATGTGAATCATTGAGCCCAACACAGTTCTATGGGGGGTTGGTTGGTTGTTTTTTTCCTAAATAACTGCACAGCATTTTGCGCAGATATCCCATGGTGCAATGTATTGCTGCTAGACTCTATGCATTCTGAGATTTTTCTTGCAGAGCATTGTGGGATACCTACCAGAGCCTGCTGCAATTCTGGAACTTGGGGTCAAATTAACCAACTCCCATGATTGCTTTCCTCGTATCCCATAATTCTTCTGTTTTTAGTGATCCAAAACCATTTTCAAACTGCTGTCAGGCAGCATGGAGGAAACACTGTTGAGCCTTAAGATCTTGGCCGTCATTAGTAGGAACAGAGTGCTCCAGATGTATTAGCAGTCACAGAGCTGGATGGCTTTGGATGAGTTGGAATGCAGCCACCAAGATGCCATGCAGATACTGCTAGAGGAGGAGGAGAACAATAAAATTGAGCAGTTACTTCTGCATGATATTTTCATGGAGTGGATTTATTTGGTAGAGTGCCACTTCTGGGCTCAGTCCACCAGCATGACAGGTGGGCTAGGACTGTGATGACCACCTGTGGAAGCAGAACTTCAGGAAGCAGAAGTATTCCTGGAGATCTTTGCAAAGCTCACTCCGGACTGCAGCTGTAGAACACCAACATGAGAGTTCCATTCAATGTGGAGAAGCATGTGACCATTGCCATCTGGAAGCTCTCCATCCTTGCTTGCAAATTCTCCAGAGCTTTGAGAGGGTGAGTACAGCAGAACTAAGCCATGCTCCAAGTTTGTCACAAACCTACTGACTTCTAATCCATGGAATTCCTACCTTGTGTTGTATCCCCAAGGGGCTTCCATAAACTCAAGGAAAAAGAGAGTGGGGCATACCACAAAGCTCTGCCTTTGATTCCATTTGAACATACTGTGAGGTCCCTATGATAGCATGAGTGGAGAAAATGATCAGGCCCCAAGTGATCTATTTACTCAAGGGCCTACCTCTGATTTGGGCAAAGATGTCAATATTGTGGAACTGCCTGGCAACAATGTCAGTAAACTCTTCCTTTCCTGATTTTTCTCCCAACACTTTTAGTTAAATGCCTATCTGATAATCTCTCAGAAGTATCCCATCAAATATACCTGTGATCAAATGTGGGGAACAGCTGACCAAGATGAAAACAATAAGAAAAATTAGCACTGAAGGACAGGCCCAATGGTCTGGAAATCACTTACATAATGTTTTCTAGTATTCACTTACACAAGAAAGTGTCACAATTCAATACAGCTGATGTAACTAGTAGTAAGAAAAAGTCTATCTAAGCCAAGTCTGAATGATGCTGAGGGTCTGCCCAGAAATATTCTTCAGTGTTGAAATCCTCACTCCAAGATGACCACATGTGAAAGCAGCAACAGTGAAATCAGGTCTTTGCCTTGAGAAGCATCATTACCAGTAAAGAAATATGTCTTGCATAATAAGGATCCAGTCCTACAACCCTTGTTTGTGTGAGTAGTTCTGACTCATCCAAGCAGTCCCATTGAAATCAATGGGACTGCTTGGGTGAGTAAGACCACTTCGATAAGAGCAGCAGGATCAGACCCTAAGGTGCTCAATTTCCATAATCCATTAGAAGCTGAGGATATTCCACGCCTTGCAGCCCACAAATCCTGACTAGGAAAAAATACAACCGAGAATTAGAAGAATGGAACTATTCTCAAACTTACTAAAAATCCAAGAGGGCCTCCCGATTTTCTAGTGTTTGTCCACCAGATATTACCTAATTTGATCTTATCCAAAAGGCAGAAGAGTCCGGTCAGGATCTCTCTTTATACTAAATTATTCTGACCGGAATAATAACTAGACACAAAATATCCCAGTGAATGTATGCATTGTTATAAGATACTTTTCCTCACAGATTTTGGTTCTGCTTACTTAATCATTCATGCTTTGCCCATGAATATGAAAATACCTTGATCACTATGCAGTAGGAGTCATCTTGGCACCATCTGTTTATATTTGAGATCTGAACCTTGTAAATAATAAAATGTACTTTGCTCACAAGTTCATAGTTCCAAGCAAGAGAGAAGTTATCATGGATTAAAAGTACAGTATTGAAGGTATTACTGGCAGCAAAATTTTGGTCTCTGTCCACTGAAAGGATTGCTTCCTTCCCATTGTCTACCTTGTAGGAGACTAATATATAAAGTCTCAGGGTCATTATCTGTATATTACTCTATTTGCACTGATAATTGCTTGGCACTGTACAATAATCAAAACAAAGATAGGTCCTATCCTGATGAGCAGTTCACAGCTTACTTTTAAGCCTCTTCACCTTCCCTGAAGACCCCAGAACGAATGAGTGGGCTTGTTTACAGGCTGATATCTCTAAAAGTAATGCAGCTGGCTTTCTGTATGCCTCTAAAATAGGCATCATAGCGCTAAAAGAAGGCAAGGAGCACCTAAGGGCATCCATCTTTCATAACCACAGAGCACACAAACTGGAAAGAGTTATGTCTCCTGTATCGGGCTCCCTGGGTTCACACAATTGGATGAAAACATAGCTGTGGTATAGTGGTTAAAAAAAGCCGTAAACTAACCTAAACTAAACTCCATGTTACCCAAATGAGAAGTGAGTAAGCTCACTTTACCCTTGACTACACTACTAGGGACAGCTGTGAATTTTTTAATAAAGTGGTTCTGTTTGGTGGATGAAGATTATGTGATCTGGCCCAGGCTCATAGGCCTCAAGAGGGGGTGGGAGACAAGACTTTTTGAAGGGTTGGGGGAGGGATTTTGTATGGGAGTCACTGCTTTTGAGCAACAACAGGCTCTACCAAGAAGGGAGAGTCTTCCTCATCAAGAGGGACCTGAACATAGGAGTTATACGCCACCCTCCTAAATGGGACTGGCCCAAAGGGGAAAGCACACTCTTATGAGCTGGGTGAAACGTTGTTATGGATTGAGTTTAAACCAACTCCAAATTGTGTGACTGAGTCCCCCATTTAAGACAGTTGTAAGAGATAGTTAAGGGCCACATCTAAAACAAAACCTAATGGAATCTGCCCAGAAACTAGCACCAGGTGTGTGGGGGGTTTGTCTGGGTCTTGTGACAAACTGGGGGAAATGTTCGGGTGGAGAGGAACACACAGAAAACTGAAATGGTGGTTTGGAAGAAAACTAGAGAGAGATTTTTGGGATCAGAGTGCATGCTGAAAAGAGCACTCTTGGTGCTCTGAGCAAAAGAAACTGTTTCCTGCTACTTGATTCCTTCTGTGTTCAGAGATACAGGACTTTGCATATTCTTCATAAATAAACAAAATTTAATCAAAGAAATATCTGACTATCACCAACTTCTCCCAGCTGGACACCCACAGGACCTGAAACTTTGACTAGCCAAGTAGGTTGAAAAGGGGGCAACAATAGTTTGATCATTTTAAGTGCTTTAATTGTCATAGCCAATTTTAAAATGAGGAATTAGTTGCCAAAGAAGGAAAAATTTACAGGAGGCAAAGCTGGATATGATTATTCGTGTCAGTGAAGTTTAGACAAGTGCATTACAAAATATCTATACAACGGAGGGCTCGAATGGAGATCTGACAACATACTATTGGCCACCCTACACAGCATTACAAATACCTTCCATCTCTTAGGTTACCCATTAAATAACAAATAGTATGTCCTGTTAATTGTTAGTGTGTTCTGACCTTAGACTTTGACCAGGTATTTAATAACACCATCTGCTGTCTACGTCTGCAGTACTATTATTTTTACATACGATTACTCTTCTTTCTTCATAAACAAGGCTGTAATAACAGTGCTAAATGGTAGCAGAACCAAATGAGATTTAAATTACACCATCCAAATAAAACATGAAGGGAGAACAGAACACCAAAAATATGTCAAACTTATTTTACTGGCTTAAATCTAAAACTCCTAACGTGCTAGAAGGTTGATAAACTGTAGATCAAGTCTTGCTGTCCTTACTTGGGGAAAGTCCTATTGTTTTGCCTGAGAGAGGACTGAGGGTGAAATTTACCCCTGTGCAGGGTGCCCGCACAAGCCCTGCATTACTTGAGCCCTCAAAATAGGCTGGCCCTTTGGACAGAGATGAAGTTCACCCTGGAGGATGAGTTCTTTATTTGCATACCCCCAACTCAAAAAACAAACAAAACAAAACAAAACAGGAAATAATATTTTAAAGAGACACTGTTCAGTATTTTAGGCCACAAATAATTAATCACTTGAAATTCAAATATTCCTCCTAATTATATCTATAATGGTATTTGGTTTTAAAAAATACATGTATTTAGCTCTGAATGACCAAATTTATAATAGCCCACATATGCAAAGGCCCCAGTCCAGCTCCCATTGAAACTGATGGGACTTTTGTCATTGCTTCTAGTGGGGGGCAGGATCAGGTGCAAAAAGAACTGTGCATTTATCTATTGCATCAGGGTCTTATATGTAGCGTTGCCAACTCTCAATTTTATTGCGTCACAATATTTGGGATTTTCCTTAAAACCCAGCTCCTTGAGTGAAACATCGACCCTACTGAAGTCAATAGCAAAACTTCCCTTGACTTCAATGGGTCAGACTTTCACCCCAGGATTGGGTGATTTTTGTGAGAGTCCTTTTTTGTTTTACTTTAATAAAAGCTGAAAGTGTCTATCCCTTATAGTTGTGGAGAAAAGCTTGAAAACCTTAAAGGCTTAAAAAACAGAAGGCAAATAAAAAAAAATCCCAAGGTGATTTATTTTTTAAAGCCAATCTCATGATGTTTAGGGAACCTGAATGTTTTGTCATTGGCAATATTGCTATTGGTGCACATAACTGTAGTATCTCAGTGTGTATGCATTATAATAATGAATCCGAAGAAGTGGGCTGTAGTCCACGAAAGCTTATGCTCTAATAAATTTGTTAGTCTCTAAGGTGCCACAAGTACTCCTGTTCTTCTTTTTGCGGATACAGACTAACACGGCTGTTACTCTGAATAATGAATCATGCATCTCTCCAGCTTTATTTGTGCATGAGACCTACCAAGAGTGCTTGGCTTTTTTACTACTGAAATGGAGAGGTTAACTTTTAAAACCAAACATATGAATGTAATCAGGAGGGCATGTAAAATATGGGGGCTGAGCTATTTGACAGCATTTGAAAGAGGCATGTCTTAACATGTTTTCTGTTAGAAAGGATTTTAAGCATTACAATCTGTCAAATGAGGTATCTGGTTACATGGGAAAAGGGTTTCTTACCTTTTCCTCCCACTATATTCACGAGGAAGGCATCTAGAAGTCTGATTCTGAAGCCCTAATGTACAGACACCCTGACTTATTTTATAAATATTTGAAATTATGTATGTATGTCTATTTTTCCCTGTAGTTGCTAGTTTTGGAAGAAGAGTTGAAAAAGCCCCAAGCAGATTCTTTACATATTTACTCTGCATCAAATTCTGAATCATAGAAATTTGTAAGTATATTTATGTATGTTATCTAGCCTCACTTCAAATACACTAGTGGAGCATGTTATGATGGCTTTGGTATTTATAAACAGTAGCTATAATTTCCATGACTGTTGTAAAATAAAATTTGTATAAATTACAAGCAATATATAAAATCTAGTTAGAATTTATTTCTAAAAATATCTGATACTTTGTGAACCCTGCATACAATTTACCTCTTGAACATGTTCTTTTAAACCTGTTCATGGGAAGTATTACACTATCTCTGAGCAACTAGGAACTTGTGCAAAGATACAAAAAGTCTTGGAACAAGTTTATACGCCCTGCTGACCTATTCAGCAAAAAGTCTGCTAATGCATGTGGAACTCTTTTTGTTCTTGTAAGCAAGCTCTCTCATCAACATGCTTCTCAACAGCTTGTGTTGGCCTTTCCAGTTTGGTCTGTTCCAAAGGAAGAAGGGCTTGAGCACATTCTGTGATTCACTATAATGTATATGATATATTTTTTAAAGTTACTTAACAAAAGGTTGGACTCTGGGTGACGTAGTTCTCCTTAAGCGTGTACACGCACTACAGACAGCCGTTTAGACGTGCTGGCCTGGGATTCCAGCTCTAGCCAAACAGGCATGATGTTCTCAAATGCTGTGGTGATCTGTTAGCTACTTAACCTTTTGACCTTGTGTTGAATGGCATTGTTTCTGATCGCACTGGGCCAAATTCACCCCTGGTGTAAGTCCAATAGCTTTCAGTGGAGTTACGCTATGGAGGAATGTTGACCAATGTGTTTCAGCAATTTCACTAGGTCATACATACCAAACAATAGTAGGTTGAGTGCACTGTTCCATCTTCCCTAGCCCCCCAGCCATAGGGGAGCACCCACGTCAAAAAAAAGGTGAGTATTGAGCACCCACCGGCAGCCCCCCATCAATGCCTCCCCCTCCCCCCCCCAGTGCCTCCCGTCCACCGCGGATCAGCTGTTCTGTGGCATGCAGGAGGCGCTGGGGGGGGAAGGGGAGGAATAAGGGTGGGGTGCACTTGGGGGAGGGGGCGGAACTGGGCGGGAAGAGGTGGGGCAGGGTGGGGTGGGGCGGGAAGAGGTGGGGTGGGGTCTTGGGGGAAGGGGTGAAGTGGGGGCAGAGCTGGGAGGGAGCATCCCCCGGCACATTAGAAAGTCAGTGTCTATGCCAGCACACTAAAATGGTGAGGACCCTCGCCACTGGGATATTCTGATGTGGGTCTCTCTGTCTCTCCTGTTGAACCTGTTCCACTTTGGATAAACGTTGAGCGTTGCAACACGTAAGTTCCTTTGTGGATCCGGGCCAGGGTGTATCACGAATATGAGGTAGGGGATTCCAGGAAGAGAAAAGAGTCTCATGGTGAAGACAACAATGGTGAAGATGCTGCCCAGGAGAACTGGATTCTATTACTGCTCCTGCCACAGTTACTCTGTGATGCTGGGCAAGCTACTTAAAAAAAGCTTTTCACAGGTAATCACTAATTGTGTGTTCCCCATTTTCCGGGTGTCCAACTTGGGACCCAGAGGTCTGCTTTGCAGAAGTGCTGAGCACTCACAGCTGCAGCTGAGTGAATGGGAGTTGTCTTTTGAACATATTAAATGTATATGATGTTAAGTACTCAGAAAAATCAAGTACTAATTATCTCAAATTGGGCACCCAAATTTAATTTCTCTGTGCATCAGTACCTGATCTGTAAAATGGGGACACCAGCACCCAGGGGTGCTGGAATAGAGGGGGCCCAGTGGACCATGGCCCACCCACTTTTTACCGGCCATAAGGACAAGCAACTGGGTGGAGGGGGCGGAGAGGAGTGAGCGGGGGGCAGAGTCTTGGGAGGAAGAGGTGGCTTTGGAGCAGGGCCTTGGGGCAAGAGACAGTGTGAGGGTAGGGCCTCGGGGGAAGGGGCAATGTGAGGGCAGGGCCTTGGGGGAGGGGGCGGTGCGAGGGCGGGGCCTTGAGGGAAGGAGCGGTGTGAGGGCAGGGGCTCGGGGAAAGAGGTGGCTCAGGGAGGATGGGGCCACGGTTTGGGCACCTATGGCCCTCTCACCTTTAGGGATCTTTTGCCGCTCCTGACGCCCCCTCCCCACTTCACGGGGGTGTAATGTTTGTGAGGTAGTGAGATACTATAGTGATGAGCACCATACAAAAGCCCATGACAAAATTAATAATTCTGTGTTCAGAGCAGGATTTGAATAGTCTGCTGTAAATAAATCCTGGGGCCACATATTGAACAATTTGGAGAAAACAAATATTGAATAGCTGCTCATTAAGGGAATGCCCTCCATTCTGTGCACTGAATAAAGCAGGGGTCCCATGAACATATATGTGATCATATAATTAAAGACTGTATCCTAATGCATACACACAAGGAGCCAAATTAAGGTTGCACAGGCAAGTTGAATTCTGGCATTTCCTGTCGTCTTAATGCTTGACTTTGCAGCCTTAATAAGGTTCCTTTAACAGGGGTATGTGTGGCTAAATCCTGCCCTAACTACTAATATAATATATAATATGGATAATATGGGCTAAATCCTTCTCTAGCTAGTGCAGGTGGGAGCAGAGATGCACACACTCTTTGCTCTCACCCGGAATCCTGGAGTCAGGGGAGGTTTCTTCTTGGCCAGTTGGGGCCCTGTGCTGTGGTGTGCACTTCATTGGGAGAGTTTGTTTGAAAAGTAATCCAGCTGGAGGCCACAGGACTAGTGTTGGTCGATGTGTATCACTCCCACTCTTCTCATAGCCAGCTCATTTCAAAATCCCTCTTGCCATGCTGATCCCTGGATCAAGAAAGGGAGGATGTGCTACCATGGAATTGGCTGAATCCTTCTCTTTGGGTGTGTCCCCTTCCAGAGATGGGTCCTCGGGATACCAATATTACGTAAGATACAACAGAAGTTGTATTACACACACAAATTTTAACTGAAGGCTGAGTCAGGCAGCAACTATCACAGAGATGTTTCTGAGAAGCTGCAACCATTTTTTTATTTGGTCTGAATTTTTTTTCTTAATTATAATGTGTGCGATGTTACATTTAGCAATACTAGTAACTGGCGGAGGGGAAGTAGATGATTCAGGGGATTGGTAATGAGATACAGAGCCTTTCACCTCTGGGTCAGCAATTCAAATCCAGCTCAGGTCATTAATGTTGAAATGTTATTGCCTTCTAAAGTTGTTTGATGCCCTATGTGGAATGAGTTTGGTGGCATTAATCCACTTCCTAGTGTACAAATATCCCCATCATAAAAAAACTCCTCTACTCTGGCCTCCACTCCCATTTGCTTCTCTTGATAGCAGTCTCTGAGGAAAGGCTAAGGAATGAAAAGGCATAGGCACTGCACTAGTCTCTCACCCTGATTGATCTTGGTAAGTCACTGTGGAAATATGTGTCCACCGTGTAGTTGTGTTACTGATCGAAGAGGTCAGTCCTAGGGCTGTCAGCCTAACACTTTTCACCAGCACTTCTTTCTGCACCAGTCGAATGGCACGTTAAGGCCACTGAATAAAAGTGAATCCTGGAGCCTACCCTGCACACCCTAATGCAATCCTCCATACAGTAAATATGAAGACCCTTTTGACATACAAGTACTGAGGCTGCACAGGCACTAATGCAAGGACAATCTGCCCACAGACCCCCAGGCAAACCCAATATAGGGGAAACAAGTGATATGGAGAGTCCATCCTTGGTGACATAATCTTATAGCTAAAGCCCAGAACTGGGAGATCTGAGGGTTGTTGTTTTTTAACCAGTTCTGCCACAGATTCTTTATGTGACCTTGAGTAAGTCACTTAATTTGCCTGTGCTTTCATTTCCTCATCTGTAAAATGAGACTAACACCTACCTACCTGACAGGGTATTATGCAGCTAAGTTAATTGCATTATCATTATTATGATGATGATATATTGGTAATGTACATAGATTGAAGTGCAGACTATCATTAGTTATCATTATTAATTTTGCATGTATTAATTATAATTCCTACCAGCGGCCTCCTTCCTGTGGTCAAAGTGAACAAGAGTGCTTACTGTGGTGGGTTTTTTTAAACTGGAAAAAGCATGATGGAAACAATGAAGTAGTAGCTGTTTTCAGAGGTTAGAAATATATCATTAAATGCCTTCACAGCTGAATGTTTTTACCTATCATTGTTGCACACATTATGTAATATTACTGAAAGAGAAGAGGGATAACAATTCTATCTTTTAAATTTGTCTTTGTCTATTTGACAGCACTTCAAGTAAAATTTTCAAAAGCACCTAATTAATTTAGAAGTCTAAGCCTCACTTTAAGAAGTGAGTTAGGCACTTAGGCCCAAATCCTCTAAGTATGTAAGCAGTGCTTCATGTGTAATGAAAGAGGTACTGGGGCTCAAGCAATTTTTTTTTACATTCATAATTGATGCAGCAAGCCCAGAGTGCCAGGGCTATGAACTACCAAGCCTAGATGTGCCGTGGCTCAGCCTGGCAAGGCCTGGCACAACTTAAGCACTGTATATAAGTGCCTAATTCCCACTGATTTCAATAGGCAGAGAGAGACTAACATTTAAACAAATAGAAAAATGTGATTGTAAAACCACAAAAAAATTGGCAGGGAGAAACAAGGCCAAGGGTAGTACCTGAAACTATGCTTAGCTTTTCTTTAATTGGACTAGATTTCAAGCTGATGGTGATCCCTTTATAGCTTTAAACTGCTGTACTGTATGCAGCGTTTGAGTCTGCCTATATACAGAGGCCGATGGGGAACATGTTAATTCTAGCTGATCTGGTATGGAACTGACAACCAGCTCAACTTCACTGCTTCGGGGGGACATTTTGGCAATACTGGAACCTGCACACTGCAAACAGCTTTAATGGTTCTGGCACAAGCCTTGAGACGGTTTTGGCCTTGGCTCAGAGATTTTAGACTTTTATTATATGTGAGGATCTTTGTTCATAAAGGACCCATATGGACAAAGCGTTGCAGAGCTTGAAATCTTCACAACACTTTAGGAATATATTGACACAAACTGCTCCTGGATACTGTATGTGTGTTGGTTGAGCATAATCAGCTTTTATATTTGTCCATGACTGCAATTAAATGGATTCTGTCTTTTCCTTTTAATAATTTCATGTCTTACATAGTATTTTGACAAAGGAGGGTGTAGGCTTGGGACAAAGATTAATTATTTGTTAGTTGTATGCAGTCCAAACTAGGCGTTCTTAACAACAACAAAAAATCGTGCCTGCCAAATGATAATCTTAGTTCTGTGTTTTAGTCTCAGTTTGTAACAGGCTTCCTGTTAAATACTTATCCTTTTCCCATTTTCTGTGGGGCATTTAGTAGCCTATTGAACTAATGTGTATAAAGCAATGAACGCAGCTACAGCTATGTCACAGAGGGGTCACAGATTCCATGACTTCCTGTTTATTTTTAAAAGGGGTCACTGGGGTCACCATCATCCCTCCACCCCTCACATCAGGAAATCCAAAGCCAGGGTGCACTCCATCCGCTTTCAGATCTCAACAAATCCAGTTGTTGATTGCATTTTTGGATGCAAAGGAGCAACGCGAAGTAGGGATAGAAAATGTGACGTTCCCTATTTATCAATCTGAGGAAAACTATTAGAAGCGTGACCTAAACTGTCCTCACTTCTGGCACCTGGAAACATTGCTCACAAGTCTCTATTTTTAATTGGATTGTAGTAACCTCTGAACTTCTCAAATATTTTCATAATCCTCTCCCTTCCTGGCAAGACACATTGTAAATATCTGTTGCATCTGACTCTCTAACACAGAGGAATAAGGTCATTTTGCTAGATTTTTCAACTGTGCTACCTGAAAATGAAAAAAGTCAGCTGCTGGATTAAAAACAAAATTAATTAAAAGGTTTAACATTTTCCATTCTCTCCAACAAACTCATTTTGTTCTTACAAATTTTGCTGTAGACTACCTCAGCAGGAGCAGAGTAGTCTGCTATACATTGCAGGATTGGGCATTTAGTTTTTTACAGTGTATCTTTCTGAAAATTAGCATACTCATATATATGCATGAATACTTTTTAATAGGAAAAATCATAATAAAATCATAACAAAATAAGACAAAACTTAGCATCTCCATATTTCAGGCCTTATCTGTGGACAAGTGGCATATCAGGGCCTTCCTGATGTTTCCTTTTCACAAGCGTCTTGCAAACATGGTATCCCAGATCCACTGACTCTTATTCCAAAAGAGTCCCTCATAGCAGGCTTCAAAGAGTCAATAACAGGGTTCCATATAAAGTAAAAAGCTGACATCAAACTTCTGTTTGGATTTTTTCTGATTCTCTGACACATTTTCTTCCAAACTGAGCTAGTGTGATGACCTTCATCTTGCCTTTTGGCATTTTATTTTTTATCCACTGTTTCCCTTAACTTCTGCTACCATCAGTTAGCTTCCATTGTGAACAATAGCTGTGCAATACATAGAAACATGCAACATAGTGATTATTAACAGCTTTTAAAAACATAAGCCTGATCCTGTAAACACACACACGTGCTTAATTTTAGGCACAAGTAGTTCCATGGGAATCAATGGGAGTACTCGTGTTTGAAGATTAGCACGTGTGTTTAGGCCTTGATCCTACAAATAGTTAAGATCACATATGGCTTTATATTCACGGGGACTACTCACATGCATAAAGTTACAAGTGTACATAAATGTTTGCAGGATGAAGGTCTTACTATGGGCTATTCTAGAGCCCATTGAAGTAAATGGCACAATTCCACGGACTAAAGTGCGCTTTGAATCAGGCCCTATGTCCTTGCTATGCTATTAGAAAAGGACACAATAAGATAAGACTTACTCTTGTCAGTATTTCCACTGAAGTCAGTGAATAAAGCTGGCAGGATGTGACCTAGATTTTACTTTCTAAAAATTTATTTTAAAAATCTCACAGGCATTTTGTGACACACAGCAGCAAATCCAGTGTGTCTATTTTAAGCTGCATCTTTGAATGTAGTACTTTTCATTTTAACCTTGGCTGTGCTGTTATTTTATCAAATTCAACTTCCCTCACAATGAGGCCCTTTCAGGACTGTTTGGCATTTGTCTCGCCAGTGGATGTTTCTTTTTCACTGGAAAAGTTTGCTGTAATGTTTCCTTAGGGATTAGTTTCAATTGAATGAACGGCATGTAACATTTGCTGCCTCACTAGTGCTGCAGCGTGAATTGTATATTTCAAAATTTGTAAATAGAATTTTTTTTTTATTTACAGAAGAACATGGTATTTTAAATTAAAAACAAAACTTCTAAGGTTTCTAAAATGGCCATCACAGCCTCTCTCCTAAGCAGAGTGAGTGGCCTTTTACAGGCAAGTCTGTGTGGTTGCTTTAGCTTCTGAACCATTTGGCACATATCTTGCAGTCCTTCAATAAGCAAATCACCTGTTAAAGTCAGCTTACATTTGCCTTTTTGTAAATCCTTTCAAGCAACCTGCCACCTTCAATAGCAATAACAAGGTAGAAATGTCAGTAGGTCAATGGGAGTTCTGGCTGCAAAGGTTGCCAACTTTCTAACAGAACAAAACTGAACGCCTTTGCCCCGCCCCTTCTCCGAAGCTCCGCCCCACGCAGTCCATCTCCGACTGGGTGTTCAGGTTGAAAATCAGACACCTGGCAACCCTTGGGAATGGGCCTTAAGTATTAACCTGAAGTACCTTCAGTGCAGAACCTCTACAGAATTTAGTTCTCACAAATGCAAAATAACTGCATACCCAAAAATGTGCCTAAATTAAGGCTGTAATTTAATGTCAGGTTTTAGTTGTCCCAACTTGGGAGGCTCTACACTCAACTGGATGGCATTTCTCTGTTTATGGATAGAACACGAAAACTTTTGAACACAGCATCGGATCAATTACAAAATTTCAGGGAATATTTTAGTTCTCAATGGCGAGAACCCTATGGATTTTTTAATTCTCTATAGATCAACAATTGATGGCACCCATTAACACCTTCCAGCATAACTATTACCCTCCCCATCACAGCTCTGCCCATCCTCCCAATACTACTGAACATGTTGGCACTCTGCATGACATATCTCCCAGACAAATAGAAAAGAAATAATAATGGTGGGGGAAAGTTTGGAACATGTAGGGAATGGGGGGCACACACAGCGCCTGGCATGGGGGACAAAGGAGGAAGTGGGGGAAAGGAGGGAGGATGGTGCTTGGCCTACAGTTATGAAGTTTGCACCCCCTAGTGGTGCAAACAAATAATTCAATTACATCAGCAGAAACCACTGATGAAATAACAGTCTCACTATGCACAATTGAGGGTAAATTGTTCTTTATAATGGGCCATATCCTGCTCATCATACACCCACAGGCAGTCCTATTGAAATCAATTAAACTGTGAGTAAAGCAAGCCTTCAATAGTTCTCTGCAGGCAACACGGCATTACTACAAACCACCAATAGGTGTCCTCTAGCAGTAACTCTATTCTTCTATATAGTATTACAATAATATAGCAATGGGTATTTTAGATAGAGTAAGCCCTATGGGCTAGATTCTGTAGGAAAGAAAGGAAGAAAAAGAACAACTGAACATATCCTCTGTTTGACTTCCATACTGGCAAGGCCATGAAATCATCAGGTTTGGGGAGCTTATAGGCTGTGGTATAAAACCAACATTTTCTATTTCACCCAGCCACTGTTTGAGGAAAATCATGTTCAGCTTTTCACAATGAGTGCTGTAATGTTTCCCTTCCGTTTTTCCAGAGTTAACTGGAAGCAATAAAATGATAGTTAAAAACTTAAAATGGCTCATCTTGATTTTTCCATCAAGTTCTGCTTCTTATGGGGGAAAAGTAATCACAATTTTGCCCTCCAGTTTAAAGCCTGCCACAGCTGAAAGGTTTACTAACTAACACTGCAAACTGCTCATGATCCTAAATGCACAAACACTCGTTCTTGGCTCCCACCCAACATATATAAATACATGCAATTTTTCCTTCAAAGAACCTAGAGGCTAAGCAAGAGGGCAAAGGAGTACGTGACTAAAACATCCTAACTTCCTCTTTCATAAGTCATCACATGATGAAGTACACTTACAATTCCTGCCTTGTCTCTGCGAATCGCAGACGCATTGCCTCACCCTAGAAACCCTGCGCTCCTCTGTGAATGTGTAGGCAGCAATTTCTGCAGCCGGGTTGGAAGGAATCCAATTTCAGTCTGGAGAGAAAGGGCAGTGGGTGGAAGGCAAAAACAAAGATCTGTTTACTTAGTATACATTGATAAAGCTTCTTTAGAAGAAAAAAAAAGTAGCTTTAAAAGAATTTGACACAGTATGAACGGGGAGCTGTTGTGAAGCAGAAAACAAGACGTGTTAACCCTTTTAGTGCCGGAAAAAAATCAGGACGGGAGTGTAGTCCAAAAAATAGCCATTTCATTGACAAGCTAACCTCAGGAAAGTCACCAGGGCTACTATACCAATGAAGTTGCAAATATTAACGGACGATTAATGGGAAAATAAAAGGAACTCTCTCCAGAGAGAGGGAGTGAGAGATCCTACAACTAGACCATGTTTTTGCATTTCGTTTATAGCTGATGGGGCAGCCCCAAAAGGGCAAGGTTTGGTTTGAGTGAATGTGCAAGGGGTGTTTACATTACTCTTGCTTCACTCGGGAAGGATCTACGGGCGGGGAACTGCTTAACCCTTGAAGGGACAGATTGCATTACCCGGGGGCCAAGTGGCGTGTGTGGGGAATTGCGCTATCACCGGTTGCAACTGGTTCGGGAAGGGGGGGGGGGAGAGTGTATTACCCCTAGTTCCACGGTGTGTACGGGGATGGGCGGCGTTGTATCAAAATCCTCGTTGCACTTGCACTGATGTGGGTGGGGGGAAGCGTGTTTTGCATCAACACCCGGTTGCACGGCGCGCGCGCAGGGTGGGGGGAATGACACTGTCAGAAGACGCATTAGCAAGCGGCACCGTTTCTGGAAATCCCCCAGAGCAGAATCATGCGGCGTTTGCATGTAAAAACGCTTCAGTTTGGGGATTAAATGTCCTCCGTGTAATTTTAGAATAGGGTTTTTCATGTGACATAAGCTCAACACAATTGTTTCCCCGAGGGTGGTTTATTTCTCCCACCCCCATCCCCCCGCGCTTTTTAAAAAAACCTTTCAAGGCACCTGGCATTTTGAACAGCAGCACGGCAGAAACCTCAGCAAGATTCCATCCCCCTGGCCAAGCCAGTAGGGGAGATCATATAATTTACACTCGCCTCGTCCAACAGAGCCAGCTCATTCCAGTCCAAAGAGGGGGTGGGGTGTGTTGAGAGACAGCGGCCTACGGCGTTTGATTCCCGGGGGGCGGGGGAGAGTGGAGCTCGAAAAGTTGACAGATAAAGAAACTTAGTTTGAGGATGGGGGCGGGGGGAGATCTTTTCCCTAGTTTAACTCTGCAGTTGGATGAAAGCATTCGCCAGCAAATAGGGCAAGGACATTATATCAATTTACTTGTTCGCTTTGATGACATCGCACTCATTAGCTCCATAAAAATATCATGTGTCCATGCTACGTATCTTGTACACGGGCTGCAAATGACAAAACATCAAAAGCCCAGCTGGGTCTGTAATTACAAGACAACCCCATGCCCTCCGCCAGTCGGTTCTGCAGTAACAAATCTCCCAACAGCAACATAGTCGGCAGTGGGAAAATCAGCCTCATGCCAGCCTGTCTCAATTACTGGCGAGCAGTAAGCCCGAGTAACAAAAGCCTGGGCTGGTTGTCAATGCAAAGGGAGAGAGTACTACAGTATAGAATGCGGCTCATACACCCATTCCTGTGTACTGTACATGCTGCTCTTCTTGCTACGTTAAGTAAAAGTTAAGCCTGGCAGTGGGAGGGAGCTTTTAGAACCCAGAAATAGCAGCAAGGGAGGCGGTACTTAGTGCTGTGACGGGGCATCGGCGGTGCTGGCTGTAGATTCTCTCTCTGAGTCTGTCCCTGGAATGTGCATTTCGTTTAATAAGGTTTCAAGTGCCAATTGCATAGAGTCACGTCCCTCACTGAGTCTGCGCACAGGGCGCAGCTGCAGCCCTGAAACAAAATGCGGACGTCAGAGGCTAGAGCTCAGCTTCCTCCATCCCTCCCTTTGTAACCTACATAACTCAGCAGCGGCACTGTGGGAATGGTGACCCAAAAGCAAGAGTTTGAGAGAACAGCTTCCACTTTGTTTACTCTGCACAATCACACACACAGCTCTCTCTATATATTTGGACTACTTCTGGGTTGAATGATGACTTCATGTGCAAATGACAGATGAACAGAACAACATCCCTTTCTCTTTTTGACCGGCTGCAATTGTCAGACGAGCTGTTTGGAATTCTTAGTGCGGAAGAAGGAAAAAAAATGTCCGCAGGTTGGGGAGGAGAGAGATTGTGTTTCTTTGCTAATCTGCACTAGAAAAGGGATGGTTTATGGCTGCAAATGACAAGGAAATCCAGAATGTCCCATTTCCGAACCAAATGAAACAATTATTTAAAAATCCAGAAGAGTTAAATAGCAATTGTATTTATAATGGTCCCTTCCCTTGGCGTAAGGCAATGCAAAAACAATCCTTATACATGTACAAAGAAATTACATTACTTAGCGCTTTCGATCTTCCAGGTGCTGTACACATATTATAACTAACCCTCGCAAACCCCTGGGTGTTGGGTATTGTTAACCCCTTTAACAGAGGGGGGGGAATTGGGAAAGTTGTGAAGTCAAAGGGATCGGGCCCGGAGTGATTTCCTCAAGGCCACGAAGCGAGTCAGCGTCAGAGGTAGGATTAGAACAAAGGTTAGATTAAATTCCAGCCAAAAATGAACCGTCACAAAATTCATCCTGTAAAATATATTTTTTAAATCAAGATGGCATCGTTTTTAAAAACATTTTTGTTGAATAGATTTTTTTTCAGTCCTGCCTGACATAATTAGCCCTTCTCTCCTCAGAGCACTTCACTAACACTAGCTAGGCTGCAAAGAAGATGGGGAAAGGAGCTAAAAGGACTCCACAGACCCCTATTTGCATCCCATTCACATGTGCAAGCCCTTGCCGCTCCCCCACCCTCGGCTGAGTAGGAGGGAGCTGACTATTCTTGCAGCTCTTGTTGTCTTGGGACTCTTGGCAGAAGTTCAAGGAGCAGCACCAGCAGCAGCAGGCGGCCAGAGGAGAGGGCGCCGAGCGCGCAGGCGCTTCGAGGCACTGTCGAAGAATCGAGTCACTGGAGCAGAGCGCACAGGCGGCGGCTGCTGCTGCTGGAGTCCCCGCCCCAGTGCGAGCGCCCGGGCTGCAGTAGTGAGCGAGCGAGCGGGACAGGCGGAGTGAGCAGCGCACTGGAGTAGGCAGCCCAGTGTGCAGCAACCGGGCTATGCGCTTTCCCGCGTCCCAGTGACTCCAGCCGGGAGGCTTCCGCGCCCGGGAGCCGCTTGTTTGCAGGGGGCGGGCAATCGGCGGAAGATCCTGCGGCAGCTGCAAAGCCGGAGCCTGCCCGTTTGGTCTCCGGTTGCTGGAGGAGGAGGACGCGCGGGGGGCGCTCGCTGCCCCTGGGCTGGGACATGTCGTCCGCGGCGGTGGCGGCTGCTTCCCGCAGGCAGTCGTGCTACCTGTGCGACCTGCCCCGCATGCCCTGGGCCATGATCTGGGACTTCACCGAGCCCGTCTGCCGGGGCTGCGTCAACTACGAGGGGGCCGACCGGGTGGAGTTCGTCATCGACACGGCGCGGCAGCTCAAGCGGGCTCACAGCTTCCAGGAGGGCCGGGCCCCGCCGCCGCCCCACGCCAAGCAGCCGCCGCTCAGCGCTAAGGAGATCCTGGTGCAGCAGCAACAGCAGCAGCTGAACCACACGGCCGTGGCGGGCGACGCGGTGTCACGGCCCCCGCCGCAGCCCCTGGAGCGCTACCCGCTGGCGGCCGCCGCTTCCTCCGAGCGGCAGCCGCCCCGCCTGGGAGCCGAGTACGGGGGCAGCCGGCAGGTGAACGGGATCCTGGTGCCCAACGGGTTCCCCAAGCCCGAGGAGCCGCCCGAGCTGAACCGGCAAAGCCCGAACCCCCGGCGGACACACACGGTGCCGCCCACCCTGGTGCCGCTGATGAACGGAGCCTCCCTGCCCGCGCCCATCAGCATCAACAGCCGGGCCGCCGCCGCCTCGCTGGCTGCCATCTCCGGGGCGGCCGCCTCCATGCAGGTCTCCGTCTCCCAGCAGCAGCAGCCGCCGCCACCGGGGGAGCTGGGGCACAAGCGGCCCGGCTCGGTGTCCTCCAGCAGCAGCAGCAGCGCCGGCGCGGGCGAGCACGAGAGCAAGGAGAAGCAGCCACGGGGCTCGGCGGAGGAGCTGGGGGTCGAGGGCAAGGGCCGCGGGGGAGCGGAACAGGAGTGGCTGGGCAAGCCCAAGACGGTGCGGGACACGCTGCTGGCGCTGCACCAGCACGGGGGCCACGCGGTGCCCTTCGAGAGCAAGTTCAAGAAGGAGCCCGGCATGGCGGGGAGCAGGCTGCTGGGGTACGAGAGCAACGGGGCCGTGGCCAAAGCAGGTGAGGGGAAAGAGGGTGTCGGCTCCCCCTTACAAACCCCGACCTCCTAACTCCACTTCCTGGTGCCTAACGCGGCACCGTTGCTTAGGCGGCAACGTGTTCATGTGCTGAAGCAGCACAACAGAGAGCTATGAGTCAGGGCTGGCTGGTAGACGCTGACAGGGAGAGGGCTTTCCCTCCCTGCGACGGCCTCGCCATAGGAGCTGCAGTGTAGGCACCAGTAACCTTTTAGCCTGCTAGCAGCGCTGCACAGCCCGCCCGCCTGCCTGCGTGTTAGAGATGTGCTTTTGCAGATTGCATGTCTGCAAGTGGTGGGTGAGTGTGCACATGCACAAGTTGTATAGAATATACACACATACTTTGGCTGTGTGCCATGTTGTGTATGTATTTGCATACGTCATACTGTATAATTGGTATTTGTGTGCAACGCCTTGGCTGTGTATACATCTAAAATGGAAGCCTTTTCAAGCTTGATTTGTGTAGCTGTAATCCCCTTATAGCTGCATTCATCTGATTGGTTTTTCTTATTATTATTTATTTTTCCTTACGCATTTCTCCTCCCCATTCCTTTGTATTTCTAGGGGCTCGGGCAGCGAGGAAGAGGAAGCCTTCCCCAGAACCAGAAGGTGAAGCTGGACCCCCTAAGATCAATGGAGAGTCACAACCCTGGTTGCCAACCTCATCAGAGGGGATGAAAATGTCCATGACTGCTACATCGTTCATGTCCCCACCACCACCAACTGCCTCGCCTCATTCCAACCGGACCACACCGCCTGAAGCAGCCCAGAATGGCCAGTCTCCTATGGCTGCGCTCATTTTAGTAGCAGACAATGCAGGGGGCAACCACTCCTCCAAAGATGCCAACCAAGTTCACTCCACCACCAGGAGGAATAGCAACAGCCCGCCCTCTCCGTCCTCTATGAACCAAAGAAGGCTGGGTCCAAGCAGGGAGGTGCCAAGTCAGGGGACAAACACTGCTGGGGGATTGGAGCCAGTGCATCCTGCCAGCCTCCCGGACTCGTCTCTAGCAGCCAGTGTTCCCTTGTGCTGCACCCTGTGCCACGAGCGCCTGGAAGACACCCATTTTGTTCAGTGCCCCTCAGTCCCTTCCCACAAGTTCTGCTTCCCTTGCTCCAGACAAAGCATCAAACAGCAAGGAGCTAGTGGCGAGGTGTATTGTCCCAGTGGGGAGAAATGCCCTCTGGTGGGCTCCAATGTCCCTTGGGCTTTCATGCAGGGGGAGATTGCAACCATTCTTGCAGGAGATGTGAAAGTGAAAAAAGAGAGAGACTCGTGACTTTTTCCAGTTCACAACCCAACATCACCTGTAACTGAAACTGCTTGACTTGTGTATATATCTATAAATATATATATATATATCTCCAAGACAAGGGAAATGTAGACTTCATAAAACATGGCTGTATAATTTTGATTTTTTTGAATACATTGTGTTTCTATATTTTTTTTGAAGACAAAAGGTATGTACTTAAAGGCATTTCCTCTTTTTGTTATAGCAACTATTTGTTGTGCTTCCTTGGTGACAGTTACTGTTCAATGTAGGCTGTGACTTGCGCTGCTTTTTTTAGAGAGCACTTGGCAAACCAGAAATGCTTCTAGCTGTATTTGTATGCACTTGTTTCTTTTTAAAATGCCAAATACATTTTCTGACATTGTAAAGATCGCCTTACTGTCTGTGATTCCTTATTCTTGGGCCTTGCTCAGAGTCAAGCTGGATGCGTGCAGATTTGATATGAAATGGTAGTGGGGGAAAAGAGATTGATAGGGTGAAATGGGATGTCACCATTACAGCCGAAAGGCAGGTGAATATTAGAAAGCACAAGTGGTTTCTTTCTGAAACATTGTTCTCTTGTTGCAATGGCAAATTTTTTAGACTGAGTCCAATTCCACTGTTTCTAGAAGGAAGTTGCCTTCATAGTAGGATGTTGAGAGATGTCTGAGAGGCGCTGCTGAGTTAGGGATTTCTGGGTTGTTTGCTTTTTTTTTTTCTAAAAGGAAAAGTTGACCACAGTTCAAGTGATTGGTTGTAAGATTACAGAACTGCATTTATTCATTGATTACATAATGTTAATGCAGAATTTTGGTAATAAACTTAATTACTATATTGGTGTATACACCAGTATAGCACTGCCATCTTTAAAGATCCATAGCTCTTTTAGTGCCACTCACATAATATTTATGCTTGGGGAAAACTAAAGTTTTTTTTTTTTTTTTTTTAATTTGCACATAGTGCAGGTGAACTTTGAGTTTGCTTATCAGTTACTTATAGTACTGTTGGTATTATTAACTATCTCTTACATCATATTTCCAGGTAGTGGCAGGTACAAGATGGTACAATGACAGAAGCAACTGAGATGCTGCCAGGATTGCCTTTGGGCATATCAGTGACAACCCAAATGTGGGTGGAAGAAACTTGTAATCTCTATTATGTGGGGTTTTTTTTTTTTGTTTTTTTTTTTAAAACAAACCTAATACTACTTTTTTGAAAATGAAAAAATAAACTGGTGGAATGAAAGCAATTAGGGTTTCACAAAAGGGGCATGCCCCGTCTTTTTAACTACTTTGGAGTACTCTTTGTAAAGTCACTTCTTTTGATCCAGCCTCTGCATCAATCAGCAAGCAGACTTTTTAAAATAAATCATTATTAGAAATGGCTAAGTCTTATAGTGATGGTTTTTGTGCTGTTTAGTTCATTAGCAACACTGCAAAACCCCTGATGTTTAGGTGTGTTTAACTTGGTCATAAACAATTGTTCTGAGCAGAAACATGACTACAAGTTCTCATCCTTGGGGCAAATAGTATACATTTTTCAATTTTTTTAGGGGGAAAAAAATCTGTTCAACTAACTTTAACAGTTTGGGATGCTTTTTAATCAAGTGTTATGATAATATTCAGGCTGCTATTTAATGCAGAGTAGAACTTTTTTGGAAGATTTTTTTTAAATGATCATTATTCATATTTAAAGTTCAGAACTGCACATGCACAGTCATTTTTTATTAAGTGTTTCAATGAGCACACAACTAACATTATGTTCCTTATTACAGGTCAATGTAATATTAAATACAGACTTGCATGGTAAACCAATTCATTGAGTCAATATTACGCTTTAAAATTATACCTATAGTTCAGATTGGTGTCTTATGTAAACATGCAGACAAGTTGGAAAAAACGCACATATATACAACTGTAAAGGATACTTTGGAACACTATGGTCTCTGTAAATGTGTATTTAGCACTTTATTAAAAAATGGATTTCAAGCTGATAGATGGTAACAAGTTCTTCAGAGTTGTTTGGCATAATAACGCATAGTATGGAAGTGTATATGTTTTTGATAAAGTGATATCCCTACTAAAAACTGCATGAAAGGATTGCTCTGCTGTGTTGGCCAACTGTTCAGCTTTGAGCACCTTGAGGTGAGGTGGGAAGGTAACTTTTCCCGCTACTCAAACATATCCTGCTTCCTGGTCTGACTGGCATTTGTGTTGCTCTCCAAGGAGGCCTTTCACTTAACCTTTTATCTGGAGGAAGTGTGCCAATATGTTGCAGCCCATCAGTATCTTTGGACCTGTTCTTTAAAGTAGTTCAAAGGGTGGGAATTCTCAGGCCTTGTTGTTGTACTAGGTGATGGTACATAGACAACACAGGTAGAAAAGAAATGTCAAAAAGTTACTATACCTGCTCTGACTTCTAGTCCCGATATCTCAATTGATTCTAATATACATAATGACATTTCATTATTACAAAAGTGCTTGAAACCAGTATGTGCTTTTTTTTTTTTTTTTTTTTTTTTTTTGGCATTTCTCAAATTTCAGTTGAACTAAGTGTGTCTTATTTTGTTGCTTGGTGAGTTATGACATCACGATCACTTTATTCACTAAACCAATTTACTGTTTCCTTGGCTACAAAGTTTTTTTTTTTTAAAGTGCTTTAGCTGCAACAGTGCTTCTGTTAATATTTTAAAACTTTTTAAAAGGTGATAGTTTGTGTAGTAATAAAGTAAAGTGTTTTAATGAAGAATGTGTGATTCTCAAATCTCACTTTAATTACTCTTTTTAAAGGTTTTACTTTTTACTGGAATATCACCTGCACTATGCTTTGGTTGTTTATAATTGCTAAACTAACACATTACTATTTTTACCTATTTTTTATCTTTGGCATTAAATAAAATATTAGGAGCTTTATGCACTTCCTGTGAGTGGTTTTTTTTTTTTTATTAAAAAAATGTAAATAAAACGAAAGGCTACAGGCACTGAAGTGCAATGATGTAGTGGCAAAATCAACAGGATTTTTTAAAAATATGGCTTTTTGTCCTTAGTCGCATATAGGGCAGTAAAAAGTAGGGACAAGAGAGCTGAAACATGGACAGGGCAGAACGAATAGTCGAGAAAACGAAATTCCTCCCTCCAAGAAGAGTAGAGGGCAAAAGCCCTCTCTTTTTATCCTTGGTTTTTACATTATGGTGCAGTATCGTCCATCAGGGCCCCTAGTGGGTGGGAAAGTAACATGGCATAAGGGAGACTAAGTGGCCTTTGTGGTGGCCTCAGAAAACCTGGAATGTTTTTGGAGCTGTTTTCTTTTTAAAGAGACATGCTGTAAACCAGGCCCTGGCAACCATGTGTTTTATGAACTAGCACTTATGAAAAGGGTATAAATACATTTGAGTGTGCTCTCTAGTGGTTTATTATGTCAACAGAACCCCTGGATCCTTTCCTTCTGCACTTGGGCCAAATCCCACTTGCCCTGCTTACAGGGATAACAACAATGTCCCACTGATTTCAGTGGAACTTCTGTTGCCAGGAAGGAGAGCAGGACTGGCCATTTGTCTTTATTGTTGGTTGGTTGGTTGGAATCCTTTTTGTAAAAAGTCCAGACCATGAGGATGGCAAACACTATATTAACTATCACTTGGCATTTTAATCAGGCCATGGATTGCAGCAATAGTTAAGGGGCTTGTAGCATATTCTGTAGTAACACTTGCAGTGTTGTGCAGTAAAATGTAAGCTACCATGGAAGAATGTAAATAAAGTGTCCTTATTAAAATAAAAAAAGTGGAAGGAATCCCTTGATACTTCAGAAATTAACCACTTTTAAAAGTAAATCTTTTGATTGTGTCAAATATTTACATTTAGGGTCCTAAATCCTGCACTTAAAGATAAAACTTGTTACTTCTGTCAAAGTTTAGCCAGAGTAAGGAGTGGTAAATGGAGTGCTGGGCATTCAGGATGAAGGGTTTATTTTAGAAGATGCAACCTGAAGGTTGCAAAAGCAGTTTTTCTTATCCATTATCTGTGACAGCAGCTCTAAATAAAACTCTTCCTGATTACATTTTACTATTACATTCATTCTAACCATAAATTAAAGCAGAGTTTGTTGGATTAGTTAAAAAAAAAAAAAAAAGAGAGAGACTGACATTAATAGACAAGCCAAAGATGTTTTTTCACACTTCTTGTTTCATATTATCAATGGGGCAGACCCCAAAGAAAGTGCCTCAGGACCATTTATATATTATTTTTATTTGGTTAGTAATGCATAAAAGGTTTCTCTTTCTGATTCCTAAGACTAGAAGTGGGATCATTCAGAAAATGTTCAATCACATGGACACTATAGAAGGTCTGAGTCATTTGCTTGCCTTTTGTTCAGTCGGAGAGATTGAGAAGACACGCCTTTCCTCTGTTACAGAGCAAGGTCAGGCTGTGCTAACAGATGAATGGAATACATATTTACCCATTTCATCATTCCAGGCTTTCTGGAGCTGGGGCGCCAGGATTAACTCATTCACTGCCTTTCGGACTATTGGGAGATGCACTCTGTACAATTCAGCATTAAGGCTACAGTTTAACTGTTAATCATATCTTTTTCATGCAAATGAAGTTGAGCTGAAATTTTATGAAAATGTTTGCTTTTTAAAAGGAAGAGAAATGGGGGCATGCAACCCTCGTATTTTAAGAAGATCCTAAATACACTTCAGAAAATAACTTCTACAAAACTTGAATAAGCAGGTCTGCGTGGCTGGAGTGAGAACATAAAATACAACATCCATTGTTCCAATAACTGAGGTTAGATAGTCTAGATGTGCATTGTCTATCTTAACTCCTCTCTCTGCAGTTGAAGAACAGTTTTTCCTGAGTTAGCTTGGGAAGATTTATCCCAGTAGAACAGTCAAAGTCCCCTATGGAGAAGAATCATGATACCAGATGAGTTCATAGAAAAGCTGTAAGATGTGTTCATATTATCACAATTTAACGCTTGCAATCTTGCTTCTACCATTCACGATCTTTAAAAGTTTATTATCCTTAACACATAACATTGCAAAATAGTAAGATTAATAATTTGTACTTAAACACAACATACTTTTAGTATAATGAGAAATCAAAGTCATACAGAAAAATATAGTATTACAATGTCTGCTAGTTGGAACAGGGCTACAGTATCTTGTCTCAGATATTTAATTTGTGTGTGTTACCAAACTGCTGTAGATAACTTTGTACCCTGGTGAATGACAGTTGCCTTGGAGTTACATAATGGAAATAAATGGGGGGCGGGAGAGGACAGTGCGCAGTGGTGTTTACTTACCAGTGGTGAGTATTTTCATACATGTGGTGGAACAAGACAGGATCAAAGGCAAACAGAAAAAAATAGGGAGGATTTGCTGCACCGACATGGGAAAACTGGGCCCTAGAAGGAATCCCAGCTACTTCCCCTGATAACAGTTTCTGTTTAAAATCCCAGGGCTAGGTTCTGTTCTCATTTACAGACAGAAGATGCCATGGTCTTTAATGAGATTGCTCCAGTTACTCCAGACAGCATTTGGCTCTTTGCTCTTTACATGGCTTATGCCTCTCAAATTTAAATCTTTTAGCACCAGTATTATAGGACTTCTATGAGGGGGGAGGTTCCACAGTTCCTCAAAAGCAGGCTGTTGATGGTTTTACTCTTCCCTTCATGATTTCCAGTTTCTGCTGTGCATTGGAAGCAAATACTTTAGAGGCAGAGTGGATGTGGATGGGAGTGGTGGGTGCATAGGCTTGGCATAAAAAGGCTGTGCCCTGGAGGCAGCTTGGAGCCTTTCTATTTACTATAGGCAGCAGCAGGAGCCTCAAAAGGACCTAGGAGACAAAGGTGAGCTGCTTAGAGACAGATGGGGGAAGAGGAAAGCAGCTGCCCTTTGATCATGGACCTACCCACTGGTGTTCTTCATCCACCCTGGATTTCCCCTGTAAGCATCTCGGTAATTCTGTTAATTGTTCCTGATGCCTCTTTGACCCAGATTCATTGCACAATCCAAGGTACTAAAATGTAACCCTGCCTTGCCTAACTTTCAGGTCTTGTTTGGGTGTCTGTTTGAAGGGGAGGGAAATAAGGGTGTAATGCGAGGCTGTACCTTGTTTAATCATCGCACTGGTTACATCCTTCAATTTGGTTTTTTTAAATTACAGTAGCAGTCAGTGCCGTGGTTGTACAGTATCCACCGCAATCAGTGGCGTCTTATTAGTACGCTCGCAAGTGTAAACTTCATTAGTGGGGTTTTGTCGTGAGTAATTAACTTCCCAGGCAGAGCTTTTGAGCTGCAGTCTAGTCACGTGCTTTGCCAGAGATCAAGGCTTGTTCAGGGCACTCTTCTGCTACAGACAAGCTGAGTCCCTCCCAGTACGAGTAGTTACACAACCAAGTTCACCTTCTCCACTGAGGCTCCT
Organism: Chrysemys picta bellii; assembly: GCF_011386835.1. Lineage (NCBI taxonomy): Eukaryota > Metazoa > Chordata > Testudines > Emydidae > Chrysemys > Chrysemys picta. The sequence continues at coordinate 133,287,292 of NC_088793.1, read as the reverse complement.
CCTGTGATTCCTGTGGCCACACGCCATCAGTTGTTCTCTCTCAGCGCAAGAGGCTGAATCCTGATCCTTTTGCCGTCTAGGGGGGTGAGGGCCACGCTGGGATTTCATCCTCCCGTGTTGCAATAGCAAAGCACTAGCTCACCAGGCTATATTGCAGGCGGGGCGTGCAGAGGAGAGGAGCACTGGAGCAGGGAGATGCAATTCACAAAAAAAGAGCGCGAGAGAACCCGCAAAACCTCCTCCCATCACAAAAGAGGCCAGGAGACACTAAAACGTGCCTGACACATGAATCCAGGCGGAGGGAGTCCCCTTCCGAGTGAGGCAGTTGTACAGTCACTGTGCACAGCGCCCTTGACTGTGGTGCAATAACAATAGCAAAGCGCTGGCTCATCGTGCAGCAATGCAGTCTGGGCATGGGGAGGAGCAGCCGCAGGCCCCGGAAGCTGCCTGTGCTTTGCTGGGCTGAGAGCTCCCGTTCCCCTCCCTGACTGACTCTCCAGCGCCGGCAGCAAAGGGAACTGTACCAGCTGCGCTAGCTATAATTAGAGCGAGCAACCTAGGAAGGCGATAATCCCCCTTCCCCGCACCCAGCCGCCCCTCGGTGCCTCCCTCAGCCGCACCAAGAAAGGAATTCATGTGTGTTGACTACAGCTCTTTATCTGGATGGGTCACCTCGTGGTGAACCAAATATAGTAAACGACTGCTGCTGCTAGCGATGCTGCTTCTTCCAAGGGGGAGAATCCAGCATTGCACAACCCAAGAAAGATCAAACGCATGGCACCCGGGCCGCACACATGCTCTGAACTTAGTGCAGATCATCAGGCAAATCTTCCAGTGTAGAGGTGGGGTGGGAGAGTTGCACAGGTAAACCCCTTTCAGATCCTGTGTGTTTGGAGGAAATTGTGCTCATGTTTGGATTGATTTTAAGGTTGTTTTAAAAGTCATCTCTGAAAAGCAGCAGCATGGTCTAATGACCTGGACACAGAACAGGGAGCCAGGAATTCCTGGCTTCTAATCCTAGCTCTGCTGCTGACTCGTGTGGCCTTCAGTAGGTCATTCACCTCATGGTGGGGTTGTGAGTAAGAGGATATGCTCTCCTGTATTTTAAGGGATGTCCTTTATTTTTTGCTTCATGTCTGTCTTGTGACCTGCAGCTAAGAATTACTAAAGAGCATTTGACTACCTAAATAGTTTTCAAGTAGTATTCATACAAGGGATTATATGCTGTGCTACAAATTTATTTATTTATTATTTTGCACCACCTGTAAATGACTGAAGTGGATTCCTTATAAAGGTGCTGCCCTGTTTGATTATTGATTGATTGAAATTGATTATTCAGTTGTTCTCTATTTCCTTGAAATGTAGGTAGTCAACTCAGTTGGGAGGATTACTTTGGGCTTTTCAATACAGGGAAATTGAGTTAGGACAGGGGCGGGCAAACTTTTTGGCCTGAGCACATCAGGTTTCTGAAATTGTATGGAGGGCTGGTTAGGGGAGGCTGTGCCTCCTCAAACAGCCAGGTGTGGCCTGGCCCCTGCCCCCATCCGACCCCCCCCTGCTTCTCACCCCCCGATTCTCCACCCAGGACTCCTGCCCCATCCAACCCCCCCATTCCCTGACCACCCCCGGAACCCCTGCCCCTGACTGCCCCCCGCAACCACATCCAACTCCCCTTCTCCTTCCTGACTGCCCCCCCCCGGGACCCCTGCCCCCATTCAACCCCCCTGTTCCCTGCCCTCTGACCACCCCGATGACTATTCACATCCCTGCTTCCTGACCACCACCCTGAACTCCCCTGCACTCTATCCAACCGTGCCGCCCAAAACACTAGGACAAGCAGCCACGCCACCACGCAGTACAGAGCAGCAGGTCAGGCCATGGCTCTGCAGCTGCACCAGTGGCACAGTGAGCTGAGGCTGTGGGGTAGGGGGAACAGCAGGAGAGGGGACAGGGGCTAGCCTCCCTGGCCAGGAGCTCAGGGGCTAGGCAGGAGGGTCCCGCAGGCCGGATGTGGCCTGCGGGCCATAGTGTGTCCACCTCTGATTTATGGGACAATCAGGAACAGTTAATCAGGAACAACTCTAAGTGTAGACAAGCCCTTACTTATTGCTTGTCAACGCTTTCAAAATGTAACAAGTGTTGTAAGTACAATGAATTATTTTATGACTAAGGATTTTGCTTTGTTTTAGTAATAATACTTTGCACTTCTGTTCCCTCTTTCATGAGAGAATCTTCTACTGCTTTACAAACATTAACTGATCTACCAACATCCAGGTGAGGCAGGTAAGTATTATTATTCCCATTTTACAGAGGAGGAAATTGAGGCATAAAGAGGCTAAGTGACTTGTCAGAGGTCACGCAGCAAGTCAGTGGCAGGACCCAGAATGGAAGATAGTGCTCCTGTCTCCTATACCCCGATCTAACAACTATATTATGCTTCCTCTCTTAAATTTAAAGGTCCACATTCAAAGAGGTACTTAGGCCCCTAGCCCCCAGACTTAAGCAGCCAACTTAAGTCCCAGTTTTAGACCCCACTGCAATTTGCAAAACTCTTGCTCTGCTGCTACCTGAACTCAGTTGGTGACTACATTTTTGCTGTATAAATTCCTTAGGCACCTATGTTTTTGCCTTTAAGCATGTGCGCTGCTGCTTCACTAAGTGCCTAGATGCCTGTCTCCTACCAAAGCCTCAGAGTGATCCATGAACTGGGGGAATACAGGCACTCATCTGCATATTTTGCCTGCAGGGCTTGATCCAGTAGGTGTGCTCAGAGCCTGCCTACAGCATCGGGTCCCATTCAGAAATCTGGCTGGCAGTGGCACTGCTAGTATCTACCTTATACTTCTAGCCTAGCAGTTAGCGCATTCATGGGGGAGAGCCAGGTTCAATTCTCCCCCCTCTGCTACGGGAGCAGATAGGATTTGAACAGGGGTCCCCCACCTTTCAGGAGCATGCTCTGACCACTGAGCTATGCGATTGTCTGATGTAAGGCTCTCTCAGTCTCTTTTGTTGAAGCTATTCCATTTTGGATAAGTAATTAAGGAGTCACTGGGCCCAGGAGTGAGGGGGAATGACTTTGTAGTCTGGTGTGTAGGGTACTCACTTGGGTGACCCAGGAGCCAGTTATCCCTGGTTCAATGGTCTCTATAATTATTTATCCAGAGTAGACCAGCTTCAACAGAAGAGACTGAGGGAGGGGAGCTCCCCCCCCCCCATTATCCCATAGCTCAGGGAGTAGAGCCATCTCCTGAGGGATGGGAGACCCCTGTTCAAATCCTTTCTACCCATCAAGCAGACTGCTGGGAGTAGAACCTGGGTCTTCCACATCTCAGATGAGTGCTCTAATCACTGGGCTAAAGGTTTAAGGCATCACCACCCTTGTCGTTGTGTGTGAAGTGACGTAGGCACCTAACTCATTCTTGACAGAAACAATTTAGGTGCGTAAGCTGCCTGACTCCAGGAGAGGGGTTCCCAGTTTTGGATCACAAGCAGAGACCGGTGCCTAACTCCATGAGAGGGGAGAGGCGTGGCATACACCCCTCCCATTGGCTAGCTATGGCAGCTCCTGCCTAGCATGCTGTCTTTTGTGGATGGCATTCATTCTTAGGTGCCTGTCTCTACCCAGGCATACCTTTTCAGATCTACTACATGCAATAGTGAAACAAGAACAGTGCACAAACCCACCTTCTCCATTGTAGATCACCTTTTATGGACATTCGTAACTTGACAGTCTCTCCTCCAATGTTGAAGTCCTTCATCGGATGGCTGTTTTGATCATTTTCAATGTTTATTTGAGTCATGCGTCTCCTGCTGTGCTTTCTTTCCAGATTTGATTGCTTGCCCCATGATAATATAATCTACTGTAACATTTTTATAGTAATATATTTTAATACATCAGCAAAGGAGGTAAAAGTCTCCTACTCATATAAAAAAGGTGGCATGGAATCTTTAATGTCCATGTAGAGTAGAAACAACTTGATTTTTGGGGCCTTGGCCAAATGACCCCATACAGTAAATGGGGATGGATCTCAGTTTATCTGCCTTTGAAGGATGAAGGGTTGAGTGGAACCTGCTGGTGTTTGAAGCTGTAGGCAGGGTAAGTAATTCCAAATTTAAGCTTAGACATCTGAGCTGTTCCCCTGCCCCCTGCTTTTGACTAGGAGAAGAAAAAAGCGCATAAATGGTATGAAATAGACTGATTTCCCCCCATTGCAGTACAGTACTAGACGTCCTTGTATGATTATATTGCTGGAGCTTTTGTTTTTGTGTAGTCCTTTTTCTTTTCTTGGAAGAGAAGAATAACATAATGTAACAATAATTGAACATATTCATTTCCCCCCATGATGTATTTACAGCATAGGAGGTCATTAACTAGCACCATCTTGGTTCAGTTATTATTTGGATTAACATAGCTTTAGAATTTTGGACACAAACAGAACTAGCTTCCATTGTTGTCAGACACATGTAAATAATAACCAGTCAGTGGGCAGTACTGACTTTGATCTTTTATTTTCTTCTTTTCATTTTTGAAATCCATGTCATAATAGCAGCAAGATATTCCAGGTAGAGTATTTCTGGGAATTATTGCACTTGTTGAGTAGCTAGTCACTTGGCCTCCTGCCTCAGCTCTCAGAGTACTAATAGTAATGGATTGGGGATTTTTTGTGTGATTTTTTTTTTTTTTTTTAGTGTTTATTAAAGATGCCAGATTGGTAACCCTGGAAACTGAAGTTGTCTATTTATTATCTGCAAACTGGGACCAGTTTGAGCTGCAGCAGTGTGTGCTTCTCCATTCTGTGCCACAAATGTGCCCTTAAGAGGATAAATTCCTCTGGGGGTTGTTACCTTTTTCTACTGAGCATGCCAATTTTGGAGGCATGTTTTTCTGGAGAACTCCACAAGGAATTGGAGTGAAACCAACCAACTCATTTCAGGAAGGCCACTGAAGAATCATCATCTGGTGACACCTTTCAGTCACTACCAACCTACACAGAACTTGACCTGGTGGATGAGAAACTCTGTATTTTGTAGCTAATCCCCAGAGTTAACCAGTCCATAATTAACAGCAATATTATTAGTTCATGGGCTTTTCATTTGACACAGACAATGTCATTCTGTGTGATGTCATCTGAGGTGAATGCGCTGCCCACCATGTCTTTCTTATCCACCTCCCACTCCCAGTATCTTCTAGAACCCTTTTAAATAATAACAGAGTCAGATTCTATGCACAGTAGAATTTCACTGACTTCAGTGAGGCTGTATTGGTATAACTGAGTGAAGACCATAATATTCTATAGTCACATTAAATCTCATTGGATTTGACCTAGGGTTCGTTTGTTTCTTTCGGATTAAAACACAAGGGAATATGGAACATAATGTGATATGTGCCCATTTCATATTGAAATTATCCAAATAATGAGTTAGATACATAGATAAACATACTGACAATGCTGCATATGGACAAACAGCCTACAATGGGGTGTAGAGCTCCTCTCCAGAGATTGACAGGGAAGCAGTTGAGTAAGTGCTACAGTTGCCTTGCATGAGTACAGATATGCAATGCGTACTGTTTCTTTTGGTTAATGACTTCCTGCCACACTCTAAGTCGAGATCTACTACAATCCAAGTGGTTTTAAGACTGTTGTCTGAGAATTTCACATAGGCCAGCCCAAGAGATGAAACAATATTCAGCTAAAAAGAGAGAGTGAAGAAAGTGTGGTAAGCCAACTGTAGGAAGGATAATAATGGCCCAGATTAAGGAATATTCTCCCATAAATTGTGGTGTTGTCAGTTCTCCAGGCCTACATATGCATGGGAAACATTTATGCATCAGAAACAAGAAATGAATTCAAAGGGCTAAACGATGAATAAGGGACCATGCTTTAATATCTCATGCAAAATTCAATGCTACAGCATTGTATTATGATATCAGAAAGGAAGATAAGACTGAGTCCAAGGGTGGGAATTCTGGGTCAGAAGCAAGAATGTTGCCAATTGAGCCATACTGATGCTCTGAATAAAACCCTACACTTATGACCCAATCTTATAGGTTAGGCAAAACTCTGATTCAAGTCAATGAATAAAGGATTCAGGATCAATCCCTTACTTAATATTTTATCTTTTGGGGGGGAGGCATCTTTTCCAGCCAAGCATTTTGCCCTTTGTAATCCGCCACAAACTAATATGGATTCCATGCAGTAGTTTCCTTTTTATGCAGAATGGAAACAGACTTACTCCTGTTGCTCAGAACAGAAACAGCATGTGGCACACCCCTTTAGGTATACCTCTCTCATCACTTTTCAATAAATAAATGTCAGTCTTTTGGGCCAAGTCTGCACTACAGGCCTATATCAGTGTAACTACATCTCTCAGGGGTGTGAAAAATCCACACCTCTGAGCGACATAGTTATACTGACCTAACTCCCCTTGTAGATAACACTATGTCGATAGGAGAGCTTCTCCTGTTAACATAGCTACCACCTCTCAGGAAGGTGGATTAACTACGCTGAAGGGCGAAGCTCTCCTGTCGGCATAGGAGCATCCTCACTTAATTGCTACAGCGGCCCAGCTGAATCAGTGCAGCTGCGCCAATGCAGTGTTTTAAGTGTAGACCTGCCCTTGGTCATACGACCCATAAATTTACTAGATCTCAATAATTTCAAAACTACACCAATAGCCCTGATGTAGAATAATCAAACAAGATTAGATAAAACAAATGAAGTCCTCTTTGGATGTAAATATAGTTTGACTAAATTTAAACAAAATAATATTTATAAAATAGAGAGAGGATTATTTGGGTTTTATTTTCTCTTTGAAACTGGGTTTAAAAAAGGAAAATAATGCAAAAGTAAGGTTTTTTTCAGGCATAAAATGAAGCACAATTTTTTAGAATTGTTCTGTGCTTACTTGGTTAAAAGTTTATTTTTGCAATCAGTTATTTTTTGGACTGACCCAAGCTGGGGCTCATCCTGCAAACATGTACACTCGCTGAGTTCAATGGGCTTATTCGCGTGTGTACAATTACTGTCATGCAAAAGTGTTTGTAGGAGCAGGGCCTAGATTTGCACTATCAGTCACATTTCTAATGCACAGTCTGCCCTGTTATAATTATTTATAAGAAATCCTGTTATTATAAATATGTATTGTAGTTGAATGTATTACCAACAGTACATTATTATTTATTCATAAATAAATTATAACAGATTTATACTTCATTATTATCATTGCTATATGATATAAATTATGTAGGGCCCTGTTTATATTTCAAGAACTTGAAGATCTCTGTGTAGGAATGGCATTAATTTGTAACACATTTTTAGGGTTGGGACAGCTTTTTAAAATCCATTTATGCTGTTACTGTATCCTCAGAGGTGTCCAAAAGGTATAGGGAAGTGTTGTTAGTACTGGGTTGCAGAAGCAGACTACCTGGCAAAGGGAAATGGTTTGAATTTGTGAATTGGGGCATATTTCGTAATTACTCCCTTAGCGCACTTAGGCTATGTCTACACTACCGCGGTAAGTTGACCTACGCTATGCAACTCCAGCTACATGAATAATGTAGTTGGAGTCGACGTACCTTAGGTCGAGTTACCATGGGGTCTACACTGCAGAGGGGTCTCCCGTCGACTTACCTTACTCTTGTCATTGGGAGTAGAGTACAGGGTCGACTGGAGAGCGATCTGCTGTCAATTTGGCGGGTCTTCACTAGACCCGTTAAATCGACCGCCAGTGGATTGATCTCAGAGCGTTGATCCCGGCTGTAGTGAAGATGTAGCCTTAGAAGCTGACAGAGAATGGAACCAGAGCAGACATAAGAGTCTGACATGGTGCTCCCTGACTGGCAAATGGCAGGTTTGATAAATGCTGGAGTTTTTTTCAAATCAGATTTAGTTTGTTTTTTCTATCAGATTTATTTTAACAACCTGAAATGCACCAGATTTCCCCAGTGCTTGCATCTCTCTGCCATGCATGTGCATTGATACAATTGCAAATAGTGTTGTCTCTTAAAACAAGCAGGACACTTACAAAAAAAATACCTTTGGATTTTGATATTGATGGTGCACTGTATGTCCGTTGGAGATTGCTGTAACAGACTTCCGGCACAGCTCTCAACTGTTTTCTTTTTCAGTCTGCTACTTTAGTTGGCCCTGTCCACTTCAAGCTTTGCTATTGTACGTACTAATAAAGAATTAAAAAACATTGGGCCCTACCATGTCCTTCTATGGAAAAAAACCACATAAGAGATACATTTACTTGGAAAACTGTTCCGGTTTTTGAGGTGATTTGCCATTGGGAGAATAGCAGGAGGAAGGAAGGGTGGCATGGTTTGTGTGCATCCTCAGAGCTCTGAAATATTTCTACACCGAGCCAGCCCCCGCATGCTACTTGTCAGACCTCCTTGCCCCCTTGCCTGACAGCTGCCTCAGAGATACGGGATATCAATCCCTTCCTTATCTGCTCCTGGGTCAACCCCCAACTTCTTAAGGCACTTGATGGCACTATTAACTCAAATTGCTTGACTACATTCATGCTTTTATTCTTAAAAATGTTCAAAACACCGAACTTAGCCAGATGTGTTGTCTGAAGACAAAGCAGTACAATACAAAAAGGAGATAGACATACCCTTCTTCTGGAAAGAATATTCTCACAGCATGTTCAGCTTAAACAGAAAGTGTGCTTCAAAAATCTGCCTTTCAGCGAGTAGTATTTATAGTCTGATTTTACAAGTTACAAAACTCTTTACATGGCACTAAAATCCAACCCACCAGTTCATAACAATTCCTTAACTCGTTTTTGTTCGGTCTCTTTCTTATCTCTCGTTTGCATACTACATTCCAAAGCAGTTGGGTGGAGAGGTTTATCCCAGCCTGTGCTAGGACACACCAGTCATGCATCTTGGCTTTGACAGGCTTCCTATTTTCTAATGTCATAGCTGACTTCAGCTGGGATACTTGACATGGGTGAACAGAATTGTGGGGAGAGAATGATACATTCAGTTAACATAACTTCCCAAGACACATGTGTATATTATAAAAAGTGACAAAGAGTCCTGTGGCACCTTATAGACTAACACACATATTGGAGCATAAGCTTTCGTGGGTGAATACCCACTTCGACAGATGCATGTAGTGGCAATTTCCAGAGGCAGGTATAAATATGTAGGCAAGAATCAGTCTAGAGATAATTAGTATATTATATTAATTCACTGCACATAATGCCTATTAATGTGGTGTATACTACGCCAGACATGTATGTATTGGCTAGCAGCACAGAGCAGAAACCATGGAAATTAACACTGACAATCAGCATTAAGACCTACTGAGATCTCTCAACAGATTTGCCAAGGGATGATGGTACACAGAATGGCTGTGTTCACTGTCTATTCAGCCATACCTCTTAAGCCCACAAAGCCCTAGCAGTGAAGTGGGGCTTCCAGAGGGCTGTGGGAGGAAGGTGTAATGTCTCTTAGCCCCCTTCCCGCCAACAGATTTTGGGCCATTTCTGCCCAAATGCCAAGTTTTATCCTCTTTGCATCTAAAAGTGGAAGGCATGTTAATGCCCTACAGTTGGAATGACCAGCGTGGTGGTTACAGTGTGCAACTGTATGCATGAATATACTGGTGATTAATAGAAGGGGGATTCCCAAACTATCTGTGCAGATTATTTTAGCAGTAGTGCCCATATTACTGCTTGTCCAGTTTAACTTGCCTCTTCCTTCACATACACCATGTTGAAGGTCTGTTCTTCCCTTCATTTTAATCACATCAAGTTGAAAAATGGAGGTGTTCTCTGTGCAGGGGCAAATGGGTTAAACACATTTTACTCTTCTTTTAGTTAGAGAGCATCCCAAAACTGCTTAATGTGACTGGGCCGCAAAAGAGCGCAGGACCCTACTGAGTGATTGTTGGCTATGGCTAAGCCTGCTGGGAAGGGGCCAATAGGAGATAAAGAGCTTTCTGTTCTCAGTGCAGGAGTGAGAACAGAGGAAAGCAACAGCTGGCTGGGGAAGCTCTCCTGGGTGGCTCGTGGCTGAGAGGGAGCTGGGGAAGGAGTCTGGGAGGAGCTTAGCTGAAATTGTCTGAGACAGGCGAGGAGGATACCTGAGGAAGAGCAATAGCAAGGGCTGTAGAATAAGACCAGTGGTGATCTCCACGCAGAGGGAAGCTGGGAGTGCAAGAGGCTGGGAGAAGGCCTACACCGAAGTGGCCTTGGGAATCATGATGCAAGGCAGTTTGGGGTTTAGGGCAGACTGCTGTTCCATAGTACAGGGTTCCAAGGCTGTAGCCTGCAGTAGTGGGAGGTCCTGGGCTTCCCTCTGGTACCACCAGAGGTAGTGGTAAAACCCTGCAATGGAGAGAAAGGTCTCTGAGAGGTGCAGTGGCCTAGAAGTGCCAAGGATTGCTTGATCTCTGATATAAAGAGAGAGGAGGAGCCCCCTTCAGCCACAGGGGAAGGATGTAATGGTTGCCAGAGTCTAGGCAGGGGCCTTTTTTGGAGGAAGATGGGTGTCTTTTGATTTGACTAGAGGGCTAAATTGCCCTACCAGCCCTGGGAAGACAGTAGTCATTTGGAAAACTGAGGCATGATCGCACACCTGCCTTCAGAGAGGTAAGCTGCATCCTCTTCCAGTTCTGCATCTATGCTTTCCCTCTTTCTTTTAAAGATAACAGAAGAAAAGTGAATAAGAGGAGATCCAAAGAGAAAGAAAACCATACCTTATAAATTCTGCCTCCTACCCATTCTGCAGAAAGCACCAGCTCTGTTGCATCTGCAGATGGCTCAGCAGTGCCCCATGCACAGCTGTATGCAGTCTATCAGGCATGTAGATGTTTGATTTTTTTTTAAAGTTACTAGCTAGTCAGCCAATGGTGGGCAGATTTGAACAGCATCTTCCTTAGTTCTTTGTCAAGAGAAGAGTCATTGCAGCAGGCTGCTCAGTGCTCAAAGCTGAACCTCTCCTTCTGTTGTCCCCTCTGACTCTGAACTAATCTTGGATTCTCTACCATTCTCAAAATCATAGGTGGAATTTCTCCTGGCTGCGACTAGGTATCATTATACCACAGTACCTCCTTGTGCACCTGTACGTTCTCTAGTCCCTGTTATCTCAACCGTAGGTCTATGGGTTGATTTGATCTTGCTTATGCTGGTGTAACATTGTCTGCTTTATTAGAGGGCTGTAGATTCTCAGTGGTGTACCTGAGATTAGAATCTGGCCCTTAGAAGCTTGGAAGAGACTTTTTTCGGTAGTGGAGGGGAAAGTGGGAGGTCCTTCTTGTCAAAGAGCATGATTGGTGTTCTCAGTCTGGCAGACAGCACCGAAATGATGCTGTTCTGTTTCTGGAGAGTTCCCCAGTGACGCTGTATATTGCGGCACAAGAGAAGTATCTGCAACATGATGCCTCTCATATTAAGTGGAGCCTGTGAGAGTGAAGCTTACAGCAGCAGCTGTGTCCATTAACTATCTCTCTGTAATCCCTCTTTCATTATGTCTGAGTCTCAGCTGAGCTCTGTGCTACACCAATTGCCTATGGTATGGCTGTTGGCTTCGCTTAGATAAAGAAGACACCACAGGGAAGTGTTTGTTTGAAAATTAGCAGTGAAAAGGTTATTTTGTTAGCTTGTAATATCAGGGAATGACAGCCGTGCACAACGTGCGTAGGCAATACTGGTGGTGCATTAAGTAATTCAGCATTCTCATGCCTTCAGTAGCTAAAGTAGGCAAAATATATTAGACCCAATTCTCTTCTCTTGTGTATTTGTTTTAGTGATTAAACTCCTGAGGAGGGCTGGGGATCAGATCAGACTCTGACCCAGTGTATGACAATAACCTGCCACAAGCTGGAATACACTTGGTTACTGAGCAGCATCACAAGCAAATAGCCACATTCTTATCAAACTACAAGTAAACTTAATTATTATTTCATGTAGCTGAACAGCCACAAGGAGGAACAGTTCATAAAACCAAACTCCATTGTGATAATAATTAAACATTTTCCATAAATAATCACTGAAATAGACATTGAATTCTCTTTGCCTGCATTCACATCTCTCTGGTGTTCACTTTCTGCCCATATTCTAGGAGGGTATCATTCAATATCATTTGCAGAAGCAGCAAATTTTAAGCAAATATTAGAGATTATCCAGGCAAAGGAAATGTCTAACTTGTAAAGCATTCCCACTGGAACCCTGATTCATAGAGTTCCACCCAATCAGGGAGAAGAAACAACAGCATGGTCCATGTGACTCAATTAACACTGTTCAGTTTCTGAAACTCGATTTCTCCAGACCAAGAACTATTTGTATAACCAAGAGCAGTTGGCAAGTAACTTCAAATACCAAATAAATCTGAGGAAAACAGATGATCTACAGCAGAAAAGTGAAACACATCTAAAATAACTTGCTGGAAATTATTACCTCACCTCTAGTAAATACCTCAAATTTTCTTTAAAAAAAATTTCATCTCTCTGGACCTGAGTAGCTAGGAGTTGGACAAACAGAGAAAAACTGTTGCCCCAACACTTGCTTCTGGGGCTCAGAAAAATGTGGTTAACTTTTTTGGTGGTGGGGTGGGATGTTGTATATTTCTGCCCTTCCTGATTTTTGTTGACCCCTTCCCCCCTAAGTCCTGAAATACTGTGGGAGAACCTACACTCCTGGTATTTCTTAGCCCAAATGGAAATAATGAAAATCTCACAAGAAAATCTGGTCTTCTGAGACTTCTAGCCTGGTGAAGCTCAAAGGTTCACATCAATTTGGATAAATAAGCAACCTTTTTGGTGCTTCTACAAAGGAACCTCCAGGATACTAGGTTGCTGGTTAAGTCCAGAGCACATCAAACTTGTCTTCTGCTCTCAACACTGGCTTCCCTTAGCACATCTACTCAAAATCCATTTTTTTTGTCCGTATTCCTTATCCTCAAGGCATTCAGTAGTCTGGGCTCAGAATACCTAAAAGGTAGACTGAAGCTTCAGCATGATGACCATGGTTGACATCTCCACTCCGTAGGCACAATGGAGCTGTCCACCACAAGGGTAAAGCTAATGTGTGCTGGAGACAGAGCTGTTTAAGGGTCTTCTCTGGCGTCTCTTCTGATATACAATGAAATCTGTCCTAAGCAACCACTCAATATTAGGGACTAATAAAAATCAATTCCCTAGTAGAGGTGGGACTTTAAAGGTCAAACAGAGTTGTAATGGCAATTGCATAGGAATACTTTGACATATTTGCTTGAGAGAGAGGATTGCATACTGGTGGTGGTAGGGTGTTACACTATACTGTACATGTTTATATGGTCTTGGTATTATTGTTATAAACTTAATGACAGGAGATTTGGGCCCTTTTAAATGCATGCAACTCCCATTGAAGTTAATAGGAGTTGCATACATGTAAATGGAAGAGAATTTGATCTACTGTGCTTAATTTTTAAAAGAGTGCACACAGTTTACTCATCAGAGGGCCTGGTTGTGCCTTCGGATACCCATGGGCAGAAATAGGCCCCAAGTTCCTGATTTCCACATTGAATTATGCACACAAAACATTAGAAACAGAACTGTACAACTAACTGGCATATGCCCCGTAGTGCTGAAAGCTAAAGGAGATTCTCCTTTAGTAAGGCAAGTAAGGGTAGGGTTGATGGTTACCTGTTGTTGGAAAGCAGTGCTCCCCACAGCTCCTCCCTCCTTAGCTGGTGTGGTAAGAGCTCCCCCTATTGTTTAAATCTGCTTTAACCATTGCCTTTAGTTTCAATTTTGGAGAATATACACCTCCAGGGTCACTTCTGATCTCACAAAACTTCTGCTTTCTTTTATTTTTCTTTCCCACACCATAATAATCCTCTGAATTTGAGAAACCATATGTTTAAAAAACATGGATTGAAAAATGCAACACTTCTTTCTGAGGAACTAGGAGCACTGTAATGAATGAGCCTTGCAACACACCAGTGAGCTAGGTGAATATTATGAAGCCCTTTTTACAGATGGCGAAACTGAGGCTCAAAGACTAAGTGCCCAGGAAGCCTGTGGCAGACCCAGAAATGGAAAGCAGGTCTCCTGAGTATTCTGTCTCTGAATCACAAGAACATTCTATCTCCCATTGTATTTTTCTTTTTCTGAGTGACGCACTGCAGACAGAAGTAAGCAAATGAGAAAGAAACAGTCTAGTATTAGCAAGAGAACATTGAGAAAGATCCATCCTTAGAGACTAGACAGGCTTCTAAAGATAGCCATTTCACAAACTATATTTACTCTCTCAGGGAGGACTTAAAGTGGGATTTGGAGCATTGTAGTAATATAAGCCATTTGCTGGCGATGGTGGAGGAAGTAATGACAACTCTAGGCTTCTGAGAGCTTCTGTCTCTTTACAAACCACCAGTGGAGACACCGTTGACATTAGCCTTGTCTGATACCTCCCAATTCATTTCTTAAGAGCACTAATGCTTATCTGTGCTTTCCTGGAATGACAGGATACCAACAGCAATCATGGAGAGATGTTATATGAACACACACAATTTTTTTTCCAGTTCTCCTTGGACAGCACACTTGTCCTAGCTCCGGTGGCTCCTCAGAGATACTGGAACAGAAGGAAGTCCTCTTCCCATACTCTGCATGTGATGTAATGACAAAAATCCCACACAGATACCATGGTGATGGGTGTTCTAGAACACCCTAACAGAAATTGGCTATCCACCAATTGTGAAGAGCTCACAATCTAAATTAAGGCAAGATGCAATAAGGGAGTGTAACAAACAATGAGACAGAGAGAGGGAAAGAGGATGGACAACCTGCCCATCTGTATATGCACCTTTCACCGCCTTCAATTTACCTCAGACTATTGTACTTTTTATTCACTGTCCTTATTGCCTTTCCCTTGTATGCAAAATCCCCACTGAGCATTGCCTTTAAAAATGGCTCCCAAGATGGAATGACTCTTAAATGGTGACACGTATTGGTATGGCAGGGTTTTGTGGGCTGCATTGTCCATTGCCTTGTATCTTGTGCTATGCAAGGTTTACTCCTGTGCAACATGCGTGTAAACAGCCAAGTCAGAATGGTAACATTTTACACGTATGTTGCCGAGATGTTAACAGCGATACCATGTACAAAGCAGTGGAGACTTGGGCCGTGACTCTCCAAGTGCAGAGTTAGGTGACAGCTTCATCTCTGCTGCACTTTTAAATTAAGAGGATCGGCTCATCAGTTGGTGTAAACAACTTCAGCTTCACCTATTGACACCAGCTGAGGGCCTGGCCCGTGGTGTTGTAGTTAGTTTCCTGGGAACTGCGGAGGATGATGACATGATCTCCATAAACACAGCACTCCTGCTGTTCAGCAGCACGTCAGCCCAGTGCTCTGGTCTGGCTCGCCATTGAATACTGAGGCATTCAAACTTTTGGTCCTTTTCTTCAAACTGCCCCCCTACCCCTTCACAGGACTCGTACAAATGACATTGGGGCGGGGGGAGAGGGTGACTTATACTGAATGGTCATGACCTCCTCTGGCCGCTACATTCTGTCAGCCTGAAGAGTGGAAGTTGAGTGTGCAGGAGAGAGCACTTCAGAATAATGTGCAGACTGTACTTCTTCAACTGATTCTTCCCCCAGTAACTCCAGAAACTAGTCCCAGCTCACTGGAGAGAGAGAAAGAGAACTATCGCTCTGCATTTACACTTTAGAATTTTGGGAGGTATTTGATACCGTGCTGATAGGCACTGCAGACAAATGTACCTGTGAAAACATCAGTGCTACAGTAGAAAACAAACGTCGCTCAGCCTACAGATTTCAGTCTCTTCCTCATCTAATTAAAGAGCTGCAAGAAGCAGCAGGAGTTAAGGCTAAAGAAAACAGATCTGGGAGTGACAGGGCCTCCAAAACATTGCTAGAAGGATCAGCAGACACAGCTGCTGTAGCATTTCCTTTCTGCTCTAAGACAACTCTGGTCATGACTTTATAGCAGCAGCATTAGCAAGCCATGCCCTGGGCCCTCAAGCAGCTTCCTTTAACCCCTCCACCCCCCCAAAAAAGTGGCAGTTGCTTTCCATAGCTATATCCAAGACAGAGCAACAGCAGACACTTTTAAGATATAGCAGTTGTGCCTGCTTGCAAGCGTTGAGGCCTCAAATACAGTAACTTTCTTGGTACATCCACATTACAGTGGCTTAATCAGCAGAGCTGTGCTGCTGTAGGATAGATACTTAGTACATCAACAGAAGGAGTTTTCCCATTACTGTAGGTAATCTACCTATCCAGGAGATGGTATGCAGGTCGATAGAAGAATTCTTCCATCAACCTAGCTGCATCCACAGTCGGTACTGGGTCAACCTAACTACATCACACAGGACATGAAATTTTTCAGAGCCCTGAGTGATGTATCTAGGTTGACCTAAGTTTAGGTGTAGACCAGGCCTAAGAGAGGAATAAGAAGCAAAAAGGGAAGGTGCCAGATATGCCCTCAGCCATCACTAGCCAGCCTGTCTACACTACAGCCTTTACAGTGGCACAGCTAAGGCCCTGCAGCTGTGTTGCTGTAGTGCCATAATGTAGACACTTCCTACATCAATGGAATGGGTTTTTCTATCTCTGTAGTTCAGGGGTTCTCAAACTGGGGGTTGTGACCCCTCAGGGGGTCATGAGGTTATTATGTGAGGGGTCGCGAGCTGTCAGCCTCCACCCCAAACCCCATTTTGCCTCCAGCATTTATAATGGTGTTAAATATATTAAAAAGTGTTTTTAATTTATAAGAGGGGTCGCACTCAGAGGTTTGCTGTGTGAAAGGGGTCACCAGTACAAAAGTTTGAGAACCACTGTCCACCTCTCTGAGAGGCGGTAGCTAGGTTGACAGAAGTCTTCCATCAACCCAGCTGCATCTACACCAGTGGTTAGGTTGATCTAATTACAGTGCTCAAGGCTCAATGTTTTTAGCAGCCTTGAGCAACGTTGTTAGATCACTTAATTTTTAAGTGTAGAGCAGGCTTTAGAGAGCTGGCACTCCACTGTCGTGGCTGCCATCTGGTGCGCCAGACCCTGAACTTTCATTAAAAAAATTAATTCTCTAGACCTTGTAGTTGTGAAAATAGCCTTCAGAATGTGAGACAGATCTAAGAAAATGCAGTGGTGTTTAACTGAATGTGCACACAACCTGAAACAATAATTCTCAGGGTGGAGTGAATCGTTCCTATTCATCTCAATGGGGTAGTAACTCTGAAGCCTAGTGAAGACAATTTAAGAGGCAGTGCTTTTCACTGATGATCAAGAATATAAACAAGCTGAGGGCTGCTCTTGTTGTGAAGATCTGCACAGTCTGCTGTGAATGGCATCTCATTTTGGGGTCACACAACTTGGGTGGTGAGCAAAGCTTGGAGAGTAATGCAGATGAGGGGTGGGGGAGAGGAATCAGCAGTCTCCAGAAAGAGGGGTTTAGTAAACCTAAACTCTGTCACTGCCAAAGAAACAGTGACAGCAGCATCTAACAACACATACCAATAGGGCAGGCACTCTGTTGATTTCTGACCTTGAATTTAGTTTAGAGTCCTTGCCAGGAATAGATTTCAGCTCCAATTTCAACCGCTAAGTACAAGTGCCTTCCCCTGTCATGATTCCTAAACAGAAGTGTCTGAGTCTTCAAAAGCAAACAGATGCAGCGGCGGCATCAGCACTAGGAGGTCTAATGGTGCTGGCACTGCTGTAGAAAGCTGTATGGTGCTGACACAGATGACAGTGAGACTGATCCTTATGGACTATAGAGTGATAAGGGGCCTCACTCACCCCAGTCCACCGTGACATGCCAGCTGTTCAATATAGTCTAGATCAGGGGTAGGCAACCTTTCAGAAGTGGTGTGCCGAGTCTTCATTTATTCACTCTAATTTAAGGTTTCGCGTGCCAATAATACCTTTTAACGTTTTTAGAAGGTCTCTTTCTATAAGTCTATAATATATAACTAAACTATTGTTGTATGTAAAGTAAATAAGGTTTTAAAATGTTTAAGAAGCTTCATTTAAAATTAAATTAAAATGCAGAGCTCCCCAGATCAGTGGCCAGGACCCGGACAGTGTGAGTGCCACTGAAAATCAGCTCATGTGCCGCCTTCGGCACGCGTGCCATAGGTTGCCTACCCCTGGTCTAGAGCTAGATTCTGGGTGGAAGACAGTGGGACTACGCTTCTTCCCATTATCAGCTGGGATGTAATTAAACGTTTCTGTTCCTGTACCTGGTGGTATGTTTTTAACAGTGTAAGTGAGAGGTTTTCCCTAGCTCTAGCTGCCAGTTTTCATAGCCCAAAGAAACCTCTGGTTCTGTTTCTTTTCAGACACCCTGAAACCTTCAGCAGAAGTGAAATGTGTTTCCTGAACCAAGGTGAAGAGCCCCCTATTCTAATCAGAGAGGCAGTATGTTGTGGCCAGTTGCCAAACAGCCAGGTACATTACTTGCTTGTCACAGGCAAGCAAACTACTCAGTCTTCCATTTTTGACCAACCCCTCTCCCCGTGCCTCCCCCCAATCAAATGTAATCAAGAAAAATGCAGCAATATCGCTTCATGGTAAGCTGTAGCTAGTGAACAGAGCATCAGGCTGGGGGTCAGGAGGCTTGAATTCTATTCCAGACATTGCTACTGACTTGCTGTGTTTAGTTTTGGCATGATACTAACATCCTCACGCTTCCATTTCTCTGTCTCTAAAAGAGGGATAACCATGCACTGCTTTCCTACCATGGCAAGAGCACTTTGAGATCCATGACTAACAAGTGCTAAAGAACTAGCTTTGAAAAGGATACTACTGTGCTCGTCCTTTAGCAGAGGTTGCAGTAACAATTTGAAGCAGGGGGTTATTCCCTCCACCCCCACCTATCTAAGTCTTGGATTCATGGTATCAGACAAAGTGACCATCACAGTCTGGAAAGAGTTGGGACAACACATATTCTGTACTGTTTCAACAACTACATTTGTAGTGATTCTGTGTGCATAATAACTGTGATAATGAAAATGTATACAAGACTTGCACATTTTATCCATTCTCCCACAGCCTGAAAATTCCTGTATCAACTCCAGGAAGAAAACAATTTGCTAAATATCAGTTCAACCAACATAAGAACATAAGAGCTGCCATACTGGGTCAGACTAATGGTCCATCCAGGGCCGGCTCTAGCTTTTTTTGCCGCCCCAGGCAAAAAAAACCAACCCCAAAACGGCGGCCAGACTGCCAAAGCAAAAAAAACCTGGCAGCCGCAGGGAGCGCGTGGAGGGCAGTCAAGGGGGCTCTGCCAGTGGGCAGCCCTCCGGCCTTGGGGTGCCACTTCTGGCCAGGCAGGCAGAGCCCACGGTGGCTGCAGGAGGTGCTGGCTCAGCCACTCCTTAAAGGCGGCTCGGCCGGGCGGGCTCAGAGTGGCGCGGGAGACGGAGGCCAGTGCAGGCAGCGGGGAATGGCACGTCCCGGGGAGCCCGGCGGTGATCGCTAGTTCGTGCCCCTGCAGGGCTGGGTTGGCCGCCCCAAGATTGGCCAGAATGCCACCCCTTACAATGTGCCGCCCCAGGCACGTGCTTTCTCGTCTGATGCCTGGAGCCGGCCCTGGGTCCATCTAGCCCAGTATGTTGTCTCCGACAGCGGCCAGTACCAGAGCTTCTGGGAGAGTGTACAGAACAGGGCAGTTGGAATGATGCACCGCTGTCTTCCCCTCCCATTTTCCAGCAGTCAGAGTTTAGGGTCACCCCGAGCATGGAGTTATGTCCCTGACCATCTTGGCTAATAGCCATTGATGGAACTGTATAGTTCTTTTTTTGAGCCCTGTTATATTATATAGTTCTTTGAACTTATATAGTTCTTTTTTTGAGCCCTGTTATACTTGTGGCCATCACAACATCCCATGGCAATGAGTTTCACAGATTAATTGTGTGTTGTGTGGAAAAAGAACTTCCTCTTGTTTGTATTAAATCTGCTGTCTTTTAATTTCATCAGGTGACTTATGGTTTTTGTATTGTGAGAAAGGGTAAATAATTCTTCTGCATTCCCTTTTTCCAGATCATTTATGATTTTATAGACCTCTATCACCTCCTCCCATAGCTGGCCATTTTCTAAGATGAACATCCCTAATCTTTTTACTTTCTCCTACTATGGAGGCTGTTCCTACCCTTGATCATCTTTGCTGCCCTTCTCTGAACCTTTTCCAGTTCCACTATATCCTTTTAAAGATAGGACCACCAGAACTGGATACAGTATTCAAAGTGTGGGTGCACCATGGATTTATATAGTGGCATTAGGATATTTTCTGTGTTACTATCTATCCCCTTTCTAATGATTCCTAACATTCTGTTAGCCCTTTTGACCGCTGCTGTGCACTGAGCTAAATCCGTGGTGACTCCTAGATCTCTTTCTTGAATGGTAATGGCTAATTTAGAACCCATCTTTATATATGTATGGTTGGGATTATGTTTTCCAATGTGCATTACTTTGCACTTATCAATGTTGAATTTCATCTGCCATTTTGTTGACCAGCCACCCAGTTTTGTGAGATCCCCTTGTAACTCTTCACAGTCAGCTTTGGACTTAATTATCTTGAATAATTTTGTATTATCTGCAAACTTTGCAACTTCGCTGTTCAGTCCCTTCTCCAAATCAGACCTCTTGGAAAACCAAGAGGTTCCACCTCTTTGGAATGCCACATTTGGTATGTGCCTGTAGTATATGGAACCATAATGAAAATCAGTATAAATTCCTGATAGCAAGCATTCACTTAGAAAGACAATTGCTTTTACCTCCAGCACTTAAATCTTTACAAGTTCAGTTAGATTATCTCTGCCTATTTGATAAGTCAGTTGGCAAGTTACAGATAATGATAATGTGAGTGCAAGCCTTTTGTTACAGTGTGCTGTCGGCTCACCTTG